>NW_004443945.1:4538488-4607766 GCF_000243295.1 Trichechus manatus latirostris
TCAGCAATCCCACTCCTTGCAATATATCCTAGAGAAATAAGAGCCATCATACAAATAGATTTATGCACACCCATGTTCATTGCAGCACTTTTCACAATGGCAAAAAGATGGAAACAACCTAGGTGCCCATCAAGGACGAATGGATAAACAAATTATGGTATACTCACACAATGGAATACCAGTCAACGATAAAAAGCAATGATGAATCAGTGAAACATCTCATAATATGGATGAATCTGGAAGACATTATGCTAAGTGAATTTAGTCAGTCACAAAAGGACAAATATTGTGTATGTGACCACTATTATAAGAACTCAAGATAAGGTTTACACACAGAAGAAAACATTCTTTGATGGTTACAAGGGTGGGGAGGGAGAGAGAGAGGTATTCACTAGCTAGATAGTAGACAAGAATTATCTTAAGTGAAGGGAAGGACAGCACACTCTACAGGGGAAGTCAGCACAACTGGGCTAAACCAAAAGCTAAGAAACTTCCTGAACACAACCAAACACTTCGAGGGACAGAGTAGAAGTAGCAGGGTCTGGGGACCATGGTTTCAGCGGACATTTAGGTCAACTCGCATAACAAAGTTTATTAAGAAAATGTTCTGCATTCCACTTTGGGGAGTGGCATCTGGGGTCTTAAAAGCTAGCGAGTGGCCATCTAAGATGCATCAATTGGTCCCAACTCACCTGGAGCAAAGGAGAATGAGGAACACCAAAGACACAAGGAAAATATCAGCCCAAGAGACAGAAAGTGCCACATAAATCAGAGCCTCCACAGCCTGAGACCAGAAGAACTAGATGGTTCTGGCTACCACCAATGACCGCCCTGACAGGGAACATAACAGAAAGTCCCTGACGGAGCAGGAGAAAAGTGGGGTACAGAACTCAAATTCTAGTAAAAAGACCAGACTTAATGGTTTGACTGAGACTGGAGGGACCCCAGAAGACATGGCCCCGGACTCTCTGTTGGCCCAGAGCTGAAACCATTCCTGAGACCAACTTTTCAGACAAAGATTAGACTGGACTATGGGACATAAAGTGATACTCGTGAACGGTGTGCTTCTTAGCTCAAGTAGCTACATAAGACTAAATGGGCAGCTCTTGTCCAGAGGTGAGATGAGAAGGCAAAAAGGGACAGAAGCTGGTTGAATGGACACAGGAAATCTGGGGTAGAAAGGAG
This sequence comes from Trichechus manatus latirostris, assembly GCF_000243295.1. Taxonomy (NCBI): domain Eukaryota; kingdom Metazoa; phylum Chordata; class Mammalia; order Sirenia; family Trichechidae; genus Trichechus; species Trichechus manatus. Next base: position 4,539,674 of record NW_004443945.1, read on the forward strand.
GAGTGTGCTTTTACAGTATAGGGAGAGCAACTAGGGTCACATAACAATGTATAAATTTTTGTATGAGAATCTAACTTGAACTGTAAACTTTCACTTAAAACACAGTAAAAAAAGAAAAGCCTAGATTGCCTTGAAGAGAGTGTTGGCAGAATTACGGATGTCAAAGGCAATTCCTGTGAGGGCTCAGAGGAAAGTGAGGAGAGCTACAGAGAAAGTCTCTATCGTCAGAGAATACATACGGCACCAGCAATAGAATGTTGCTAGGAAAGTGGACGTTAAATGTGCTTCTGGCAAGGCTTTAAAAGAAAATGATAAGCACGTGTCTTAGTTATCTAGTGCTGCTATAACAGAAGCACCACAAGTGGATGGCTTTAACAATGAGAATTTTATTTTCTCACAGTCTAGTAGGCTAGAAGTCCAAATTCAGGGCGCCAGCTCCAGGGGAAGGCTTTCATCCTTCTCATGAAACTTCCCTGGGCTAAAGGACACGCTCTGCTCCCAGCACTGCTTTCTTGGTGGTAGTATGAGTTCCCCCGTCTCTCTGCTTGCTTTTCTCTTTTATATATCAAAAGAGATTGGCTAAAGACACTATCCAATCTTGTAGATTGAGTCCTGCCTCATTAACATAACTGCCGCTTATCCCACCTCATTAACATCATAGAGGTAGGATTTATAACACATAGGAAAATCATATCAGATGACAAAATGGTGGACAGTCACATAATACTGGGAATCATGGCCTAGCCAGATTGATACACATATTTTTGGGGGACACAATTCAATTCATGACACTCCACCCTTGGCCCCCTCAAATTCATGTCCTTGCCACATGTAAAACTTACTCACTTATTACAAACAAAAGAGCAGGTGCTGGTTATGTGGATTCAGGTTCTGCTCTTGGTAGCATAGCACAGGGCCTCATCCATGGTGAGGGGAGACAGAAGGGTGACCTGGTGGATGGGTGGTCATTATTTAGAGGGAACAGAGAGGAGAGAAGTGCCTCCGAAGACTCCCTATGTGTGGGACACCCGTGATTTCACACACTCAGATTCTTCCCTCATCCTGTCAGATCTCTGAGTGGCAAGGCCTTGGATGGAGTGGGCTATCTGGAGTCTCCTGGGATCTGTTTGGCCCCCTACCACCTGCCTCCCTCTTACCTAGGGTCTTTATACTTTCTTTCCTGGCAGGTTTTGCCCATCATTGTTTTCTTCAGCTGTGTCATGTCAGTTCTCTACTATGTGGGCCTCATGCAGTGGGTGATCTTGAAGGTGAGTTCCCAATGCCCATGGCCTACCTGTCCTAAAATCCCCTGCTCCCAGGGTCCATACTCTTTCAGAATGCCTTGCTCCCAGTGTCCACACCCTCCAAGAATGCCTTGCTCCCAAGGCCCACACCTCTCAGAATGCCTTGCTCCCAGGGTCCACACTCTCCCAGAATGTCTTACTTCCAGGGTCCATACCCTCTCAGAATTCCATGCTCCCAGGGTCAACATTCTCCCAGAATCCCTTGCTCCCAGTGTCCACACCCTCCCAGAATGCCTTGCTCCCAGTGTCCACACCCTCCCAGAATCATCTGCTCCCAGGTTCTAGACCCTTCCAGAATCCCTTGCTCCTAAGGTCCATACCTTCCCAGAATCCCCTGCTCTCAGGGCCTACACCCTCCCAGAGTCTACTATTAACCAAGCATCCTTTTACAGAATCTCCTGTTGTGATACTAAGGAGAAATTGCACCAAAATTCAATGTGGTCTTTGTGGGAGGGAAAGTTGAGGTCCTAAGGCTGCACTGAGGAGACGTGTTAGGGGAAAAAAACTGTATACCAAAAAGACTTCGAGAGACTGTAGCAGTAGGCTACATTGGCCAGATTTATCTGGTACAAGTGTCGAAACCTGAGCTTACATTCATAAAATCTGCTGCATAAAACCAGGATGCAGGAGACAGCACTGGAACTGGCAAAAGATTTTTAGGTTTTAGCTGCTTGAGCTTGGAATGAACCAGCACTGGTCAGTGGCTGCCAGAAATGCAAAAACAACATACAGTTATATTAAAAGTGCGCAGCGCATAACATGAGGGAGGGGATTATCTCCAAATCTGGAGAATGTGTCCAACTAAGGGGCTATGACAAACTGAAGTATAACCAGGAGAGTGAAAGGGCTTGAAACCATACCCTTCATAGAATGCTTGAAGGAAGTAGGGCCTGCGCAAGAGAAGACTGGAGTGGAGGAGATTAGGGATAAGATAAAACCAGTTGCCATCAAGTCAGCTCTAACTTATGAGGACCACATGTATGTCAGAGTAGAACTGTGCTCCACAGGGTTTTCAATGGCTGATTTTTCAGGGGTAGATATCCAGGCCTTTCTTCTGAGGCACCTCTGGGTGGACTCGAACCTCTGACCTTTCAGTTAGCAGCTGAGCATGTTAACCATTTGTACCACCCAAGTACTTCTATTCTGAGGATACAATAGAGGTTTTCAAATTCTTACAGAGGAGCGATTAGAGAAAGGGCAGCCTGAGATCCCAGCAGTAGACAGAAATTCCAGGGAAGCAGATTTCCTCTTGATTAAAAGGAAGACCTTTTTAATATAGTATTTTCTAAAGCCTCTTTCGCAGAACTCTAGTTCCACAGTGTGTTAATGAATGTTACCAGGGAAAGGGATTCCGTGGTCAAATATTTTTGGGAAGCTATGCTAAACACTAGACTTCTCAAAGGCTTTACTAAGCTCATGTGTATTGGTATACATATAAGGGGTGTGTGTACACACAGGGGTGTGTGTACACACAAAGGGTGTGTGTACCCACAAGGGGTGTGTGTATACAGAAATCCCCAAATATATTTGACCAGGGAATTCTTTTAGCATGGAGACTGAGGACACACACTTTAGAAGCTCTGCTGTAACGATTGGAGCCATCCTGAAGTGGAATGGGTGGCCTTGAGAAGCGGTAAGCCTTGGTCAATGGAAATGTGGAAGGAGAAGATGAAGGACCTTTTGCGGAAGTGTAGGTGAGGGACCTACACTGGCTTGGGAGTTGAAGGGGAGACTTGTGAATTACTTCCAGACCTGACTCTGTCTAACTCTGGAGCTTGGTGATACCAGTTCACGAAGAGTGCCTTGCTTCCTTCTAGATTGCCTGGCTGATGCAGGTCACCATGGGCACTTCGGCCACCGAGACTCTTAGTGTGGCTGGGAACATCTTTGTGAGCCAGGTGGGTGCTTCAGTCTCCCGCCCTCATGCTCATCAGTAGCATCCCTGGTGAGGGTGGGGTGCCCTGGGTTCGGAGCTTGGATTTGTCGAGAACAAGCCTTTTGAACCTTCTCCAGGGTCACCAAAGGCTATTGTCCCATGGATGCTTTGGGGAGCACTTTGCTTGGGTTGCGCCAGAGGATGGCATCTGTCTGGCATCTCCTATCACACTAGGCTTAGTCTGTCTTTATCAGCTTAACCAAAAAAACAAAAAAAACAAAAAAAAAACATTGCTATCAAGTCAATTCTGACTCACGGAGGGAGTCCAACTTTCTCATTTTAAATGTGAGAAAACTGAGGCTCACGGAACGGGAATGATTTGGCCAAGATCCCGTAAATGTAAGCCAGGCCTTAGAATCCAGGTCTTCTGCTTCCTGGCCAGGGTTTTTCCCACAAGATCATTTTGTCTTTATTTTTTTTCCTTCTCTCCCCTCTTTTTGAAAATCATCTTCCAGAGTAAATGTGATTCTGAAGGCACTGTAGAGCCTGAGTCCCTTTCAGAAAGCGCCAACCCTCCTGAGGGCAAGACTCTGGAGACTATTCCAGGGTCTGTCCTGGCCCATCTGCCTGACATTTGAGTCACCAAGAGACATACTTGTCAAAAGATGTCATATTTGATTAGCAGTTTCAGACACTTTGAAGAATATTTGCATCTTTTTTTTTTTTTTTTTTGCTATGGTGCAAGTGTATTGATTGTTGAGCATTTCAATATTTTGTTTTGTTTAGTCAATTAAGGCAGACATGCTCACAGATAAATTGTTTAAAAATCCCTGAAAGTGTTCAAAATGAGGCAAAAGAGGAAAAGGATACCAGAAATACAAAAGCACTTATTTTACATGAAATACTACAAATGTCATGATTTTTTTTTTTTTTTTTTTTTGCCAAGAAAACTATAAATTTTAGGTGACTATGACATTGGGTTAAGCATTTGACTGCTGACCAAATGGTCAGCAGTTCAAATCCACCAGCCACTCCTTGGAAACCCTGTGAGGCAGTTCTTTTCTGTCCTATAGGGTCACTATGAGTCCGAATTGACTCAGTCGCAATAGGTTTGTTTTTGTTTGTTTGTTTTTTTTTTTGGTTTTGTAACATTGCTTCATGGGAAGAGCTTACAAGGTGAATTAGCTTTGGACAAGTTGTTGCTCCAGCTGACCTAGACGCCTGGGTCTCTGCCTCATTTCCCCCACGGGGAGGCGACCGGGCCTTCAGGGATTAGCAGCATCAATCATTTCAATCGTCGGCAGGCCTGGGCTCTCTTCTTTTCTCTGTCCATGCTTTCTCCCTAGGGGACTGCACTAGCCCCCTGGTTTTCAACATTTTCAGTGTCTCCTAGGTCCAGGTCTGCCATCCTCACCTCTCCCCTGAACTCCAATCTGGTATGTCCATCTGCCTCCTCAGCCCTCCACTTGGATATCTAATGGGCACCTCGAACATAATTTGCTAAGTCCAAACGGAGCCCTTAATTCCCTCCCTCGTCAACCGCACCTCTCCACGTCTTTCCCTGGTCAGTAAAAGGCAACATCCTCCACCCGGTTGTTCAGACAAAAATCAGGGCATCGTCGTCCTTTCTTCCTCTGCCTCTCTCACCCCGTGCATCCAATTGGTCAGCAAGTCATGTCAGCTCGGATGCCACAGAGCATCCCAGACCTGCCCTGCTGCCAGTCCTCTCCTCTGCTGCCACCACACTGCTCCGAGCCACCCTTGTCTGTTGCCTCGAGACCTCCTACCTGTTCTCCCTGCTTCTATTCCTTCCCCTGCTATCCGTTCTTCACACGCCACTGGAGTGACCGTTTAAAAACACAAATCCGATCATGCCACACCCTACTAAACAAATCCGCATTCTTCCTTGCCCTGATTTACCAGACCCCTCATCTTGACCTGTGCTGCTGCTCACTCCGCTGGACACGCTAGCCTTCCTCCGGTTCCTCAGACTTGCCAAGCTTGCTCCCGTCTCACGGTCTTTGCTGTTCTCTCTGCCTGGAATGCTCTGCTACCAAACCTTATAGTTGGCTCCTTCAGGCCTCAGTTCAAACTTCACCTCCTCATGGAGGCCTTTGCTGATTCTTCCATTTTAAATATCCCGAACTGCCGGGCACGCTCTCTCACATGTCTCCATAGCTTTTATCACCTCCTAAAGTTACTTTGTTTATTTGGTTTCTTGTTGATGATCTGTTCTCCGCCCTTCCCCCACATCTTCCCCCATGCCCTCCTCACTGCTCCCAAGATGTACGTTCCATGAGGGCAAGGACCTTATCTGGTTCACCCCTGTACCCCTATGCTGTAGAACAGTGTCTGGCACCTAGTAGGTGCTTGATAACTATTGAATGAATGAATGGCTCAAGGCTTCCCCAGAGGCCTTGAAGTAAACACACCATTTAATGCCCCAGCTCCCTTCTCTTGGCGATCCCCATGCTTCCTCAGCAGCTCAGGCCTGGAGTTAGACCTGCTTCCCGTCCCTTTGCGTGAGCAGGGGTAATTCTTTGAATCTCTCTGAGCCTCTGTTTGCTCTCCTGGAAAATGGGGATCACCACAGTTATCTCATGTATGTCAGGCACTTAGTGGGGTGCCTGGCACATGGGGGGCACTCGACCCCAGGGACCTTATCGAGCCGAAGGTGGGGGATGGTAGTCTTTCTAGAGGCTGGCTGACACAGGGTCAGAAAGGCACAGCCAAGTACAGACCATGGTCCTCCCTGTCCCCTGGGATACCCTGACACTCACTATGACTATCCTACCCCTCAGGGAGGGGGATGTCCCTGGCCTGGCCAGCTCTGGAGTCTGACATCCTTCCTGTTTGCAGACTGAGGCTCCTCTCCTGATCAGGCCGTACTTGGCAGACATGACTCTCTCTGAGGTCCACGTCGTCATGACCGGAGGCTACTCCACCATCGCCGGCAGCCTGCTGGGCGCCTACATCTCCTTTGGGGTATGTACAGCCCTCCCTCTGCTTGGCCAGGCCAAGAACCTGGAACCCACCTTTGTGGGAGCCCCGTGCAGCTCCTGGGCAGAGCTGCCCTGGGATTTCCTCAGTGGGCTGCAGCCTGAAGCTGGGCTGCTGAGATATGACAGCAGGTGTCACCTGAGGAAGGCAGGTCAGGTGGGCTGGGCCACCCCATCAGGCTTCTCCCCTGGCCACTGGGAACCAAGATTCTCAGTGTCCATTTACTGAGCACCTTCCGTTTACCAGGCAATGTTCCAGAGATTTTAATACCCTCATTTTACAGATGAGGAAATTGAGGTTCAGAGAGAGTAAGTGACATGCCCAGAGCCAAGATTTGAGTCTAGATCAGTCTGACTCTACAATGTGCTCACGTCACCACAGTCCTTCACTTAGGCTGTCCCTGGAGATTTATCCTACCCGCCTCCAACTCCTCCCCACACGCTCTCTGCTCCTAAGTTACTGCTTGTGTAGCTTTCCGAGGACAATGCATTTCTAGGTCAAATTCCAGTGATGTGAATCAGGCCCATAAACCAACCACAACACTACTGCAGGGCGGGCAAAGTTGAATCTTTACAAGTGTCTCCTACAAACCCCAAAACCACGCCCATTGCTGTTGAATTGATTCCCACCCATAGCGACCCCATGTGTTACAGAGTAGAACTCCTCCGTAGCGTTTTCTTGGCCGTAATCTTTACGGAAACAAATCACCAGGACTTTATTCCGCAGTGCCACTGGGTGGGTTCAAACTGCCAACCTTTATGTTAGCAGCCAATCACAAACCACTTGTGCCACCAAGGGACCTTCTCCCCCACAAAGTGCCTGGTGATAATACTTCGCATTTCTAAAACCCTTGTATTTGTGCTACCATATGCAAATCTTCAAAGAACTTTTTTTTTTAAACTACAAAGAAATTCTTGCAGAAGTGAATAAAGTAAAAAAAAAAAAAAAAAAAACAAAAATTTTTCTTCCTTATCCTGATTTCCAATGGGTGATCACTTTTAATAACTTAGAACAGTGGTTTTCAAAGTATGGTGCTTAGACCAGCAGCATCAGCATCACTTGGGAACTTGTCAGAAATGCAAATTTTTACCGAATCCGAAGCTTTGGGGGTGGGGCCCAGTAATTTGGGGTTTAACAAGCCCTCCAGGTGTTCTGATGCCCACTCAGGTTTGAGAACTACTGACTTAGGTCATTCCAGATCTTTCTGTCTATATACAGTCATTAAGCATATATATTTGAATATACACATACTTGCTTTCTTTTTTCCAAAAGATGAGGTATTTCTACCCATACTTTTCTGAAACCTGCTTTCTTCTTACAATGTTCTGAGTGTGATATGAAATTCAGAAGCATAAAGGGAAAGGTTGACAGAGCTGACTAATAAAAATAAAAAACCTTCTGTGTGGTGAAATTCTTGCATGTAACTCTGATGCTGGAAAGTTATTTCACATACCAGCAGGGTCACCCAGGTGCCCAGATTTCAGAAGAGCTTCCAAACTAAGGCAGACTAGGAAAAAAGGCCTGGCCATCTACTTCTGAAAATCAGCCAATGAAAACCCTATGGATCACAAAAGAATATTGTCTGAGATAGTGCTAGAAGATGAGTCTTCTAGGTTGGAAGGCACTCAGAATACACAATGGCTGCAACAATGGACTCAAGTATACCAGTGATCCTGAAGATGGTGCAGGACCGGGCAATGTTTGGACTGTCGTACTTGGGGTCACCATGAGTCAGACCTGACTTGATGGCAACTAACAACCCCCTTCTCTCGTCCTGAATTCTACCTGTCTCTCATCTCTGTCCTTAGGGGTGGCAGGGTGGTGGATGAGAGGACAAGCCAGGTTGCACCTCTGTTCCTCCCTCACCCAGGACACATGGCCACACCAATCAGCTCAGCTCCACATCCCCACAGGGCTGCCCAGGCAGACCTGTGTGACTTTCCCAGAGGCCCTTGGTGCTGGGGCTTTGTTTTCTAGCCGGGAACCCTCCCATCTAGAATTTTTGAGATCATCACACTGTGTCTTTACCAAGGCCTAAGAAGGGCTCATCAGAGCTAGTACCCCCCCACCCACCCACCACCAATTGTTCCTGGAAAAAAATGGACATTTCAAAAATGGAAAACCAGAACTTTATTCCTGAAACTTTTTTCATGGTTGAGTATTGATTTTATTTGGCACTACATATCAGGGGAAGGGGTCCTGGTGGCACAATGGTTAAGCACCCGGCTGCTAACTGAAAGGTCGGCAGTTCAAATCCACCAGTGGATCCACAGAGAAAAGACCTGGCAATCTGCTCCTGTAAAGATTACAGCTTAGGAAAACCTATAGGGCAGTTCTACTCTGTCCTCTAGGGTCACTATGAGTTGGAATCAACTCAATGTCACACAACAACAAACATATTAGGGGAGAGGGTGCCATATATTCAGGACTTGTTAGGTGCCATCGAGTTGATTTTAACTCACAGAGACCCCAAGTGACAGAGTAAAACTGCCCCATGGGGTTTTCTAGGCTGCAATGTGTACATGAGCAGATCGCCCAGTCTTTCTCCCTCGGAGCCACTAGGTGGGTTTGCACCACCAACTTTCAAGCAGCAGCTGAGCACTTAACCATTGGGCTCCCTTTTCCACAGTCTGTCTTGAAATTCAGCCTCTTCATTCCCCTGTTCAGGCCGGAGTGCAGCCTCAGCACAGGCAGTCTGGACTCCCAAATGCAGGGGGCTGGGTGTCCACATCCCTTTAGTGCCACAGAATCTGCAAAGCAGAGGCAGCCAGGATCAGAGAGACAGCCAGAGAAGCAGGAGGACATGTGTACTCTGCCCGCCGGTATGTCATCGTCATCATCACTGCCGTCACTCTTATTCCTGATAACATCTTGTAGGTGTAGAGAGTCACAGCTTGTGTGTACAGAACCTCATATTTTCCCCTAGTTCTTCTGTAAGTTTGGCAGGGCAGGTAATGTTATACCCATTTTACAGAAAAGGAAACAGACATCCAAACAGATGAAGTATGACTCGCCCAAGATAAAGGAAGAGAAGGAATTAGAACCCATGGTGTCTTTGGCTCCAAGTTCAAGGTTGTTCACCTTCTCGGTTGTCTCCCTTTGACCACTAATCCAAGGGCTGGTTCACCATTAGCTGAAGGTCTGGGATGGTTTCAGACAAAGCTCACAGCCCTCTGGGCTAAAAGCCCCGGGCCACAACCGTAGCTGGCCCAGGAGAAAAGCACCAAACAGATCTTCTTCCCTCCCTCCCAGCACCCTCTAGAGCTGCCCAGTCTGGCCTCAAGAGAAGCTCTCTCCTGCTGCCACCTGACTCTTGGCCGCCACCGCACCAGCCCCACAACCCTCTCCCAAGAGCCGTTTCTTCCTACTCTCTCCCCTCTTGCCTCAGTCTGTTCCTCACAGTGTCTCAGGCTCTGCCCTCAGCTCCTGCTCTCTCTTCCAAGCTCCCAGATTCTCAAGACCTTTTTCTTCATAGCTCAACTTCTGGCTCCCTTTGCAGGGGGTGGATTAACCAGTAAGCAAGGTACGCATGGACTTATATTAAGCAAGGTACGCAAGGGCTTAATTGTGTTTATTTACTAATCTGTAGTGCACAATTTCAAAGACGTGGTTAAAAAAAAAAAAAAAAACAGCCGAAATTATGCACTACAGATTAGTCAGTAAGCACAAGTAAACCTGTGCATACCTTGCTTATTGGGTAATCCCTTCCTGCCCTTTGCCCTGCCCCCTCCTATTGCTAATATTCATATATTTCTAGATCTGCACTGTCCAATACAGTAGCCACCAGCCACACATTGATACTGAGCATTTGAAATGTGACTCATCTGAAATGAAATGTGCCACGACACTTAGTGTGGAAAAAAAAAAGTAAAATATTTCATTAATAACCTTTATATTGATAACATGGTCGAAAGAGAATATTGTAGACTTATTGGGTTAAATAAAATATGTCATTAAATTTAACTTTACCTGCTTTTTACTTTTTCAATGTGGCTAGTAGACAATTTTAAATTATGTATGTGGTTCATAGTGTATTTCTGTTGGGTGGTACTGGTCTAGACCTTCTTCCCTGGGCCGAGTTCCCACAGGTCACTTGACTGAATCCTTTCTCTGTGACCTCTTCATACAGCTCCATTTTCACGGTCCTTTCCAAAGGCTTTACTACAGTAGGCACCAGCTCTCCCTACTCACCCCCAAAACTGGTCTGTCCTCTCAGCCCTCTGGCTGAGGGGCCACTGTGAGAGGAGGCCCAGATGTGTGCCTTGGATGGGAATTGACTACACATGTTCCTTGATGAGTTATGCACGAGTGGGGTCCTCAAGGACAGGGTGTGTGAGGCCCTGAGCAGGGCCAACTAAGAGTCTACCACTTAGTTTCCACATCTGTAAAATGGGCAGAATTTCTACCCAGCTCACAACAGTGGCTCTGGTGGCAAAGTGGTTAAGCGTTTGGCTGCTAACCAAAAGGTTGGCAGTTTAAATCCACCAGCTGTTCCTTGGAAACCCTATGGGGAGTTCTACCCTGTCCTATAGGGTTGCTATGAGTCAGAAGCAACTTGGTGGCAATGGGTTTTGTGTTTTTTTCACAGCAGAGTAAGAATTACAGTGAAACCTGTGAGAGCCGGCACTCGACGTGACTGCTTTGTTTTTCTGGGTCTCACAAAATTTTCGCCTTTGACAGGGTGCAATCTTAGCACTTTTCTATCGGTTGTTTTAGTGGAAAATCCTTGAGTTTTCCTTCTCCGGCAGGTTTCCTCCTTACACAAGTTCTTGATTTGGCAGTTTTTCCTGTCAATGCAGTAATAGATGAAAAACACTAAGCATGGCATTGGAAGAAGTGGTGATTCTTTTTCTGATGCAAGGTCAGAGAGCTATCCTTCTGAAGCTGGCCTATTTTATGCTTTGGATTTATTTCCTTTCTTGGAAAAGTTCCTTTTGAAAATTCAAATTGAGGGCTCTTACCCTCTATCCCTCTCCACACAGTATACCTTTCGGGCAGAGAGGGGAGGGCCTTAGGCAGAAGTCAGCCCTGGGATGCTGGGACAGAAGATGTCCCTGACCTCATGCCTGGGAGGCAGGCCTGGGGATGTCACCGCCCTGAAGGGTGGCTGGGAGTAGGGAGGCCGTGAACAGCTGGCCCAGCACCCCAGGGAGGCCTGCCTGTGCAGAACTCGGCCCTTTCTAAGATGAGCAGGAAATGACTCAGCTGAGGCATTGCAGCTCTGGCCACAGCTGGCCGACTCAGGGGACACCATCCAGGAATGTGAAGCTGCAGGGTGTGCTTCAGCTGTCAACTCCACGCTGAAGAAAGGGAAAGGTTGTGGCTGGTGGAGGGAAAATCCCAAGATTTAGGGTGTGGCACTATCTCCACTGGAGCTGGGCAGCCAAGGTGGAGGCAGGTGAAGTACCGAACCTCGGCCCAGAAAGTCCAGAGGAGCAAGGCTGACTTGATCTAACAAGGAGCAGATCCTGGGCCCGAATACCCAGTGCCACGATGGGGGTGGGGTGGGGAGGTGGTGCTGGTTCTTGTTTCATGTTTTGAGGGGTTTTCCGCTTCATCAAAAGGACAGAGAAATTGATGCAGTCGAGTCGATTCTGATTCATGGCAACCTCGTGTGTGTTAGAATTGAACTGCACTCCATAGGGTTTTCAGTAGCTGATTTTTTCAGAAGTAGATCTCCAGGCCTTTCTTCCGAAGCACCTCTAGATAGACTTGAACCTCCGACCGTTCAGTTAGCAGCCGAGCCTGTTAACCATTTGCACCACCCAGGGACTCTGAAAAGAAAGAAACAGGGTTTAAGAAAGAAGAAGGGAACAAAAGAAGGGTGTTACATGGGTTTTAGAGCCTTCATGGGCCTGGTTCCTCATCAGCAGTTCCTGGCACTTCTCCAGGATGATAACTAGGTACCTTCATGCACTTCTCCTCTGCTTTTATTAGCTGCAATATGTAGCTCAAGCTTACCTTCCTCTCTCTTTTTTTTTTCTTTTTATTTAAAATTTAAGAAATGCGATTGGTTTATTACAGACTTTAAGGAGAAAATCTATTTTACTTTTCTGTTTATGAAAGCAATATATGTTGTTGTGGACATTTTGAAAGATGCCAAAAAGCAAAATTGTAAAAATAATTTCTTTTAGAAGGATTAGCACAAAGCTGGTTCCTATGAGGCAGAGGTTAAAGATGTCCCAAATATCCAGCTTTTCCAAACTGCTGTACCACTCCATCATCTCTATCATCAACTCCTCCTCCTCCCCTCAGTACTCTCCCTCCCATTTTTGGGTTCTGTAATTTGCTGCAACATCTCACAGAACTCACAAGGAAAAGGCTCATGCGGTTGTGGAGGCTAGCAAGTCCCAAATCTGCGGGTCAGATGTCAGGCTGGAGGCTTCTTCCGACTCACATGGTTGCAGGGCCTGACAAACCCAAATCAGCAGGTCAGATGACAGGCTACTGGCTCACAAGGTTGCAGAGGCTGGCAGATCAGGTCAGACGATAGGCTGCTGGCTCAAGTTCCAAGAACTGGAGGTCAGATGATGACGAGCTGGATGCAGGATTCAGAGCAAGAGGAAGAGCTTTGCCAGAGCATTCATATATATTGGATGCAGACCATACCCTCAAGGAAACTCCCACTACTTGAGAGGCAGTGCAAGGGTGTGACTTGAATAAGGGTGGTAAGGGTAAGGGTGGTGACTTGAGTCACACCCTCTAGTAAGATGGTGACTCAAGATGCATCCCATCCTAATCTTGCCTCATTAACATAACAGAAAACTCACTCCCAAATAGGACTATAACCACAGGCATAGAGGTTAGGATTTACAACACATCACATAATGGAGGATAATTACATCAGATCACAAAATGGAGGACAATTACACCAGACCACAAAATGGAGGATGACTACACCATTACATTACTGCCAAATTACATCATTACATAACTGCCAAACCACTGAAAGTCATGGCCCAGCCAAGTTGACACATAACCTTAACCCTCACAGTTTCCATATACCTTATTTGTGTAGTCCCACCCAATCATTGTGTGGGAGTCACAAAGACTATGGCTAAAAGGGCCTATTAAGTAACTCATTGCACCACAAGAAAGAAAAGAAAATTACCCATGGCCCCACTAACCAGGGACAGCCCATTTGTTTAAATTTTGGTGTATTTCTTTCTGGTCTTCTTCTTATGTATAGTTCTTGTTTTTTTTTTTTTTTTTCTTAGTTATGTTTATGGTCTATATGCAACTTTGTAGGCATTTCCCCATGGTATTGTGAAGGCTTGGTAACCATTGTTTTCAATGACAGCAGGACAATGCTTAGCCATTCCCCTACTGTTAGATGTTAGGGTTGGTCTTAATTTTCCCCTTTGGTAAATAATACAGTCATGGGGGGGAAAAAAAGTGTCCCATCTATCTCTGTGGAAGAGAACAGGGAAGCAAAGGGATTATGGTTGTACTGAGGATAAAGATTTAAGAAGGGAAGACTCTCAAGGGCTGAGATTGCTGTGCCATCTTGCTGGGGAGGACTCTTACAGGGTGGCTCCTGGAGGTGGGCCCAGGGCCAAAGGTGGCTGCTATAGGAGGCAGATTTCCTGAGAAAAAGCTCTCTAACCACAGGAGTGTGAGGCACTGGTGGTTCAGTAGAAGAATTCTCACCTTCCATGCAGGAGATCTGGGTTCAATTCCCAGCCAATGTACCTCATGTGCAGCCACCACCTGTCTGTCTATCTGTGGAGGCTTGCATGTTGCTATGATACAGAACAGGTTTCAATGGAGCTTCCAGACTAAGATGGACTAGAAAGAAAGACCTGGCAATCTATTTCCAAAAAATCGGCCAATAAAAACTCAATGGATCACAATGATCTGATCCGTCACCAATCATGGGAATAGTGCAGGGCTAGGCAGTGTTTTATTCCATTGTGCACGGAGTCACCATGAGTTGGGGGCTGACCCAATGGCAGCTAATAACAAGAACAACAACAACTATTACCACAGGAGTGGATGTGACGAGCTGCCTTGAAGTGGTGAGCTCCCTACCACAGTGAGCATTCAAGGAGTGATGCTACAGAAGGAGTACATTCCTCCATTAAGCAAGAGGTTGAATTGGGTCACAAATTAAGTCCATCCCAACTCTTAGGTTTTGTGAGCTTTGACTGAAACCATCACAAACCCCTCAGCTAACGGTTAACCAGCCCTTGGATCAATGGTCGAAGGGAGACAACCTAGGAGGGAAGGAAGAACCTTGAACTTGGAGCCAAAGACACCATGGGTTCTCTTCCTTTATCTTGGATGAGTCATATTTCATCCTTTTGGGTCTGTTTACCTGCCTATAAAATGGGGATAGTAATACATGCTCTGCCTAACTTACAGAAGTACTAGGGAGAAAATAATGAGGTTCTGCACATACAGCCTGTGACTCTCTACCCATATGAGGTATTATTATCAGTAACAATGACAGCAGTAATGATGGTGATGACACACAGCAGAGCAGAGTACACATGTCCCCCTGCTGCCCTAGCTCCGACATTTCCTTAGACTGTCCCTTGTAAGCCTTATCCCCACTCTTGCAGATCGACGCTGCCTCTTTGATTGCTGCCTCCGTGATGGCCGCTCCTTGTGCTTTGGCCCTCTCCAAGCTGGTCTACCCGGAGGTGGAGGAGTCCAAGTTTAGGAGTGAGGAAGGGGTGAAACTGACCTACGGGTAAGTGCAGTAGGAGGGCCTGTAGAGAGATGGGGGGGTCCCAGAGCAGAGGTGGAAGGTAACTGTGGGTCCTACTTTCTCTGCTCGTCACTGTCTCCCACCAAGCCCAGGGCCACCTCTCCTCTTTCACTGCCCTGGTTGTGTCTTCACTTTGGAAAACGTAGACTCCAATTCCTACATCTTAATTTGCAGTCTCTGACCAGCAGGAAACAATGGGCTGGTCAAGGCAGCAGATTCTGGTCTGGTCCTTGGGGATATGGCCTGGTACAAGTGCTGAAGAGGGTCACACAAAGGCTCCATGCCACCTTCTCTGCAAGCCTGGAGTTCTGCCCACCACTATGTGTCAATCCTATATTGCGCTCCATCCTTGATTTCATCCACCTCCTCTAACATCTCTTCATCAGAGTCTTAATGACTGTTACGTAATATTTAATCTTAAAATATGTTGAAAAGCACCACTTTTGGAAAATGTGCTTGGGGACATGTAGGCAGCCCCAATTTCACAACTTCCTGAATGTTTAGAGCAGTGCTGACTTATAGAAACATAAAGTGAGCCATATGTGTAATTTTAAATTTTCTAATAGCCACCTACTGCCGTTGAGTCAATTCCAACTCATGGCGACCCCATACGGTTTCCAAGGCTGTAAATCTCTACGGAAGCAGACTGCCACATCTTTCTCCCATGGAGCCACTGGTGGTTCTGAACCGCTGACCTTTCAGTTAGCAGTCAATCGCTTTAACCACTGCACCACCAGGGCTCCCATCTTAAAAAAAATTAAAAATTAAATAGTATATTTCATTTAGCCCAATGTATTCAAATCTATCATTTCAACATACAATAATAATATGTTGTGGGTGGTTTTTGTTGAGTTGATTCCAATTCATAGCAACCCCATGTGACAGAGTAGAACTGCCCCATAGGGTTTTCTTGGCTGTAATCTTTATGGGAGCAGATTGCCAGGTCTTTCTCCCATGAAGCCGCTGGGTGGCTTCCCACTGCCAACCTTTTGGTTAGCAGTCGAGCACTTAACTGTTTGTGCCACCAGGGCTCCTTCGTAATAATATATTATTAAAGAGATATTTTACATTCTGTTCTTCATATGAAATCTCCAAACTCTTGTGTATATTTTACACTTACAATACATCTCAATTAAGATCAGCCTCATTTCAAGTGCGCCAAAGTCATAGGTGGCTAATGGCTTCCATATTGGATGAGGCAGTGTTAGAAATCTGGGTCGGATCCCAGCACTTGGACAAACTCCTTTCTCAGTTTGGGCATCAGAGGAAAAGCAAGGACCCTTCCGGCTCTGAAATGCTCTTCCCAAGTTTCCTCTTTGGGCCTATAGGACAGGACCCCTGCTGTTTGTGAGGACAGGCCAATAAGGATTGCTCTTGCTCCCAACAACAGAGAAGCACAGGACCTCTTAGAAGCAGCCAGCAGTGGGGCCGCCATTTCGGTGAGGGTCATTGCCAACGTTGCAGCCAACCTGATTGCCTTCCTGGCGGTCTTGGCCTTCATCAATGCTGCCCTCTCCTG
This sequence comes from Trichechus manatus latirostris, assembly GCF_000243295.1. Lineage (NCBI taxonomy): Eukaryota > Metazoa > Chordata > Mammalia > Sirenia > Trichechidae > Trichechus > Trichechus manatus. The sequence continues at coordinate 4,556,086 of NW_004443945.1, forward strand.
GCTGGGGAACATGGTGGACATCCAGGGGCTCAGCTTCGAGGTATGGTTCCCAGGGACCCACCTCAGCCTGTGGAGAGGATGATACTGGGTGGCCGGCATAGGTGGTGGACATGGGCTGTGGCCTGGAGTACCCTGCCTGCGTGGTGTTGGAGCCCCGCAGCATCCAGGCCCAGCCCTCCGTCCGAGCTCCTTTTGTTCTTCCACCCTCAGCTCATCTGCTCCTTCGTTCTACGGCCTGTGGCCTTCATGATGGGCGTGGCCTGGGAGGACTGCTCGGTGGTGGCAGAGCTGCTGGGGAAGAAGCTGTTTCTGAACGAGTTTGTGGCCTACCAAGAACTCTCCCAGTACAAGCAGCGCCGCCTTGCAGGGGCTGAGGAGTGGGTTGGTAACAGGAAGCAGTGGATCTCTGTGAGTGTCCCTGTCCCCTCCCTGCGGTAATGGGGTGACACAGCCACTCCTGAGACCCCTTGGCAGCTGCTGTCCCACCTTCTGGGCCTGGATGAGACACACTGAGGGGACACTTAACCTTCTACTTCCCATTGCCCTGGGAGACAAGCTGGCTTCAGGGTTTGCTGCTGTCTTTCTCAAGGCCTCTTGGAAGGGGGAAGTACAGGAGAAAAGATATCTGAGATCTAACCCTAGATGGGCCACTTTTCACTGGGTGCCCATGGGCCAGCCACTGCACATCATCTCTTCTATTGGAAAACAGGGATGTAATTCCTGCCACGTTCACCCACAGGAATGCATATAAGCGTCCAGTGAGCTAAAAGAGAGTGTGGGAGGCCTTACCACGTTCACTGTTGTTATGTAGATTCTGTTCATGGGTTGGCTGTTTCTGTTAAATTTATTTTAAAAAACTATAAAAGCTCTACAAAATTAACTTTTCTAAAATGACAACAGTTCTATGTAACATTACTGAGAATTTAAAGAAGAATGAAAAAATTACCTGTAATTTCACCATCCTGAAAAACAACCGTTTTCATTTTATGCATTTTCTTCAATTCTTTTTGAGAGAGTTTACGTAGTTGTCATTGTAGAATCTGCACTGTAGTGTAGCCAGCTTTTTCCCCACACTTAATATTATAACATAAGCATCATTTTCAATACATGTAGCCTAACATATTTAACCAATCCCTTGCTGTTGAGCCAATCAGGTTAACCCCATTATTTGACTGTAACGCACAGAGTAGAAATGAATATCTTGGTGCCTAGAACTTTCCCCTCCTCTTGGATCATAGAAGGCTTGGATCACATGGTATAAATCCTGGTGTGGTTTCCCAAAGGGTTGTGGCAACTGAAATTGCCACCAGTTCTACCTGTGAGCATTTGTTTCTCCACATACTAAACAGCACTGAGTATTCTACTTTAATGGACAAATCATAGCTCATTGTTTTAATTTCCATTTCTTGGGTTACTAGGAACTTTTAACACTAAATTTTTTTTTCTTTTACATTATTTTTTAAATCACAAAGGAATGTACTTTTTAGTTTAAAAAAATGTTTATATGAAGTAAAAAGCACAAGTTTCCCCTCACTCCTCATCCTCACCTCTGGTTTCACCTCTTCCTCAGAGGACCTCAGGCCCTCTTTCTATGAATTTCATTTCTTCAGCAAGTATTTGTTGAGATGTTTTAGGTACCAGGCACCCTAGGGTTAAAACCCATTGACGATGAGTTAAGTTTGACTCACAGCGACCCTACAAAACAGAGTAGAACTTCTCCATAGGGTTTCCAAGGAGCAGCTAGTGGATTCAAACTGCCGACCTTTTGGTTAGCAGCCATAGCTCTTTAACCACTGTGCCACTAGGGTTAGGAAAGGAAATTAGAAAGACGTCATCCCTGGTCTCATGGAACTTATATCTAGTGAGAGACACAGGCAAAACAAAAGAGAGCAAGGGAATAAATAAAATAACCACAAATTGTGGTAAGCTCTAGGAAGGAAATAAACAAAGGAGAACAGGGAGGGGCCTTCCTTGGCTGGGCTGGTCAGAAAAGTCTTCCCCGAGGTACAGCATTTAGGCCAAGACTCAGAGTGAAGAGAAGGAGCCAGTCAGAAGAGGCTGGGAAGGAATGTTCCAGGCAGAGGAAGTAGTACGTGCAAACGCCCTGAGGTGGGAAAGCTTGGTATATACAAAGGACTGAGAGAAGAGAGAAGTGTGGCTAGAGTAAGTGGTAATCATGAAGGGAGAGTGGCACAGGCCAAGGAACACTAGGAAGTTACTGAAGATCTGACACTTTACATTTCAAGAAGATCAATCAGGCTGCTGGATGGCGTGTGATTTTAGGGAAACAAACAGAGATGCAAGTCTTAATATTTTCCCATGAATGTTTATAAACTCTTATGTTATAACCAAAACATAACAAAAGAGTTTAAACATTGATGGGAAAACTCTATGGGGCAGTTCTACTCTGTGCAATAGGGTCGATGTGAGTCGGAATCAACTTGATGGCAAAGGGTTTGGTTTTTTTTGGTTTCTTATGTTACAAAAAGTTAACCCTTTTCTGTTATATTTTCTACATATATTTTTCCTAGTCTTTTTTTTTTTTAATTTCGTGCATAGGGATTTATTTTTTAAGACAGATTTTACACCAAATCTTTTCCTTTGTTATTTTTTTCTATTATTTCTAAGCTTAGAAAGTTATTCCATTCTAGAATCTTGTAAGTGTTAAATTCCCCAAACAATTTGGTAAAGTAGTTAAGAGCATGAGCTTTGAAGCCAGACAGAACTGAGTTCGAATTCTGACACAGCCACCTTCTTGCTGTGTGAACTTTCTCAATTACTTAACCTCTCTGAGCCTGTTTGTGCCTCTCCAAAATGATAATAATAAATTTTCTATTAATTGATGTTTATAATATTAATATTTATCTGTTTCAGTAATCTCAAATTAATTTTACATATGGTGTAAGGTGTGAGCCTAAGCAAATTTTCCCCCCTAATTGTTCCATTTTGGCTCTTAACACTTGCAGCTGTTCTGTTTGGGAAATTAAACACCACTTAGGGTAAAAGGGAAGTGGAACTACTTCGTTTAAGCACCTACTCTATGTAAGTACTATGTACTAAGTACTAGTACTAAGTACTCTGGTAGTTTCCATAGATAATATGATCCTCACAGCAGCTTTGCCAAGCAGACATTATTATTCCCAATTCCCAGATGGACAAACTGAAACTTAAAGAGGCTATTGACTTGTTCAAACTGCTAATAGGTGGGGACAAGCCTGGAACCAGGTGGGTCAAGCTCCCTCCCTCACATGCCCTCCTCAGAGGGATCTCAGCAGGAAAGCATTCACAGTAGACAAGCTGGAGACTACAGAGAGTTGGGGGGAAGGGGCCATTCAGAAGTGCCACTGGCACAAAGCTTAGTGGGACCAAAGTGAGGACAGGGCAAGCCTGAGTCATTCCCAGAAGGCTGGTAATTAAGACAAGGGGTTAAAGGACAGATGTGGGGGGTGGGAGGGCTGTGTTTTTGAGGTAATGCAGTTTGAGCTGCTGTAGAGGTGAGTATGCAAGGCCTGGAGCCCTGGTGGCACTGTGGTTAAGAGATCAGCTGCTAACCAAAAGATTGGCATTTCGAATCTACCAGCCACTCCTTGGAAACAATATGGGGCCGTTCTACTCTGTCCTATAGGGTCGCTATGAGTCAGGATCAATTTGATAGCACGTTTGATTTGGTTTTTTGGTTTATGCAAGGCCTGGAGCCCTGGTGGTGCTGTGGTTAAGAGCTTGGCTGCTACCCAAAAAATCGGCAGTTTGAATCCACCAGATACTCTTTGGAAACTCTATGGGGCAGTTCTACTCTGTCCTATAGGGTCACTACGAGTCAGAATTGACTCGGTGATGGGTTAGATTTTTTGGTATGTGTCTGGGAGGGGTCACACAGAGGGTTTCAAAGGTCAAGGACACATAGGAAGGGGTGAAATTGAGGCTAGGGGACCTGGATGGTGTGGGGGTACTTCTGCGCTGCCTGAGGGAAGCGTCTCCTCACTCATCTGTATTTTTAGATCAGAGCAGAAATCCTCACGACGTTCGCCCTCTGTGGATTTGCCAACTTCAGCTCCATTGGGATCATGTTGGGAGGCCTGAGTGAGTCTTCTGGGGGCCTCCCCAGCCTCCTGGAGAGTCAGGGGCCTGGACTTCAGTCCTGGCTCTGAAACAACTTGCTGGGACCTGTAGGCCTCAGTTGTCCCATATGTCTAAGGAAGAGGCTGAACAATATGTCCTTGGGGGCCCCTCCCATTCTAGAATTCCATGAATTCTCTACTGCTGAGGGTAGCCCAAGAGGTTAGCATCTTGGCCTTTCAGGTGGCGCCTGGCTGAGGGGGCTGGGGAGGGGTGGGCGGTGTGGTACTGGCTTGTCCCCTTGAAGCTTTGGCCTGCCACTCCCACCTCCACAATGGACAGGTGGCAGGCCTGGCAGGGCCTAGGGAGGAGGGTTCAGCCCAGCGCCTCAGTTCTTCACAAACAATATTTCCACTCCTTGCCATCACCCTGCAGGTGGTGTAACATCCCATTTTACAGAGAAGGAGACTGAGTCTTGGAGAGGTGAAGCGGATGGTCCTAGTCACTCAGCTCCTAAGTGGCTGAACCTGTACTTAATCCCAGGTCTGCCTGACTCCTAACTCGTGTTCTTTCCCCTACACCTGCCACGGTGGCGTGTGGGGCATGTGCTATCTAGGGGCCTGAGCCAGGCCAGCGATGTCTCCAGAATTCAGTAAGCTAGTCAGGAGGACAACATCTGCTCCCCTAAACACTGAGAAGAGGAAGGACTGTCAGCAGATGCAGCCAGAGTCCCAGAGAGTGGGCAGAGAGGCACGTGGTGTCCTTGGCTCTGAGCACTCCTGTTACTTGCAGCCTCCCTGGTTCCTCAACGGAAGAGCGACTTCTCCCAGATAGTGCTCCGGGCGCTCTTCAGTGGGGCCTGTGTGTCCCTGGTGAACGCCTGCGTGGCAGGTGAGTTCAGGCCTGGTCCCGGGTCCACACCAGGGTGCTGGGCTCTGGCCTCTCCAGGAGGCCTTGCGGGTGGGGAGGATAGGCCCTGCCCGCCTGCTGCTTTCTCTCCATAGGGATTCTCTACGTGCCCAGGGAGGCTGAGGTTGACTGTGTGTCCCTCCTCAACATGACCCTCAGCAGCAGTAGCTTTGAGGTGTACAAGTGCTGCTATGAGGTCTTCCAGAGGTGAGGGCCTGGGCTGCGGGGGACGTGAGGGGCAACTACTGGGACAGGATACAGAAGACCCACGTGCCTGGGGGATGGCTTTTGGTGAGGGTAGAAATGTTATGGCTACGGCCAGGGGAGGAGGAAGAGGGGGCTTGAGGACCAAACTTGGGGAGGAGGGAGCGGAGCAGAGACATGGAGCAACTTTCCCAGGGTTGCACAGTTTTCCTGGTCAGCAGAGCCAGGCCTGGTGCTCAGGCTGCAGCCTTTCCTTTCTTTTCAGCACCAGCTCCCAGTTCAGTGCAGAGGCCCTGGGCAACTGCTGTCGATTTTACAACCACACAACCTGTGCATAGCAGGGAACCCAGCGTCTTTGTGCCTCCTGGAAGCAGCTGTCCCCACCTTTCTCTGTCCAGGCTCCTCCTTCGGGAAGCTGTGAGGGGCTCAGACTGGCTCAGACACACGCGAAGGGGAGGTGGAGTGAGTGGACAGAGAGTGAGTGGGTGTACAAGTAAATGAAGGAACTCCCCCACCCCTGCACCCCTTTCTGCTCCCCATTTTCTCTCTCTCAGAATGCAAATTCTCAGGGTCACCCCTGCCTCCTCCTCTCTCTCCTCCATATCTAAATAGTGCCCTGGTCCTCTCCACTCTCCCCTCCCCTTAGGGGTCTCTCACATGCACCCTTTCTTTCTGCATGGGACCCTCACCCAAACTTCCTCCTCCCCTCACCCCTGACCTTTCAGCCACCTCCTCCACGGCCTCTGGCCTCTGACTCCTGGACTGTAGGTTCTCTCTGTGGTTTACCCCACAACGATTTCTCCTGGAGAATCTTCTCTCTACTTTCAGAGACTCCTCCACTGCCTCCTCCACAGCACTTCCCAAACTGGTATCCCGTGAAACACTCCTGCCAGATTCAGGGAGTTCCATAATCAGATAGGTTTGGAAAGTGCTGGGCTAAGTAAGGTTAGACAGGTTTCTTTACTGTGGGCTTGTCAGCACTTGATGTGAATATGATATGAGGCATTTTCCAAATTTATATGACCTTAAGGGCCTTTTTGTGAGTGTGTGCTTTAGGTGAAAGTTTACAGAACAAATTAGTTTCTCATTAAATAATTAATACACAAATTGTTTTGTGGCATTGGTTGCCAACCCCATGATGTGTCAACACTCTCCCCTTCTTGACCTCAGATTCCCCGTTTCCATTCTCCAGTTTTCCTGTCCCTTCCTGCCTTCTCATCTTTGCTTTTGGGCTGGTGTGCCCATTTAGTCTTATGTACATGGTTGAACTATGTGAGTTATTGTTTGTTTTATAGGCCTGTCTAATCTTTGGCTGAAGGGTGAACTTCAGGAGTGACTTCAGTACTGAGTTAAAAAGGTGTCTGGGGGCCATACTCTTGGGGTTTCTCCAGTCTCTGTCAGACCAGTAAGTCTGGTCTTTTTTTGTGAGTTTGAATTTTGTCCTATATTTTTCTCCAGCTCTGTCCAGGACCCTTTATTGTGATCCCTGTCAGAGCTGTTGGTAGTGGTAGCCGGGCACCATCTAGTTGTGCTGGACTCAGTCTGGTGGAGGCTGTGATAGTTGTGGTCCATTAGTCCTTTGGACTAATCTTTCCCTTGTGTCTTTGGTTTTCTTCATTCTCCTTTGCTCCAGATGGGGTGGGACCAGTAGATGTATCTTAGATGATTGCTCACAAGCTTTTAAGACCCCAGATGCTACTCACCAAAGTAGGAGGTAGAACATATTCTTTATAAACTATGTTATGCCACCTGAGCTAGATGTCCCCCAAGACCATGGTCCCCAAACCCATCAGCCCAGTAACTCAGTCCCTCAGAGAGTTTGGATGTGTCTATGAAGCTTTTATGACTTTGCCTTGGTCGAGTTTTGCCAACTTCCTCAGTATTGTGTACTCTTACCCTTCACCAAAGTTACCACTTATCTATTGTCTAGTTACTGTTTTTCCATGCCCACTGCTCCCCTCCCTTGTATCCATCAAAGATTGTTTCTTTCTGTGTGTAAACCTTTTCATGAGTCTTTATAATAGTAACCTTACGAACCTTTTCGATGAAAGCAACTCTTACTTAGTTGAGGACTCCATGGAATACAATTTGGGCAATACTGGTGTCTTAGTTATCTAGTGCTGCTATAACAGAAATACTACGAGTGTATGGCTTTAACAAACAGAAGTTTATTTTCTCACAGTCTAGTAGGCTAGAAGTCTGAATTCAAGGTGCCAGCTGCAGGGGAAGGCTTTCTCTCTGTCTGCTCTGGAGGAGGGTCCTTGTCTCTTCAGCTTCTGCTGCCTGGTTTCTTGGCCTCTTGGTTCCTCAGGCCTCACTGCTCACATCTGCCCTGCTGGAACAAGTGTTCCAAAGCTCTGTAGCTCCACTGGTAAGTGCCTGGAGGCACCCTACTCTGCCAGTAAAGTTCGGGCAGAAGGCACTCAGCTCTCTTGCTCCATGGGTCAGCAAGCCTAGCTCTACTGATAAATGCCCAGAGGCACCCTACTCCACCAGGAAGCCTTTTGCACAAAGGCACTCAGCTCTCTTGCTCCATGGGTTGGCTCCAGTGCTGCCTCACACTAGCCTCCTGGTTCTGCTGCTGCCGTTTCTCTGCTGCTGCTTCTAGAGGTCTGTACTGTCTCCAGTGTAACAGCTCTCCTTACTTCCTTCTGAGTACTCACCAGAAATGTCTTTGATGTCCATAATTCCACCAACAGTCTCTTCAAGGCAATCTAGGCTTTTACTATTAGGCACTTTAAAACTCTTCCAGCCTTTACCCATTCACAGTTTCAAAACTGCTTTCACATTTTAGGTATCTATTAGAGCAGCACCTGACTCCTGGTATCAAATTCTCCCTCAGTTATCTAGTGGATGATTCTGGATGGCTTTAACAAACAGAAATTTATTCTCTCACAGTCTGGGAGGCTAGAAGTCTGCATTAAAGGTGCCAGCTCCAGGAGAAGGCTTTCTCTCTCTGTCAGTTCTGGGGGACCTCAGAACCACCAAGCAAGAGGGGTGGAGCGTGTCTTTTGGACCCAAGGTCCCTGTGCTGAGAAGCTCTTAGACTAGGGAAAGATTGATGACAAGGACTTTCCCCCAGAACTGACAGAGACAGAAAGCCTTCGCCTGGAGCTGGCACCCTGAATTCAGACTTTAAACCTCCTAGACTGTGAAAGAATAAATCTCTCTTTGTTAAATCCATCCACTATAGTATTTCTGTTATAGCAACACTGATAACTAAGACAACTGGTTAGTGTTCAAATTTACTTCACAGAATTGTAAAACCAGCAGAGGTTTATACAGCACTATGTATCAGGCACTGGTCTCAGTGCTTTATACGTTTTAACTCAATCCTCACAACAATCCTGTGATATAGATACTTATTATTATACTGAGTTGAGGAATCAGAGGTCCAGAGAGATTAAGTAACTTGCCCAAATGACACAGCTGGAAAAAGGTAGAGTCAGGATTTGAACCCAGGCCATTCAGTTCCGCAAGCTGTAGTGCTTATTTTCTCTACTAGGCTGCTAGCATTCGAGGGACTCTGTTGTATGACCTGCCCTCACTCCCCTTTCCTCCCACCCAAGCCCTGTGCTTCATCAGTAAGTCAGCCCTTTTCCTGCCTCTAAGCCTTTGTTTCTTGAGTTCTGTCCCCCAGCATGCCCTCTTCTTCTCCCTTCTGCCTATACTGCTCCCACCTTAATTCTCATTTCCCCAGAACCTTTGGCTGCAGTGACCTGGGATGTGCCCTGTCCCTGTAGCCACTGGGCCCATGTCCCCTCACTCCCACCTATCAGGTCAGCATTCCCAGTTCGGGCCAGCCATGACCCGAGGCAGAGGGAATATGGCAATCCTGTAGTTCTACTGGGTCCTATATGGTCGCTATGAGTTGGAATTGACTAGACAGCAATGATTTTTTTGTTTTGTTTTGTTTTTGTTTTTTTTGCAGTGGTTGAAAGCTCAGCTGCTAACCAAAAGGTTGGCAGTTCAAATCCACCAGTTGCTCGTTGGAAACCCTATAAGGCAGTTCTATTCCATCCTATGGGGTCACTATGTGTCGAAACTGACTTGACGACATAGGGTTTGGCTTGTTTTTTTTTTTCTTGGTCAGCAGTTACCCAGCTTGGCCTCAGTCGGCCAGGTCACTGTTTCTGATCTGAAAGGCACTTTGGTTCCACTGGACACTGGCCTTGCTCCTTGTGACCCCTATAGGTTAGCCTGGGGTCCCTGTCCTCAGAGCCCCAGTACTTCCCCTTAGAATGGAGTCTTGGCCTGACTTCCATGTCCCTTAGCCAGGCCCTTGCCTTGTTCTCTGCAATCCCCCCCGTCCCTGTTCCCACTCCCTTGGACTGTTGGCAGGAGGCCCTGCTGATGTGGACTGCATAACCATCTCCTTTTACCAGCCCCGGCCCCTTCCCTGCCTGTCTGTTGGCACGCAGCTTCACCACCTGGGTCATGGAGCCGCTCTCCTTCCCTGGATTCCCTGCACAGTCATCCCACAGCCAGTCTTGTGTTCCTGGAAGACTGAAAGCCCCTTGAAGAGAGGGATCACAGTGCCTCTGCTTCCTCCCACACTACCTAGCACAGTGCTCAGCCCATGAAGGTGCTGAATAAATTTTTGTGGAATTGAATTGCAACCCTTAGTCCACTTCTCTCAGAGCCACCAGCATGCATACTGGGCTATACATGTACAGAATCTTTTCAGTTCACAAGCTGTTCTGATCTCGAGGACAGGCACAGAATTAAGGTCTCCTTAGTCATCTGAGCTGTAGATTCTCACTCTCTTTACGACCCATTGTGCCCCTTCTTCCTCACATTGCTCCCAGAGAAGTTGGGAGCCCTTGGAAGGTGGGATTGCAAATATATCCTGCCCAGAGAAATTACTGAGACTGGTACCAGATGCACATGCTTAACCTTGTGTGTCCTAGGTAGGAATTTCTAAGTCAGGGCTGGCATTGATGCCTCCCCTCATCCCTCCCGCTGCCATGACAGGCATTGTTAATCAATCACAGCACTCCTGTCTCTGAAACCAGAAGCGTTTCAGAATACACATTAGCTCAAAGCTGGGTGACTTAAGGTGCCTTTCAGGCAAAAACTATTTGTCATTCCTGTATTAAGAAATGGATCCTAAGGACCCAAACTGCCATTGATTTTGTGTTGCTGGCCTGGGAGGCTCTGGACTTTTTGCAAAAGATTCTAGAAATTAAATGGAATGTGAAGCAGAGAGGAATCATTGCGAAGAATGGGGCCTCTGTTAGTGATTTGCCCTCTCCAGGATTATGTATTGCTTGTTTATTTAATTAAGAAATATATGTTGAGTTTTGATCAAAGAGACTATAGAAAAATCTTGAACAAAAAGGGAAAAATACAGAACAGAATTTCAAATTCTCATGGAATCCAGAATTTCTGGAGCCATTGAGGCTGGATAAACCCTGAAACTATTGCCCTGAGATAATCTTTAAATCTTCAACCAAATATATTCCCTGAAGTCCTCTTTAAACCAAACAGCAGTGTAGCTCAGTTAGTAAAGAATGTCTGCCTTGAACATAGTGCTGTTTTACAGAACTATCTATATGGGATCAAAGTGACAACAGAAACTTGGAAGTTTAGATAGGTATCTGGGGGGAGAGGGCAGTGAGTGTCTGTCAGTGAAGGAGGAACAATTCAGAAAAGGAGAGTGAGAATAGTCGCACAACTTGAAGAATGTAATCAACATCAGTGAATTGTACATGTAAAAATTGGACTGATGTATGTCTTGCTATGTATATTTTTAGCAACAATAAAAAAATTTAATGAAAAAAAAAAACATATGTTGAGCACTTACTGTGTACCAGGCTCTGAGCTAAGAATGGGGGAACACCAGTGCACTAGCCTCTGTAAGGAGCAATAGAACCGGAATCTTCCTTAGAGAAGGGGTCGCCTGGGAAGGGAAGCCCCAGCAGAAATTGGAGGTGGCTTCTGGTAAGGAAACCTTAACGGGAAGGAGAAAATTATCTGCAGCAGGACTTCTCAGTGTTCGCAGATGAGGCTTTTAATATATTAGAAAATGAAAATAAAAATAATGCCAGAACAGATCATACCAATTACAGTTGTATTAATTGTCAAATATTTTAACACTGCAATATTCGGTTATCCACAAGATAATGGCAGGATTTTTTTTTTTTCAACTAAAGCCCAATTTATTAACAATGGCAAATAAACAAACAAAAAATATGTGTGATTCTCTTTTTAGTTACATCAAATATTTTAATGTGATTGTTTGCATGTTTTTATATTTTTTTAACATTAATTTTAAATTAGGTTTCTTGCAATATGTAGATTCCGTGTTTTTTTGTACATAAGGTAATAATAATCTACATACAAGATTTATTTATTCTTTAAAATGAAGCCTGGTAATGAACTTCTGAAGCCCTGGTTGCTCAGTGGTTAAGCGTCCGGCTGCTAACCAAAAAGTCAGCAGTTCGAATCCACCAGCTGTTCTTTGGAAGTCCTGTGGGGTAGTACTACTCTGTCTGATAGGGTCACTATGAGTCAGAATCGACTCAGTGACAATTGGTTTGTTTTTTGTTTTTTGAATGAACTTCTTTCAATTCTGTGACTGTGAAGTTCAGAACTAAAAACCTAATTTGGAGATATCAGCAAAAGTCTGTATTGGAAGCTCTTCATGGCTGCAAGACTCCTGCCCCCCACCTGCTGCTCCCTGCACAGGCCTGACCAGCAGCAAAAAGAATTGAATGGGCTCCACTCTGTGCAAAGGCCTGAATGTCCGGGGCATGGTGACAGTAGACCCCTCCTGGGCAGGACAGTGATGGCAGCCTTGTGAGCTGACTACAGGCAGGCTAGGAGAAGCCAGAGTGGGGTTGTCCTGCTTCCAAGTTGGGGCCGGGCTGGCCAGGGGAAGGTGGGAACATCATGCTCTGTGGAGAGAGGTCACAGCCATAAACACAGTAGGGTGAGGCTGGGTGAGCGGCCCAGTGGTCAGCCAGACCTCACTCTCACATTAGGGAGGAAGGGGGCATGTGCGGGTGTGGGTGGGGTGAAGGAGGCAGCCCGGAACACCAGAGTCTGTATGAGACACCCACACGGTGTGGCTATACAGCGTCCGAGAGCAGGCCTTCTCCACTGTCTGTGTGGAAGACCCTTTCCCCCTAATTCATCCAGGACTTTTGTAAAAGACAATAAAAATGAATTACTGGGAAAATAAAATAATAAAAAAGAGCATATGAAATACAAGCCCCAATTCTTTACTATTAGATTCAACAAACATAAAATTACTGTTGAATTGCTATGGAAGCTTCTGAATGTTGCTCTCAGTTTCTACACTTACATTGTTAAAACAACACAACAACAAACAGTAAACCAGTTACCATCGAATCAATTCCGACTCATGGCAACGCCAAGCCTTTCTTCTAAGGTGCCTCTGGGTAGATTTGAACCACCAACCTTTCCATCAGTAGCCAAGCACTTAACCACTGCACCAACAGGGACTCCATACTAACATTGTTACATGCCTATAAAAATAATTGTGAACCATAACAATCCATGCCCCACACTACTATAGCTCTGTCTTATAGTATTTTCTAAGGAGCCCTGGAGGTGCAATGGTTAAGTGCTCGGCTGCTAACCGCAAGTTCAGTGGTTTGAATCCACCAGTAGCTCCGCAGGAGAAAAGACCTGCTGATCTGTTCCTGTAAAGATTACAGCCTAGGAAATCATGTGGGGCAGTTCTACTCTGTCCTATAGAGTTGCTAGGAGTCAGAATCAACTTGACAGCACACAACAACATAGTATGTTCTGTTAATGAAACCTCTACGTAGGGTTGTCGGCTCGGAGGGCTTGTCCTGCAGCTCAGATTATCCCAGGTGAGCTGGGAAAAGGCAGAAGGAGTCTTGTTGGGACCCATGAAGCCTTGCCTTTCATACGAGAGAATGCATACAAAATTACATGAACAACAGAAGAATTTCAAATAATTTATGTAGATACTCCTCCCTCAACGAGGTGGAACTTAACTCCCCACCCCTTAAGTATGGCAACACTTAGTGAATTGCTTCCAAAGAATACAGCGTGGAAAGGGAAAGTAAGAAGGTAACTTTGCCGTGGAGAAACCTGGCAAAGCTACCTTAGCCAGGTAATCACGGTCAACATCATCAGTGATAAGTCAAGTTGATAGCGTACACTACTAATATGTTGTTTGTAAATGGCACTTCATCTCTGTGGTCTTCCAACCTCCAATCCATAACCCCAGTCTAACCATGAGTAAAACATCAGACAAACACAGATTGAGAGATGTTCTACAAAATACTCAACCAGTCCTCCTCAAAACTGTCAAGGTCATCAAAAACCAAGAAAGTCTGAGGAACTGTCATGGCCCACAGGAGCCTAGGAAGACATGACAACTATATGCAATAGGTATCTTGGATGGGATTCTGGAACAGAGAAAGGACATTAGGTAAAAACTAATAAAATCCAAAAAATTATGGAGTTTCGTTGATAGCATAGTAGTATTGGTTCAGGAGTTGTGACAAATGTATCACAGTATTGTAAGATGTTAACAATAGGGAAAACTGGGTGCAGGGTATAACAGACTTCTTGTACAATCTTTTTTTAAAATAATATTTTATTGTGTTTTTGGTAAAAGTTTACACAACAGATTAGGTTCCCATTGAACAATTTCTACTCAAAGTGTTCAGTGACATTGGTTACATTCTTCACAATGTGTGAACCTTCTCATTATCTCCTTTCTGATTGTTCTGTTTCTTTTTATATTTTGTTTGCAACCTGTTTGTAAATCTAAAACTTTTCAAAAATAAAGGTTTTTTAAAAATTACATTGCCCATGAGGAAATGCTCATGATCATTAGCCATTAGAGAAATGCAAATCAAAACTACAACGAGATACCATCTCACCCCAACAAGGCTAGCATTAATCCAAAAAACACAAAATAATAAATGTTGGAGAGGTTGTAGAGAGACTGGAACACTTATATACCACTGGTGGGAATGTAAAATGGTACAGCCACTTTGGAAATTGATTTGGCACTTCCTTAAAAAGCTAGAAATAGAAGTACCATACGATCCAGCCATCCCATTCCTTCGAATATATCCTAGAGAAATAGGAGCTGTCACACGGATAGATTTATCCACACCCGTGTTCACTGCAGCACTGTTCACGATAGCAAAAGGATGGAAACAACCTAGGTGCCCGTCAATGGATGAAGAGATAAACAAATTATGGTATATTCACACAGTGGAAGACTAGGCAATGTTAAAGAACAATGATGAATCCACAAAACATCTCATAACATGGATGAATCTGAAAGGCATTATGCTAAGTGAAATCAGTCAATCACAAAAGGACAAATATTGTATGAGACCACAATTATAAGTGCTCAGGAAATGGTTTAAATACAGAAGAAAATATTCTTTGATAGTTACAAGGATGGGGAGGGAGAGAGAGGGGTATTCACTAACTAGATAGTAGATAGAATTATCTTAAGTGTAGGGAAGGACAACACACACTACAGGGGAATTCAGCACAACTGGACTAAACCAAAAGCTAAGAAGTTTCCTGAACACAACCAAACACTTCGAGGGACAGAGTAGCAGTGGCAGGGGTCTGGGGACCATGCTTTCAGGGGACATCTAGGTCAATTGGCATAACAAAGTTTATTAAGAAAAGGTTCTGCATCCCACTTTCTTGAGTCATGTCTGGGGTTTTAAAAGCTAGCAAGCAGCCATCTAAGATGAATCAATTGGACCCAACCCACCTGGAGCAAAGGAGAATGAAGAACACCAAAGACACAAGAAAATATTATCCCAAGAGACAGAAAGGGCCACATAAACCAGAGACTCCATTAGCCTGAGAGTGGAAGAACTAGATGGTGCCTGGCTACCACCAATGACAGCCCTGACGGGGAATACAACAGAGAGTCCCTGATGGAGCAGGAGAAAAATGGGGTGCAGAACTCAAATTCTAGTAAAAAGACCAGACTTAATGGTCTGACTGAGACTGCAGGGACCCCAGAAGACATGGCCCCTGGATTCTCCGTTAGCCCAGAACGAAAACCATCCCCGAAGCCAACTCTTCAGACGTAGATTAGACTGAACCGTAAGACACAAAATGATGCTCGTGGAGAGAGTGCTTCTTAGTTCAAGTAAATACATAAGACTAAATGGGCAGCTCCTATCCGGAGGTGAGATGAGAAGGCCAAAAGGGACAGGAGCTGGTTGAATGGTCACGGGAAATCTGGGGTGGAAAAGAGGAGTGTGCTGTCACATTATAGGGAGAGCAACTAGGGTCACATAACAATGTGTGTATAAATTTTTGTATGAGAAACTAACTTGAACTGTAAACTTTCACTTAAAGCACAATTTAAAAAATTGCACTGCCACATTTCTGTGAATCTAAAACTATTCTAAAATTTAAAGTTTATTTTAAAAATTGCATGGACACAGGTGTAGGGTTACTCGTTATTCAGCCCATGGGTGGCTCTGTCCTAGACAATGTACATCCCAGAGGCAACCCACCCAGGTGTGTTGAGTAACCAATGGGCTACATCTACTCCCCTTTACCCCTCCTTTCCATTGCCCTTGCTCTCGCCTCTGTAGTCCTCACTTTAATTCAAGCTCATGCCTTTACCTGAATACAAGTAGTCCCTGACTTACGATGGGGCTCTGTTCTGACAAATTTGTCGTAAGTCAGTTCTGACGTAAGTAAAAGACCTCTCTTTTTTTTTTTTTTAAGTTTTCATTATTATTGCCTTTTATTATCAGTATCTTTATAAATCCTATCTTTGAACATTTGCGAGTGAACATTGAGAGTGATAACATCAGCAAATTACATGTTGCAACATTATAATGTAGTACATATTACTAATGATAAGATGTTCCAGAAAAAAAAAAAGATGTTTGTAAGTGCAGTTCATCGTAACTTGAATACATTGTAAATTGGGGACTACCTGTACTAGTCCTAATCTCTTTCCAATCACGTGAAGTACATTATCTGCTTGAAGTTACTTTTGAATCAGAATTAGTGAGTCCCTGGGTGGTGTAAACTGTTAAGCACTCAGCTATTAATGGAAGGTTGGAGGTTCGAGTTCACTCAGAGGCACCAGAAGAAAACCCTGGTTATCCACTTCCAAAAGATCACAGACATTGAAAACCCTATGGAGCGCAGTTCTACTCTGAAACACCTGGGGTCACCATGAGTCAGAATGGATTCTATGGCAGCTGGTTTGGCTTGGGTTTGGAGTTTGGATAGGACATTAAATATCATTTTGGGGATGTCTGCCCCCACTTTTTTGAGAAGTCTATACCCACAGCATGGATGGTCTCTCTAACTATGTTTTCATTTTTATGTCATGAAACTCCATCCCTATGACCAAAGCTGACTGGACCAGGGCCGAATGCCTGACTCAAGGGAAAGCCAAATCCATAGTCTTGCCAATGGCCTTTCAGATTCTGGGGAAAGAATTTGAACTTAAAAACCCAGAAACAGAGAGCTGGGAGCTGAGTCACCATGGTGAGGCTATGTCTTAGAGCTGATCTCATTCCCATCCTTCCTGCAGCCTAGTTGTTTTGCTTTTCCTTGGATTCTGTGAGTGCTGATTTCTTTCTAAAAATCCTCTGTAACCTGAGCTAATCAGAAAAGGTTCCTCTTACTTTGTAATCAAAACGACACTGACTATGAGACTTGGTTAACTCCCCCTCCCAACCCCATTCTGCTTGAAATCAAGTAGTCATGGGTCATTTGCTTGAATACCACCTGAGACAGGAATCTCACTACTTAGTGCAACCCACTTCACATTGGACAGCTCCACTTCTTAGAAGTTTCTTTTTGAGATTGCATCAAAAAGTATTCCCCTTTGTCCCAGCAAAAAGTATTCCTCTTTGGTCCCAGTTTTGCCATTCTGGGCCAACAAGAACAAGTTCAGTCTTGCATGAGTGTGTGTGTGTGTACGTGTACATGTGTGTGCTCACTGTTCTTTTTTCCTATTTACTCATTATTCATAAGAAGTCAAACCTTTGTAGAAACCTTATAGAAATGTTCTAATTCCTTTTCCACATGACAGCCCTTCAACTGTTTGAAGATGGTGATGATCCAGGTTTCCTTCTCTGAGCCAGCCACCCTTAGTTCTTTCAGTTATTCCTCCCTTAACACATCACAGGGTTTTCAAATCTTCTCCCCAGACCTGCCTCTTAGTTGCTCTGCGCTCGTGTGCAGATGGTGCATGAGTCACAAGCAAGCACAAGAGGAAGCCGTAACAGAGGATCATGAATATGATCTCAGGGGTGCAACCAAGATGATGTGATGGGACTAAAGATTGGAAATGGCCTTGGGACAGCATTCAAAACAGACTGACCTATCAGGAAGGAAGAGTGTTAAGAAGCTACATGCCTGCTTCAGAACTCATCAAACCTGAGGGCTTTGTGATAGGGGAAGTTGTCTTTGTGGGGGACAATGGGACAAAGGGGACCAGAGATGGGATATAGCAGGAATGGGATAGGTGGGAACATTTTCTATTGGACTATCTGCTAGGAATCCCACTTGCCCACAGTCCAGGGGTGCAGTGAACTTCTAACCTGCCTACGGGATGCTTTCTATTCCCATAGGTGGAGGAGAATTGCTGCTTTGGACCAAGTTCTGACAAAGACAGGGAGTAGTGAAGTGGGAGTAACGGAGCCAACAGAAGCTTTATGACAGGAAGCAAAAGGGAGGCCAGCACAGTCAGGCACTCATTGCACACTTGACGATGAAGATGTCCAGGAAAGGGATTCCGAAAGGAAAGTCAGCTCTGAATAAGACTCTGGCTCTGCTGTGGCAAAATCTCCCAAAGAGGAAAAAAGAGGCAGAAAGTGTCAAAAGGAATCAACACAGCTGTACAGGGACCTTGCTCACAAGCTCAGAATTTGAAACTAACAGGCATCAAAATCCAGCCAAAGGACACATGACCCAGTGTGGCAGAGACAGCTGGTTGTCCTCCAATAGTCATTCTCCCTTTTTCCCTTAGTAATAACTAAGAGTCTAGCTGGATATATGGCCAGCTAGCATAAAGACTACATTTCCTAGCCTTCCTTGCAGCTAGGTGTGACCATGGGACTATAGTCTGGCCAGTGAGGGTGTGAGTAGAAGTCAAGCATACAGCCTCTGAATCAGGCCTTAGAGCAGGGGTTGGCTAATTTCTTCTTAAAGGGTCAAAAAGCAAAAACAAAAACCAGTTGTCATCAAGTTGCTTCTGACCCATGGTGACCCCATGTGTGTCAGAATAAAACTGTGTTCCATTGGATTTTCAACAGCTGATTTGTCAGAAGTAGCTCACCAGGCCTTTCTTCCAAGGCACTTCTGGATGGATTCGAATCACTAAACTTTCAGTTGACAGCCAAGTGCATTAACTGTTCACACTACCAAGGAACTCCTCTTAAAGGGCAGATAGTAAATATTTTAGGTTTTGTGGTCTCTGCTTAAACTACTCAACTCTGCCCTTGTAGTTGAAAAGCAACCACAGACAATACTTAAACAAATGAGAGTGGCTGTGTCCCAATAAAACTTTATTTACAAAAACAGGCAACCAGCCTGCAGGCTGAGCTTGCTGACCCCTGCCTTAAAGGAAGAGACTCATCCTCCCTGACCCGGGCCCATTTCACTCTTTTTTTCTCACGCCAGTTGGAATATAGATAGGAAGGTGAACCATCTTGAACCATGAAGACAAAGACAATAGCCTAGGGATGGGGCAGCCACAAGTTGGAAGGAACCTGGGCCCTGGATGTCTTTGTAGAACGGGGCTGCCAGAATGGTGCAGACTTCTATGTGAGAGGGGAATAAATGTCTATCTTGTTTATGTCATTAGTTGGGATCTCTATTATATACACCCTGCCAGTGGACAGGAAAAGCAAGACAGGTGGTATGAAAGAATAGATTTAAACCTTAAACCAAAACTATCCCCTGACGTCTTCTTTAAACCAAACAATAGTTTAGCTTAATTAGTAAAGAATGTCTGCCTTGAGCAGAGTGCTCTTTTAAGAACTGTCTATCTGGGGACAAATCGACAACAGCAACTCAAAGGGTCAGATAGGAAGCTTAGGGGGCAGTGAGTTTGTGTTAACAGGGGAGGAAGAATTCAGAAAAGGAGGGTGAGAAAGGCTGTACAACTTGAAGAATGTAATTGATGTCACTGAATTGTACATGTAGAAATTGTTGAATCTATGTATGTTCTGCTGTGTATATTTTGAACAACAACAAAAAATAAATTATTAAAAAAAAAAAAAAAAGGTTTTCCTCTTCCCTATGGGGCTCTCAAGGGCCAGTGCCAGATGGGAAATAATCTATTGTTAACTAGTGGGGCTGGAGCACTCAACAGGAGCGTCTGATAAAGTCCAGGTCTGAAATATACGACCCGCTGGCCACCAAGACTTAAAGAGGAGAGAGAGTCATGACAGACATGTGAGAGGAAGTGGAGAGAGAGCCAGGTGACCAAAGTGCAAAGTTTTACAATTTAGCTTTATGGCAGAAAGTACCAGACAGAAAGAAAGAAGGGGCAAGGCAGGGTCATACCAGCTTCGCACTTCAGTCACACGGAAGCAGGAAGTGGAACAGCGTGGATCCCCAGTGTGTATCCTTTCCATGTACAGTGGCTTGGCTCACTAGTAAGTGTGGCCCAATCTGTAATGTGGACTCTAACCAATCAGGTCCGCGTTCCCTCCTCTCATAGACCAGCAAGATGGAGGTAGAAGGACACTCCTCCCCCTTCCCCTACCAGCCCCCCTCCCACCTGCCAAGCTCTTTAAATTATGTTCAGAGCAAAAAGATCAAGAAACTGATAATCCCACAAGAACCTGTTGGAACAGATTTCAAATCCTCATACAAGTCACGTTGCTATCTGACTTCTCTCCATACGGATATCTTTCCTATTTCAAGGAGGTGATTCCTTGTTTCTTTGTAAGACAGGCAATAGTGAATATCAAGGCTGCTCCCTGGACTGACACATGGAACGCTCTGTTGTTGGGTACTGTCAAACTGCCCCATAGGGCTCCCTAGGCTGTAATCTTTACAGGAGCAAATCGTCAGGTCTTTTCTCCCTTGGAGTCACTGGTGGGTTCCAACCGTTGACCTTTGGTTAGCAGCCAAGCACTTAACTGCTGGGCCACCAGGGCTCCTTTGGAATGCTCTAGACTCTTGTGTCAGTAAGTACCTTGTATCCATTGACTCCATGTGAGGGATCTTGGTGAGGCTTGGTGCCCGTTAACACAGTGAGAAGCTACAATGTGGGCCGCTTTTGTCACTCACCTCCAACGTACAAAGGACGTGTTTTTCTCTAAGCAAAAGTTTTCTGTTTTTCTTTTTCCAAGGGGGGAAATGTCATTTAGGGATGGGATGAGAAACTTGTTTTATGAATGAAAGATTGCTTTTATCTCCTAAAACTTACTCTCTCAGTAAGATTCTTTTCTACTTTTAGAGAAATCACTTGTTTATATTATATTCTAACCAAACTTTCTTTTTAAGCCAATGCTTCAATTGCAATGGCCCCATATATACGTGAAAGCGAGGCAAAGAATAAGGAAGACTGAAAAAGAACTGATGCCTTTGAATTATGGTGTTGACGAAGAATATTGAATATACCACGGACTGCCAGAAGAATGAAAAAATCTATCTTTGAAAAGTCCAGCCAGAATGTTCTTTAGGAGTGAGGATGGCAAGACTTCGTCTCACATACTTTGAACATGTTATCAGGAGGGACCAGTCCCTGACATCTTGCTTGGTAAAGTAGAGGGTCGTCGAAAAAGAGGGAGACCCTCAACGAGATGGACTGACGCAGTGGCTGCAACAATGGGCTCAAGCATAACTACGATTGTAAGGATGGTGCAGGATCAGGCAGTGTTTCATTCTGTTGTACATAGGGTTGCTGTGAGTCAGAATGGACTGGACGGCACCTAAAAACAAAGTATGTGGCTTTCAAGGGATCTTTTCTTTGTCATTGCCCTGAGGCCAAATATCTCTAAACTCCTCTAATCTACTTTGTTTGGGCCTGGGGTGTGCATTATGTCGATGTCAGCTTGGCCAAGCACTGCAGGCTGCAATCAAGGTTATCACAGTAGGAACAGACTCCAGAGGTGAGAAAGTCTGACGGCTGGTATGGGAAATGTGGTAGCCCTCCTGCTGAAAAGTTTCATTGTTCAGTGACTCATCTTCAACTACTTAAACCGAAAACAAGTATCAGGAAGCTCTCAGCACACTGGTGGGTTTTATCACTTGTGAGGTTTGTCACAGTAATTTATTGGTTTCCTTATAACAGTGAAAGTACCAGAGTTTATGAACAATTTACCTTTTTTTTTGGTAAAAAACTGTACAAATCAGAGTGGTGTGTTAATCAGGACTCTTGTGGTTGCAAGTGACAGAAAACAAATCAAATAGGTTAGGAGAAAAAGAGGAATTGACACCAGGAAGGGCAGAGGTATAGCTAGAGACAACTCGACCCACAGACTTCATGGACTCTTAGTCTACCTCTCAGTCTCTGCTTTTCATTGTGACTCTGTCTTTCTGCATGGTGACCTCATTTTATTGAATTGGCTTTCTCCATAAAATGGAGACCATGGCCAACAGAAAACCATGGATTCATATCTTCTTAGCTTGCTTCTCGGTCAGCTAGTTTAAAAAAAAAAAGACCACACCTCCAGGAATGTGATTGATCCATCCGAGATCATGTGCCCTCCTCCAGACCAATCATTAAGGCCTGGAAAGCAAGACTTGTTGGTTAGTCCAGTCTGACTCCTCCATCCACTTGTGGAGCAATCACTGTGACCAGGGAGGTAGAGTCAGGTAAGAAGAAGGTTGCTCCAATTTGGATGGCATGGTTGGAGGAGGAGGAAAGAACAGTTCCCCGAAAGAACAAGGGTGTTGTCCCCTGAAGGAAGGCAGCCATTCATTCCATTTACCTGTAAAGACTTGTAATGGTGACATGTCTTAAAAAGTTTGAGGTAATAGCAATAGTGGAAAGTTAGCTTTTGAAATAATTCAGGGAAAAGGGGCTAACGTTATTTGAATGTTTACTATATGACAAGCTGTATGCATATGCTATTCTGTGTAATCCTTAAAAAAAGGAAAAAATAAATCCCCATGAGGAAGGTATCATTGTCCCCATTTAACTGATGAGAGAACTGAGATATAGAGAAGTGAAGTGACTTGCTCTAGGACACAAGCTAAATGGCCGAGTAAGGCTTTGAACCCAGTTCTGTTCAATTCTGATCCCGTAAATACATCATAAAACACTGACTTTCTTATTGATTTACTCAATTAACAGGTATGTGTAAAATACTTCAAAGTAAATTATTCTTTTTCTGATTAGTGATGTTACGAATCTATGGTGGTTTTAAAACATGGCTGCAAATTCTTCAACACTCCTGCCATCAAGAGGTAGGTTCTGTGTCCTCTCCCCTGTAATCTGGGTAGATTTATGACTGCTTCAATCGATAGAGTATGGTGGAAATGATGCTCTGTGACTTTTGAGGCTAGGTTATAAAAGGCCAGGCAGCTTTGGCCTTGCTCACTGGCACATTCACTCTTGGCACCTTGATCCACTATGTAAGAAGTCTCGCTACCCTGAGGCTGCCATGTTATAAGGAAGCCCAATTCACATGGAGAGGTCACATACAGACACTTGGGTCAACAGTCCCAGCTGAGCCCAGCCTTCAAGTCAGCCCTGCCAAAGTGCTAGACTAGAGTGAAGAAGCTTCCAGATTACTCTAGTCCCCAGCCATCCAAATCTTCCAGCTAAGGCCCCAGACATCATGGAACAGAGACAAGGCATCCCTACTATGCCCTGTCCAAATTCCTGACCCACAAAACCCACAACCATAATAAAAACAAGTTTCTGTCAAGTAGATTCCAATTTATGGCAACCCCATTTGTGCCAAAGTATAACTGCACTCCATAGGTTTTCAATGGCCGACTTTTCAGAAGTAGATCACCAGGCCTTTCTTCTGAGGCACCTCTGGGTGAACTCGAAACTCCAACCTTTAGGTTATCAGTCAAGTGCATTAATGGTTTGCATGAGCATAATAGAATTGTGGCTGTTTTATGAGACTAAGTTTGAGGTGGTTTGTTACATAGAGATAGATAACTGGAACAGCCTCAGAATAGGAATCAAAGATGTCTGGCCATGGAGCATTGGAAGAAGAGAAAGATGAAATTGTGGATTGATTATTTTGTCTGGAATGACAGAAAGATGGAAGTGCGGATTGGTTATCTTGTCTCAATAAAGTAGCAAAGTAGAGATTCTTCCCTACAAGAATCCCGTTGCCATCGAGTTGATTCCACCTCACAGCGACCCTACAGAAGCCGTTGAAAAGATTTTGACAGTTTCAGGCTGCAGTCTCCCTTCCTCCACCAGGTGGGGTGGATGCGTTGCCTGCTACCTCCGCCCGGCCTGGATCCACAGCCTCCAAAACTGCAGAGGGGAGAGCCCAAGGTGGGCCTGGGTGGTGTGGCTGCTGCTGAAGCCTTCCCCTTCTTTTGAGGAAGTCAGAATCTCTGGAGGAAGGTAGGACCTACAGACAAAATTATCCGTACAGGCTCTCCCTGCCCCCTGCACTCTGTTAGCTCCCTTGACGTGAGGATTCGCTCTCCCCATAGTGGGAGCCCCTTCAGTATTGCTTATCCCTGGTGGTACAAATGGTTAAGTGCTCAGCGGCTAACCAAAAGGTTGGTGGTTCATATCTACCTAGAGGCACCTCCAAAGAAAGCCTGGTGATCTACTTTTGTAAGATCTACAGCAACTGGTTTGGGTTTTTTGGGTTTTTTTTTTTTTTTTTAGTTTTACTGTGCTTTAGATGAAAGTTTACAGCACTAATTAGTTTCTCATTCAAAAATTAATACAAATTTTTTTGTGACATTGATTGCAATCCCCACACTCTATCAGTAATTTCCCCCTTTCCACCATGGATTCTCCGTGTCCATTCGTCCAGTTTTCCTGTCCCTTCCTGCCTTCTTGGCTTTGCTTTTGGCCAGGTGTTGCCCATTTGGTCTCATATACTTGATTGATCTAAGAAGCACGTTCCTCACGTGTTGGGTTTTTTTTTCCCCCCACTATCACTCAATTTTCCCTCCCATCAGGTATGAAGAGGCATCCATCCCAAACTTCCTGATCAAGGGCTGGGATCCATGGAGAAACCCCAATTTCTTGCCTCCTTTTTCCTTCCATGTAAATTGGAGTAATATATATACATGATTTTAAAAGTCAAACAATACCACAAGGTTAATACTACCAATAACACCAGAAAAAAATTCCAGCAACTCCCTGCCCCACCCTCCTCATCGCTGATTTCTCCAGTTTGAACTCTTTCAGTTACTTCTGGTATTTACCACCTTGTTTCGAAATAATGTGCTTATGCTGCTATTTTTTTCAGTCATTGTTTTAAATGTCGTCTTTTTACTTACCATTATGGAAGATGAAGGAGTCCTTGGGTGGTGCAAATGGTTAACACACTCAGTTGTTAATGGGAAAGTTGGAGGCTTGAGTTTATCCAGAGGTGCCTCAGAAGAAAGGCCTGTCGATCTACTTCCGAAAAATCAGCCGCTGAAAATCCTATGGAGCACAGTTCTACCCTGACACACGTGGGGTCACCATGAGTTAGAGTTGATTCGAGGGCAACTGGTTATGGAAGATGAAAGTAGGTGGGCCCCATCTTCAGCCCCACTTCACCCCACCTTCTGCAGTAACAGGTGCTTCTGACCCCTCAGTCTTCCCTGATTGTCCGTGGTGATCCTCTCCAAATTCTGCTTTCTCAGCTCTGCCACCTCCTCCATCTGCTTTTCCTCCTCCAAAACTTTGTTGACGTCTCTTATCTCTACTGTTGCCTCTCTCACTCTCTTTGTCCTTATGGGTTTATAAATTTTATTTCTTTACTTTCTTTTTTAGTGTTTTGTAAAATTTATGTTATTTTTTATCATTGTTGTTGAGAATATACACAGCAGAACATACACAAATTCAACAATTTCTACAGGGGCGATTCAGTGACACTGATTACATTCTTCAAGTTGTGCAACCATCCTCACCCTACTTTTCCGAATTGTTCCTCCCTCATTAACATAAACTCATTGCCTCCTAAGTGTCCTATTTAATCTTTTGAGTTGCTGTCGTCAGTTTGATCCTGTACAGATAGTTCTTAAAAGATCACAATGCTCAAGGCAGAAATTATTAGTTAAGCTAAACTGTTGTTTGGGTTAAAAAAGATTTCTGGGGATTTTTTTTTGTGGAGTTTTGAGAGGAAGCAATGCTAAATGCCTCTTCTCAACCCACAATGTTTATCTGGAAGATTCTGAGTCTACTTTGCAAGGGTAGAAAGCAGAGTAAGTGAGAGCTGGGCTTGAGGCGGACAAATCTGCGGCTGAGCTCTAGCTCCACTTCTTCACATCCTTGTGTGTCCTTGGGCAAGATAATTAACCTCTCTGAGCCTCAGATTTCTTATCTGTAAAATGAGAATAACATCCTCTCCTAACTCATAGGGGTTGTCTTAGTTATCTAGCGCTGCTATAACAGAAATACCACAAGTGGATGGCTTTAACAAAGAGAAATTGATTCTCTCACAGTCTATGAGGCTAGAAGTCTGAATTCAGGCCACCAGCTCTAGCGGAAGGCTTTCTCTCTCTGTCGGCTCTGTGGGAAGGTCCTTGTCATCAATCTTCCCCTGGTCTAGGAGCTTCTCAGTGCAGGGACCCCGTGTCCAAAGTTGACACTCTACTCCTGGTACTTCTTTCTTGGTGGTATGAGGTCCCTCTCTCTCTGCTTGCTTGTCTCTCCTTTTATCTTTTGTAATATAAAAGATGATGCAGGCCACGCCCCAGGGAAAGTCCCCTTACATGGATCAGGGCTGTGACCTGAGTAAGGGTGTTGCATCCCACCCTAATCATCTTAACATAACCTAATCTTGCCTCATTAACCACAGGCAGAGGTTAGGATTTACAACACATAGGAAAATTACATGAGGTCACAAAATAGAGGACAACCACACACAATACTGGGAATCATAGACTAGCCAAGTTGACACATATTCTGGGGGGACACAATTCAATCCATGACAGGGGTGTTATACACATTAAATCTGATAAAGCAGGGATTTTTGCCTGGGCCTATCTGACTGCTAGGCCGTGCTCCGAGCCATTGACCCAGCCTGCCTCCCAGGAGACCTACTCTGGCCTGCGAGTCCCGGCATTGAGGGCCCAGGGGGTGTTCACAGATGGGTCCTAGAGGCAGGGTTGGCAGCCATGGTAGATTGTATTGTCGCTCCCAATTATTCACTCCTTTTCCTTGTGGGAGCCCTGGTGGTGCAACAGTTGAAACACTCAGCTGCTAACAAAAAGATTTGTAGTTCAAATCCACCCAGTGGCTCCTCTGGAGAAAGACCTGGCAATCTGCTCCTGTAAAGATTACAGCCTAGAAAACCCCATGGGGGCAGTTCTACTCTGTCACATGGGGTCACTATGAGTCAAAATGGACTCGATGGCACCCAACAACGACAACTCTCCTTGTGGAGGAGCATATATTCTTGTTCATTGTCACATGACTCCCTGTGGAATAATATTCTTCCCTGCTCTGTAGACTTCAGGCTTGGCCAATGGAATGAACTGAAGTGATATACATCACTTCCAGGCAGAGATTTTAAAAGCTACGGTGTGATCCTGCCATTACTCTTTTTTCTTCTGCCATGAGAACAGCTTGTGTCTTAGTCATCCAGTCCTGCTGCAACAGAAATACCACAAGTGGATGGCTTTAACAAAGAGTTTATTTCCTCACAGTCAAAGTAGGCTAAAAGTCCAAATGCAGGGCATCAGCACCAGCGGAAGGCTTTTTCTCTCTGTTGGCCTTCTTCTCTTCAGTGTTCCCCCAGACTAGGAGCTTCTCTGTGGAGGGACCCCAGTCCAAAGGACGTGCTCTGCTCCCGGCACTGCTTTCTTGATGGTATGAGGTTCCCCCTCTTCTCTCTGCTCTCTTCTCTCTTTTATTGCCTCAGGACACAATCCAATCTAGTAGACTGAGTCCTGCCTCACTAACACAACTGCCGCCCATCCTCCCTCATTAACATCATAGATGCAGGATTTACAACATATAGGAAGATCACACAATACCAGGAATCATGGCCCAGCCAAACTGATACACACATTTTTGGGGGGACATAATTCAATCCACGACAGCTTGTCTCAGATAGGGGCTTCTTTTTCAGCCTGAAACCCAGTATGAGAAAGATATGTATAGAATAGAACCATAGCAACCCACAGCTGACTTGTACTGTGAGTGTGTTGTAAATCTTGATGGTTGTTAAGATTTTGAGATTGTCTGTTACCGCACCATAGCTTAATGAAAGCTGACTAACATAGCAGTAATCTCAGGGGGTTCAGGTACTCCAGGAAGATGCCAGATGAGGGAAGTTCAATCCAGGTAAAGTCACCAGGTGAGAAGGCCAGGAAGTATGTAAGACTGCCAACAGTAGTACTTGTGACAGTCCCAAAACCCATTGCCATCAATTCTGACTCACAGCAACCCTGTAGGTAGAACTGCACCCTAGAGTTTATGGCAGCAGACTGCCACATCTTTCTCTCGCGGAGCAGCTGGTGGGTTCAAACTGCTAACCTTTCGGTTAGCAGCCGAGTGCTTAACCACTGGGCCACCAGGGCTCCTACCTGTGACAGTAAGAGTCATCAATTGTGACATGCCTTTCATCAAACAGCTGAGGCAAGCTGATTTATTGAGATATTAACCTGTACTCATTTGCTTTATATTTATCCCTCCCCTGACTATTTCAAGCAGTCAGTCCCTTGGTATTTCCTT
The DNA here is from genome assembly GCF_000243295.1 of Trichechus manatus latirostris. Taxonomy (NCBI): domain Eukaryota; kingdom Metazoa; phylum Chordata; class Mammalia; order Sirenia; family Trichechidae; genus Trichechus; species Trichechus manatus. The sequence continues at coordinate 4,584,053 of NW_004443945.1, forward strand.
GTCTTCACTACTTTGGTGATCAGAGCACAGAAGCTACCAGAAGTCAGTGGTTCTTTCTGTCTTTTATAATAACTTTGACTCTTTATAGGAGCCCCTGGGTGGTGCAAACAGTTAAGTGCTCAGCTACTAACAGAAAGGTTGGCAGTTCAAATCTACCCAGAGGTAACTCGGAAGAAAGGCCTGGCGACCTACTTCTGAAAGATCATTGTTATTGTTGTGTGTTGTCGAGTTGATTTCAGCTCACAGTGACCCTATAGAACAGAGTAGAACTGCCCCATAGGGTTTCGTAGGCTGTAATCTTTTCAGGAGCAGATCACCAGGTCTCTGCTCCCACAGAAACGCTGGGAGGTTCAAACCTCCAACCTTCCAGGTAGCAGCTGAGTGCTTAACCATTGCACCTCCGGGGCCCCTTTCTGAAAACTCACAGCCATTGAAAACCCCTTGGAGGGCAGTTCTACTCTGAAACACATGGGGTTGCTATGAGTTGAATGGCAATTGCTTTTTTTTTTTTAACCTGTTACAGAAATTCTGAGGTGTCCTGAAGGGAAAGATTTTTACCCCAGAGGGGGAGGGAGCAGAGCATGACTAGGACGGGGAGTAGAGGGAAGAGGTCCCAGACCCTGATTTTAGGCAGTGTCCAGGAGGCATCAGACCTTGGAGGGAGTGGCTGCCTGGTACATTCAGGGAGGGTGGCCCTTAGGCACAGAGCTCCTACGCCCACAATTCCCACACCCCAAGCGTCCAAAGTAGCAGAGCTGCCAAGACTGCAGCATAAAGGCTAGGATGATGGATAATCGAGCAATTGCTGGTGTGACCAGAGAGGCCACTCTGCGGCCTCAGCACTGCCTAAGACCCTAGAACTTTGACAAAATGCTGGGTCGCAGCAGGGAAGCCCAGTGAGCTACCTGAGATTGAATTTCTTGCCAGCTCAGTGGGATGGCGGCTTGGAGTCAGATTTACATTAAATTAGAAAAAATAAAGAACATGCCAAACCACTGCAGCTCTGCCATCCCTCCGGCCGTCCCTAGCCGCACCCCTCCCCCTCGCCCACTCCTGTGCCCACCAGCCAGGACTGGAGGCTCCACATGACCCATAGCTTGGGGTCTTACACATACCCTCGCTGCCCCGCCCCCACCCCCCGCCAGGGGTAGATGCCCATCGATTGTGTTCCCCTGGCCTGGGAGCTCCTATATCCTCCATCCTGAGATGGTGCTAGAATGAGCTGTCAGAACATTCCCTGACCAGAGGGAGGTGGGAAAAAGGGGCCTTGTTCCTGAAGGAGGGTGGAGGAGGCTACAGCGGCACCCAATCAATAATGGACACGCTTCCACAAAGTGGCCCATTTCTCCATAGCACAGCAGACAGTGGGCAGGGCTGGCTCATCTTCAACTCTGGTGTGGCCAGGCAGGATCCCTACCTGGGGTCCAGTTGCACCCCTAGCCTCTCTACTGGCCACTGCACACCAGGCCAGTTCATAACGGCCTCAACCCAGGATGAGACCTGGGCAACGGCTGGGCTACGCAAGGGTGGCCGGTTGGTCAAGAGGCAGACGGCCCAGTCAGTGCTTACAGGCAAATCTCAATTCCTCATAACGGCTCATGAGGACAATTGTGATCCAGCCCCTGGTAACCCCTTCATTGCATCTCTAGCTTTTTCCGAGCACTGCCCCTCCCCTATCCTAGCTCCAACCTCCCTGAGCTGCTTTCAGTCCTTGGAAGGATTCACACCACTCTCTCCTCTTTCCGGCTTTTCCACAGGCTGCTCCACATACTTATGTCCCTGTTTCTCACCTAGCTAACTCCTACTCATACCTCAGGACTAACTTGGTCATCTACTCTAGGAAGCCCTCTCTGAATCCCCAGATATGGGTTAGGAGTCCATTCTAGGCCTCCCATAGCACCCTAACTTCCTTTTCTTGGTTCTTGTCAAACCTGTTATATGGGATCATTTAATTGTTTGTCTCATAGGCCAGTCTCTAAGCTTCAGGAGGCAGAAGCTGTGTCCATCTTGTTTGTCATGGTATCTTCAGTACCTTAATAGATGTTTGATAAGGGAGGGAGGGAAGGAGGGAGAGAAGAAGGGAAGGAAGAAGGCAGGAGTGATGTGTAGCCAGAAGGAGGAAGGGAGAGAGGAAGGAGGAGGGAAGGAGATGGAGAAAGATCATCCATTCCTTTCAGTACAGTCATTGCCCCAACACATTCTCCTAGCAGAGCGAGCTGTAAAAGAGCCACCTGTCTCTTCTTCTCACTCAGCAGGAGATACACTCTTTATCAGTTAAAATGATTGACATTATTCAATATCACCTGCAAGTGACAGAGCACCCAATAAAAAACGGCTTATAGGACATGAGATTTTTATTATTTCACATCAGAGTAATGCCAGAGATAATGGTCCCAGGATTGGCTTGGGAGCTCAGTGATGACATCAAAGACCTTGGCTCTTTCCATATCTCTGCTCTATTATCTAAGCATTATTGACTTTGTCCTTGGATTGATTCCTCGTGGTCACAAGACAGCTGCCACAGTTCTAGGCATAGCATGCAGACAGGACAATTACCAGTAGAAAGGCTTTTCCTCCCATGCATCCCTCACGAGGGAGGAAACCTTTCCCAGAAGTTCCCCAGCAGATGCTCCCTTCTATCCTGGGATTAAGTCACAGGCCTATGCTCTAGCTGCAAGGTAGGCTGGAAAAGCAAGTGCCTCTGCAGCAGGAGGCAGATTCTGCTTGCATGGGTGAAGTGGAAGGGGAGAGTTGTTGCTGCCCTCTTTGCCTTACTTTCTTGTGAGTCTTGATACCTCCCTATCTTTGAAGCTCTTGAGTATGGAAGTCCAGTCCTGGATGACAGTTTTGTTGGGTGGTTAAGGAGACTGTGTCCAGCAATCTATGGACATTTCCATCTCCTCTCTGCATTTAGGCCAGGCTGGTGGTGGGGATATCTAGGACAGCTGGAAGCAGCATTACTGAAGGGAAATTTTAATCACTGCCAAGCAGAAAAATAAAGGTCCCAGAAGAGTATGAAGCCTGCAGCTGTGTGAGGTATACCAGGAACAGTCTAGGATGACGGTGTCTTAGACTCTTAGGGCTGCCATAACAAAATACCACAAAGTAGGTGGCTTTAAAGAACAGAAATCTGTTTTCTCACAGTTCTGGAGCCTGAAAGTCCAGATTCAGGGCATTAGCATGGCCATGCTCTCTTCCTATTGGATCTAGGGGAAGATCATTCCTTGCGTCTTTCAGCTTCTGCAGCCCCGGGCATTTCTTGGCATTCTTTGGCTTGTAGATGCATCTTCACTTGCTGTCTTCCTGCTGTGTGTCTCTGTTTCTGTGTCTCTTCTTCCCTTTTATAAAACACTGTTCAGAAGGGATTAGAATTAGGACCTACTCTACTCTGGTATGGCCTGGTTTAACTTACAACAAAAGAAAAATTCTGTTTCCAAACAAGGTCACAGTCACAGGTATAGGGGTTAGAACTTCAACATATCTTTTTGAGGGACACAATTCAATCCATAACAGTGGGAAACTGGCAGAGAGTGCTTGTTGATCCCAATATCTATTTTCCCCTATTTTCTTGTGATAAGTTTTTAGGTGTACATATGGCCACCCAGAATAAAATCTTCGTTTCCAGGCCTCCCTTACAGCTAAATGGGGACATGTGACTAAGTTTTGGCCAATGGAATGAAAGCAGAAGTGTTATGTGTGACTTCCAAAAAGGTGTCTGTCCTTAAAGAAGGGGCTATTCCTTTCTTCTAAGGTGACCAACACATCCCAGTTTGCCTAGGACTTTCTTGAGTTTAGTACTGAAAATCCCTCTCCTGGGCAAACCAGGACAGTTGATCCTCTCAAGTTCTTCACCCTTTCCTCCTTCCTTCTGGTTAGAACATGAATGTGATGAAAGCCATCTTGGAACTATGAGATAGAAGCCACCTGATGAGGATGGCAGAAAAACAAAATAGAAGGAGCCTGGACTGTACAACTCTTAGGCCCAGACAAGCTGGGTTCCTGCCCTAGGCCCTTTATCTCAGGAGTCCCTGTGCTTTGGAGTGCTTTCCTAGAAAATTTCTACATCTCCCTCTGGTGTGTGGACTGGCCAGCTGGCAGTATCCTCAGGTGGGGCACCCCAAACCTAGTTTGGGACTGTGTAAGCTCCATCCCTAATTCCCCCTCCAGGGCACCTTCCAATCCTTTACCCTATGAGGATCCATCACATGCTCCAGGAAGCTCCAGGACTTATGTCTATGGGGACATCCTAGGACCCTGTAGCTGGGTCTGCTTCCAAGAGGATGCGTGGTGGGCTAGATGATTGGTCCTCCTGGTCAGTGTATTATTTCTTTCACGGGTTCATACAAGATTGGGCTTCTAGAATGGTGCTTGACACGTTGATTTTAGGTGCCTTGAATTGTTTTATATAGATAGGTGCTCTGGGCCTAGAGCTCTGTTGGCTCCCTTTAGGTTTTGTTTACCTGTGAGAGAAATACACTTCTATGTTGCTTAAGCTTCTGTTATTTTGGCTTTTCTGTTACATGCAGCTAAACCTAATCCTAATGGAAGGAGAAACAGGACTAAAGCTTTGAAGGAGGCTGAGGGTATTTGAGATCTGCTTCCAGCTGTCCTGGATATCCTTACCTCACCTCGCCTAAATCCAGAGAGGAGACGTCCATGGATTGTGGGACATACAACCTCCTTAAAAAAAAAACAAAAAAACCCAAACCTGTTGCCATCAAGTCAATTCTGACTCATGGTGACCCCATGCATTACGAGCAAAACTGCTCCATAGGGTTTTCTTGGCTGTAATCTTTATGGAAGCTGATCACGAGGCCTTTCTTCAATGGCACTGCTAGGTGGGTTTAAACTGCCAACATTTAGGTTAGTAGCCTATCACACCCAGAGATCTACAGTGTTGTTAACCCCCCAACAAATCTGCCAACCAGCCCCAGGTGCGGGGCTTCCTTACTGAAGAACTTCAAAGGCAAGGAGGTCTCAAGACTCGTGGTTAAGGTGGGCAGCAGCAACCATCCCCTTCCACTTCACCCCGGCAGGCAGAATCTGCCTCCTGTGGCAGAGGCACTTACTTTCTGTGCGTGCTAGGCGAAAAGAGCTAATCCTGAAACTGTGAAAAGTTTTCCGCAGAGGTGCCTCGGGGCGGCCCCAGGAGTGAGGGACTGACATCATAGTGGATGAAGTTCCTGCCGCTCCTCTTCCCAAAGGCTTCAGCCAGGATGGCTCCTGCTCTCATTTCCTTTGACAAAATAGTCCCCTTCCTAAGAGGCGATTTGAAAGCCACTGGTTGCGAAAGGAATGGTGTTGGCCTGACGGCTCTGAGACCCACCCTCCCAGCTATTTAACCACTTCTTGTCCATTTACAAATGAACTGCACAAAATTATGGATCAGACACAGGCATAATAATGAACACAGAGACCAAAAAGGAAAAAAAAAATTAAATCCTAGGAGAGGTTGCATAAGCCTCTGAAACCCCAGGAGAGACCTGGCGCCAGACGGTGTCACTAGCGACCCAGTATGGGACTTGCTGCCACGGGGTGCTCTCCGGGGCCATCTTGGGAAGGTAATGTACACCCAGGGGTGTTGCATCATGCCGCAGGTGACAGTTGTTCTAACAAAGCATCACTGTTCCTGAAGGTACTGGCTTCAGGTGCAACCCGGGAACTGCCTGGGTTTGTGGATGAGGCAGAGGGTGGGCTGCCTGGCTAGAGAATGAGGGCACATGGCAGGGTTATGTGCAGATGCGCTTGAGGTGCTGGGGCAAAAGGAAGACTCAGACTTCGTGAACTTGGGAGTTAGTGTTCCCCTTCTGGCCCCACTGATGAGTGGTTAGGAAGGTACAAGCAGGGCCCTCTACTTAAGGAATAAAACCCAAACCAAACCCACTGCCATCGAGTCAATTATGACTCATAGCAACCCCACAGGGTTTTTAAGGCTGTAAATCTCTACAGAAGCAGACTGCCACATCTTTCTCCCAAGGAGCCGCTGATGGTTTCGAACCACCGACCTCTCGGTTAACAGTCCATCGCTTTAACCATTGTGCCACCAGGGCTCCACTTAAGGAATAACCGGGGCCGAAGCACTCGAGGCAACTGGCATAGATCAGGAGCTGGGCCATCTCTTGCAACCCAACCCTTGAAGAGAGGGTTTTGTTGTATTCTGTCTGTGCCCCTTGCTGGCTGTGCCTTAGTTTCCTCTCCAGTGACATGGGGTAATAATAAAGCCTATCTCATGGATAGTGTGAGGCTGGGATGAAAATACTCAGTCCAATGTCTAGTTTGGTGTGTTCTGGCTGGGAACCCAAAGACGTAGGTAAGGAGATAGCTCATTGTCAAGCTGACGCCTCAGGTAGGCTCCAGTCTCCTAGGCACAGAGGTACAGCCCAGAGCAACAGCCGTTAAGTGCCCCCGGGCCCTCCCACACGCAGGGCGCAGCCAAGTTATCTGGTTCTGGTCCTAGGGTGAAGCTGAGCCTGCTGGAAGGGCTCAAAAGGTTGCAGCTATAAGGACAAGTGGTATGGGGCAGGGAGCTGGGCTGGCCTCACATGGTGGTCATTTATTTAATGAAGCACCTAAATTGTGTTTAGAAAATAAAAAAGAGTGCAGTGGACATCTGTTGGTTTTGCTGTTGTTGTTATTGTCTCCCAGTTCTGGAGGCTAGTAGTGTGAATTCAGGGTGTCAGCCAGGCCATGTTCTCTCAGAAGGCTCTAGGGGAAGATCCTTTCTTGTGTCTCTCAGCTTCAGGTAGCTCCAGGTGTTGCAGCATGATTCCTTAGTCAAGTGGCCATTTTCCCTCTCTCTCTCGTCTTTTCTAGGATACCACTCAGCTTGGATTAGGACACACCCTACTCTAGTATGAACTCATGTTAACTGATAACATCTTCAAAGACTCTATTTCCAAACAAGGGTCACATTCACAGGTACCAGGGGTTGGGACTCCAACATACATTTTTGGGAGGACACAATTCAATTTATAACACTTTGCTTTGGGGAGCTTCCTACTCCCCCACCGGATACAGTCTTTGTGGGACTGTCAACCAAGCTGCCTCACTTCCCCTTGGCCCAGGGGTAGTCATGTGACTCAGGCTAGGTCAATCAGACCCTCACTTCTTGGAATTTGAACCTGAGATGGATTGACTGACACAAGAACTAAAAGCAGGTAGGGTTGATTCGAGTCAATGGTAGGCCCTCAAGACAGTGTTCTTGCTCCTAGATCTTTGAGCCACCCTGGCTCATGTCTTTTTCAGCTTTTTCTTCAATTTGGAGGACTAAACCAAATCTTTCAGGGACAGATATTGGGCAACGGTCATTTCTCCACCCTATTTCAGAGATACCAGCTGTTATTCGCTTTCCCAGTGCCCCTTCTAGCTAGATCATATGACTCAATCCTAGCTAATGAAACCTGAAGGGATGTCTGCTGGAGAGCTTCTGTGAAAGGTGTTTTTTTTTTTTTTCCCTCTCTCTCTGACAAAAGAATGTACAAGTAGAAATGTTCTTCTTCTTTGGCCAGATGACCATGTTTATGTATGATGCCTGGAATTGTGGCTACCATCTTGTGACCACAAGGGGACAAGCCTAAGGACTAAGTCAAGACCTCAAGGATGGCAGAAGGTAAAGAAGGAAAGGGTTTGGTCCTCAATGACTGTATTAGTTGTCTATTGCTAGGTAAAAAAAAATCACCCCAAAGCTTAATGTCTTAAAATAGCAAATATTTATTAGCTCACAGTTTCTAGTAGTTAAGAATTCAGGAGTAGCTTAGCTGGTAGTCTGGCTCGGGGTCTCCCATGAGGTTACGATCAAGCTGTTGGTCAGGGCTGCAGTCATCGGAAGGCTTGATTGGGGCTTAGAGATACACTTCCAAGATGATTCCCTCACAAGGCTGTTGGCAAGAGGCCTCAGTTTCTCTCTATGTGGGCCTCTCCATAGGGCTGCTGAAGCATCTTTACAACATAGGAGCTGGCTTCCCTCAGAGTGAATGCTCCAACGGAGAGTGTATGGTGGAAGCCACAATGTCTTTTATGATCTAACCTTGAAGCTGTACACTGTTATTTCTGCAGTATCCTAGTGATTACACAGGTTAGCCTTATTTAATGTGGGGAGGCCTATACAAGGCCGTGAATGCTCGGAGGTAGGGATCATAGGGACCATTCTGGGAACTGGTACTACAATGACTTTACTGAGCTACTGAACAAATCCTGGAACTTGTTGCGTGACTTCTTGATGATGCAGTGGTTAAGTGCTTGTTTGCTAACCAAAAAGTCAGTAGTTCGAACCCACCAGCTGCTCCACGGGAGAAAGATGTGGCAGTCTACTTCTGTAAAGATTACAACCTTGGAAACCCTATGGGGCAGTTCTACTCTGTCCTATAGGGTCACTATGAGTTGGAATTGACTCAACGGCAAATGGATTTTTTTTTTTTTTTTAATTCTTATTGTGGGAACTCCTGGGTGGTAAAAATGGTTAACGCACTCAGCTGATAACTGAAAGGTTGGTGATTTGAGTCAACCCAGAGGTGCCTCAGAAAAAAAGCCCGGTGATCTACTCCAAAAAAATCAGCCATTGAAAACCCTATAGGATCACAGTTCTGTTCTGACACACATGGGATCACCAGGAGTCGGAGTCAAGTCGATGGCAACTGGGTTTGGGGTATTTTTATTGCATTACTTGTAGCCCAAAGCATTCAGCTATTCCTTCCAAAAAATTCCTTTTTGGCTTAAGGTATCCAGAGTTGGATTCAGTGACTTACAACCAAAGCACCCTGACTGATACCAGAGAGCAAGTCTAGACAGTCAGCCCTGAGAAGGGAAGAGGAAAAAGTGGCTTCTGGGCTGTGAGATCCTCAGACCCACATTCTGAAAATCGCAAATCTGACCTGGTCTTCCAGGATCCAAATGCAAATACTTTGAGGGAGAAAAAGCCCAGCTTTTATGTGCCTGAAGAGTCATGGGTGATTAAAAAGGAAAGAAAAATGCTTGTGGTGATTATAGGACTGACTGCTGGTTTCTCCAGCTAGCTCTGTGGCTGAGTCCGTGTGAAGGGGCGAATCCTTCTCTTTTCTCTCTCCTTTCTCAGATTCCCTACTTAACCGTGAGATTGGGCTTAATACCAACAGAGACTCCCAGATTCTGTCCCTTGGGCGGCCAGCAACCAGGAGAATCTCTGGAATTGCCACCATGGCCAGGAGAACGTAAATTCAGCACATGTCCAGTCTCTTACCAAAGGTGGGCCAGCAGAACAGGATTCACTGAAGTCTCTGTTGCCTTCCTGTGGGCCCTGGCAAGGTTTCACACTTCAGAAGGAAGGGAGCCTTTTTGAACTCACCCCCTTCTGATCTTCTGGAACAGTCAGGTTTATAAAACCAGCTGCAACTGGGAGAGCAGTAGTTGGGTGGCCCACAGATGTTGGCAGCACCATCAATGCCAAGTCTGCTAATTATGTGCTGGGAAAGAGAGAGCCTTGCCTCTCACTCAGACTTCTGGAATTTGCTGAGTCCCCAGGGCCTGTAAGTAGAGGGGCAAGCTGTGGGGTAGAAAATTATCTAGGATGATCTTTATCCAATTGTTAAACTCCTATTAAACTCCTATTAAACTCAGAGAAGCTGTAGGTAGTAAAAATGAAGTAAGAACTATTTAACAATGATCTCTTATCATTGTAGGAAGGGCTTGGGCAAAGAGGTGTAGAGGGAGAGAATGCACTGGACTGGGGTCTGGGCTCTGCCACACACCATATGCCTTTGACGATTCCCCTCTTGCCAAACCTCAATCTCCTTCTTTTAAAAGAAAAGAAGTTGAATCACAAAATGTTAGATCTGAAAAAGGACAAGGAAATTCATCGAGTGGCCTAATATGTCAGTGAGAACGTTTTGGCTGCAGATAACAGAAGACCCAACTAAAAACAGCTTACACAACAAGACATTTATAATATCACATAACAAGAAGTTCAGACATTGGGTGGTTCCAGAGTTAGTTAATTCAGCAAGTCCACAATTACACTCAGGGCAGCGATGACATTAGTTCTTTACTTCTTTCTACTCTTCCGTCCTCAGGTATTAGGAGCTCTTCCTCATGGGGGCTAGATGACTGAACCAACTCCAGGTATCACTTACTCACCCAGTCATTCCAGAGGCAGAAAATAGGTATCTTTCTTGTATCTCTTTTTCAGAATGAAGAAAGCCTTCCCAGAATCCCTCTCCACACTCTTCCCCTAGACCAGCCCATCCATTTTCATTGACCAGGGTCATGTCACATACCCATGACTAAACCAACCCCTGGTGCAAGGAAAGGAGTGATCATGATGACCTTAAGCCAATCAACCTTCACCCCTCGGACTTGGAAGGGGTCCATGAAGCACATGAAGAAAAGTGAGAAGAAGGTGAGAAGGGAATAGATGTTGAGTGGGAAACAAACTGTCTGCCACTGATCACCTCTTTCTCTTATAGATGGGGAACCTGAGGTTGGAAGAGATTTCCTCAAGGCACACAGGAATTGGTAATAGGGGGTGAGTGCAATTTGACTTTTGAGCAAGCTATTTCATCACAACCTAGATGCTTTCAAGGCCAGAACTAAAAATCTGGTTCTCTGTGAAGCCTTTTCTTTCCAGAATCACCTTTAGTCCATGGCCAGTCCGAGACCTAACTCTTTAGAGCTGACTCATGCCTTTGAAGTTTGTGTGTCTCTAACCTCAGTATAACTCTGAGAACTTGCTATGCACAGTGGTTAAGAGCTGACATGGGGCCACCGGCTTCACACTGGGAACCTCTCTGCTTGAGAAGTCCTTGCCATGGGTGACAAGACTCTGAAGTCTGACTCTAGCCCTTGCCCATCTCTCCCACCTTGTTTTTGCCACTTGCCCCCTTACTCTCTGTTCTTTAGCCAGTCTTGCCCTCCTTCAGTTCCTTGAACACACACTTGTCCTTCCTCCCACCTCAGGGCCTTTGTACTTTCTCTTACCTCTCCCTAGAATGTTCTTCCCTATATTTTTTGTCTCATTACTTCTGACTCATCCTTCTATCCCAGACTCTTTTTTTTTTTTTTAAACATTGCTATGCAGGTTTAATAGACAATTTTAAAGTTGGGCAGCACATCATTTTACCCAGTTAATGAGTGTTCTGATTAGTTAGTGCGTATATACAAAGTGCTTATATACAAAGGTATCAGGCGCTCTTAAACAAAATTTTTTTTATTGTACTTTAGATGAAAGTTTACAGAACAATAGTTTCTCATTAAACTGTTAGTACGCATATTGTTTAATGACATTGGTTAACAACCCCAAGACATGTCAACACTCTCCCTTCTTGACCTTGGGTTCCCTATTACCAGCTTTCCTGTCCCCTCCCACCTTCTAGTCCTTGTCCTGGGCTGTTGTGCCCCAGTAGTCTTGTTTTGTTTAATGGGCCTGTCTGGTCTTTGGCTGAACGGTGAACCTCAGGAGTGACTTCATTACTGAGTTAAAAGGGTGTCCGGGGGCCGTACTCTGGGGGTTTCTCCAATCTCTGTCAGGCCAGTAAGTCAGTCTTTTTTTTTTTGTTTAATTTTTTTTTATTGTACTTCAGGTGAAGGTTTACAGAACAAATAGTTTCTCATTAAACAGAAATACACGTTATTTTATGACATTGGTTAACAACCCCACGGCATGTCAACACTCTCCCTTCTTGACCTTTTTTTTTTTTTTTAGGTGAAAATATACATAGCCAAAGATACACCATTTCAAAAATTTCTACATGCACAGTTCAGTGACATTGATTACGTTCTTCCAGTTTTGCTGCTATTCTCATTTTAGATAACGGTTTACAGAACAAAATAGTTTCTCATTAAACAGTTAGTACACATGTTGCCCTATGACAATGGTACGTGTCAACGCTGTCCTTACTCAACCTTGTGTTCCCTATCACCAGCTTTCCTGTCCCCTTCTGCCTTCTAGTCCTTGTCCCTGGACTGCTGTGCCTCATTAGTCCCGTTTTGTTTTATGGGGCTGTCCAATCCCCAGCTGAACGGTAAACCTTGGAAGTGACTTCACCACCGAGCTAAAAGGGTGTCCGGGGGCCATACTCTCAGGGTTTCTCCAGTCTCTTTCAGGCCAGTATATCTGGTCTTTTTTTTGTGTGTTAGAATTTTGTTCTACATCTTTTCCAGCTCTATCCAGGACCGTCTGTTGTGATCCCGGTCAGAGCAGTCAGTGGTGGTGGCTGGGCACCATCTAGCTGTACTGGACTTAGTCTAGTGGAGGCCTTGGTAGCTGTGGTCCATTAGTCCTTTGGACTTATCTTTTCCTTGTATCCTGGTCACTTCATTCTCCCTTGCTCCCGAAGGGGTGAGACCAGTGGAGTATCTTAGATGGCTTCTCACAGGCTTTTAAGACCCCAGACGCTACTCACCAAGGTAGATTGCAGAACATTGTCTTTATAAACTGCGTTATGCCATTTGAGCTAGATGTTCCCTGAGATAAGTCTGGTATTTTTTGTGAGTTAGAATTTTGTTCTCCATTTTTCTCTAGCTCTGTCTGGGACCTTCTATTGTGATCCCTGTCAGAGCAGTCAGTGGTGGTAGCCGGGCATCATCTAATTATACTGGACTTAGTCTGGTGGAGGCCATGGTAGCTGTGGTTCATTAGTCGTTTAGGACCAATCTTCCCTGGTATCTTGTTTTCTTTATTCTCCCTTGCTCCCGAAAGGGTGAGACCAGTGGAGTATCTTACATTGCTGCTCACAGGCTTTTAAGACCCCAGATGCTACACACCAAGGTAGAATGTAGAACATTTTCTTTATCAACTATGTTATGCCAATTGAGCTAGATGTTCTCTGAGACCATGGTCCCCCAGATGGGATATTTTTAGTTGCAAGAGACCAAAAACCAGACCCAAGTGCCTTAAGCAAAAACAGACATCCCTGTCCATAACATTCCCCAGACTTTGAAGTTATTGGTTGATAAACTGTAAAGTCCAAGCACAGGTATGGCTTGATCAGGGGCTCAACCAATGACATCAATACTCACGTGCCCATCTCTAAACCAGTTGCTATGACCAGGGAAGTGGCACACACTAAATGTCCTACCCAAGTAATTTGAGCTGATAGTAGGGAAGACCGTGGTTCCCCAGAGTAAAATCGGGTACAGTTATGAGAAGAAGGATGAGTGGGTGCTGGGATAAAAAACAGCTGTCCATTTCAGTCTCAGTTCCAGGAAGCCTTCCTGGTGCTCGCTCTTATCCTACCAAGATTCAGTCATTTCCCACTGTGACACACACTCAGAGCCCCTTGAACTTGACAGCACTCAGCAGCTTGTAATATATTGTTGTGAAATTAAATGATACCTGCCTCCCTTACCAGAGTATCAGCTCTGTGAGGGCAGGGGCTGTTTGGTCATCATTTTGTCCTCAGGGTCCACCCAGTGCCTACACATACCAGGCACTCAGTAAAGAGTTCATACATGAAGGGACCATCACCTGTCTGTTTGTCGTACTGGGTGGCTTGAGTGTTGCTGTGATGCAGGAAGCTAAGCCACAGGTATTTAAAATACCAGCGGGGTTACCCACGGTAGGCAGGTTTCAGCAGAGCTTCCAGACTAAGACAAACTAGGAACAAAGACCTGGCGATCTACTTCCAAAAAGTAGCCAGTGAAAACTCAATGGATCACAACAGAATATTGTCTGATATAGTGCTGGTGGTGCAGTGGTTAAATCACTCAGCTACTAATTGAAGGGTCTGCGGCTCGAACCCACCAGCTGCTCCATGGAAGAAAGATGTGGCAGTCTGCTTTCCTAAAGATTTATAGCCTTGGAAACCCTATGGGGCAGTTCTACCCTGTCCTATAGGATCGCTATTAGTCGTAATCAACTCAAAGGCAGTGAGTTTGTCTTTTTTTTTTTTTAAATAGCGCTAGAAGATGAGTCCCCTAGGTTGGAAGGCACTCAAAACACACAATGGCCACAATATTCAACTCGAGTGTACCAACAATCGTGAAGGTGGCACAGGACTGGGCAATGTTTCCGTCTGTTATAATGGGGCCACCATGAGTAGGAGCTGACTCAACAGCTACTAACAATTTAGCAACATGAAGGGGTGAAACCCGGGCCCTGATTGTGACAAGGCCCAGCCTGCTATCCTGGCTTTTTCCAGCTGCATTGCCACTTAGGTGAGAACTGCCCCCCCCCCACCCCAACTCAGGTCTTTCCTCCCCTGCGAGCAGGCTTGGGAACAGATGCTGTTATGGACTGAATTGTGTTTCCTAAAAAGACATGTTGAAGTCCTGGTACCTGTGAACCAACCTTGTGTGGCAATGGAGTCTTTGAAGATATTATCAGCTAACAGGAGGTTATATGGAGTAGTGTGGTTCTATTTGAATCTGAGTGCTGTCCTTATAAAAAAGGAGAAGAGACATAGAGAGATACACAAGGGAAGATGCATCTAGAAGTGGAGGGATGCCAAGAAACACCCAGGCCTACCTGGGAGAGACAAGGAAGAATCCTCCGCCTAGAGCCTTTGGAGACAACATGGTCCTGTTGACAGCCTGGATTTGGACTTCTAGCCTCCAGAACTGTGAGACAATCGATTTCTATCTTTATAGGTCACCTCGTTTGCGGTACTCTGTTCCGGCAGCCCTAGACTAAGACACGTGCACAGGACACACTTCCTCGGAAGGAGAACAAAGATTTTCCCATGGGACCTGGTAGACCTGAGACCCAGAACTCTGAGTGAGTGACTCAGGCCAGCCAGCAATGGGGACTTGATGAATCAGGAGTAGAGCCAGGGGGAGAAAGGAGAGTTACTTTGGATTAAGAGGTTTAAGAAGAGTGATTCATGATCGTTGTGGCTGACATTTAAAAAGCGCCACATACTTTTGGTAACCAGTGAGCTGCTTTGCATTTTGCCTCACATTTATCTTGGGAATGAAGCAGCCCTTATGGACTCTGGAGTATATCATCTTTCACTTTCTGCTTCTCAAGCATTAGTGATATTTGTCTCCCAGTTTCCTGTATTTAACTTCTTATTGTCAAAGCTTATTTTCATGGAAGCTCCTGCACAGTGAAGAGAAGTTGGGCTTTGGTGTTAGGCCACAGTTTGCAACCTGGCTCTGCCATCTGCTCTCTGTGTGACCAAGGGCAAGTTACTTAACCTCTCAGGATCTCCATTTCCTTTCCAATAAAGGGAGAATAATAATGCCAACGTTGCAGGGTTTTGTAGAGGTTTAGGTGGGGAAGTTTCTGCATAGTGTGAGCTCCAGCTTTAGCTTACTTAAGCTATGGTGGGATGGTGGAAGGATTGGGAAGGAGCATGTGTATTGTGTGAAGGAGGAGAATGGGGAAGCCAGGAGGGCTCTGGTATCGCTGTCCTGCCCAGGTGTGGGCATGAGTCTGAGTTCCCAAGAGAAAGTCTGTGGACAGAAGCCAGGAGGGGAGGGCTCCTTGCCTGGGTCTGTAAGACACAGGGCACAATGTGGCTTCAGGGCCTAGAAGACAATGTGGGACACAGTGTGCATGTTTGTGGGCGAGGGGTGTAGGGTTGTGAAGGAGGCGTAGGGTCAACAGCCATCCTGGTTTGCCCAGGACTGAGGGATTTCTGGGACTCAGGGTTTTCAATGTTAAAACCAGAGGAGTCCTGGGCCAACTGGGATGGTTGGTCACCCTGTAAGTGTGCTGTCCCCACTGTGCCTGGAACTACAGCCTTCACAGCTCCAGGAGTCAGTGCCTGGGGCCTAGCCATTAACACGGTATTGGGTACTACCAGCAGGGATAATGTTGGGGTGATCTCACAACCTCACCTGGACCAACCTTCAGACACTCCGAGAAATCACTGGTAAGGCTTTGCAGGGGCTAGAGGCCTGCATTAGTAGATGGGGGAAGAGCCAGCAAAATATGGGTTATGCCCACTGTGGTGATCCCAGGTGAAGCCTGGGGAAACCTGGGTTCCATATAAGGGCCAACACTGTGCCTGGCACTCATTGAGATTTTTTTTTTGTCATTGTATTTTCTAATCAGTTATTGCTAGTATAAAGTAGCAATTATATATTTGTTGTTGTTTACTTTGAATCTGGCTATTTCAGTGAAATCTTTAATCTTAATAACTTTTGCATTGGTTCCTAAGTATTTTGTACGTAAAGTTATATCACCTGCTACTAATGATAAATTTGACTCTCAGTTCCAAATATTTGTGTTCTAATTTCTAAGACATGTCTCATTGCACTTCTCAGAACATCTAGACAACATCAGATAATAGTGGCGACAGTTGTCACCCTCTGTTCTATTTCTGAGTCCATTAGTTATGCACCCATGCAGTGCTTCTTGGCCCTGGTACACTCTTTAGAAGTAGGCCTGCTGAGTCCTAGCCCTGGGGATTGTTCTGGTGCTTCACTATTAAATATCTTGAAGGCTCTTAGCTGAAAATAAATATACTTTATTGTATTGAAGAAGCATCCTTCTATTTTTAAGAGTCTTCATAAAGGATGGGTACTGAGTTTTATCAAAGAACAGTATACACCCCTGGGTCTAAAAAACGTCATTGTCCTCATCTGTAAAACTGAGGCTGGAGGAGTGGAGGGACGATAGTAACTGCTTCACAGGCTCTCATGGGGCATCAGCGAGCTAATGCGCGTGAAGTGCTTGGCACAGAGCCTGACAGTCATGCTGGCGGATGTCACTGCTGTCACAGGGTCCATCTTGGGGCTGTCTGGACATACTGCTCTCCTCCTCCAGGCCAGGAGACCCCGTGTTTCTCCCTTACTCCTCCCCTCAAGGAGGTGGGGCCAATAGTGATCCCGGCCCTCCCAGAAGCCAAGCTCTCTTTCCAGGTGAAATTTGTCTGAAAGCCACAGGCTGGGTGGATGGAGCTAAATAGATTGGGATGGAGCCTCTGTGGAAAGACCGAGAGCTGGAGGACACCAGGGTCTCCTGGTTCTGCCCCATCAGCTATGTGACTTCAGCATGTCACTTGACATCCTAAGGAGGTAAGCTCTGAAGCCTGTCCCACCCACTGGGGACCAGCTGAGTGAGGCCCAGGACTGAGCCAGGGCCAGGGTGGTGGGTCCAGGGCAGAGTGAGGGGAGGACTGTTGTTATCATTAGGTAATGACAATATGACCTGCATGAGCAGAGCCTGTGAGGTTCTGCTGGGACGCCACATGCGGCCACACTGCTTTTCTCCCTACGCACGCCTGACAGTGCACTTTTTAGAGGAGAGTAGCAGGACTAGCTACATAATTTGTGGGGTCCAGCACAAAATGAAGATGTTGGGCCCCTTGTTCAACAATTACTAAGAGCTTCAAGATGGTGACAGCAGAGCATTAAACCAAGAGTGATCCTTCTAAGCATGGGGCCCTTCCAGCTACACAGGTCTCATGCCCATGATGTTGGCCTTGGGTGTAGGGACAGACACTCCCTGAAACATTCCATGTTAGGAACTTAAAACCAGTTGCTGTTGACCCCAACTTGTGGCAATCCCATGTATGTCAGAGTAGAACTGTGCTCCATCGGGTTTTCAATGGCTGAATTTTTGGAAATAGATCTCTGGTACTTTTGTCTAAGGCACCTCTGGGTGGACGCGAACCTCCAACCTTCCGGTTAACAGCTGAGCATGTTAACTATTTGCACCACCCAGGGGCTCCATTAAGAACTTGGCACTCCTTGTTTCCTTGCTGGAGTGGAAACCAATGAGGTGGAAACCAATAGCATGGTAATGGGGCTGTGAAGAGGGAGCCATGGCTCCTCGAAGGCTATGGTTTCAGCATTGCAGAAAACCTCACCTTGCCCTTCCTGTATTTTGGGTAAATGAACCAATAAGTACCTACCTTTGCTAAGCTAGATGGAGTTGGGTTTCTGACCTTTACAACCAAATACAGCAGACTTTACCCAGTAGGTGGGAGGGGATTCAACCTCCTGGGCCAGTGGAAAGGGTAGGTGGAGTCAAGAAGCCCAAGGTAGGGTATGTGGGGTGGGCACTGGAGGCAGAACCCTTTGTTGGAAGTGGGGGTGTCTGAGACTGCAGGAGTTAACAAGGCTAAAACTGAGACAGTCCACTTTGGGTTGTCAATCTAGGGCTCCAGGTGAACCACAAGAACCAAGGTCTGGAGCCAAATAGAGGAAGGAGGCACAGGCAAAAGCCTGAATTCTGGAATTGGCAGTGTCAGTGTCCTGCGGCCTTTTACTCCCCCACCATTCTGGCCTCCATGTGGTGCTGCTCTCTCCTTACAGTTCTGGTCTGAGGGTGGTCACCCAGTTCCTCTCTTATCTGGGAAAGGCTGGAATATTCAAATACACTTTACTAAAGGCCTGGGAGTACCAAGAGAAATAAAGATAAGGAGGTCCATGAATCTGGAGAAGATGACCAAGACAGCTCTTGCATCTGGGGCTGGCTGGATGACACACCCACCCCTCCCCTAACACACACACACATGCAATCCTTATCCAGGGCAGAGAGGGTATCCAGAGAGTTCCCTCCCTTTCAGTCCCTCAGCCTCAGCCTGGATCTCTCTCTGTTTTCATTTCCCCATCCCTTCTGGAGCTCAGGGAGGAGGATGGGGAGGGTAAGTAGGATGTTGTTGTTGTTAGTTGTCGTTGAGTTGTTTCTGATGGACTCATGACGACCTCATGTGTTATAGAGTAGAAATGAGCTCCATAAGGTTTTCTTGGTTGTAATCTTTACAGAAGCAAATTGCCAGGTCTTTCTTCCACAGCACCACTGGGTTAATTCAAACCATCAACCTTTTGGTTAGCAGTCAAATGCAAACCATTGTGCGACCGAACGACCTCAAACAGCCCCCAGAAGGATGTAAATCTTTTATTTTAAGGATGCAAATCTATGAATAATTAAAATTCACATACCTTTTGACTAAGCAATTCCACTTTTAGCAGTCCATCCTAAAATGTTCAAGAATGTTCACTGCAGCCCTGTTTGTAATATTCTGAAAGGAGATATGTGTGTGAGTGACATGTGCCTATGTGTGTATAATACGTATGTTTAATGTAGAAACAAGGAGCCCTGGTGGCACAATGGTTAAGCACTTGGCTGCTAACTGAAAAGTCGGTGGTGTGAACCCATCGGCAGCTCTGCATGAGAAAAGACCTGGTGATCTTCTCCTGTAAAGATTATAGCTGAGGAAACCCTATGGGGCAGTTCTACTCTGTCACATGAGGTCGCTGTGAGTCAGAATCAACTTGACAGCAACTGACAACAACAATGTAAATACAGGTTTGGAAGTGTACAGTCCAGACCGCTAACAATAGTTACCTCTACGGAAGGAAGGGAGTGGGGAAGGAAGAAAGGCTTTGCCTCTACACACTCTATATACTTCTGCTTAGTCTGAATTTTTTATTATTTTTCGGCATGTATTCATGTTTAAATTACAGGATGTGTAATTTTAAAACAGTGACAATATTTTAAAAATCATATTAAACAAAGTTTTGCAAGTAAGGGAAAAGAACTTGATGAAGTAGAATGCCATAGATTTGGAGGGGTGTTGATTCTTTTAGTTGATTTCCTCCAAGGTTTTTCAGCAGTCCGGGGCCAGGAGTGGAAGAAGATGCTGAATCTACCTAGGAGAAGGTGCAGAGCTAAGACACAGGGACTCGGCAGTTACTCTAGGCATTTTACATCAGTTAGCCCATTTAAGGAGTCCCTGGGTGGTGCAAATGGTTAAGCACTTGACTACTAGCCAAAAGGTTTGCTCTTTGAACTCACCCAGAGGCGCCTCAGAAGACAGGCCTGGCAATCTGCTTCTGAAAGGTCACAGCCTTAAAAATCATATGGTGCAGTTCTACTCTGCAAACATGGGATCACCATGAGTCTGAATTGACGTGATGGCAACTAATAACAACAACAGCCCATTTAATCCTTGTGAGGTAGATATTAGTAATCCTAGATTTACAGTGGAGGAAAGTGACTTGGAGAGATGAAGTCAGGAGCCCGTGGTTTAAGAGGTGGTGTGGCTGGGATTCAGACACAGGGCACAGGGGCTCTCCCACTGCCTCCAGCCCCGTTCAAAGCGGGTAAGAAGATTAGGGAACTGGGTGCCCGTGCATGGTCTTTGAAATGGCAGACCCCTGTGTAAGAAAGGAAGTAAAGCCAGGAGGCTTAGGATAGGATTTAGTGGAAGAGGTGTGAAAACAGAGTAGGGTTTTGGATTTTACATGACCAAAGCTCTGTGGCATCCCGCATCTTTCAGCCTCTAATGAAGTGCTGAGGTGAGCTGTGAGGACTGAGGTGTTGCCTGGGGATGGACTGGCTTGTGACCCAGAAAACTGTGGTGGTCAGGGAGCAGGAGAGAAGCTGGACCCAGCTGGCCTCTGTTCCTTGGTGTATTTCCTCTCCCAGCCCCGTTGACCTCATGCCTGAGTCCTTGAAGTAGACATTTAACCACAACTCTGAGCCTTGTGGGGGTCAAGCAGCTCTCCTTGAGGGTCCCTGCACCTGGGGGGACTGGATTAGGGGCAAGGGGCATGAGGCATGTTCTAGTTGCTGTGGCACACAACTCAGGCACGAGTGGCATGGTGGCGGGTGTGTCCCCTCCAGCAGGATTGTTCATGAGCTGCTTAGATATTTCCTAAATCCTGTTGCCATGGAGTCAATTCTGACCCATGGTGAGCCCGTGTGTTACAGCGTAGAACTGTTTCATAGGGTTTTCTGGGCTCTAATCCTTATGGAAACAGATTGCCAGACCTTTCTTCCATGGTGCTGTTGGGCGAGTTTGGACTGCAAACCTTCAGGTTAGTAGTCAAGCAAAAATCATTTCTACCACCTCCACCTCCTAGTGGTGGGGTTTTTTGCAGGTGCCTGTGGGGCCTGAAGAGCGCTGGTGGCCCAGTGGTTAAATCTTGGCTGCTAACCAAAAGGTCAGCAGTTCAAATCCACCAGCTGCTCTTTGGAAACTCTACGGGGCAGTTCTACTCTGTCCTGTACGGTCACTATGAGTGGGAATCAACTTGATGGCAACAGGTTTGGGGGGCCTGGATGAGCCAGTGGGTGGCAAATACCACTGAGATTTGGGTTACTTCTGTTACTGTGACCCCTTTTGTGTCCACCATCACTGAGGCCTGGGGAAAGTCTGGTTCCACTGGGTGAAGTATTCAGGGACATCAAGGTGCAGGATATGGTCAGAGAAGGAGGAGCAGGTGGAACTGACACTAGGTTGCTGGAGCAGAGGTGAAGGGCCTATGACTTTCTGGAGTGTTCCAGGAATGAAAAAGAGTGGCCTGGGAACAAGGGGGTGGGGGTGGTTTGCTCTCTGTGATTCTAGAAGCAGACAGATGACACCTACCTTTCTGGTGGGCTCCAGTATCTTTCTTAACCTTAGGTCTCTATGTCTAGGGTCCTCATACTGCAGAGCTGGAAATCAGTCAACGCTGCTATCCAGCAGCTCTTTGAGAACAGAGAGCGTAGGCAACCACCTCCTGAAAATGTGAAAATGTGAAAAATGTGGCAATGTGCTTCCTAAAGCTTACAGCCTTGGAAACTCTAAGGGGTAGTTCTACTCTGTCCTATAGGGTCGCTATGAGTCAGAATAGACTTGAAGGCAGTGAGTTTTTTTGTTTTTTTTTTTAAAGCAACCAGCAACCAAGGGGCCTTCTGCCCTAGTGTGTCCCCTTCCCTGGCCCCCAGCCCTCTCAGTAGCAGATTTCAAGGATTTCCCAGGGGAAGCTGGGACACAGAGGCCCTGCCGGCAAGGGGAGGGCTGAGAAGGTTGGAGCAGCCTGGAGCCCAGAAGGAGGCAACGTCAGACCCTGAGTGGTCAAGGCTGGACTTCTAGATGCGGGGAGACAGGGAGAAAAGGCGGATGGAGGTGGTGCACTTTGGTGATTCAAAGCGTTTCTTCACGGATTACTTTTTTTTTTTTTAATCAGAGGGATACAGATTCTCACTGGAAAATTTACTTTCTAACAAATAACAGGTCAGAGGCAGAAAAAGTATAATTTAGGTGGGGTAACTTTAAAAATATTTTCTCCTTGTTTTTCTTGAGACATCTTTACAAGGCAGGGAGGATATGCTTAGACTCGACAATGGAGCCACGTGCCAGTGCTTTGGGCCAGTTTGGCCAGTAAAGAGGGAGAATTGCAGATCGCGACAGATCTGCTCTCGAGTTACCAGGACTTTATGCTCTTCTGTCGTCGGGGAGCCGCCTGATATGCACGCGGCCCGGGAAGATCGTGGCTCCAGGAGCACGGGGGCTGCGAGACTTAGGTTCCCCGGCGCCCTGGAGCCCGAGCTGCGCCGCAGGTGACGCTGGTACCCCAGAGCGGGTGTATGAGTCCCAGCGCGGCAGCACACACTCCAGCGCGGAGCAGCCTCCAGGTCTTCACAGTAGCCGGGCTGAGGCGGGAGCGGCGGTATCTCAGGGTCGCTCGGGGCCGCTCTAGGAAAGGTGTGGACAAGAGAGGGAAGGAAGGGACAGGCTGGCCGGGCCGCGCCGGGGGCTCCACGAACTCAGAGCCGATAGGAGGGCGGGTGCTGGTAGGTGTCCAAGATGGGCTGCTACTGGGTACTTGCAGGGGCGCCGCCCTCCAGCTGACGGGGAGGCTGCGTCTCACGCCCAGAGAGGTTAAGTGATTCTCCCAAGATCACACAGCGAGCTAGTAGCGGTGTGTGGTGTGCTGTCCTCAGGCCCAGCCCTGCACGGCGGACGCCACCTCTCCTGCTTATGCCCTCGCAAGCAGGGAGCCTTTGGAGTCTAGAAGACCGATGGCGAAAAATCAGGAACGAAAGGAGGACGGCATTACCAGTTTGCCACAAACGTATGGCTTTACAGCACATCGCCACTCCAACGCCTCTGTGGCCCGAGGCGCGGTGCTACAGGTCCAGGTGCGGAACGGGTGCGCCCGTGGGCCGCGACCACCGACGACAAAGCCCAGACCTCACCCGTCTAGGACCCAGAGTGCGAGAGCTCTCACTGACTGGTCACAATCACCCCAAAGGGACGTCCCTCCATTGGCCTCTTACGCAAGACAGCGCCAACCAAGATAGTGAGCTGAATGAGGTCACATAGCTACTACGTTGCGGAGCTAGGATTCGAATTTGACAGTCTTGGTCCTGGTGGCTGTGTGTACAGGACGAGTCCTTTCCCTTCTCTGGCCCGCGGACCCCCGCCAGGCTGCGCATGCTCAGTCGCGGGCGGCGCCCGGAGGAGGAGGAGGTGGCGAGCGCCCCAGCTGCTTTGCATTGACGCCAGCACCCGCTGGAGGTCACCGCTGGAGGCTGGGCGCGGCGTGCTGCCAGCAAGACTCGGTCCGGAGTACGGATCCGGAGCTGCACGGTCCGCTGCTCCCGTGCGCAACCGCTTCGGCGCTTCTCGACGGCGCGGCCCTAGACACAGCTGGGGCCGAGGTTTCTCCCTTCCTCTACGCTGGCGGACGCGGCCCCGCCGCCCCGACGGTCTTCCTTCGGCCTCCTCTTCCTTATCCTTCGGACGGCAGGATCGTTTGGGCTACCCTTCCCCGCCGTTGGCGCTCGGTCCAGGGGAGCTTTTTAGCGGGGCGGTGGCCAGCGGGCGGAGCGGCGTGGGTATCCACAACGAGGCGGAGCCGGGGCCCGAGAAGGCGGCTGCGGCAACAGTGCCTCTGGGCGTGAGCGGGGCCCAGAGCGGGCTCGGCGGGGAGCTCACCTCCTCCAGGGGTCGCGCCGCCTCACAGCGAGGGCGGTGTCGCCCGCGCGGCACGAACTCGCCTGCTCTTGGGTGGGGAGAGCGCAAATCTCCCCGAATTTCCCCGGAAGCGCGGCGCGGCTGAGGCGAACGCTGCAATGT
>NW_004443945.1:4608024-4619477 GCF_000243295.1 Trichechus manatus latirostris
AGGCGTCGGGCGGGCCGTTTGCTGACCGAATCGCGGCTGCCCGCCAGCGTGTCCGCGGCGCCGCCGCCAGCATGGGCTGCACCCCAAGCATCCACGTTTCCGACAGCCGGTCGGTGCACCACGGCAGCAAAGAGGCCGAGGACACGCCGGGACCCGCGGCGCGGCCACTGCCGCCCAGCGGGTCCAAGGGGTCTCGCCACCGGCCTGGCCAGAAGACCGTCCCCTCGACCCGGGTCCGCGTCTCCGGCCTCGCGGAGCCCGAGCCTCGCGGCGGCAGCGGCAAAAAGGTAAGCGACGCCGGGCAGGCGGGGGGTTCCTGGGCCGTCGTCCACGGCGAAACTCGGCCCGATCGGGCGGCAACTTTCCACTGGGGCCCTCCGGGACCGCGGTGCCCTGTCGCCCTGCTTTGGATGATTTTATGCCAGCCACCCACCCGGCTCGGGCACCGTTTATAGGGGAAGTAGCCTCGATCCGTGCGATAGGGATTAATAGGGTTACGATTAGGGCACCCTCGGAGCCGCGGCGTCGGTTCCTGGAACTTATCGGACGGCTTGAGAAGCCAGACCGGCTCTGAAAGTGACAGAGGCCCTCGAATCAATTCCCACCCAAAGAGCGGGTGTAACGGACGAACCCCCAGGATATTCTGGCGCCCCACTGAAACGTGAAATCACTGTGAACTTTGTTCTTTTGGCTCCTGTGATAGAAAGGGAAGGGCAGCTGGCCCTGTGAAGCTGGGGGCACTAGACCCTACCACTCTGTTTTGTTTTCCTTGTCAGCTTTGCACATGCAGTTGCAGTTTTCCGTTTTCTTTGGGACTATTAAAATGTAATCTGGAACATCAGTTTTGCTTCATTGCACATGTATTCTGAGGCTCTCGTTTATTAGCATAAATATTGTATTCAGAGCACGTGTAATTAGAAAATACTATCAGCCACGCCGATTTTTGAAGCATTTAGCAGAACAAAGTTAATGTTTTATTAAGCAGTCTCAGTGGGATATGTGTGATCTCCCCCTTTTTAAAAAACTGCGAGTCTTCTCTACCGTGCATTGCGTTGTTTTCTCAGAGTTTCTGGGATTAGTCTTTAAGATTTTCTAAAGGAAAGAATTTAAAAAATAAAAAGGAAAAAAATGTTCGTGACGGCAGCGGCTTTTCAATTCTCGGATTTGAAATTTTAGAGCGGGGATTCATTTGTAGTTTTACGTTCCATTAAAATGGGGGGAGGGAGGATTCCGATGCCCGTGGTAGCAGATTGTTGAATATCACATCTCTCATTACTGCATCTTTTTAAAAGAGTCATTTGCAAAATTGCCTTGATTTTCTTGTTTACTGAGGACTGCCAAGTTTGAGGGATAGTTTGGTCCACTTTCTGTCTTATATTTCTGGCAGTCAATATGGTATTTTTTCTGTATGAAAGTGAAAAGCCTTTTTCAGTGTTGCATAACATAGTTGAAGTGATTTACCCACCCCTCCCAAGCCCCATTCACCCCAAGTGAAAATTCCACTTTGTTCTGATGATCAGAAGTTGGATTTCTTCTCCTATAGATTATTTGAAGAAGTTTGTAATGGTTTCAGATTATTAACCTAAGTTGCTTTTAATATCAGTGTAATGCTTATCCGTTAAACCTACTAACTGGCATTAAAAGAAAATCATTACACAGTTGTAGAAGATGAAAGTGAAAACTTTGACAGCTTTCACGTTTTGACCCAAACCTAATGTTGATTATTTTGCATTAACTAATATTAAACTTTCAGGTCATTAAAGTAGTCATTTTAGAAAAAGGCCCGTGTGTCGAAACTGTCCTATCGGCTTGTGTGGAGGTGTGTGTGTCCAGAAATTCACCTAGTTAGACTAGTAAGCATCATGAGGGCAGGAACTTGCTCTTTTATTATCCACAGTGCCTTTAGGTCCCTGAAAGAGTCCCTTCCAGTATTCTGTCCCACTGTCAGACCATTGTCTTGATTTGGGGCCCAGGAGATACACATTCATATTTACCGTGCCTGATCCAGTGGCATGCATATAAAACCAAAAAACCAAACCCACTGCCGTCAAGTCAGTTCGGACTCATAGCGACCCTGTAGGACAGAGGCGAACTGCCCCACAGGGTTTCCAAGGCTGTAATCTTTACAGAAGTGGACTGTCACATCTTTCTCCCGCAGGGCGGCTTGTGGATTTCAACCACCTACCATTCCGTTAGCAGCCCAGAGCTTAACCACTGCACCATCAGGGCTCCTTGGCATGCATATAAAACCACCCCCTGAAAAACTAAACACGTTGCCCTGGAGTTGATTCTGACTTATACATAAACCTGTAGGGTCACTTTGAGTCAGCATGCATATAGTAGGTGCTAAATAAATGTTTGTTGAATTTAGTTTTGATTGTTAACTGTGAATGATGAAACTTTTTCAGTTATTTGGGATTTGGTTCCATAAAACCTCCAATATAGGTTTTAAAATACAAACTTGTATTTCCAGAGGAGTCAAATTGTAAATAAGTAGCAGCACAACCACAGAAATAATAGTACCATGTTTTTTATTCACTAACTATAGGTGTTGAGGCGACGTCTCAGTTACAGATATTTGCAGTTAGGCCTATCAAGTAATGTAATGTTGTTCTTGTCAGTTGCCTTCAAGGCAATTCCGACTCAGGCAACCCCATGCGTGTCATAGTAGAACTGCATTTTTCTTTGAGTTCAGTTTTTTTTCTTTAAGGGAATGAATCTTTTAAAAGTAATTTAAAATATTAAATATACTCTGGAAATTTAAAAATGTATGATGAGGGAAGAAAATGAGAAACGTCTAGCAATTTAACAATTAAATTATATAATTAGAGTTCCTTTATTTCAGGATCCAATTTTAGTTTGTTGAAAAGTATTTCTTAAAACTGCAATAAGTTAGCATACCCTTGAATGAATTTCAACAAGAAAATTTCAATAAGAAATCCATTGGGGGCAGTATTTGTTTTCCTGTAGTGAATATCAGTTCATCAAGAATAGTTGAGAGAGAGATAATTAATTGCATTTCAGATAATTAAGCAGTGTGTGCCCTACACTATAGCTTTTCCTACACTGTGTTCTATGAAGCCAGTTATGGATTGTTCATAAGTATTAAATGAAAAAAGAGTTCCATGGTCAAATAACTTTGGGAAATGCTGGTTTGAACCAAGCTGAACAAGTTTCTTTAAACAGGACCTGTCAGAGAACTTAATTTCCTAAAATACACTGAATCTCCAAGTGGTATTTAGTGTCTGCAGCAGTCCCCAAATTTGTTTGATTATGGAGTGCTTTTATTGAGGTATATTTTAGGCAGGCCACATGTTAAGAAATCATCCTTTACATGAGATACCAATATTCATAGTACAAGAAATACACTTAACAGTAAAACTCAGTAAATGTAATTTGCTTCTTAATGATTCCAAAGGTAATTTAGGATCTTGTAATAATTAGGCTGGTTTGTCTTTATGAACTTATTTAAGTATTACTAAAAATATTCTGGCTGTTTATTCATTTCAGGAGTTATGGACTACTTGGTTACAGATAATGAATGCTGTGTTCAGTTTGAACACTTACAGTTTTGTTTTGTTTTTAATCAGTATGAGCTTTAACTGCAACATTTCAGTATTTTCTGGTTAGTCTTTGGGTTTACTCCATTTTCCCTTTCCTTAGCTAGGACTTGAGCTGTCCTTGAAAGATTTGAGTGTGGGGGAAAGAGTATCAGAGGAGACACTACGCTCACCCTCCCTCCTGTTTTGTAAACACCCATCTAACTGGGAAAAATTGATGCTACCCCCACCCCCTCATGTCTCACTAATCAGCTCTGTGAGGGTAGCAGTCACGATGGTTTTGTTCACTGCTATATCCTCCAGGGAACCCTGGTGGCACAGTGGTTAAGAGCTAGGCTGCTAACCAAGAGATAGGCAGTTCAAATCCACCAGCCGCTCTTGGAAACCCTATGGAACAGTTCTACTCTGTTCTATAGGGTCATTATGAGTCAGAATCAATTGGACGGCAACGGGTTTGTTTTTGTTTGTTTGTTTTTTGTATATCCCCCAGGCCTTGCACACAGTATGCCTTCCATGAAAGTTTATTGAATGGAGAATTGTGTGAATCACGCTGTAGAAATGGAAAATTCATCTGATATAAAGGAGAAATAGAAACCAGTTTTAACTAGAGACTGTAGAATTTGGATTTGGTTTTGTGGCACTCTCTGTTATTGCTCCTTCAGAACATTTGTACCCAGGGGATAATTTATTTCCACCCTGGTGAGCAGAGTGGATTTCCCTATAAAGATTTAAGGATTAGTGCAGCTGGGTGGGCAGTACACACAGGTGATAGTGTAGCTACACATTAACCTCTGTTAGTATTTACAGCGCTCGGTGTTCAGAATCCTCTCAGCCTTGCTCTCCGTTTTGTCTCTCTTCCTTTTTGCTTTTCTCATTCTCTTTTCCTCATCCAGTTTTATTTTTCACCACATTCTCTTTCCTCTTCCTCCTTGCTTTTTCCTGCCAGCCCACTCTTCCTCCACAAAACTGGCCAAACTAGCTATCCTAGTCAACCAAAGTTTAGTGGTTTCTTAGTGTTTCTTAGCTATGGAATGAAATTTGTTGTGTCCTTAATTTACAAAATGGAGTAATTGAATTTTTATATTTCCCTAAATTAAAACAAAATTCTCTTTGTATGCGACCCTCCCACTGATTTTTTTTCCCACTAGGGGTCATTGGCCTTTGGTAGATTATATGGAATTACTGGAAGTTTCCCTTTGAAAGTGTAGTTGAGAAAATGAGACCAAACTTTCTGCTCCTATAATAAGCGACTATGACTTATTTCTGGAGCTCAGAGGTCATGAATTCTCCATTATTGTGTTTTTATGCCATTCAGTATATAGACTCTTATGATATTGCCAATGCCAAAAAAACCCACTGCCGTCGAGTTGATTCCAACTCACAGTGACCCTGATGGGACAGAGTAGAACTGCCCCGTAGGGTTTCCAAGGCTGTAAATCTTTGTGGAAGCAGACTTTCATATCCTTCTCCCACGGAGTGTCTGGTGGGTTTGAACTGCTGACCTTTTGGTTAGCAGTTGAGCGCCTTAACCACTGCACTGCCATGGCTCCTATCATCTTGCCAGGCATAGCTATAAAGATATATCTTATTTTTTCTTGAATTCCTATTATAACATAAAATACTTTGTGTTATATGTTTTTCAGTGATTAATATTACGGCCATAACTTTAAGTGTAGTCCTTAAGATACATGTTAATAAATGTCACAACTCTACCAGTTCAGGCCTGCTCCAGGCCGGCCTTAACTCCTTGCTGAAGTGAGGGTTGTGAAGGGGCCTGTGGTCTCTTCTGCCACAGACCTTCCCTGTGAAGTGGCTTCTGACACTAGTTTTCCCATGGATGGCTTGCCCATTTGGATCAGGTCTTCCCTTAAATAGGGGAAGGTTCGTGACGTGAGTCCACAGGGTGAGGCAGACATCTCAGAACAACCTAAAATGCTTTAGAGGACAGAATGTTTTAAAAAGTTAATAAAACAAAAAAACCTCAAAAAACAGGGAGAAGTTACTTAAGGTATGAGTAAGCCCCATGTCTCATTCAAGGTCACCAGCTTCAGTCTGGAATCTCAGTATAGTGAGGCAGGTAGGAGGTGATAGACTCTGAGATTTAAGTGCAGACTATTTCTATTAATACCCACCATTTCTTGGAAGCCTCCTATCTTGCAGGCACAGTGCTAAACACCCTTAGAAATGTCATCTCATTTAATCCTCACAACCCTGTGAAGTGGCTGGTTATCATTTCCCTTTTGCAGATAAGGCAGCAAAGGTTAGAAATGGGCCAAGGTCATGGAAATAAGCTGGGATTCAAACCCATTGTTCCTGTCTCTTTTCCCCTGAGTTGCTGAAAGCCTGCTCTCTGTTAATCACTTCATCTCCGTTACATCTCTCATTCGCTGGCCTTCTATTAGCCACATATGTGGCAGGTCGCTTGGATTTTTAAGCAGGCATTTTGAATCTGCATTATCAAAATTTTGCTAAGTCTTGACTTCTATCTGGGGAAATGGGTTGCAGCTTGACTTTAGATTCCCGTTTGTGGAAGTCACAGCCATCTTCGGCCTTTCCTACTTAGCTCCAGAAGTCAGCCATCCTGTTACACCCTCCAATCTGTCTTCTGCTCTCTGAAATGAGTCGGCAGGGCATCCGTCAGGAGTTCTTTCCCCTTCCCCTTCCTCCTGCTCAGTCTACAGGCAGCCTTACCCAGGAGCTACCCAGGAGCCAGTTCTGTTGACCTTTGCCTGGAGTGCCCCCAACTCCAGTTTTGCATTGTACGCATCCTCCCACAATTCTTCAAGGCCCAGCTGACACCTTACTTGAGCTGGCTTGTGCTCTTTTTTTTTTTTTTCCTGTTTTTCAAAACTTCGCCTGTAGCCCTTGTAGGCCTACAATTTCTATCTTGAGCCTGCTGCTGGATTATAAACTGCTTGAGGGCAAGGACTGTGTCCTAGTTTTGTTACACTTCCCAACGTGCTTGTCGAACTTAGTAAATATTTGGATAAACACATTAGTCTCTAAGGCTTAAAGGAATTTTATTCATGTTCCGTGGTCTATCTCACTTTGTTTAAACTTAACAAAAATTGTTGAGGTGTGTTGTATGTGTTTAAACATAAAGCCAAAATATACCCTGAAGGCAGTGATTAACCTGTGGGGCGATTAGTAAAGCTTTTGCCTCTAATTTTGGCCGTGTTAGGGTTGAGCAGTGTTCCTGGGTCCCCTCTTTGTGTACTGCTCTGTTTGGTAAGAAGAGTGTGGAGTATCATGTCAAAGAGCTGTTTTGATAAGTTTTGTATTGCAGTTCCTTAGCTACAGGCATCATATGCAGTTTGTCCATTGACAACAACAGGAAGGATGTCACAAAATTTCCCCGTTTGAAGATGGCCTCAAAGAATTTCGTGGAGCTTGACAGTGCTTTTCTTATGTATGGGTTGGAAATATACCTTCTAGTCTGTTGAATTCGTTCTTTTACCGTCTGGGTGTGTCTCCCTCTCATGTCTTACTTGTGAGTTCAGCAGTCACTTCAGCTCCTCTCACTGCTCATGGGACAACTCAAAGGGTTGGTGGCACATCAGCAGTTTCTGTGTTGTCTTCCAGTTTTTGGCGTTCCAGTGTTTGGAGTTCCAGTGAGGTGTGGTTGAAAGAATAGAGGAAAAGGAGGAGCCAGAAGCCATGGGTTCTAGGTCCAGCTCCATCAGGTACTGACTGTGCTTGTTATTTGGCAAATTCTGATCCTAAGTTTTCTGAAGCATAAAATGGGGCTAGAACACCTGGGTTTTGGTGAGAATCACTTAAAATAATCTGTGTGAAAGCATTTTGAAAACTCTAAGGCACCATACACATACAAGGATTGATCATTTTCTTTCAACTACTGTAAAAATGATGGCACATCAGACCGCCTCTAACTTTAGGTGGAGAGAGGAGAATCAACATCAGCATCAGCCCAAAGCTGATTTCTGTGAGATGGAAGTCAGACTATATGTCCGTTCTCCAACCTTTTTACCAGTTCTGACACTAGCCATCCCTCCCACGGCACTCTACGTCTGTGTGGGGTTCGATAATTCGTTGCAGTGGCCACACAGAATTTACAGACCATACTCATGATTAGGGGGTGTATTAGGGAAATAACAGGTTACAATTCTGATCAAGATCAACTTGGAAGTAACAGGAATGACTTAAGATGCAGTTCTTTGATCAGGACAGGTTCTTTTCGGCTGTGCCTGCAGGCAGGCCTCTCTCTCAGCCCTTGGTTCTCGACCTGGCCTCTGCCTTGCTCAGGCAAGTGTTACAAAGATCTTTAGCTCTGCTGATTAAGTGCCCAGGGGCACCCCACTCAGCCAGGAAGCCTCCTGCCCGAAGCTCTCTCGCTCCATAGGTCAGTGAGCCTAGCCTGCTGGTCCCATGCTGCTGCCATCTTGTGCCATCTTCAGTGTTACAGCTCTTTCTCTGTCTCCTGGGTCTAAGAGGTTCTCAGTGCAGGGACCCCAGGTCCAAAGGACACACTCTGCTCCTAGCTCTTCTTGATGGTACTGAGGTTCTCCTCAACTCTGGGATTGCCTCACTTTAAGCCTAGTGGGATGGCAAAACTGACCAGCCCCTTACTTTTTTAAGCAAATCTCTTCTTATATATTTTTGTCTTTCTTCCAAAATATTGTGAAAAATTGCCAATATACAGCAAAGGGATTATACACTTGTGAACCTACCAGTTAGATTTTGCAATTAACATTTTCCTGTTTCTTTTTTCTTTATGAAACATTGTTTATTAATTTTTTTATTGTGCTTTAAGTGAAAGTTTATAGTTGTAGTTTCTCATACAAAAATGTGTACATACATTACTATGAGCTGCTCTCCCTATAATGTGACAGCACACTCCTCCTTTCCACCCCGGATTTCCCGTGTCTGTTCAACCAGCTCCTGTCCCTTTTTGCCTTTTCATCTCACCTCCGGACAGGAGCTGCCCATTTAGTCTCATGTATCTACTTGAGCTAAGAAGCACTCTCTTCACGAGTGTCATTTTATATCCCATAGTCCAGTCTAATCTTTGTCTGAAGAGTTGTCTTCGGGAATGGTTTCGGTTCTCGGCTAACGGAGAGTCTGGGGGCCATGTCTTCCAGGGTCCCTCCAGTCTTAGACCATTAAGTCTAGTATTTTTACTAGAATTTGAGTTCTGCACCCTACGTTTTTCCTGCTCCATCAGGGGCTCTGTTGTGTTCCGTTTCAGGATGGTCATTGTTGGTAGCTGGGCACCATCTAGTTCTTCTGGTCTCAGGGTGATGAAGTCTCTGGTTTATGTGGCCCTTTCTGTCTCTAGGCTAATATTTTCCTTGCGTCTTTGGTGTTTTTCATTCTCCTTTGCTCCAGGTGGGTTGGGACCAATTGATTCATCTTAGATGGCCGCTAACTAGCTTTTAAGATCCCAGACACAACTCAAGAAAGTGGGATGCAGAACATTTTCTTAATAAACTTTGTTATGCAAGTTGACCTAGATGTCCCCTGAAACCATGGTCCCTAGGCCCCCGCCCCTGCTACTCTGTCCCTTGAAGTGTTTGGTTGTGTTCAGGAAACTTCTTAGCTTTTTGTTTAGTCCAGTTTGTGTTGACTTCCCCTGTAGTGTGTGTTGTCCTTCGCTTCACCTAAGATAACTCTTGTCTACTATTTAGTTAGTGAATACCTTTCCCCTCCCCTCCCCACTCTTGTAACCATCAAAGAATGTTTTCTTCTGTGTTTAAACCATTTCTTGAGTTCTTGTAATAGTGGTCGCATGCAATATTTGTCCTTCTGTGACTGACTAATTTCACTCAGCATAATGCCTTCCAGATTCATCCATGTTATGAGATATTTAGCAGATTCATGATCGTTCTTTATAATTGCATAGTATTCCATTGTGTGAATATACCATAATTTGTTTATCCATTCATCCGTTGATGGGCACCTAGGTTGTTTCCATCTTTTTGCTATTGTGAACAGTGCTGCAGTGAACATGGGTGTGCATAAATCTATTTGTATGATGACTCTTATTTCTCTAGGGTATATTCTAAGGAGTGGGATTGCTGGATTGTATGGTATTTCTATTTTTAGTTTTTTAAGGAAGCGCCGAATCAATTTCCAGTGGTTGTACGATTTTACATTCCTACCAGCAGTGTATAAGTGTTCCCGTCACTCCACAACCTCTCCAGCATTTATTACTTTGTGGTTTTTGGATTAATGCTAGCCTTGTTGGGGTGACATGGTATCTCATTGTAGTCTTGATTTGCATTTCTCTGATGGCTAATGATTGTGAGCATTTCCTCATGTATCTGTTAACCGCCTGAATGTCTTCTTTGGTGAAGTGCCTGTTCATATCCTTTGTCCATTTTTTAATTGGGTTATTTGACTTTCTGTTGAAGTTTTACAGTATCTTGTAGATTTTAGAGATTAGATGCTAATTGGATTTGTCGTAGCCAAAACTTTTTTCGCAGTCTGTAGGTTGTCTTTCTACTGTTGTAGTGAAGTCTTTTGATGAGCATAAGTGTTTGATTTTTAGGAGTTCCCAGTTATCTAGTTTCTCTTCTGGTGTTTTTGCATTGTTAGTGATGTTTTGTATCCTGTTTATGCCATGTATTAGGGCTTCTAGCATTGTCCCTGTTTTTTCTTCCATGATCTTTATCGTTTTTGATTTTGTATTTAGATCTTTGATCCATTTTGAGTTAGTTTTTGTGCATGGTGTGAGGTATGGGTCTTGTTTCATTTTTGTGCAGACAGATATCCAGTTATGCCAGTACCATTTGTTAAAGAGACTGTCTTTTCCCCAGTTAATGGACTGTCGGCCTTTGTCTAATAAAGCTGCTCATAGGTGGATGAATTTATGCCTGGATTCTCAATTCTGTTCCATTGGTCTATATATCTGTTGTCATACCAGTACCAGGCTGTTTTAACTACCGTGGCAGTATGATAGCTTCTAAAATCAGGAAGTGTGAGGCCTCCCACTTTGTTCTTCCTGAGTAATGCTTTATTCATCCAGGGCCTCTTCCCTTTCAATATGAGGTTGGTGACTTGTTTCTCCACCTCATTAAAAAAAATGCCATTGGAATTTGGATCAGGATTGCATTATGTCTGTAGATCGCTTTAGGTAGAGTTGACATTTTCACAATGTTGAGTCTTCTATCCATGAGCAAGGTATGTTTTTCCACATATGTAGGTCTCTCTTGGTTTCTTACAGTAGTGTCTTATAGTTTTCTTTTTATAGATCTTTCACATCTCTGGTTAGATATATTCCTAAGTATTTTATCTTCTTGGGGACTATTGTAAATGGTATTGATTTGATGATTTCCTGTTTGGAAGTTCTTTTTGTTGGTATAGAGGAATCCAACTGATTTTTATATGTTTATCTTGTATCCTGAAGCTTTGCTGAAATCTTCTATTAGTTCCAGTAGTTTTCTTGTGGATTCTTTGGGGTTTTCTGTGTATAAGATCATATCATCTGCAAATAGAGATACTTTTACTTCTTCCTTACCAATTTGGTTGCCCTTTATTTCTTTTTCTAGCCTAATTACTCTGGCTAGGACTTCCAGCACAATGTTGAATAAGACTGGTGATAAAGAAAGGGCATTCTTGTCTGGTTCCATTCTCAAGGGGAGTACTTTCAGACTCTCTCCATTTAGGATGATATTGGCCGTTGGCTTTGTATAAATTCCTTTATTATGTTAAGGAATTTCCCTTCTATTCCTATTTTGCTGAGAATTTTTATCATGAATAAGTATTGGACTTTGTCAAAATGCCTTTTCTGCATCAATTAATTGATAAGAACATGTGGTCTTGTCTTTTGTTTTATTTATGTGATGGCGTTCATTGATTGTTTTTCTAATGTTGAACCATCCCTGCATACCTGGTATGAATCCCACTTGGTCATGGTGAATTATTTTTTTGATA
>NW_004443945.1:4619577-4621651 GCF_000243295.1 Trichechus manatus latirostris
CTCTTCTCTGAAAGTTTGGTAGAATTCTCCAGTGAAGCCGTCCCATCCAGGGCTTTTTTTTGTTGGGTGTTTTTAAATTACCTTTTCAATCTCTTCTTTTGTTATAGGTTTATTTAGTTGTTCTACCTCTGTTTGTGTTAGTTCAGGTAGGTAGTGAGTTTCTAGAAATTTGTTCATTTCCTCTAGGTTTTCCAATTTGTTAGAGCATAATTTTTCATAGTATTCTGTTATGATTCTTCTAATTTCAGTTAGATCTGTTGTAATACCGCCCATTTCATTTCTCATTCGGGTTATTTGCTTCCTCTCCTGTTTTTGTTCTGTCCGTTTGGCCAGTGGCTTATCGATTTTATTGATCTTTTCAAAGAACCAGCTTTTGGTCTTGTTAGTTCTTTCAGTTGTTTTTCTAGTTTCTATTTCATTTAATTCTGCTCTAATTTTTATTATTTGCTTTCTTCTGGTGCCTGAGGGCTTCTTTTGCTGCTCTCATTCTGTTTATTCGAGTTGTAAGGTTAATGTTTTGATTTTAGTCCTTTCTGGATGTGTGCATTTTTTGCTATAAATTGACCTGTGAGCACTGCTTTTGCTGTGTCCCAAGGGTTCTGGTAGGATATGTTTTCATTCTCATTTGATTCTGTGAATTTCTTTATTTCATCCTTAATTTGTTCTGTAACCCAGTAGTTTTTGAGCAAGATGTTGTTCAGTTTCCATGTGTTTGATTTTTTTTCCTTTGCTTTTTCTGTTGTTGATTTCTACTTTTATGGCTTTATGGTTAGAAAAGATGCTTTGTAATATTTTGATGCTTTTGATTCTGTTAAGGTTTGCTTTATGGCCTAATATGTAGTCTGTTCTGGGGAATATTCCATGTGCATTGGATAAGAAAGTATACTTGGCTGCTGTTGGGTGGAATGTTCAGTATATGTCTGCGAGATCAAGTGGATTGATTGTGGCATTTAGATCTTCCATGTGTTTATTGAGCTTCTTTCTGAATGTACTGTCCTTCACCAAAAGTAGTGTGTTGATGTCTCCTGATATTACTGTGGAGCTGTCTATCTCTCTTTTCAATGCTGTTAGAGTTTGTTTTATGTATTTTGGAGCCCTGTTGTTGTGTGTAAATATTTATTATGATTATGTCCTCCTGGTGTATTGACCCTTTAATCATTATATAGTGTCCTTCCTTACCCTTTTTGGTGGTTTTTACTTTAAAGTCTATTTTGTCAGATTAATGTTGCCACTCCTGCTTGCTTGATATATTTTTTCCATCCTTTGTGTTTTAGTTTGTCTGTATCTTTAAGGTATGCCTCTTGCAGGCAGCATATAGACAGATTGTGGGTTTTTTTAATCCATTCTGTCACTCTCTGCCTCTTTATTGCTGCATTTAGTCTATTTACATTCAGCGTAATTATTGATAGGTATGAGTTTAGTGCTGTCATTTTAATGTCTTTTTTTGTGTGTTGTTGACGGTTTCTTTGTTCCACTTAATTTTCTGTGCTGAGTCATTTTTCTTTATGTATTTTCTTTTCATCTTTTTTATTGTTGTTGATTTTGTATTTGCTAAGTCTTTATATTTTTCTTGTTTTTTATTTTGATATGTGGGATTGTTAGTTTCCTTTGTGATTACCTTAATATGTACCTTATTTTTATAAGTGTAAACCAGCCTTATTTCTTTATATTGCCTTGACTTCCTCTTCGTATGAAAGATCTATGACTACATTTTTTACTCCCTCTTTTTTGTTTTAATGTTGTCATCTGTTACATATTGACATCTCTGTTTTCCTATTTTCAGTGTTTTAGCTTTGATTTATTTTTGTGACTTCCCTATCTGGGTTGATATCTGGTTGCTCTGTCCCATGTTCTAGTCTTGGGTTGTTACCTGATGTTATTGATTTTCTAACCTGAGGACTCCCTTTAGTATTTCTTATTATTTTGGTTTGGTTTTTGCAAATTCCCTAAACTTCTGTTTATCTGGAAATGTCCTGATTTTGCCATCATATTTGGGAGACAGTTTTGCTGGATGTATAATTCTTGGCTGGCAGTTTTTTTCCTTCAAGTCTTTATATATGTCATCCCATTGCCT
>NW_004443945.1:4621751-4629528 GCF_000243295.1 Trichechus manatus latirostris
GCTTACAGAACAAATAGTTTCTCAAGAAACAGTAGTACACATGTTGTTTTATGACATTGGTTAACAACCCCACAAAATATTAACCCTCTAACTTCTCAACCTTTTTTTTTTTTTGGTGAGAATACACACAGCCAAAGATACACCGTTTCAAAAATTTCTACATACACAGTTCAGTGACATTGACTATGGTCAGAGCTTATTCTTATTGACTTTCCTTTGTAGATGACTTTTTTTTAATCCCTAGCTGCTCTTGAAATTGTCTCTATCTTTGGTTTTGGAAAGTTTGGTTATAATATGTCTTGGTGACTTTCTTCGGCATCTACCTTATGTGAGGTTTGATGAGCATCTTGGATAGATATCCTCTCCGCTTTCACAATATCAGGGAAGTTTTCTGCCAAGAAGTCCTTTACCAATTCTCTGTGTATTTTCTGTTATCCCCCCCGTTCTGGTACTCCAATCACTCGTAGGTTGTTCCTCTTCATAGAGTCCCACATAATTCTTAGGGTTTCTTCATTTTTTAAAATTCTTTTATCTAATTTTTTTCTCAAATAAGTTGGTGTCAAGTGTTTTATCTTCAGTCTCGCTAATTCTGACTTCCATTGCCTCAATTCTGCTCCTGTGACTTTCTATTGAGTTGTTTAATTCTGGAATTTTATTGTTAATATTCTGGATTTCTGATTGCTGACTCTCTATGGATTCTTGCAACCTGTTAAATTTGTCATTATGCTCTTTTCTAATCTTTTTAAGTTCCTCTATTGCTTTGTCTGTGTATTCCTTGGCTTGTTCTGAGTTTTGTCTGGTCCCTTCCTGATCTCTTAAAGAGTTCTGTATATTAATCTTTTGTATTCTACCTCCAGTAATTCCAAGAAGTTCTCTTCCTTCAGAAAATTTCTTGGTTCTTTGTTTTGGGAGCTTGCTGAAGCCATCATGATCTGCCTCTTTACGTGATTTGATATTGACTGTTGTCTCCAAGCTGTCAATAAGTTATTATATTTATTTTGTGTTTGCTTACTGTGTCCTAGCTTCTTGTTTTGTTTTGTTTTGATATGCTCCCATAGGCTGTTTGTGTGAGCTAGTTTGATTATTGGCACCTTTTGAAGCTCTAATGTCCTGTCACCAGGTGGTTAGATCTGTTATTAGGTCTGTGAGCCCAGGACTCCATTTAGCTTTTCTCGTATTGATTCAGCTCAGGTGTCCAGATAGTCGGTCACCAAGTGTGTAGTACAAGCTCTCACCTACAGTCCTAGACAGGCAGGAGTGATTGGAGTAGGCACAGGTATCTGGCTGTGGGTGTGTGTGTGTGGGGTTACATGTTGAGCAAGGCAGGGGACTGATGGCTGCCCCTGAGTGTCTGGGAGGAATGCGTGTCCCTGTTCCCTAGAGTGTGTAGGTGGGTGGATTTTGCAGCTGGATTGTGGGCACCCAGTGCTGTTGGCTGTAAGGACTGGAGGCACCACTTTTTCTTGGATCCCTGTCGCAGGTGGCTAGGTTGCGTGGGTGAAGCCACCAGTCCTCAGGCCCCTGATGTAGGTAGGTGAGGACTCTGCTTAATAGGCAGAGTGGTGTCAGATGTCACAAACCTGCCCCTGCATCATATAGCTGATACAGTGAAGTTAGGCTTCAGGTATATGCCCTGTTGTACTTTGCTAATGAGGGCCTACGCTGTTGAAATGGGTCCACACAGGTCTGTGCAGGGCTGAAAGGCATTCAGAATCTGTGGACCCCTTATGCCTGTGCTTAGGCAAAGGAGTTGTGCCTACCCTGAGTTCTCAGCTTAGGGTTGCTGGCAGATTTTTTTTTCCCATTTGTTAATTTGTTGTCTCTCTAAGGCCAAGAGAATGGCTCAGGGCACATGACGGGTCCTACTTCTGGCACAGGGGACACAGCAGTCATTGAAGCTGGCCCAGGACCCGGTGCAGAGCGGGGAGGGTGCAGGTACATGGGAGAGAGGTACTTCCCAAATGGGGTGTTTTTTATCTGCACGGTAGGTTAAATGCATGTACTAATCTTTTGCCAATTGAGCGCTGCTTTTCACTGGCTTTGTAGGCCTGAGAAGACTCTCTGCCTCTTGGTCTCTCCCAATGTGGAAAATGCACACTGAATGCCACTGTCACCACACAAGCCAGCCAGTCTGGCCTGCAGGGTACCGGCTCCCACCTGGTCAGGTCTGGCAACTCCTCGCTGCTTCCAAACCGTCTCTCCCTCGCTGTGCCTGCTACTCAGTCTGATTCCTCAACTTTGCATTTGATGTTCAGGGCTCCTAAATTGTCATATGTAATCGATTCACTTGTTTTTTCGGGTCTTTGTCCTGAGAGGGACCACCAGAAGTTCTGACTTCTCCACCGTCTTGGCCCTGCTGCAGCATTTTCCTGTTTCTTGATGGCAGCTGGTTTGGTTTGGTATATTTGCTTTATCATGTCTGTCCATGCCAGTTTCATCAGTCCATTTTATTTTTGGATGCATTTCAAAGTAAGTTTTACGTATAGTGCTGTACTTAATCCCTAAACACTTCAGTGTGCATATAATGTACTGGAGTTCAAAAAATACTTATTTTTTTTTTTTTAGGTAAAACTTACATAAAGTAAAATATATTAAGTATACCATTCATGAATTCTGACAAATATACCTGTGTATATACCTGTGTAATGCAAACCTCTATTAAGATACAGAATATTACCATCGCCCCAGAAAGTCCTGTTGTGCTCCTTCCCCATTCTTACCTCCATCCACCTAGAGGCAACTATTCTGACTTTTTTCCATTATAAATTATTTTTGCCTATTCTGGAACTTCATATAAATGGAAACTTAAAGTATATATTCTTTGTGTAAGGCTTCTTTTACTATATACGATGTTTTTGAGATTTCACCTGTGTTACATGTATCAATAGTTCTTTTTTCTTGCTAAGTAGTATTCTGTTGTATGAATATATAATAATTTGCTTATCATTCTCCTGTTGATGGGAACTAGGGCTGTTTTCTAATTTTGGGCTATTATGAGTAAAGCTGTTAGGAACATTGTTACAGAATTTATTTTGTAGGCATATCCTTTCATTTCTCTTGAGTAAATACCAAGGAGTGGAATTGCTGAGTCATAGGATAGATGTATATTTAGCTTTATAAGAAACTGCTTGACCTTTTTCCAAAATTGTTATATAATTTTATATGCCTGCTGACAGTGTATGCTAAAAGTTCTTGTTGCTCCACATCCTTGCCACCATTTGCTTTTATCTGTCTTAATTTTAGCCATTCTGGTGGGTATGTAGTGGTATCTCATTGTGGTTTTGACTTAAATTTCCTTGATGACTAATGATTTGGCGTACTTTTTCATGTACTTATTGATCATTTATGTAACTTCTTTTGTAAAGTTTTTATTTTAATACTTTTTTTTTAATTAAAAGAAAACAGAAATAATCATCGTGACCTCTGGGTATGAAAGGATTTATTAAACAGGCCACACAAACACTTAACCATAAAGGAAAAAGGTTGATAAATTCAACTACATTAAAATAAAGAACTTCTCATTAAAACAGAGTGAAAAGAAAGCCACAGACTGGAAGTAATCTGCAACATACAATATCAGTAAAGGATCAGTATCCAGAATATATATAGAACTCTTATAAGTGAATAAGAAAAAGACAGTCCAGTTGAAAAATGGGCAAAGGACTTGGACAAGCATGTCACTAAAGAGAAATCCAAATGGCTAATAAATGTATGAAAAAATATTCAATCTTATTGGGGAAATGCAACTAAAAACCACAGTGAAATAACGTTTTATGCCCACTGTTATGGATTGAATTGTGTCCCCCCGAAACATGTGTCAGCTTGGTTAGGCTCTGATTCCCAGTATTGTGTGGTTGTCCTCCAATTTGTGATCTGATGTGCTGTAAATTCTAATCTCTATAATATTAATGAGGCAGGGTTAGATTAGATCCATTATGTTAATGAGGCAGGACACAGTCTACAGGATTAGGTTGTATTCTGAGTCAATTTCTTTTGAGATATAAAAGAGAGAAGCAAGCAGAGAGGAGAGGGACCTCATACCACCAAGAAAGTAGAGCCAGGAGAAGAGCATGTCATTTGGTCCTGGGATCCCTGCACTCAGAAACTCCTAGACCCAGGGGAAGATTGATGACAAGGATCTCCCTCAGGGCTGACAGAGAAAGCCTTCCCCTGGAGCTGGTGCCCCAGATTCAGACTTCTAGCCTCTTAGATTGTGGGGGAATCAATTTCTGTTTGTTATAGCCATCCATTTGTGATATTTCTTTTCTTTTTATTAATTTATTTTATTGTGCTTTAAGTGAAAGTTTACATTTCAAGTTAGTTTCTCATACAAAAATTTATACACACATTGTTATGTGACCCTAGTTGCTCTCCCTGTAATGTGACAGCACACTCCTTTCCACTCCGGATTTCCCGTGTCCATTCAGCCAGCTCCTGTGTCTTTTGCCTTCTCATCTTGCCTCCGGACAGGCGCTCCCCATTTAGTTGCATGTATCTACTTGAGCTAAGTAGCACTCGCTTCACGAGTATCATTTTATGTCTTATAGTCCAGTCTATGTCTGAAGAGTTGGCATCGGGAATGGTTTCAGTTGTGGGCTAACATTTGTGGTATTTCTGTTGTAGCAGCACTAGATAACTACGACACCCACCAAATTAGCAAACATTTAAAAGCCTGGCAGTGTTTTGAGGAACTCCTCGACACTGCAGGTAGAAGTGTCAGTTGGTTCAACCACTTTAGAAAACCATTGGCATTACCATGTAGAGTTGAACATGTGACCCTATGACCTAGTGATTATCCTGTAAACTCTTACACGTGTGTACCCAGAAGCATGTATATGAATGTTTATAGCACTATTGCTTTTAATAGCAAAATTTTGGATACAACCCAAATGTCTGTCAATAACAATGGATAAATAAGTTTTGATATACTCAAAGGAATACTATACAGCTGTGAAAATGAACTATAGTTACAGGTATCAGCATAGGCTAATCTCAAAAACTTAATGTTGAGAGAAAGAAATTATAGAAGAGTTTATAAATTATGATTCTTTTAATTTAAAGTTTAAGCACTAAATAACATTGGAGCCATGGTGGCACAGTGGTTAAGAGTTACAGCTGCTAACCAAAAGATTGTCAGTTCAAATCCACCAGCTGCTCCTTAGAAACCCTATAGGGTCGCTATGAGTTGGCAATGGATTTTCTTTCTTTCTTTTTTTTTTTTTTAATACATAGATGGTAAAATTATATATATGTATACCAAAAAATAATTAGTATAAAATTCACTTAGGCAAAAAAAGTTCAAGAACTTAAATGGTTAACAGGCTAATTTGAATGCCTACTATAGAGGATACCAGAGAAATTAACCCAGGCCCTGCCCTCAGGGAACAAGGGGTGGAGTGAGTGTTTAGAGAGAAGCAGGAGCTTGGTCTGGGTTGGTCATAAAGCGACAGAGAGAGGAAGAGAGGGTTTGACCTAGGGTGAGAAGACCTGATAGGTGGAGAATGGGGGAAGGGCATTGAGGGATGGACCCGCTGACTTGTTCTGCAGACCCAGGGATAGGAAGGAAGGCCTGAAAGCCAGGTTGAGGACTTTGAAGTCCATCCTGTAAACCTCAGAGAATTCCCAGAGGCTTTACAGCAAGGTAGTTATAGCATAAAAATATTTTATGGAGATTACGTTTCAGGAGGAAATTGCAGTGGTTGGGGTCAGAGAAAGGTAGAGATGGGGCATTATGCAGGAGGCTGTTGTGGTGATTCAGGCTCAAGGTATGACAAGGTGTAACTGACTACTGCAGTGGTTTAGGAAAGGAGAGAATGGGTGAAGGAAAAACTGACAGGATTAGGGGACAGATTAGATGTGGGGAGTGAGGAGAGGAGAAGTGGAGTGTGACTCAGAGGCTGGGGTTTACCAGTTTAGAAGGACTGTGATAACAGGCCACAATTTGCCCCATGTTTTATGGTTTACCAAGTGCTATTTTTATACATTATCTCATTTGGTATTCCCCAACCCCCTGTGAAATGGGAAGGATGAATTTTATTTCCCTGTCAAAAATGTAAAGAAGCAGAAATTTGAAGAGATTAATGACTTGTCCTTGTTTGTGGTGACCACCTTACAGAAACAGGTTCTCTATAATGGCGTAGGGTAGAAGCCAGAGAAAAGGGAGTTTGGATTTTTTTTTTTTTTAATAAAAAGCCTTTCTTGTCTCTTGGTCTGGATTCATTTTAGAAAAGTAAACTTTTACTTTTCTGATGGTAAAGGTAGTGTTCATTATAGAAAACTTGAAAACACAGAAATGAACAAGAATCACTTAAATTGTACTATTATAGGTAATATTGGAAACCCTGATGGCATCGTGGTTAAGAGCTACGGCTGCTGACCAAGACGTTGGCAGTTCAAATCCACCAGGTGCTCCTTGGAAGCCCTATGGGGCAGTTCTACTCTGTCCTATAGGGTCGCTATGAGTCGGAATCGACTCGACGGCAACGGATTAGGTTTTTTTGTTGTTTTATTAGGCAATAACTTCTCATAAAATGCTGGTATGTTTACTGCCATCCATGTAGATTGCTTTAAATAACTGTAATTTAAAACTATTGTTTTAAATAGTTCTTTAGTTTTAGGAAACATTTAGCTATTATTTTTTTTGATTGTTGTCCCCCTTCCATTTTCTCAATTCTTTCTTCTGCAGCTCCTTCCAGGAGACAGAGGATTTAGGCACATCATGATCCGTCCTCCATGTCTCTTCACTTTTCTTTTATTCTGCCATCACTGTGCTATAATCTGGGAGGATTGTTTAGTGCAGTCTGTCAGCTCTCTGGTTCATTCCTCAAGGTCTACCCACCTGTCTAGCACGTTGAGTTTTTGTTTCTTTTTCATTTTGTTGC
The DNA here is from genome assembly GCF_000243295.1 of Trichechus manatus latirostris. NCBI lineage: Eukaryota > Metazoa > Chordata > Mammalia > Sirenia > Trichechidae > Trichechus > Trichechus manatus. The sequence goes on from NW_004443945.1 coordinate 4,628,633, forward strand.
TGTTGTTGAGAATATACACAGTGAAACATATACCGATTCAACTATTTCTAATGTATAATTCAGTGACATTGATTACATTATTTGAGTTGTGCATCCATTCTCACCCTCTTCTTTGTTCCTCCCCCATTAACATAAACTCCCTGCCCTCCGAGGTTCCTGTCTAATCTTTTGAGTTACTATTGTCACTTTGATCCCATATAGATAGTTCTTAAAAGAGCATAATGCTCAAGGCAGACTTTTTTTTTTAGTAGTTAAGCTATTTGGTTTTAAGAAGACGTCAGGGGATATTTTTGATTTAAGCTTTAAAGATTATCTCAGGAAACTAATTTCGGGGTTCATCCAGCCTCCATGGTTCCAGAAAGCCTGGAGTCCAAGGAAATTTGAAATTCTTTTCTACATTTCCCCCCTTTTGATCAGGATTCTTCTGTAGAATCTCTGATCAGAATGTTCAGTAATGGTAGCCAGGCACCATCTAGTTCTTCTGGTCTCGTGGCACAGGAGGCAGTTGTTCATGGAGGCAATTAAGTACACATTTACCATCTCCTTCTATTCTAGCTCTTCTTCCTCTGTTCCTCTAGGTGAATAGAGATCAGTTGTTGTGCCTTGGGTGACTGCTTGCAAGCTTTTAAGATCCCAGGCACTATGCAAAGAACTAGGAGGTAGAACAGAAGCACTAAACACGTTATTACGCCAGTTAACTGGGATGTCCCATGAAACCATGACCCTAAATCTCCAAATAAAGGAACCAGATTTCATGAGGTTTTTGATTGTGTGTTAGCAGCCTCAACTGCTCCTCTTTTTTTGTTGTTGTTGTTGTAAATATATCTATCACAACTTTCACCAATTCAACTTTTTACAGGTATACAACTTATTGGCAGCTATTACAATAATCAATT
>NW_004443945.1:4629628-4631056 GCF_000243295.1 Trichechus manatus latirostris
GCCACCTCCTGCCCCTGGTAACCACTAATAAACTTTGGTCTCTATACATTTGCCTTTTCTCATCATTTTATGTAAATGAGGTCATACAATATTTGTCCTTTTGTGACTGACTTTTCACTCAGCATAATCTCTTCAAACTTCATTCATATTGTAGCACGTATCAAAGTTTCAAGGAGTTCTGGTGGTGCAATGGTTAAGCACTCAGCTGCTAACTGAAAGGTCAGCAGTTTAAACCCACTAGTGACTCTGTGGGAGAAAGATGTGGCAGTCTGCTTCCATAAAGATTACAGTCTTGGAAACCCAATGGGGCAGTTTTACTCTGTCCTGTAGGGTCGCTATGAGTCAGAATTGACTCCATGGTAATGGATTTGGTTTTTTGGTATCAAGACTTTGTTTCTCCTACTGGCTGAGTAGTATTCAATTTATTATGTACTGCATTTTGTTTAGCCATTCATCTGTTGATGGACATTTAGTTTGTTTCTACTTTTTGGCTATTATGAATAATGCTGCAGTGAACATTGGTGTACAAGTCTCTGAGTCTCTGCCTTCAGGTTTTGTGGGCACATACCTAGGAGTGGAATTGCTGGGTCATATGGTAGTTCTATTTTTAGTTTATTGAAGAACCACCATACTAGTTTCCACAATGGCTGTACCATTTTGCATTCCCACGAGCAATGGATGAGGGTTCCAGTTTCCCCACATCCTTGCCAATATTTTCTTTTCTTTTTTTTTTTTCAATCTTAAGCCATCCTAGTGAGAGTGAAATGGTATCTCATTGTGGTTTTGATTTGTATCTCTTTGATGGCAAATGATGCCACTGAGTTTTTAAATTTGACAGTTTTTGCGTTCAAGATTTATGGTTTCTTTTTCATAACTACTTATTCATGTTTTACGTTTATAGCATATTCCTTATCTCTTTGAGGTATTAATTATACTTACTTTAAAGTCTTATTCTGATTGCTGTATACTTAAAACTTTTCATTGAGGTATACAATATGGTCAGCAGAGTACACAAAATCTTTAAGTAGGCAGCTTGATAAATTTATACCTATGTATGCTCTCATGTAACCACCACCCAGATCAAGAAAGAACATTTCCAGTACTCTAGAAGGTGCCTCTAGGCTGTTCACTATTTTTTTTCAGTATTTTTAAAATATTTACTATGAAAAATTTCAAATATATAGCAATGTTGAAGGGATTTTACAGTGAACCATTGTATACCTACCGCCTGTATTGTACATTAGCACTTCTTACGGTCCTTACTTCATCACATATATATCAATTTATCCATCTTTCTATCAGTCCATCTTACTTTTCTTTGATGCATTTCAAAGTAATTATAGACATCAGTACATTTCTTACTAAATATTTCAGCATGCACACCATTAGACTTTAATGTTTGTTTATGTTTTTTTTTTTTTTTTTAAT
>NW_004443945.1:4641016-4643313 GCF_000243295.1 Trichechus manatus latirostris
CTCTTCATTTGATGTTCTAGGGTTTCAGGATTGTTGATTCTCTGTTTGGCTTAGTTTTTCGGATCTTTGTTGTGGAGGGACGGCGTGGTGTTTCTGCCTAGAGCGCCATCTTGCCGGAAGTCTATGTATTTTTTTTTTTGAGGTAAAATTTGTATACAGTGAAATACCTAAATATTAAGTGTACATTTTCTGAGTTTTCATAAATGCATGCATACATCTGTAATTCCAGTCTTCATCAAGATACAGAACATTGTCATCATGCCAAAGTGTTCCCTCATGCCCCTTCCCAGTCACTCTTGTTACACCCCTACAATCACCCTTCTGATTTTTCCCCTCACTATTGATTAGTTTTGACTGGTTTAAAACTTCAAACAAATGGAATTATACAGTATGTACTCTTTTATGTAAAGGCTTATTTCATTCAGCATTATGTATTTGAGATTCATCTATGTTTCATGTATCAGTAGCTGATAGTGGTGTGACCATTAACTTTTAAAAGCTCATGATACACATTGTTAAATTGCCCTCCACAAAGGCACTAATTTTAATCTCACTGAAGTGTATTTGTGGTGCTTTTGACAACCTGATGTGAGAGAGCATGTTATTGGTATTATAGTTTTAATTTATTCTATTTGTTGTTTATTATCTTTTTTTCCCCAAGCATGTTTTTTGGATACTTCCTCTTCTGTGAATTGTTATTTATGTCTGTTGCCTATTTCTCTATTAGGATTTTAGTTTTCAATTTTTTATTTATAGGAGTTTTAAAATACGTTTGGGAGTTAAATCTTTTTGATCTGTTGTATTTATTGCAAATCTTTTTCTCTGGCCCTTTTTTTTAAAAAAATCTTGGGATGAGACCTGGAAAATCTTGTTCTTTGAGAAAGCACCCCGAGAAATCTAAAGTTCATATTGTTGTTGTTTTGTGCCACTGAGTCGATTCCAACTCATAGTGACCCTATATGACAGAGTAAAACTGCCCCATGGGGTTTCCTACATGGGATTTTCCTACCATGGGGTTTCTTATGGGAGCAAATTGCTAAGTCTTTTCTCCCACAGAGCTGCTTGTGGGCTTGAATCACCGACCTTTAGGTTTGCAGCTGAGCGCTTAATCGTTGTGTCACCAGGGCTCCTTTCCAGCCCTTTCTTTTTATGGAATGTGTTATGTTTTGAATTGTAAAAGTTTTATATTTTTATGAAATAAAATCTAGCAGTCTTCCTTCCTCTGTGGTTTTTTCCCATTTGCTTTATAAGATAACATCTTTTATTACAAAAGCAGTGTATATTCATTGTATAAAATTAGCAAATGCTGATACGTAGTTTTCACTATCTAGAGATCATTTATTTTCACATGTTAGTATTCTTCCAGATGTTTTTCTATGCATATATACGTAGTTTTTCACCAAAATGAGATTATATAGTACATTAACATTTTGCAACATTTCCATTTTAGTACTTTTTTTTATCTTATCTAATACCCACATCATGCCATACCAATATCCCTTATTATCCTAGAAGTGTTCCCTGTATTGTGTCCTCTTGTTACTACCCTTGCATTACTTTTAATCTAACATGTCTCCCTTACCGCCTTTCCTTTTTATGAAACTGACTTGTTAAAGAGACCTGGCCAGTGTGTCCCTACTTCTGGGTTTGTCTGGTTACTTCCCTGTGTCATTTAGCTTTCTCTCTATCTTCCATATTTCCTGTAAACCACAGTTTGTATCTAAAAGCTGTATGGATTCAAGTTAAACATTTTTGGTTAGAATACATCACTGGCGATACATATACTTCATGGTGTGATACATCAGAAAACACACAATATCTGTTTGGCCCACATTACAGATTCTCAGATTGACTGCTGGGTTAGGGTGATGACAGCCTGATCCCACCGCTGTTTGATTAGGTTCCCCTATGATCTGTGTCGTGTTTGGCACTATAGAATGTTTAGTTCACCATAGGCCATTCACCTAAGGTTGGTTGGTTTGTTGTTTTAGCACCAGTTGATAATCCTTATCTAAAATAACAACTTTGATTAGGGCAAATGAATGATATTTTCTAATTCTGTTACTTTTCTGTGTTGTCGTTAGGTGCTGTTGAGTTGGTATTTTTCTGTAAAGTAGAAATTTCCTTTATTAATTGGGGCTGTTTGATTACTATAAAATATAGTTCCTGTTGGAAAGACAGGATATGTGCTTAATTTTTTCTTCTTTTTTATATTTTATTGTACTTCAGGTGAAGGCTTACAGAACAAATAGTTTCTCATGAAACAGTAGTACACATGTTGTTTTATGACATTGGTT
>NW_004443945.1:4650333-4651552 GCF_000243295.1 Trichechus manatus latirostris
GGGCTGGTGTTTCTGGACAAGAGACTGTGTCCGTGGGAAACAGAGGAGGCCGAGTGTGAGTGAAGAAGGGTGGAGAGTGGGAAAGCGTATATCACAAATTGCCAGCACTCTGGGGCCCCTCAGGAAGGAGCAAAGATGGCGCACGGAGCCAGGTGCCCGAGTGAAAGCAGGGGGAGGCAGCGAGAGGCAAGCGAGAAACCAAAAGAAGCAGGAAAAAAAAAAAAAAAGCACCACCAGCAGCCAACAAAAGGCACCCAGAGAGCCGCCCACCTGGGCGTGCGGAATCCAAGCAGCCGGCGCACCCCGGCCAAGAGACTGCGGCCGCGGGAAGCAGAGGAACAAACGAACAAAAGCCTCGAGATCCCACCAGCGTGGCAGCCCAGACCGGGAAGCAGCGGCACACTCGAATGGAGCCCCGCAGCCCTGCAGGAAAGAGCAAAGATGGCGCTCGGAGCCAGGCACCCGAACAAAAGGAGGGGGAGGCGGCGAGAGGCAAGCAAGAAACCTAAAGAAGCAGGAAAAAAAAAAAAGCAACACCAGCAGCCAACAAATGGCACCCACAGAGCCACCCGCCCAGGCACGTGGAATCCAAGCAGCCGGCGCCCCCCGGCCAAGAGACCGCAGCCACGGGAAGCAGAGGAACAAACGAACAAAAGCCCTGGGATCCCACCAGCGCGGCAGCCCAGACGGGAAGCAGCTGCACACTCGAATGGAGCCCCACAGCTCTGCAGGAAAGAACAAAGATGGCACTCGGAGCCAGGCACCCGAGCAAAAGGAGGGGGAGGTGGCGAGATGCAAGCGAGAAACCAAAAGAAGCAGAAACAAAACAAAACAAAACAAAAAAAGCAACACCAGCAGCCAACAAATGGCACCCAGAGAGCCGCCCGCCCGGGCGCGTGGAATCCAAGCAGCTGGCGACCCCCAGTCAAGAGACCGTGGCCGCGGGAAGCAGAGGAACAAACGAACAAAAGCCCCGGGATCCCACCAGCGCGGCAGCCCAGACCGTGAAGCAGCCGCACACCCTAACGGAAACCCCCAGCCCCGCAGGAAAGGGCAAAGACGGCGCTCAGAGCCAGGCACCCGCGCAAAAGGAGGGGGAGGCAGCGAGAGGCAAGCGAGAAACCAAAAGAAGCAGAAAAAGAAAAAAAAAAAAAAGCAACACCAGCAGCCAACAAACGGCACCCAGAGAGCCGCCCGCCCGGCGCGCGGAATCCAAGCA
>NW_004443945.1:4651840-4737087 GCF_000243295.1 Trichechus manatus latirostris
CATTTGATGTTCTAGGGTTTCAGGATTGTTGATTCTCTGTTTGGCTTAGTTTTTCGGATCTTTGCTGTGGAGGGACGGCGTGGTGCTTCTGCCTAGAGCGCCATCTTGCCGGACCTCTTAATTTTTTCTTCTTAGTTAGCAGTTTTAGTAGAAAGGAGTTGCTGCCTCAAGTGATAAAAAATAAGATTTTTTTTGGATTTCACTTTTTTTTAAATCATTATGGACACATGGATTTTCATTGATTCAATGTGTTTGGATCAGTTAAAGTCTTTCTTTCTTTCTTTAAGACTGAAATTATAACATCTTTGGCCTGTGGGAGACTGCTTCAGATTGGCTTCTGTGACCTTTTGACATGATCCTATTCATCTTTGAAAATACAACCAGTTGTCCCCTGCTAAACTTGTACCTCCCTTGTCCCAGAGCAGAAATGAGCCTTTTCTCCAAGGCGCCCTGGTTACTTTTAGTGTGTAATGGTGTTAGAAACCATAATCTGGGTGCTAGGGGTGCTCATTATTACAGGTGTGACATTGTTTTGGGGCGATTTTAGTGGACAGGGAGTCCCTGGATGGTGCAAATGGTTAATGAGCTCAGCTGCTAACCAAAAGGTTGGAGGTTTGTGTCCATTCAGAGGTATCTCAGAAGAAAGGCCTGGCAATGAAATTGGCCATTGAACACCCTACGGAGCATAGTTCTGCTCTGCTACATATGGGGTCACCATGAGTTAGAATCACCTTGATGGCAGCTAGTCTGGTGTAGTGGACAGACCATATAAACATTTGAAAAAGAAAAAACAAAAAACTTACAACTATACATTCATATATGCATTAAATTTAGATTTAATAATCCAGTGTTTTATCTTGTTTGATTTTTATAATTGTATCTTTTTTCTCTTACACTGAAAATTTTGATTTTTCTTTCTTTGCTTTTAAGTATAAGCCCTTATCCATCCAGATATATAATAGCTTTGTATTTGTTCATCATTTAAACTCGTTAGATTTAATTTATTTGTATTCCTTATCTGTACTCCTTTTCATGCTCATTCATATGTTTTTGAAGTTTTTATTTTATTTAATCTTTTGTATTTAGTTTTTTAAATTTGGAATTTATTTTAAATGTATGGTGTGAGATAAGGGTCTTAGTTCCTGTGGAGGAATGTGATATTTCTTATTTATCTTATTTCATGTATTTTTATATGGTTCCTGTTTCTCTTTAGGATAATTATGTTGTGGTCAGAACCTTTTTTTACCATTAAATCTCTTAATTATTTCAGTTAGATAAAATTCTGGTTGCTGAATTTTACTAAACATCCTGTCCTTTTTTTTTTTAATAGTATTTTAGTTGAAAATTTACACAGCAAATTAGGTTCACCTTTAACAATTTTTATACAGATTGTTCCTTGCCGTTGGTTACAATTTTTACAACGTGTCAGCATTCTCATTATTTCCATTCTGTTTGTTCTGTTTCCGTGGACCTAGCTTCCCTGCCCCTCCTTGCCTTCTTATCTTTACTTTTGGGTAAATGTTGACTGTTTGGTCTCATATAGTTAATTGTTTAAGGGAGCACATTACTCATGGGTGATGTTGTTTATTTTATAAGCCAGTCTATTATTTGGCTGAAAGGTAGCCTGCAGAAAATAGCTTCAATTCCAAGTCCAAATGTTATCTTAGGGCGATAGTTTCAGGAGTTCCTCTGGTCTGTTGCTCCAGTAGTCTCGCCTTTTTTAGGAATTTGAATTTTGTTCTACATTTTTCTTCCATTATACCCAGGACCTTCTGTTCTGTCCCTGGTCAGAACAGAAGGTAGTGGTAGCCAGGCACCATCTAGTTCTTGTGGTCTCAGGTTAGAAGAAGCTGTGGTTTGTGTGGGCTGTTAGTCCCATGGACCAGTTTCTTCTTTGAGCCTTTGATTTCCTTCATTCTCTTTTGCTGCATATGAGTAGAGACCAATAGTTGTATCTTAGATGGCTGCTTGGAAGCTTTTAAGAACCCAGATGCTACTCACCAAAATAGGATGTAGAACATTATCTTTGTGAATTATGTTATGCCAATTGACTAAGCTGTCCCTCAAAACTATGGTCCCAAGTCTTTTAACTCAGTAAACCAATCCTGTGAGTTGTTTGGATATGTCTAGGAAGCCTCCATAACTGTGCCCTCTGTGTGGTTTGTTACATATGTGGATATGTACGTAGCACACATAATGTGTATATACATGTGCCTACAGCTACACCTATGCGTGCACGTGTGTTTACTCAATATGCCTCTCTTTGCACATATATGCATCCATATCTACGAAACCACACACATATTTTTTGGTTGTTTTTACTCTTGCAAAATTGTATATGTTATAGCATTTATTCATATTGTCCCTTTTTCTTGTATACTTCTTAGTATTTTTATTACCTTGGTCAGGTTGTGCTGACTTCACCCGTATTTGATCTTGCCTTTCCCATCACCAAAGGTAACAAGTGTCTACTATACAGAAAGTGATTCCCTTGGTCTCCACCCCCTCCACCCCCCTGCATCACTGGTAACCATCAGAGAACTTTGCTTTCTATGTGTATATCAATTAGTTCTTGACTTTTTATGATACTGGGACCATACGGTATCTGTGTTTTTGTGATTAACTTATTTCACTCAGCACAACGTCCTCGAGATTCATCCATGTTATAAGATGTATCATGGACTCCTTATTATACTTTATAGTTGCATAGGATTCCTTTGTATATATGTAACACAATTTGTTTATTCATTCATCCGTTGATGGGCGCTTAGGTTGTTTCCATCTTTTTGCTATTGTGAATAATGCTGCAGTGAATATAGGTGGTTAAGGTTGTGTGTCAACTTGGCTAGGCCATGATTCTCAGTGGTTTGGCCGTTATATGATGATGTAATCACCTCCACGATGAGATCTGCTATGAGCAAGCAGTCAGTTGAAAGGGAATTTCGTTGGGGATGTGGCCTGCATCCAATATATATGGACTTTCTGGCAAAACACGCTGGCTTTTGCTCTGCTCTGGATCCTGCATGCGGCTTGTCATCATCTGACCCCTGGTTCTTGGGACTTGAGCTGGCAGCCTGCCATCTTACCTGCCAATCTTGGACTCGTCACCCTCTACAGCCTGTGAGCCAGTAGCCTGCTGTCTGACCTGCTGCTCTTGGGTTCGTCAGTCCCTGCAGCTGTGTGAGTCAGGAGAAGCCCCTGGCCTTATGCCTGACCCACGGACTTGGGACTTGCCAGCCTCTACAACTGCATGAGCCATTTCCTTGATATAAATCTCTGTCTCTCTATGTATATATGCACACTTTGCTAGTTTTGCTTCTTTAGAGAACCCAGCCTGGGACAGTGTGCACATGTCTATTCGTGTCACTGCTCTTGTATCTCTAGGATATATACCTGGGAGTGGGCCTATAGCGTTTTAGTTGATTGTATTGGGTTTTTCATTGAGGTATAATTTACATATTGTGAAATACATAAATCTTAAGTGTACAGTTTTTTGGATTTTTGAGATAGATGTTTTATGTTACTAGCTGACTGATGGTTTGGGGTCTCTCTTTCCAAAAGTGCGGTATTTTTACGCAAATAATGTATGCCTTCTACTGTAAAAAAAAAAAATTGGCGTAGCAGCACTAAGGAAAATACTTGGAGGGGGAGGGCACAATTGGCAAAGGTAGAAGGTGCGGGTTGTTTGCATAAAATATGGTAATACTTTTTTATCTGTTTATTGTCTTACTGGATTGCTTTGGAGTTTCAAAATACTGTTAATATAATAATGGTGTTAGCTTGCATCTTTGCTTCATCCTTATTTTAATGGTAGTGTGTCCAGTTCTTCACCGTTAAGTATGATGTTAGCTAATGGTTTTAAGACAGATGTGCTTTATAATTATTAAGGAGATAGCTTTTTACTCCTTGTTTTCTGTGAGTGTTTTTTTGAATTGGAATGTTGGATTTTATCAAATGCTCTCTTTTTTTTTTCCATCTAAAAAGATAATCACATGCTTTCTCCTGGAATTATTGATGTGACAGGGGATATAAATTGATTTTTGGTACCAAAAAAAGTTTACATTCCTGAAGTAACTCCTGCTTGCTTTTCATGGATAATTTTTAAAAATATACTGTTGAATTCAGTTTGTAATAATTTTAAATACAATTTTTTCTTTTCTATATTCAAGAGTAAAGGCAAAGTTATCTACAGTCTAACAGCCTGGCAATAACCCTTATTAACATTTTGATATATTTCCTTGTATTTTTTTCTGATAAGAAATTTTTAATTTTAATTGTGAATTTTAGACAAGTACTTCTATATGGTTTTATATCCTGACTTTTAAATTTAATAATAAATTAAATTTAAATTTCTTCGAAAGATAATTTATATAATGATACCCTATTTGTTGGACATTTATGTTGCTACTGTAATAGTATTGTCGTGTACATCTTCTTATGTACGTCTGTGCATACTCACAATCATTTTCTTAGGATTTATTCTTAGAAGTAGAATTTAAGTATTTTCTTCCTCCTCTGATTCTGCCATGCCTGTTCAGAAATCTGAACAGTGATATAGTCATTGCTATGTTACGATCAACAGGGCGGAGTTAGAGTCAGAAGGCTTGGCCTTGGCTTTGGTACTTATTTAACAATGAGCTTGGGCAAATCACATAACTCTTCTGTGAGCCTCAGTTCCTTGTGTGTAAAATGGGGATATGAGAGAGAAGGTGTGGGAAGATTCTTTCCAACCAGTTATGCACCATAGAAATGATAGACTTTTCATGCTTCTCTCTGCTTATTAACCAGAATTGTGTTTTCTCACCAACAGGTCAGTAGCGAACGAAGCTCTGTTATAATCCTTTCAGTGCTGCTGAATATACTGATAATAGAAAAATAAACAGGAGTGCACTGGTCTTCTGGCCTGTAAACCAAAAAATTGTTTTCAGTGCCAAAAGCTGTGTTTGTCTTGAGAGGCCAAGAATGTTTCTGCAATGTAGGGCAGCTTCAGATCACACTGTGAATCTCTTGGGTAATCACATGGTTTTGGTTTAGGTTCAGTTGTCTGTAAGGCTAGCTCTGCTGTGATGTAGTTTGCTGGCGTGCTTAGTTCCTGATGGATTAAAATAATGAAGGTCGGTTTGAGGTGGTCTCTAGTCAGGGCTAATATGACTTGAACTTGTTCTCCTACTGTGCAGGCACTAGCCAGTCGGAGCAGTGTGCCTGTCCCAAAGCCAGGCTCTGAGAAGACCTCCAAGCATGGCCCATACATTGGGCCCTGGCTCCTCACCACCGGGTCCATTTGGAGGCAGTAGTTTCTCAGTGCTGCTAACAAGGGCCTTTGCTCCTGTCAGTGCTCTGCTAAGAATTTCTCCTCAACTTAATCAGCAGAATTAACAAAAGAACCTTGTTGAAGGTAGAGCTCTAAGAAGGAAGTGGGTAACTGTTGGAGGAAGTATTTTATGTCTGGAACAAGTGCCCTCAGATTTTTGTGTTTGTGGTATGCCATTACACACACCAAAAAAAAAAACAAAACAAAAGAAAGACAAGACCAAAACAGGATGAGGGCTTCAAACTGTCAGGGTCATGCATGCTCAGAGGATGGAGTGGTCCCTGTGGGCTGCTGGAGCCCTCCTGGCTGTCTCACTTGGCCCCAAGGACCCACGTAGATTGGTGTCAGCAGAAGACAGACATCCCATGGACCAGAGGAGTGTGCTGGTGGTCTGATACAGCTTATCCTTGCTAACATCCTAGAGGATCTGAGGCTGCTGAAGTGGCCTTCCCTTAGTGGGCACTGAAGAAGTTACCTTGTTAGTTGGCAAAGATATTCTGGATTTGATGGTACACTGCTGAGTGTCAGGTTATGAATGTATAGGACTGACATGCTTTTCTATGATCCGCTTGACACCTTTTTCCATCTATCTTGTTATACCTTACCTTATTAAAACATGGGTCACTAACCTGGTAATCAGCTAACATTGACCTAACAATAAAACTATCATTTATTGAATTTTTACTACATACCAGGCACTGTTCCAAGTACTTTACATGTGTTAAATAATTTAATCCCAGTGGGTTTGGTATTATTTCACATTTTAAAGATAAGAAAGTGGAGACTAGTGAGAGAGTAAATAATTTGCCCAAGGTTTCATAGCTATAACTGGCAACACTTGGATTCAAACCCAGGTAATATGGTCCTTAGTCCATGTTCTTAATTATTATTCTTCTGTATTTTTCATTTTACTTTTTTGAGAAAAAGGCAAAAGACAAGAAAACTGGTTGATGTCAGAAATGGTTTTTGTTTGGTTTTTTTGAGATAACTTTCCTGATTATATTGGTCAGGATTCTTTTGATTACAAGTGATATGAAACCATTCTAAACTAGCTAAGGCCAAAAGTGTGATTTGTGGGCCACAGGAGCCCTGGTGACACAGTGGTTAGGTGCTCGGCTACTAACCAAAAAGTCATTGGTTTCAACTCACTAGCTGCTCCGTGGGAGAAAGATACAGCAGTAAGTTTCCCTGAAGATTTATAGCCTTGGAAACCCTATGGGGCAGTGCTACTCTGTCTTGTAGTGTTCCTATGAGTTGGAATTCAACTCGACAGCAATGGATTTGGTTTTGGATATATCCTGGCTTACATAACCATACCATGGGAAAGTCAGGAGTATGTTGGCCTCTGGGACAAATAAACCAGGACTCTTTCTCCATCTCTCCCTTTTGCTTGGTGTCATTTTCATTTTTTTGAGCTGTTTTTTTCTGCTTGACAGGGAACAATGCCCACCAACAGCTCCTGCCCTCACACTTTTATAGCTTCATCAATGGAGAGGGACTGAGCCTCTTCCCAGTTTGAAAAATCCCAGGGAATAACCAAGAAGAACCTTGTCTAGAACACCTGCCCACCGCAGTGGCCAATATGTGAATTCTGTGATGGATAGCAACCTTCACAGAACTGATCGTTGGAGTGTGGAGGAACAGCTGTCAGAGGAAGGGAGGGTGTTGGTCAGACAGAACTATAGCTGACCCTGCACTGGGGTTCAGCCTAGGCCCCCAAATGCTTTTCAACTTAAGAATTATACATTAATACCACTTTCATTTGTAATGAGAGCTATTCTTCCTAATACTGACCTGAGGTAGTTTGCACTCTAAATTATAGAAGAAACTTTCTACTTAACTCTATTTGCTAAGAGAAGAATGGATAATAACTTGGAACATTTCAACAAGGCTTGACATAGAAAGGGCTTCCCAGTTGCCCTTCCCTCTTACTTTGTGTTGTTTGCTTAAAAGATATTTAATACTCTATATTGCTCATTACTTCTCTTTTTTACCCCATGTTTTCATAGTTATTAGTGTTCTCCATTCTGTTTTTGCATTCTAGTAGTAAGATCATTGGATCTTGTGTTACTGCATTTGTGTTTTGTTAGCTAACATATATTTTGGGCAAGTTACGCAACCTTGTAGACCTTAATTTCATCACCTCTTAAGAGTAGGCTGACTGTATGACAAACTCCAAAATAACAACAGGCTCAACCTTGGTAGAATTTTCTCAGTTGTGTAAAATTTAAAATAGGTGCTCCCTGTCAGAGGGCCGCTCTTTCCTAAGTGGTGATTCAGGGACCAAGGCTTCTTCCAGCTGTGGCTCTGCTATTTTCAACACATCCAAGGTCACCATGCTTGTCTGCATCAAGCTAGCAGAAGGGGAAGGAGTATGGAGGATCGCCGGTGAGAGGATTTAAAGGGCCAGACCTGGCAGTGGTCCTTGTCATTTTGCTCACATTCCATTGTCCATATGGCCACACCTAACTTCACTGAAGTCTGGAAAATGGGGTCTAGCTGTATGCCCAGAAGGAAGAGGAACTGGATTTGAACAGCTAGCCAATCTCTGCCACACCTGTTTGGTTGATATTTGTTGTCCTTCCCCATTCCCCTCTCCCATGGCATAGTAATTGTGTAGTTTGGATGGGATTGAGCCACTCCCAGATCCAGGATGGGTCTCAGCATTCTTCTTGCCCCAATTATTGGTTAAGTAATAGACACATAACCCAGTTCTAAGCTAGGCAGGATATAGAATTCCTCTGGTCCCAGTTGCCTGTTTAGGGGAAGACATGCGCATGAACTATCCCAATCAGACTGTGGAATTGTTTCGGGGGGGGGGGGCAACCCCCCTGGCTCATGAAAGCATGTAGGTTTATGACTGCCTGCACCCACTGAGGACAAAGCCAACTCATGGACGAGAACAGAGCTCAGAGAATTGGAGAGTCATAGAGCTGGTGTCCTACAGAACCTTGCCTGATGCTACGCTTACAAGATCTCACTCTGGCCTTTGCGGTAGTATGAGGCAGTAAATCCACTTTATCGCATAATAATTTGAGTTTAACTTTCTTTACTTGCAACCAGAAGCATCCTGACTGATAAAATGAGGGGAGCAGGATCTCTGAGGTCTACTTCCTTTCACTGCTGCCATTTCTGTGATGTTTCTTCAAATACTTGAATACCTAAGCAGAGCTTGAATTGACGTTATCCTAGTTTGACTTACTAATTCCCTTGAATTACAGCTGAGATGGTATATAGTTCCTTTGAAGAATAAATTATGACATTTTGTCTTCCACAAAATGAGTGGAACATAGTTCATATGATTCTCATTCCCATATTTTATCAACTTAAATTACCTTTTAATCAAGGAAGTTTACAGAGTAGATATCATACACATTGCAGAATGCATTTGGTTTATAGCTGGGTATTGTCTCTATATTAGTATAGGAATTTTTAATTTTTTGAGTTAGAATAGTCCACATCCTTTTGGAAGTTGAACAGTTTGTCAAATTTGTTGATTTTATAGTACTTCCATCTTGAAAACTTACCACATGTTCCTGAAAGAACATTTTGAGAGATATATGTGGTATTCAATAAAGCAATTGGAAATAACCTGGTAACTACTTAGAAATGGCTGCTCAGGAAGCTAATGTGCACAATATAAACTATCAGCTTAGCACACAGACATCTCATACACCTGTGGGGGATACATGTAAGCCATGAAAGTCAAGCCTGATTCATTCCTTTCAAACATGGAGAATGGTGGGGGCAGGGGGAGGCAACGTCAGCCTTAGAACTGCCCCACCTTGATTTGTTTCAAAAAGGATTTGAGGTAACATAAAGAATACCTGCAGTAAGATAAGAAGCACGGAGATGAGAAGGGGGCCCAGGTTACACAAGGGTGGAATAATCAGTTCACATCAGGTGGGTCATCGTGTAGAAGCACTTGCCACAGGGACCGTGTTGTTGCAGACGGGTTGGGTCACAGTTTGGCTCAGAGCTTCCACAGCCTCAACAAATAGGAAAATGATCCCAGAGTCCTGATGTTTAAAACAGCTTGTGATTCAGGAGAAGTACAGTTTCAGAGCTGAGCCCTAAAGAAATTGATCTCCTGGGCCTTTTTTAAGGGATAGGGCTCTCAACAACTTCCCTGTAATGATACAGTGCCGAGTGACCCTCAGCATAAGCTGAGGGCACAATGCTGAGGTGGGATTCAGTACATGATTCTGGTGTGGCGAAAGTACGTGGACCCAGGCACCCAGCTAATTTGATTCAGGAATTAAAATTTAGACTACCTGGAGGAATGATGGCATTACCCTTTTTTTTATTATTGTACTTTTTTTTTATCGTGCTTTAAGTGAAAGTTTACAATTCAAGTTAGTCTCTCATACAAAAATTTATACATACATTGTTATGTGACCCTAGTGGCTCTCCCTGTACTGTGACAGCACACTCCTCCCTTCATCCCAGATTTCCCATGTCCATTCAACCAGCTCCTGACACTCTGCCTTCTCATCTCGCTTCTAGACAGGAGCTGCCCATTTAGTCTCATGTATCTACTTGAGCTAAGAGGCAGTCTCTTCATGAGTATTATTTTATGTCCCATAGTCCAGTCTAATCTTTGTCCGAAGAGTTGGCCTCAGGAATGGTTTTAGTTTTGGGCTAACAGAGAGTCTGGGAGCCATGTCTTCCGTGGTCCGTCTAGTCTCAGTCAAACCATTAAGTCTGGTCTTTTTACTAGAATTTGAGTCTGCATCCCACTTTTCTTCTGCTCCATTAGGGACTCTCGATTGTGTTCCCTGTCAGGGCGGTCATTGATGGTAGCCGGGCACTGTCTTGTTCTGGTCTCAGACTGATGAAGTATCTGGTTTATGTGGCCCTTTCTGTCTCATGGGCTAATACTTGCCTTGTGTCTTTGGTTTAATTGTACTTTAGATGAAGATTTACAGAGCAAGTTAGTTTCTCATTAAACAATTAATACATATTGTTTTGTGACATTGGTTGTCATCCTCATGACATGTCAACTCTCTCCCCCTCTCAACCTTGGGTTGCCTGTAACCAGCTTTCCTGTCCCCTCCTGCCTTCTCTTCCCTGCTCCTGAGCTGGTGTGCCCATTTAGTCTTGGTTTGTTTTATGGACCTGTCTAATCTTTGGGTGAAGGGTGAACCTCAGGAGTGACCTCAGTGTCCAGGAGCCATACTCTCAGGGTTGGCATTACCCATTTTTAATCATGGTCAATTTTATTTACATTAATTTGATTAGAAGTAGAGATGAGTCTTTCCCCAAATGATCATCAACAATTTGTAATTTCTCCTTTGTGTGTTGTCTGTTGGTTACTTTGGTCATTTTCCTGTTGGGGAATTGCAGTTTTTCTTTCCAATTTTTGTGGGATTTTTTAAAAGTTAAAATGTTCATCCTTCTGTGAATTGTGGCAAATAACTTTTTTTCTAGTTTGCCTTTTTAAACTTGTTTATGGTAAATGGTCTTAGGATTGCTCAGTGAAATAGGAAGAGGGGATAGGTTATTGTACTGAGAGTGGAAGGAAGGGGGCCACTTGGAGTAGTCTCTACAAGGAGGGAGAAGGAGTGGTCACGAACATGAGGAAAGTGCCCTGGGCAGCACTGGGTACCCAGCTGTGGTTGGACACTGTGCATTTATGTGGTACCATTCTGCAAGGGTGGGTGATGTTTTTCATAAGCAAGGCTTGACCACGCTTGTGTATGTGTGCATAAGATGGACAATTAGAGTGATCTGGAGTTGGGAGTTTTGCATTTTTCAAAGTATCCACTAGCTCTTGACAAGGCAGGTAAGAGCAAGAGTGAAGAAATAAATAACTGGCAGTTTAGGGGGTTGCAGGTCTGGGAGAAGAGGTGAGATAAGGGCCTAAAAGCGTCAGTTAATTGGGACAAAAGATTGCATGCTAGCACAGTGCCTAATAGGTAGACCTGATCAGCACTGTTAACTTTGATAGCACACGTGGTAGTGGTTCGTAGTGCAGACAGCAGAAGAAGCCAGCCACAAAAGCACAAAGAAAAGCAAAACCAGTCTGTGTGTTAGAAGCAGTGCAGTGCTACTGGGAAGCGGGGGCAGGGGCAACGGTTGTTGCTGTTGTTTTTGATGTTATAGAAAGCCCTTTTGGGCTGTAGGTGGTATAGAATGTTTTGTAATGAGAACATCAAAATACTGGTTCTGTAGGTTATTTTCTATGATCCAGAAATAACAATTTTACAGATCCTTCTTTGTTATGGTATTTGCTGTCCTAAGAATTTACCCACTGTAAGATTTAGGGCTCTGGAATTTTGGGTGATAAATAATAAAATTCACATAAAGGAGTATATGCAGGGGGGTTTCAGGCTGGAGAAGGACCTTCAGCTGATACCTGTAATGATCTGTAATTGTTTTCCTGACCAGTCTTCATCAAGAGTTTAGATTTTCTCCAGACTGTGGTAGGTTGTTGTGTCTACTATGACAAAAAAACAACCATCCTACAATGCTGGTGGGAATGTAAATTGGTAAGACCACTTTAGAAAAGTGGTAGGCATTATTTACTAAAGTTAAACATCTGCATATTCTGTGACCCACCAATTCTACTCCTAGGTTTATACCCAACAGAAATGTGTACATAGGTTCCCTAAAAGACACATACTAGAATAGTCAAAAAAGTTTTCTTCATAATAGCTAAAAACTAGAAGTAGCCCAAAAGTCCATCAAAAGGAGAATAAGTTATGGTCTAAGCATACAATGAGATAATCTATAGCAATGGAAATGAAAGAACCATTGCTACATGCAGCAGCATAGATGAATCTTACCAACATGATGTTGAGTGAAAGAAACCAGACAAAAATGGTTACATACCATACGATTTGGTTTATATAAGGTTCAAAACCAGGCAAAACTATAGTGTTAGGGGTCAGGATGGTGCTGACCTATAGGCAAGAGGGGGAGGGGAAGGTATTTGGAGATGGCATGAGAGGACTTCTGGGTGCTGATAAAGTTCTACTTTATCAGCAGAACTTTATCAGTTATACAAGTGAGTTCACTTTGTGATAATTCATTAAGCTACTCACTTATGATCTTACTTATCTGTATATTAGTTTCCTAGGGCTGATGTAACAAAGAATCACAGAGTTGGTGGCTTTATACAACAGAAATTTATTGTCTCACAGTTCTGGAGGCTGCATGCCTGAATTCAGTGTTGGCAGGGCCATGCTCTCTCCAAAGGCTCCAAAGAAAAATCCTTTCTTGACTCTACCAGCTTCTGGTAACCCCAGGCATTCCTTGGCTTATAAATGCAACATAACTCTATAGTTTAATGTGGCTGTTTTCCCGCTCTCCATTTCTCTGTGTATCATGTCCTCTTTTCTAAGGACACCGCTCAGATTGGATTAGGTAGGACCTACCCTACTCCAGTATGACCTCATGTTAACTGATAACATCTTCAAAGTTCCTATTTCCAGACAAGGTCACATTCACAGGTACTTGGGGTTAGGGCTTCAGTGTATATAACAGTATGTATTATATGTGAGTCAGAGTTTTCATGAATGTGTATGTTCCTTCCAGTGTGAGGGCTTTTGCATGTGCTTTTGCCTTAGTCTTAATAGTGTTTTAGTCCTTTTTCCCTCAATTCCTAATCATCCTGTGGGCCTTGGATTAAAAGTGAATTACTCAGGGAAGCCTTCTCCAATAAGTTCTGTTTCTCCCTCCCACTATGCACATACCAGGTCAAGTTTTATATGCTCTCTTGGCACCATGTACTGAACCACAGCTGTGATTTCTCATTGGGTCTGAGTGTGAGTGCTTGGTTGCTTCTTCTTCTGATTGATAAGCCCCAGGAGAGAAGAAGCTGACCCTTTTTATGCCAACCATGTGTCTCTGGGACTACCACAGCACCTGACACATGGTAGGGGTTGGGCCTCGTTGGTAGCTGTCAAATGAATGAACTGAATGGGATGGCTTCAAAAGGAGCAACCTTTTTTTCTCCACCCTTTTCAACTTTTAGTTAGAGGAAGTGTGTGATTGAAGAGCCATGGGATTGAAGCCCCAAAGAAATTGTATGAAACATTTTTGAGATTACAAAGCAGTATTGGCTAATCAATATCCCTTAATGTAGTTCTGAACCCTTTAGTCACGTTCCTGAGAATCAACAGTTTATATGTGATGACTTCATTTGTTCTGGCCTTTCTCATGACAGTCCTAAAGTCAAGTCTATTTTAAGCCTGAGAAATATGTCCTGGTAGTTTGAGACTCTATTTCCTTTATCTTTCCTTAGTGTTAAATTTGTGCCTGTCTTCCCTTCCCCTTCCCCCTAAACTCTTCTTGGAAACAACTTTGAAAATAACTTAAATATCCTCTGTGTTGATTTTCTCTGAACTTCAGTTCTTTTATAACCAGATGTGAGAAAAAGTTATGTTCTCGTTTACCATTCTAATTTGTTAGGGTTGAGCCAAAAACGGAAACCCTGGTGGTGTGGTGGTTAAGTGCTACGGCTGCTAACCAAAAGGTCGGCAGTTCAAATCCACTAGGCACTCCTTGGAAACTCTATGGGGCAGTTCTACTCTGTCTTATAGGGTCATTATGAGTTGGAATCGACTCAACTGCAATGAGTTTTTTTAAGCCAAAAAGAATGCTTAGATTGACCTAGTAGGAAGAAGAGTTTGAGACAAGACATTTACATTTAGACTTTATTAACTGGATGGTTTTTATAGAGGTTTTTTGTAGAGTTTTTTGCTTCTTGGGTAATGTGGTTAGGAGCTAGAAGTACTGATCCTTATTCCAGCCCAACTGCTCCTTGCTTTTTGCCCTTTGGAAAGTTACATAACTTCTTTTGCCCCAGATTTTCCTTTTTTGTAAAATAGGTACACCGTAGTTATCAAGACTAAATTAAATTATGAATGTAAAATCCTCTGTTCAGTGCCTAACAAATTATGAGCAGTCAATAAATAGCAATTATCTAAAATAGAAGATTCAACTTTGTTACAGAAAGAATGGTTTTAATAGCTAATATTTGTTATACTCTTAAAAAGTAGGTTAAAGCTTACTTTTTATGAATATAACTGAAAATTAATATTGATGACTTTTAAATGATTATACCGTACTCAATTATACAGTATACCCTTGAGGAATGAAGAAGGAAATATAATAGCATATTATAATTACCCCACCCCCTTTCTTTTTGAAAACAAAAGAGTGGGGTGAGGAATTTTGAGAACCTGATCCACTGTTAACTGTCATAACCATTTCCTGAAACACAGCCTATCCAGAGTTACAGTGAAAGCTGGAGATGTTAACTGAATTGGAACTCTTTTCGTTTTTCCCTCGTTTCAGTAATTTCTGTTTGCTTAGCAGTAAGGACTACACTAAATGACCCTGCATTTGTTGGTGAGAAAAGAGGAAGCAAAAAGATGTTTTGCAAGGTGTGGAAGATGCTATTATACATACAAAATTTACAGATTCGGACCTTAGCAACTTTGGTCCTGTAGGAATTGGTGGAGAAATTATAAGATTGAAAGGGCTTCGAGATGTGTGGATAAAACAGAGACTTTCTATATCCTGGCTCTACCATTATGCAACTTTGAACAAGTTACTAACTTCTCTGAGTTTCACTTTTCTTAATTACCAAATGGGGATAATAAATTCTACCTGTCTTAGGCTGGGTTCTCTAGAGAAGCAAAACCAGTAAAGTATATAAATATATATAGAGAGAGATTATATCAAGGAAACAGCTCACGTGATCGTAGAGGCTAGAACGTCCCAAGTCCGTGGATCAGGGTAGAGGCCTCTCCCAAGTCACACAGCTGCAGAAGCTGGCAAGCCCAAGATCGGAAGGTCGGGGTGCAGGGCTCCCACTCACAGGCTGTGCAGATTGACGAATCCTAGGTTCGGCAGATAAGCTGACAGCTCAAGTCCCAAGAACGGGAGATGAGATGACAGGAAGCAGCTGCAGGATCCAGAGGGAGCAAAAAAAGTCAGAACGTCTGCTTATATACAGGTGCTGGCCACACCCCAAGGAGACTCCCTTTCATCTGATTGGCTACTCACAGTATATTCAGTCATGGGAGTGATTACATTAAAACACGGAGAATTATGGCTCAGCCAGGTTGACACACAATCTTAATATCACACTACCTTATAAAGATTTTGAGAGGATTAACTAAAATGACATGTGAAAAGTGATGTTTTTTCTAATAGATAGTAAAGCCAAAACCCACTGCTGCCTAGTCAGTGCCGAGACTCATAGCGACCCCACTGCTGTAAATCTCTGCAGAAGCTGACTGATACGTCTTCCTCCCCTGGAGCCATTGGTGGTTTTGAACCACTGACTGAGACCGCTATAACCACTGGGCCACCAAGACTCCTTAATAGACAATAAGGTAGATGTAAAGGAGTAAGTTCTTATTAGCTCTTTCTTTCCTTCTAATTTAACCAATTATCTGCTCTGACAAGAATAAAGGAATTCTGTTTTAAGAGTTCTCTGTGGGTTTCGTAATTAGCCGACTTCTTATTTTGAAATATTTTATTGAAGAAAATTTACAATACAGACACAAGTAGAGAGAATATGATTATATTCATTGCATAACAATCACCTCCAAAATTCACTGGCTTAAAACAATAATAATCATTTGTCTCTCATGGTTTCTTTTGGTTGGGAGTTCAGGAATAGCTTGATTGAGTCTCTTGTGAGGTTACAGTCAGAAGTTGACTGGGGCTGCAGTATCTAAAGGCTTGACCTTACCAGACGATCCACTTCCAAGGTGGTTCGCTCATGTGGCTGGCCAAGTTAGTGCTGGATGTTTTCTGGAGGACTCGGTTCCTCTCTATGTGGGTCTCTCACAGGGTGTTCAAGTAGCCCCACAGACATGGTGCTCGGCTTCGCTAGAGAAAGTGAAGCAAGAGGCCAAGGCAAAAGATACAGTGTCCTTTTGACCTAGTCTAGAAGGTCATATATTCTGCCACATTCTGTTGGTTACTATAATGGTTAAGATTGTATGTCACCTTGGCTAGACCATTACTCTCAGTGTTTTAGCAGTTGTATAATGTGATCACCCCCATGATGGAATCTGCCGAATAGTACTGGCGGAGGCGGGGCCTGTGACAGCTCACCGCCCTCTCAGTATCATCTGTCTACCTTCTTCCAGTTACTTTCTGCCTGCTCATCTTGCCAAGGTTTTTGGCTTGTTCCAGACTCAGCAGCTGCCTCTTGTTGTCTCACCTCTGGTTCGTGGGACTTGAGCTAGCAGCTTATCTATTGATCTTGGAATTTGTTGACTTTCTCAGCCTGCGAGCAAGAGTCCGGTACCCCGACCTGCTGACCTTGGGTTCGCCAGCCCCTGCAGCTATGTGAATCAGGAGAAACCTTGTGGTCTTGTCTGCTGATCTTGGAATTCATAGACCTTTGCAGCCTGTGTGCTGGAGCCCCTCTCCGACCTGCTGACCTTGGGTTCACCAGCTTCTGCAGCTGCGTGAACTGGGAGAGGCCTCTACCCTGATTTGTGGACTTGGGACATTTTAGCATCTGCAATTGCATATGCTATGTCCTTGATATAAATCTCTATATATATATATTTATACACTTTGCTGGTTTTGCTTCTCTAGAGAACCCAGCCTAAGACATTTGGTACCAGGAGTGGGGTGCTGCTCTAACAGATACCTAAAATGTGGAAGCAGTTTTGAAACTGTGAATGGATAGAGCAGTGGCAGCAGCAGAGAACCTACAAAGGCAGAGAAGCGGCAGTGGCAGAGAACCTGTAGTGGCAGAGGAGCGGCAGTGGCAGAGAACCAACAGCAGCAGAACCAGGAGACCAGTGCGAGACAGCCCTGGAGCTGACCCGCAGAGCGAGAGAGCTGAGTGCATGTGCACAGGAGGCTTTCTGGTGGAGTGGGGTGCTTCCGGGCACTTACTGGTGGAGCTACCGAGCTTTGGAGCACTTGCTCCTGCAGGGCAGATGCGGGCGTGAGGCCCGAGGGCCAAGAGGCCACAGGAAGCAGAAGCTGAAGAGACAAGGAACACAAGAAGCCCACCTGCCTCAGTCTCAAAAGGTATGGCCATGATCTCAGGGGTTTCAGAGGGTGGAGCCATGGCCTCTGGTGTTTCTAAGGGTGGAGTTGTCACTCCAATTGACTAGGAGAATGGCGCGCCTAAAGCCGAGGGAGCAGAGTTGCTCTCCCAGTGGGCCTGGAAGGCGGAGCTGAAGCCCAGGGCTGAGGGGCCTCCACTCAGAATCTGGAGAGTGTGGCCAACATCTAGAGTCTGGAGGGCAGGGCCATTGTGTAAATTGTCTCAGAGAACAGAGGATTTTTTTCAAAGCCTTGAGGGCTAATGTAAAGTGTCCTGCTGACTTGGTTGGTACCTGTTATCCCTTCTTTCCCTCCAGTTTCTCCCATTTGTAATGGAGATGTCTAGCTTGGGCCTATTCTGCCGTTGTACCTTTGGAAGCAGATAACTTGTATTCTGGATTTCACAGATGAAGAGGAATTTTTGGATTTTGGACTTGGAGTTAAGACTTGCTATGATATGATGGGATGAATATGTTTTGCATGTTGCAAGGATGTGATTTTTAGGGGGCCAAAGGGTGGAATGTCATGGATTGAATTGTGTCCTCCCAAAAATGTGTGTATCAATTTGGCTAGGCCACGATTCCCAGTGTTGTGTGGTTGTCCTCCATTTTGTGATTGTAATCTTATGTTAAAGAGGATTAGGGTGGGATTGTAACACCACCCTCACCCAGGTCACATCCATGATCCAATGTAAAGGAAGTTTCCCTGGGGTGTGGCCTGCACCACCTTTTATTTTTCAAGAGATGAAAGGGAAGCAAGCAGAGAGTTGGGGACCTCATACCAGCAAGAAAGAAGCACCTGGAGCAGAGTGCGTCCTTTGGACCCGGGGTTCCTGCGCAGAGAAGCTCCTAGTCCAGGGGAAGATTGATGACGACAAGAGAGAGAAAAGCCTTCCCCTGGAGCCGATGGCCCGAATTTGGACTTGTAGCCTGCTAGACTGTGAGAGATTAATTTCTTTGTTGAAGCTATTCACTTGTGGTATTTCTGTTAAAGCAGCACTAGATGACCGAGACAGTCACACAGACCAGCCTTGATTCTGTGAGAAGTGAGACCACACAAGATTTTGTGACAAATCATTGCATCTTTAATTCATTGGTAGTTACAAATGGTGATATTCTATCATTCCTTCTTCATTTAATTCTGAAGTGCTTATATAAACTGTCCCTCATTAACTATGTGATAGTTTGAATAGGATATGTAGGATAAATGCTTGTTTCTTGCCCTTCATTTACCAGTTTTTAGAACAAAGATTTGGCTCCCTAGCATCCTTCAAAGGGGACCAGTTAACATTTTATTTCTTTACCATCATTATGAACTCAAGGATTTTGACATACTTGATGTGTTTCAATCTGTTGTACTTATTATCTGTGTTAATGTTTGTTTATTTGTCGCTCCTTTATGTAAATAGTAGCATACTATATACACTACTCTTTTCTTTGCTTTCTCACTTAACAATATATTCTTGAGATCACTCCATAGTTGAATGTAGAGGGATTTCTATTTTTTTAATTAAGATGTAATTCTCATTTCATAATATTTACCCTTTTTAAGTATACTATTCATTTGCTTTCAGTATAATCACAAAGTTGTACAACCATTTTTGTTGTTGTTAGCTGATGTTGAATTGGCCTCTGACTCATGGCAACCCCATGCACAATGAAATGAGACTTCACATGCAAATTAAAATATTTCTTTATGTAATTAAATTTATCTTTTTCCTTATTGCTTCTGGATTTTGAGTTATATTGGCAGGGTTTTCCCCATTCCCAGTTTTTAAAGAATTTACCATGTACTCACTGGTTTTGTATTTTACATTTAAATCCACTTGGAATTTATCCTGGCATACTGTGTGAAAAATAGATGCACTTTTATCTTTTTTTTTTTCCATATTGCTATTGAGTTATTCCCAGCACTGCTTATTAATATGTCCTTTTCCTCCACTGATTTGATATGCTGCATTTATGGTAAATTAAATTTCATACAAAACCGCATTTCTGGATTTTCTGTTCTGTCCCATTAGTTTGTCTATTCTGTCCCAGTAACTGCAGCAGTACATCATCAGGGAACTGCCAGAAATTCAAACTGGATTCATAAGAGATATCTTCTGAAACGAGAGATACCATTGCTAATGTCAGATAGATCTTGGTTGAAAGCAATAATACCAGAAAGATGTTTGCCTATGTTTTTTTGACTATGCAAAGGCAGTCAACTCTGTAGATCATAACAAATTATGGATAACATTGGGAAAAATGGGAATTGCAGAACACTAAATTTTGCTCATGCAGAACCTGTACATAGACCAAGAGGCGGTTGTTTGAACAGAGCAAGGGAATACTGCTTGGTTTAAAATCAGCAAAAGTGTCTGCCAGGGTTGTATCCTTTTGCCATACTTATTCAGTCTGTAGCTGAGAATCCAGGCATCTGGACTAAATGAAGAACGCAGCATCAGGATTGGGGGAAGACTCATTAACACCCTGCGATATGCAGATGACACAACCTTGCTTGCTGAGAGCTAAGAGGACTTGAAGCACTTACTGCTGAAGATCAAAGACTACAGCCTTCAGTATAGATTACACCTCAACATAAAGAAAACAAAATTCCTCACGACTGGACCAATAAGCAACATCACGATAAATGGAGAAAAGATTGAAGTTGTCAGGGATTTCATCTTACTTGGATCCATAATCAACACCCATGGAAGCAGCAGTCAAGAAATCAGTGGACATATTGCATTTGGAAAATCTGCTGCAAAAGACCTCTATAAAGTGTTGAAAAGCAAAGATGTTATTTTGAGGACTAAGGTGCGCCTGATTCAAGCTATGATATTTTCAGCTGCCTCATATGTATGTGAAAGCTGGACAGTGAATAAGGAAGACTGAACAAGAATTGATGCCTTTGAATTATGGTGTTGGCGAAGAATATTGAATATACCATGGACTGCCAGAAGAATGAAGAAGTCTGTCTTAGAAGAAGTATACAGCCAGAGTGCTCCTTGGAAGCGAGGATGGTGAGACTTTGTCTCATGTACGTGGGACATGTTATTGGGGGGGCCAGACCCTGGAGAAGGACATAATGGTTGGTAAGGTAGAAGGTCAGCAAAAAAAGAGGAAGACCCTCGATGAGATGGATTGACACAGTGGCTGCAACAATGGGCTAAAACATAGCAACGATTATGAGATGCCACAGACCGGGCAGCATTTTGTTCTGTTGTACATAGGGTTGCTGTGAGTCAGAACCAACTTGACAGCACCTAGCAACGATAGAGCTTTTTGACATTTCCTATTAAGTTTATGCTTAGGTATTTAATTTTTTTCTTTCATAAATAAGGTCTCATTTTCCATTATATTTTCTAATTGAATTACTGAAGTCTGTTAATCTTGATATGTTGATTGTATGACTTGCTAAATTCTGTTTTGTCATATTTTCCATTGATTCTTTTGGATTTTCCAGTTATGTCATTTTATTATTTGTAAATGGATAGTCTTACATCATCTTTTCCAATTCTTAGGCCATTAATTGCAGTCTTTTGTATAATTGCATTGAATATTATCTCCAATGCAGTATTATTTAGTATAGAGGCTAGTGGCAACCATTGTCTTGTTTCTAACTTTGACGGGAAAGTTCTAGATTTTCCCCGTCAAGTAAAATTTAGCAGACTTTTACATTGAGAAGAAGGAATAGTGGCAGGAAATAATGTGGAGAAGAAAATATATGTCTGTATATGCACTTCTTTTCAAAGTATGGGTGAGGTATACTCAAGGATGGTGGTAGTGAAATTGTCTCTAATCTCTATATTATTGCATTTAGTTGTCATCTCTCTGTAGTCTTCTTTACTCTGAGACAGTTCCTCAGTATTTGTCTATTGGGACTTGGATATTTTTTAATTTTATAGGCTAGTTATTTTGTAGAATTTTCCTTACTTTGGGATTCTCTGATAATTTATCAGATTGGATTCAGGTTATGCATTTTTGGAAGGATACTGTAGAGGTGACGTATTCTCAGTGCATCTTATCAGGAGGCATTTGATGTCAGTTTGTTCTGTTACTGGTAATGCTCACTTTGATCATTCAGTTGAAGTGGTGTCTGCCAGGTTTCCTCACTGGAATGCTACTGTTTTTCTCTTTGAAATGAATGAATATCTTAAGGGGGAAATATTTAGAGACTATGTAAATATCCTATTTCTCATTACACTTTCACAGCTAGCTGTAGTATCCATTGATGATTCTTGCCTAAAAGAATTATTACAATGATTGTTGTGAACTGGGCATTATGTTTTGACACTTTTGTTGTTCATTCCTTTGGGTCTGTCTTACGTCTTCTCATTTGAGATGTATAGCAGCTTTATGGTAAATAGGAGGTAGATCACTACATTGGCCCTGACGTATGGGTACCTCACATTAATACTGTACCTCCTCAGAGAGGACCTGATCAGGTCGAGTCCTCACCCTTGCTGGACAGCTTGGGCATCAAGACTGCCTCTGCCTGTCTGCTGCCTTCTTAGCTCTAGCGCCAGTCCATGGACCAGGCCACTGTGCCTGCATACTGGAGTGATTTTGTTTGACACAGATCACATCAACTAGAGTAAGCTAATTGAGGCTGCTTCTTTCAGAAGGAGCTATGGCATGGTAGCACGTCATGAGTTTGTTTCTAATGGAGTCAGGGGAAGATCCGTGAATTTTGTTAAATGTAAGATGCAGGAGCATGTTTACATGAAGGGAAAGAGTCAGTAAAGGAGGGATTGAAGATCTGAACAGAACGGACTATTGTTGGGGTCCCTAGGAGGTGGGCCTAGGTGGTGGGATTAGCTGTGGGCAAGAGGAAGGCCATTCTTTCAGGAAGATATCAGAAAGAAGGAAGTGAGGATGGTGGTTAGGAAGAAGCATACATTTGAGGGAGTTATTGCTTGATTGCATCATTTTTCTTTGTGAAATAGGAGTGAGATCATATCCTGAGAGTGAGTGGGTCCAGGCCTTCAGGACATCATTGAAAAGGAAAAGAATTGTGGGGAATAAGAGAGCTATTGGGCTCATAGAAGGGTTTCCAGGCAGCTTATGATGGAAACCATGAATTCATAGTGACCTCAGTCCACAAGGCTGTGTGGTTTTCTTCAGCATTGCCCAGCAGCTCAGGTGTAGAAGCATAGGAAATGAATGGTTGGGTTGAATGAGGAATGTGGCTTTGCTGTATATTATATTGGAAAGGCAAGAAAGGTAGGGGAGCAGAAGGGTGACATGAGAGAGTAGGATTTGTCTGGAGAGGTGGTTGGAGTAATGGCTCACGTGGTCTGTACAGGATGGGGAAGGTGTCATTTGGGGAGAAGGCAGAAGAGTGAAAGGATTGGAGGTCAGAGACTTGTAAAAGGTGGAATAAGGGTTCAGGAGAGTTGGCAGGATGGGTGTATGTGGTCAGAGAACAGGATACTGTTGTTTAGCATTTCCAGCATTGGATGGCTCTGGCTGATGGCAGGGTTGGAGTGGAGTAGGATGGAGGTGAAGAGCAATGGGATTGTGAAGGAGCTTGTTGAAGTTGCTGGGTGGGTTAGCTACATGGATGGTCACACTACCAGGTTGATGGCAGGACATTGGCAGAAGGGAGTGACTGTGTTCCAACTACTGAAGTGTTCAGCGAAAGAGAGTAGAGCAAGAATAAAGGTTTACAGCAGAGTGAAGCTTAAAGGAGGGGGCATTTTGTCTGAAGGTTGAAGGAGTGATCTAGAAATGGCATGAGGGGTAGAGGAGAAGTAAGGTAATGACCATCCATGGTCTTGATGGAATGAGCAGCCCCTTCCTAAGAGAGGCTGATCTAAAGCAGCAGGTGAGATGCAGCCTCTGTGGTGGGCTGAGAATGTAGGGAAGAGGGGAGTAGGACTCAGAAGAAAGCAACGATAGTTTGGGGCTGAGTAGTTGAGGGGGAGAGGATAAATATTGGCAGGAGTTTACATTATGGGCAGGGATCAAGGATGGTTGCATCTGGAGGTTTGCTGGAACTGCTGTCCACAAGACTCCAAAGATGCCTGAAGCTAGTGGACAGTGGCATTTTTTCAGATTTCCAAACAAAAAAAAGTTGGTCATCTGGTTTTTGCACATCTTATTTCCTCTTCCTGTAGACCCTGCTTGTCCTTCAAGACTGATTTCTGAGATCACTCCTTCCAGGAAGTCTTTGTTGAACCTTCCAGTTTGTGCTTCATGTCCCCATTACTCCTTCTGCTTACCTCTAACTTAGCAAGTAGCCTACCATATTATCAGTTTGCTTGTGTTTCTCGCCTTGAGACCATGACTTCCTTGGTAGGGATGTATTTTTGCATCCCTGGCACAATACCTGGCATATATTTGGTTGAAGTGTATGAAATTGCTGTCTTAGGCTGGGTTCGCTAGAGAAGCAGAACCAGTAAAGCATATAAATATATATAAGAGAGATAGATTTTTATCAAGGAAATGGCTCACGTGATTATAGAGGCTGGAACATACCAAGTGTGTGGGTCAGGATAGAGCCTTCTCCTGATGCACATAGCTTCAGGGGCTGGCAGGTGAGATTGGCAGGTCAGACAACAGGCCTCTTGCTCACAGGATGCGAAGATCGATGAATCCCAAGATTGGCAGGCAAGATGCTGGTAAGCTGCTAGCTCAAGTCCCAAGAACAGGAGGCCAGATGAATGGGAGCCAGCTGGAGGATCCAGAGCAAGCAAAAGCCCACAAGGCCACACCCCCAAGGAAACTCCCTTTCAACTGATTGGCTATTCACAGCAGATCCCATCACGGAGGTGATCACATTATATCAAATCTCATCATGGAAGTGATCACATCATCATACGACTGCCAAACTGCATCATAACTGTTAAACCACTGAGAATCATGGCCTAGCCAAGTTGACATGTAACCTTAAGGATCACAGTTGCCATTTAGTAAGTAAATTTGGTCTAGTTTGTTGTTTCTCTGGCTAATGGTGACTCTTCTTTGTCAGCTCATCTTGAATCTTTTTCTGAAGTCACAAGACTTTCAGTTAGTTTGGCTTTAGCCAAGTTCTGTGGAGATAAATGGCTTTTTTTTCTTAGTTACTAATTCCTGTGTGGGTCAAAGTCAATGTGTTCATCCTGTTTTAGGCTTTTTTGTTGTTGTTGGTGGTGGTTGGTTGTTTTTTGTTCCTGTTCTACTTTTCTCTACACTTAAAAGAAGTAAGAACAAAGCAAATTACTTTGTAGTCAGTCTTGCCCGGTTGCCCAAAATGTCTCACTTCTTTGTCCATGCGTTTCATTGATTCTTACTGAGGGCCTACCTACAAGCCACGCAAAAATCAGGACGCAGTTCAGTGACTCTGCTTCCAGTGTGTCTCACAGTCATTGGTATAAAGGTGTTACTGGGGCTGCTGCTTTTCTGGTGGTTCTTAGTTTCTCTGTTGAGCAATGCCTTTAGCTCACCAATTGTCCCAGATACAGTTTTTCAGAAACTTACTGACCTGTGTGCATTACACATGAAAGAACACATTTAACAGCAGAGTATCCAGATTAAACAAAGAAACAGACCAGATTTTATCTGATGTCATAGTAAAGCATTTTCCTTCATGCAATAGGCGCAGACAGGCCATGTAGAAATCAGTTAAGTTAGTTTAGCTTTTTCAGTGGTTTCTAGTTCCCCTTCCTGGTTGATCTTTTACTGTCTAAAGCTCAGAGTTGTTTGTTCTTGCTTTCACAGTCACTGAGAATGTAATATAAATATGTATTTATATCCCAAGGCCACCGTAAATCCTGGGGCAGACCTGTTCTCCATGAAGGCACTTCATTCTGACTTGAGGTTCCCTAGCCCCTACTCCCACCACCTCTCTCAAATGGAGCACTCTCTTGGTCCATTCACTGAGATGACCCACTTTCATAAGGAACACTTGCTGGCAGAGCATCCCCTTCTTGGTTGGGGTTTTCAACACCCGCATTCCCAAGCTGTTCTTCCTGGGGCTTGTGTCCTAGTCATGAGTTTCCAGTTTTATCACAGCATAATTAGTGGTATTTAAAGAAAGAAACCAAAAGCATAGTTAACCAAGTATACTTCAGTTCTCTGGCCCCAGGCCTGCTGGACACTCTCCATCCAACAGAAATGCTTCTTGCTCCCTATGTTTTTTTCAGAATCTGCTAATCCTTAACTGATTGATCTGAGTCTATATTTAGGTGATAGTTACCCATTAACAGGAAAGTCTGTAGAGTGGGCTGACAGCATTGAAGGTGGGTAGAGGTACCTAGGCATCCTTTAGAACAAATAGTCTGTGGGGCATGAGGATCTTAAGTGTCTGTTTTGGCAGCCAGTTATGCAGGGACATTGGATCATGCTCAGGAAGCCAAGAACACCTTGAGCTTCAGGCCAGAATGAGTGGCTTACCTTTGACCTTCATTCTGCTCCAGTGGGTCTCAAGTCTCCTTGATGGTGGCTCACTTATGTGGGGCAAAACAGCCCGCAGTCTGCCTTACTTTACTCCACCCATTCCCCTTTGCAAGAATAAACCTGTCTGAGTATGCACAGACTCAGCAAGAACTTTGCAGGGTGAGTGCCTGTCTTCTTTGAATATTGAATCAGTGTCCTCTGACCAGTGTTTGTCAAACAGCTCACGAATGTGTCATGATGTCAATTTAACAGCTTATGCCCAGCACCATTGTTCCAGTTACTATTACTGTGTAACAAACCACCCCAAACTGAGTGCCATTCAACAACAACCATTTTATTATACTCACAGGTTCTGTGGGTCAGGAATTGGGACAGTGGAGAGTGGCTTGTCTCTGCTCCACAATGTCTGGGGCCTCAGCTGGCAGAGGCAGATGGCTGGGGGTGATTCACATGGCTGAGGATTGGAGTGATTTGGATGCTCCTTCATTCTCATGTCTGGTGCCCTGTCTTGAGTGACTTGAAGACTGAGTGGGATCAGCTGGGACTGTTGACCAGATACCTGCATGTGGCTTCTGCATGTGGTTTGGGCTTCTCACAGCAGAGTGACTGGGTTTCAAGGAAGAGGGTCTCTAGAGGTAGGTCATCTGGAGTCACTGGGTGGTATAAATGGATAACATGCTTGGCTGCTAATCAAAAGGTGGGAAGTTCAAGTTCACTCACAGGTGCCTTAGAAGAAAGGCTTGGTGATCTACTTCTGGAAAATCAGCCGTTGAACACCTGTGGAGCACAGTTCTACTCTGACACACATGGGGTCACCATGAGTTGGAGTCGACTCCATGGCAGTTGGTTTAGAGGTCATCTAGAAAGTGAGCTTGTCCCAAGAGAACAAGGGCGATACTGCATGGCACTTAATAACCTAGCTTCTGAAGTTATGTGATGCCGCTTTGCTGTACTCTATTGGTCGAACCAGTCTCAAGTCTGGCCAGATTCAAGGGAGCTGACTATGACCCTACTCTCTATGGGAGGAGGTTACAACATTTTGAAACTACCACAATTTTATTTTCAAATGAGGTAGAATATAAAATAACAGAGTCCCTCACCTGTAGTAAGAATAAGTATTATCTTGTGAAACTTGTGTTTCAGTGATGATGTGTGTTTGTGTATTCTGGTTTATGATGGAATAGGCTTTTCTTACTGTGAAGTATAAAAAAAGGTTTTTTCAAAAATGCTGCTCTAACTGTAGTAACATCTAGTTTGGTTTATGAACAGCAGATTTTATCTTTTAATACCTCAATTGATTACTGCATGTGGTTTTTAGTCATTTGGAAAGATGAGAACCTAAGGTATTAATAGTCATTTGCCCGTAAGGGCAAAAGGAAGGCCTCTTTTTTGGGATCCATTCTCACAGCTACTAGGAGACCCTCAAGGCCTTGTCAGGCCATGGACCAGACTTTGAGGGGCTGTGGTCTAGACAAGCAGCCAGATGTCCCTAAAATTTTAGTCTGCTCTTTGCCAGTCAGTTTCCTGCTGATTGTTTCCTAGGAGCAAACAGATGTGAAATGAAGAGGGCATAATCTTTTTACAGACGATCAGAAAATAGGTAAGGATTTAGAGGCTGAAGAACGATCCACAATAGAGACACAGCTGCCCTGCCTGAGATAGGTGGTATTTGAGGTAAAACAATCTTGGGGGAGAGGCTTTCACCCCTGGTGTTGAAACCAAAATGAAATATTGAAGTTGAGGTCTGCTAGAGAAAAGACATGCTTGTTGCCAAACCAGTATGCTTTCCTTCCTTACTGTGACTTACTGAGCACACTTAGTTATTTCTACCTGGGAAAATGTGTGAAGATGACCGAGCAATCGCTTTCACTGTCATCTTATAAAACATTGCATTGCAAAACAGCAGTTTTTGTGGAATAGTGCCATAAAATGACAGAATTTTTGCTCAGATGTCTTAGAAAATTTATATAATTCTACATTTTTATTGCTAATTATGGAAATGATACATGTTCATTGTAGAAAACTAGAAAATACAGATAAACAGAAATACGAAAATAAAAATCATCTGTTATTTTACCACTTAGAGAGAAGGACCAATTTTTTATTGTGTAGTCTTCCTGTGATTTTTCTGTGGATATATGCACATTTTAAAAAAGAAACAACCAGGCCTTTTGCAGTACATGTATACATTTATAGTGTTAGAGTATATAGAAATAGTATTTAATCACTTAGGTTGTTGACAGCCTTTAACTATTATAAACAGTGCTGTTGTGAACATCCTTATAACTAAATCTTTTTTCTCACACCATGATTATTCTTAAAAAAAATTTTTTAGAGTATATAATACATGCACATGCTGCAAAGTATCTTGATTTTTCTTTAGACTATGTCTGTGTAAGTTGAACAGCTAAATCTGAAAGTATGAACATTTAAGACGCTTTCTGTATGTACTGCTAAATTGTCCATAACAATGTCCCAGTTTACATTCCTTCCAAAAGTGTATCTGTTTCTAATATTTGACAATTCAAGAGGGAAAAAACTCATTCCTTGCTTGCTTAGTTGTGTGATTATTTGGGGTGTAACAACTAAAAAACCATTTAATTTTCTCACGTTGCACGTCTGGAGAAGTCCTAGGATGGTTAATTCAGCAGCTCTGTTTCCCCTTCTCTCTGTTCAGGCGCGGGTGCAGTGTATTCACACGACCATGTTTAAGGCAGGCAAGAAGGAACGCTTTTAACAGGGAGGAAGAAGTTTACCATAAGACCCTTCCCCCCTCAGCTGACTTCCCCTCAGGTCCCATTGGCCAGGGCTTTCTATGTGCCCATGTTCTACTTCAAGGAAGGTTGTAGCAGTGAGCATCTGGCATTCTCTACCTTCATAATGGGAGATGAGTTCTGTGGTCAAGGGAAAAGGGGAGGGGAAGGGAGGTAGCTGTTGAGAGTGCAACCAACAGAGACTGCCACAAATAAAATTCTCCCTTACTTGAGCTCAAACCTCTCCTCTGTTACTTCCACAGGCCAGTTCTAGTTCTGCTCCTTGGAGCCTCATAACCATTTAAGCTCTCTTTCCTTATGTGAAGTCCTGCAGGTGTTTGAAAACAGCTGTTAGGACTCTACCTGAGTTTTGTCTCCTACTTGTGAAATATCTTCCATTCTTTGCATCATATGACATGGTTGCATCTTCCACTAACCTCCAGTGAGTCAGCCCCAGTTTGGCATGATCATCCAACCACTGGCTTCCTTAGGCCTCCCCTCCCACCCCAGTCATTGGTTTCCTTCTCCTACAAACTCAGTCACTCACTTCCAAAGCTGGCCATGATCAGAGTGGGCAATGTAGAAACAGCTCTAGCCTGTCAGCTGCTGGTGTTTGGAATCTCTTTTATTGTTTTAAGCTGGGATTTGTGCCTGGGCACTTGAGTGCTCACCTAACTGCAGTGCTGTTAATCACTGAGACCCACCATTGAACAAGGCCCTTTGTCATCTGACTCTACTCTCTTCTGCAGCCTCATCTTCTATGAACTCTTCCATCTCAATCATACTGAGCCATTTGCTATTCCTGACTATGTGGGGTGGCTTCCCACTTCCATGCCTTTGCATATATTATTTCCTTTGTAGAATGCTTTTTTCCCTTCTTACCTCCTTTTCCTTTAAGATCTACCTCAGCAGGCATTACTCCTGTGAAAGCTTTTGTGATTTTTCCCTCTGGCAGAGTTAATCAGTCACTTCTCAACCACACTCTACAAGTTTTTGTTGTTAAACATTCACAAAGTATTGTAATTATTTGTTTATATTTTTCTATCTTTCTATATTTAGCTTCTTGAAGATAGGATGAATATTTTGTTTATTTCTATAACTTCAGCATGTATTGGTTTAGTGCATAAAAATGTGCTCTATAAAAAGCTTCTTGACATGAATGACTGAATGACAATTTCATATCCAAGCCTGATGATTGAATAATTACTTCATGTGCTCCTTAAGACAGGAAATCTATATATATTAAAAGACCATAAATTACTAAATAATATATTATTATGTTACCTAAAACTGAACCTGATAGCCCATTACATTTCTCATATGGCAGAGTAGACTGAGGCCCAGAGTGGATACGTGACATGCCTAAGGCCACACAGTGGTGAGAAGCAGAGCTGGGACTGCACTTCTATATCTTTGTCTCTCACGTGTCTTGTCTTCCAATTTCTGTAACACCATCCTACCAAATAGATGAGGGAGGTTTGTAATTAGCATCACCCACGTGGATATCAAAGATTCTGCCTTTGCTCTGCTCTCTGTGTGCTTTGCTCACATGGACTTTTCTCTGCCCCTCTACCTGCCTAAGTCCTGCCTGCCTGATCCTTGCCTTTTCTGACCACCTCAGTCAAAACCACTTACATCCTCTTCTGTGTTTCCATAGCTGTTCAGTGCATGAGGCAGTATATCATGCAGTGACTGAGTACAGGCCTTTGGGTCACACAGCATGTTCCACGCTCCTCCACACTTACTAGCTGTGTGACTGTTAAGTAGATTAACCTCTCTATGAATCTCTGTTTCCAAATCTGTAATTTATAATAATCATAACAGTTCCTACTTTATAGAGTTGATCTGGGGATTAAGTTAGATGTTCCCTCGTACCTAGTAAACACTGAAATTGTTAGATGCTATTTATTGTTGGTGGAGGCTTAATTACTATTAATAAGTTATTGGAGGCTAAATTACTGGCTTTCTCTAGTTCCTGTTCTTCTTGTGCCTCACTGTTTATTGCTGAATCAAGGGTAACCCCATCAGTTTTGTAAGGGATATATCCTAATCTACAGGCTACCCTCAAATACTTGTTGGAATATTTTTGTGAATAGCATTCACATATAATTTTTGTTTCTTGGATATGCCAGTGCTTTGCCATCTGGAGGTTTGCTCATTTGTATAGGGGATATTTCTTTGAAAAAGTTGTCTCTAAGGTCAGCTGAGAAAAGAACAGAGTATTTTCTCTCTTTACTTCACAGCTACAGCCAGCACTAAAGTTCAGTATTTGTGTAGCTCTAAGTCTCTATTAATTTAGGAAATGGATTAGGAAAGACAGTTTAAGGAAAACTAACAGAGTACAGGGAGTCTGCACACATTCCCTTGTTTGACACTGTAGAACAAGCTCACTTATAGTTGTAAAAGGAGCTCTCTAATTACCTTGACTGTCTTCCTGATTAATAACCAGTAGAGATTGTCCATCCATGGTGTAAGACTTGGATAGTTTTGTTGTTTGGATTTTCTCCAATCTTGTAAATGAGAAACCAGGAAAATGGAGTTGTATTTATTATACAGGGAACAAAGGTCGCAGAAACAGTAACTTTTAAAAAGAACGCTTAGTTATCTAGCTTTAAAGACCTTGGCCTGCTTATTTTTGTTTCTCAAAGCCTTTGCAATAAACCCCTCATTTTCTCTGATTTACAAGGAAACTAAATGTGGAAAGTTTGATCTTTAGGTGCAAGAATTCTGGTTTATGGGATAGTTTATTTTAAAGTATAAACATTTCAGCGTCTCCTGATACTCTTATTTAAAAGGAAGTTCTCTCGAACATCATGCAGCTATTCAAATGATAATTTAGATCTATATTTTCAAGAGGATACTCAGTTTTAAGTGAAAATACCGTGGGAAAAGAAGGCATTTTAAGGAAAAATGTGTTTATATGCATTGAAGAAAAATCAAAGGCTATATAGTAGTATGTTAACAGGGATTACTTTGGGTAGTGAGATTTCAGGTACTAACTTTGTACTTTTTTTTGTACCCTTTATATTGCTTGGATATTTTGCAGTGATTGGGTATTACTTTATATTCAGAAAAATTATAAAGCTCGTTTCTTATTGGAGGAAAAAAAAGTAGAATTTAAGATTTGAACATGATAACATCAGACTTTCTCCATCCTCCCCCTTGGGAGCTACCCTCAAGCAACTAGCAGAAAAGGAAATAGAAATGAAAACTCTTGAAGAAATTAGGAGATGTCTGAAATCCTAAACTAGAAGATAAGTGGAAAGGCTTTTTGAGAACTTGAACAAGGAGTATGAGAGGAAGTAGACAGGAGATACTTGCAGTATACATTAAAAAAAAAAAAAAAAAAAAAAAAACAAAACCCTGGCAAATAACTTTTTTCCTAGGTGAAGATACACCCTGAAGTTCAAAACCAAAATCTTTGTTTGAAACAGTGAGAATTGGGTATACAAGCTGGTGGCAGGGGCTTCCCTGACCCAGTTTGATTCCAAGATGCAGAGGAGGCTGGACTGAGTAAGGATTACACAGTCACATTTGCAGGAAGCAGTTTTTGTGGGTAGTGCCTTCAACAGCAGTTGGGTTTTGCATTCCTTTTCTTCCTCCTCTTTTCCTTTGGTTTTTCATTCTACATCCATTCAGAGACTGCAGCTCCTAGTATATATCTGAGCAGTAAGTGGGGGATGCTTTACTGGAGTCCTTGTAAGTAAAATGGGCATAAATAGGAAGTACCCCAATCCCTACAAAATATACTATAGATTAATTTTGCTTGATTTCAACTTTATATAAATAGAATGGACTGATTGCTTTTAATTTCTGAATTGAGGCTATGTAGTGTGACTCAGGAGCCCTGGTGGCACAGTAGTTAAGAATTCAGCTGCTAACCAAAACGTCAGCGATTCAAATCTACCAACCACTCCTTAGAAACCCTAGGCATTTCTACTTTGTCCTGTAGGGTTGCTATGAGTTGGAATTGACTCGATGGTAACGGGTAAAATGTGACTTAAAGGAGCCCCGGTGGCACAGTGGTCAAGTGCTCGGCTGCGAACTGAAAGGTCGGTGGTTCAAACCCACCAGCCGTTCCGCAGGAGAAAGATGTGGCAGTATGCTCCTGTAAAGATTGTTGTTGTGTGCCATCAAGTTGATTCCGACTCACAGCAACCCTATAGGACAAAGTAGAACTGCCCATAGGTTTCCAAGTCTGTAATCTTTTCAAAAGTAGACTGCCACATCTTTCTCCTGCAGCGTGGCTGGTGGGTCCCAACCACCGACCTTTCGGTTTGCAGCCGAGCACTTAACCACTGGCCACTAGGGCTCCTATAGGGCAGATCTGTTCTGTCCTATAGGGTCACTATGAGTAGGAATTGATTCCACGGTACACAGCAACAACAACGTGACTCAAGGACTTTCTGTTAAGAAAGAATGGACAGAGAAAGTATGAGAACTGTGCAAATTTCAGGGCTAGAGGAAGCACTAATCCCACAGAACAGATATAAAGTGGGAAAATGACTTAAAATTGTTTTTTTTGGTTACCCTGCAAAAGCTTATTCAGCTTACCAATTGTAGAAGCAAACTGTTGGCTAACCAGAATATTGGAATCTTAAGTGTTCACTCTCCAGATGGGCAATGGAGGTAAAACCTTCTCCAGATTTACTTCATGCGTTGTCATTCACTACCAAACTCTTGAGTCCAAGTGTCCCCATGCACCTCCACCTCTGAAAGTGGGGTTTGCTGGGAAGTTCTTCAGTGATTGCTGATGGGTTCCCTGTCCTTAAAACCCACCACAGTTCATATACTCCCAAATAATCAGTTTGCCTTGGGGCGTGTAAAGCAAATCAAAGTTAAAAGGTGAAACAAAACCACATAGCCAAACTTTTTGTTCTCTTCTGTTAACAGTCTTTCTTCCGACCACCTGTATGGTGGAATAAGCTAGCCCCGTGAACTCACCCCACAGTATCCTCTTGAAAACACTCTCTTTACTCTGCTAGAAATCCGTGTTTCCCTAAACTTTCAACCACTGTTGACATAGAATTATTTAGGGAAAACTAACATATGATAAGTGAAACCAGCCACCTGCAGTAGTGGTCTGCCCTAATTTCGTTTTCTGAGGGTAATTATAACTTCATGTTATGGACTTATTCCTCATCACTGCCGTGTAGTATTTATGTTTGATATTTTCTCCATTTCTCATAGTTCTGTTTTTTAATGGAAACATTTTCTTACACTGTGAAATTCATGAAATTCAAGTTTCACTTAGCTTGATATGTAAAGATATTTTTAAGTGTACATAGTTGTACATTCAATATATTGTTAATCCAAAAAATGTTTTTGCTTTTAGTTGATACCCTAACATTTTTATATGAAAATTGTGCCTTTTAATGAACCAGCAGGCTTACCTCCTGTTTTGTGTGTATCATACTTTCTTTTCAGATTCAAAACCATCACTGTTTTTCATTGCTTATTATATGTTATAATTTAAATGGAAAACAGTTTTTCAGGAGGAGATGTAGCACTTTCTATGATATCTAAACAAATGTGGCTGAAAATAGCAATTGATACAAATGGCCAGAGTTGTAGCAAGACAGTCCCTGGAGAAGGACATCAGGCTTGGTTCAGCGAGGTTCAGCAAAAGAGAGGAAGATCCTCAACGAGACGGATTGACACAGTGGCTACAATGATGGGCTCAAGCATAGCAATGATTGTGAGGATGGGGCAGGACTGGGCAGTGTTTTGTTCTGTAGTACATAGGGTCGCTATGAGTCGGAACCGACTCGATGGCACCTAACAACAAAAGCAAGAAAACACAAATCTAATCAAACAGAACTTTGTTTGAATATTTGGTTAAGTTGAGGATATTTACTCAACTGTAACAAAATTAAAGATTGCATCATTTCCTTGGAGACCTTTGAGAAGAGATGAGAATATCCATTTAGCTGGAAAGATTTTACAGTGAAATCAGAAAAAACAGAACAGAATGATGTATAATATAAGCCTATCAGGAAACCTGGCCAATTTTTGTTTTACTCTTAACAACTGGATTATTTATCTTTTTTTTTCCTTAGAAATTTCTTTTCTGAATGTTTATTACCAAAACACGAGGAAGTGTTGGGGATTTCAGTTATTCAGTAACTGAATTTATTTAGCAGACAGTTACCGAGTACCACACTTCGCCAGGTTCTAGTTTTATGAAAGTGAGTAGAGCTCAGAACCTTCAGAAGCTCAGTCTAGTAGCGAAACAGGCAAACATAATTCTACTGTGATAAAGATAAGCCCAGAGTGCCTTGGGAACACGTAAGAGTGGCACTTCATCCAGATGGAGATTGAGGTCAGAGGTTTAGGAAAAGCGTCCCCAAGCGTGAGTCTTGAAGGAGGAGGAGGAGTTAGAGAAAAGAGGAGAACAGAAATGTGCCAGGAAGAGTGAGCCACGCGGGCCACGGCACAGAGACAGGAGACTTTCAAGGAATGATAAGCGGTTTGGAGCATTTGCAGTTTAGGCTTAAGGACTACAGGAGCCTTAAATGCCATATAAGGGAGGCCAGGCTTTATCTAGGGCAAGTGAAGCCCCTGAAGGAT
This sequence comes from Trichechus manatus latirostris, assembly GCF_000243295.1. Lineage (NCBI taxonomy): Eukaryota > Metazoa > Chordata > Mammalia > Sirenia > Trichechidae > Trichechus > Trichechus manatus. The sequence continues at coordinate 4,686,874 of NW_004443945.1, forward strand.
TTTATAAGTACTATATTTATATATTTATTAAAGAGCCCTTGTGGTGCAATGGTTAAGCGCTCAGCTGCTAACCAAAAGGTCTGTGGTTCAAACCTACCAGTGGCTTCAGGGGATAAAGACCTGGTGGTCTGTTTCTGTAAAGATTACAGCCAAGAAAACCCTATGGGACAGTTCTCTGTCACATGCAGTCGCTGTGAGTCTAAATCGATCTAACAACAACAGCATATTTATGGAATATATATTTCACTCCTTTTGGAACCTAACGTTTCTATGCTTTGGATTAATAACTTCATGCATTTTTCTTCCACCGCAGTATATAGTTTATCCGTTGAATTCAGGTAGTAATGACTGAAGGAAGACAGAATTGATTTTTGTCCTCTTCAAACAATTAGTACAAGAGAATGTTTGTACAATTAGTACAATGTTCAGACAATTAGTACAAGAGAATGTGAAATGAACAGTAAGATGTATCAAAATGTTTTTCTTTCTTTATGGTCAGTATTTTTGTATATCCTGTGGAAATATTCATTCCCTGTATTTTCAGGCACTTGCGGAAATCTGGGGGGCATGAATTTCTTTTTAGGGTTTGTGTGAATGTATTCTTGTTATTAATTACTGCTGAAGTAAAGAGGAAATGATATCAGCAGATGTGTGGAGCTTTTAGTCGCACTGAATACACTATTCATTTAGACAAAAAGATCATTTCTCAATTCAAATCAGAGTATTCTAATTTAAGGCCTAAATCAGTTGTGTCATAATCTCTATGGAAACAAAGCTTTTACTGTGTAGTAGTTGCATAAGTAACTCATTTGCCCTTGTAGACACACAAATTGTAGATGCAAATGCTTCTTTTTCCATTTTCTTTCAAGAACTCTCTTAAAATAGCGGAGAGTTTAGCCACTGACATTTGTTTTTATATGTTTTAAATTTAAAATAATCTGTTCAAATTTCCTACTTACATACGTTCTTATAAAATTGTTTACACTTAAACACTGTTGACAAACTCACTTTCTTTTCTTAAATTCTTTTCTAGTTCTTAGCACATTAGCCTCATTGGTCTGTGTAATGCTCTCTCCAGTTGAGTTGTCTGTTTTTTTTTCTTACTGCTTTTTAGGCATTCTTTATATATTATGGGCATGACTCCTTTGTCGGTTATATGTTTTGCAAATATCTTCTTCCACTCTGTGGCTTGTCCTTTCACTCTCTTAATGGAGTCTTTTGAAAACAGAAGTTCTTAGTTTAAAAATATAACTTACCAGTTTTTTTCTTTGTGGTTTAGTGTTTTGTGTCTAAGAAATCTTTGCCCTCTCCCTCTCTCTGTTTTGCTTCTTTTTATCCAATTCTTTGCCCTCTTTCCCACCCTGCCCTCCACAGGCAACCATTCTAATGTGTTTAATGTATGTTATTTTGTTTTTATGTGTTCTTAAATAGTATGTATTGTCGTTACGTGATTATGTCTTTTTAGTTTATGTAAAGGGTATTGTATTACAGATATTTTTTTCACTTAGCGTATGTTTTTAAAATCCATTACGTTACTATCTCCCAGTTAGATATACCCAGGTTACCTGCAACTCCCTGTCACCATGCATAACAGTAGGCAAACATCTTTGCATATGTTCCCTTATGGATCTTTGTGAATAGACCCAGTCTTCTCACTTCTGGGTCATAGGGTATGTAAATGCAGGCATTACTGGCTTAACCTCAGTAATTAGTTCCTGTAGATCAGATGTTCTAAGTGAAAGTATCAAACAGGAGCCATATCTGATTACTTTAAATGGGAAAAATTATAATTCATTATAATTATATGGTTCAACTCAGAACCCCCAACCTGTTTCGTAACGCATAGCTGGAATTTAGTAAAATATTATGCATAAGTAGCAATCTTGCATGTTTGGATGTAAAATATCTAAAACATCATTTCCCAATTGCCAGACAATGTGGTTGTTAACAAGTGGTTGCTTTGCATGCACTTATGAGGGCGGTTTGCCTGCCCTCGCATAAACCTGCCGCAGGAAGGTGGAGTGGCCACACAGGATGCGTGGATGCTCCTCTGTGCCATCAGCTTCAGAGACGTACGTCCGCTTTGACACTCGGTGCTTTTCAAAATACTTGTGCAATTACGACTATTATGACATTCTACCAAGTATATTTGGATTGAAATTTGAGACTTCCTGTATATCATTTTGTTAAACATGTATTAATCTTTGGGGACATAAATATACATGTTTCCTATATAAACACCAGATGACTCCTGGTCAGGATATCACCTTTAAACCTTAGGAAGAAGCAACCCTGGAAGGAGATAGGCAGTGTTGTGTAGAAATTTGGAGTCCTGCAAGGCATCCTAGTAGAAGCTGGTATGCATCTGCTTGATGCATACCTCTAGCTTGCATTATAGCTGCTATTTGCAATGAAGGGGCAGGCAGTGATAATCCAAGACATGGGGGCCAGGGCCACAGCCACTCCCTCCTCTCCATCCACCCCTCCCTGATACCCCCATCCTCCATTGGAAGGCCTTCATCTGCCCCGGGAGTTCTCACAGTTCTGTTGATGTTGTTAGTTCATTTACTGTATACTTACCTCTCCTGTCATTTCTTCCCTGAAGCCCAAAGTTCAGTTTTCTTTGGAATATAAAAAAAGACTTATTTATTTTTCTGAGATGATTATTTGCAATTTAGAATTAGACACAATTAGTAGAGCAAAGTATTCCAAAAGGAAGATTTAAAAAAAATAGCGTAGACCAATTTCTGAGAATACTTGGGTAGCTTTCATAAAAGAGGACTAGGAGGTGGTTTTAATGTTGCAACCTTGGGTTGCTGACTGTATTCAGAGGGTCTGATAGTTTAACACAGGAAGGAGGTTGGAATGAGCAATTGACTTTTTTTTTTTTTTTTTTCAAGACTGCATCTCCGGGTGCCATTGACTTTTTGTGGCAGACATTTTTCAAATAGTATTCAGTCTGGCAACCTGCTTTCTACCAAAAGCCATGATGCAGATAACATGTTTGGCTCTACACCTGGTTGAGGATTTCTTCCCGCTCTGTAACCGAAGCAGGTGCTTCGTGAATGGTGGGGTATTCCCTTCCACTAATAATAGTATTAAGTTATAGGGAACTCAACTGTGTGCCAGGCACCAAGCAGAGAGCTGCATATGTGTTAGCTCATTTAATCTTTACAGTCAGTATTTTCTAGGTAAGATTTAGCAAAGTGAAGAAAGTTGCCCGAAGTCATGAGAGGGCACAGAGTTCAAACCTCTGTCTGTTTAACCTCAGGAATACTGGTTATGGGAACAGTTTGATTGATTCTAGATAATTCATCCTATTGTTTTGGTTGTCATTCTCCATGTAATTTCCTTCGGATGCGTTAAGGTTCCTTAGCTAACCCGGTAAAACCTAGGCTGGCATTTGCAGTCATGATGCTAAGAGTGATCAGGCAGGCAGGCAAGCAACTACAGAACCTTCTAAATAAGGCTTATTGCTGTCTGAGTGTGCAGTGTGTTACATAAACATGATTGGTAAATGTAAATATGCCTGAAATAGACTTATCCCAGAGAGAGGCAGGATGCTAGTTTGTTAATTTATAGCTGGGAGTATTCCTTGGGATTATTCTCCCCAGGACAGAGAAGAATAAATAGTACTGAGTTTTCAATGTCTGGCTCCCTGGGCAGCCTGTAGACCCTATGCCTCATTCTGACAGGTTACCAGTTTCCTCTTTCTTGGGAGACAAAAAAAAAAAAAAGGTAGTGGTAGGGACTCTAGTGTGGCCTCCATGGATATACCTCAGTTTTCCATAATTGGGCTTGTGGATTCTTAAATCTCAGCGGCACATTTAAAGAGGATCTCATAGGCTGGTTTATTCTACAGTTGGCTCTTCTCATTTTTTAATGGGTTGATTGTTACTGGTTTTACTTTCAAAGAATGATCTTATTTCAGGGTTTTAGGAAAACCTTTATTCATCTCACGTGCCAAATACAGTAATATGATATTGAAGAATTGGATGCTATTTTATACAGTACTTCAAGGTATGAACTTAATGGTTTTTATTAGATGTTATCTTGTGTTCCTAAAGAAATAGCTCTTTGGAAAAATACAGTTTTAAAAATGCCTTAAAGTGTGTATGAAAAAATTAGTTATAGTTTCATAGCATAAACTTCTTGGAAAATCTTTACTGACAATACTTAGAATTTAGAAGTTATTGGGCATTTACTCAGTGTTAGGCACTGTGCTCAAAAAAACCCATTGCCATCAAGTCAATTCTGACTCATAGCAACCCTGTAGAACAGGGTAGATAGAACTGCCCCATAGAGTTTCCAAGGAGCGCCTGGTGGATTCAAACCGCTGACCTTTCTAGTTAGCAGATGTAGCTCTTAACCACTATACCACCAGGGCACTGTGCTAAGCACTTTAAATAGCTCATTAATCCTAGGGAATCCTAGGGAAAGCAGCTAGGAGTTTTGCCTCGGGGTAGAGCTTAGTGCCATCTTGTGGGAGGATCTGGAAACCATCAAGCAGATGCATACCAGCTTCTACTAGGATGCCTTGCAGAACTCCAAATTTCTACACAACGTTGATCTAAAACTCAGATATCAGAACTCTGGTCTAGGAATCATGGATCTGATTGTATCCTGTGCACCAGCAAGTTCTGATGACCTTTCCTTTAAAGCATATACCAAATCCAACTACTTGTCTCTATGGCAACTGCTAGGCCAATCTACCATCATCTCTGGCTTAGACTACTGCAAGAGCTTCCTAACTGGTCTCCTTGCTCCTACTCTCACCAGTCTCTTCAGACAGCCTGAGGGATCTGTTTAAAAAGTAAAAATTAGATCATATCATTTCCTATATAAAACCTTCTAGTGGCTTTTCAGTGAAATTTAGAATAAAATCTAAACTCCTTGTCCTGGCTTAGACAGCTCTGCATTGTATGGCCCCTGCCTACCTCTGATCTCATCATGGCTCTCATCTCCTTCATTCGCTCTAGTGCCCCACCCTGTTCCCCATGTTAGGTTCTGTGCACCCGCAGTTCTCTCTGCCTGGGTATTCCTTCCTCCACTCCTTCCATGGCTGGATCCTTCTTTTCATTCACATCTTACCCTCAGTATTGCTGACTCAGAGAGGCCTTCCTTGGCTTTCTGATCCAAAATAGCAACCCACTCCTGAAACTGTTGCACCGAGATAATCTTTAAACATTAAACCAAAGATATCCCCTGAAGTCGTCTTAAAACTAAGCAGTAGTTTAGCTCAACTAGCAAAAAATGTCTACCTTGAGCATTATGCTCTTTTAAGAACTATCTATGTGGGGTCAAATCGACAACAGAAACTTGAATAAGATAGGAACCTTAGGGGGCAGTGAGTTTATGCTGATTGGGAAGGAACACTCAGAAAAGGAGGGTGAGAATGGTTGCACAACTCTAAGAATGTAATCAGTGTCACTGAATTGTACATGTAAAAACTGTTGAATTGGCGTGTGTTTTGCTGTGTTTATTGTCAACAACAATAACAAAATAAAATTTTAAAAAAAAGCAACCCAGTTACTAACCATCGCATCTCTCCCTGTTAAGTAGAGGTATTCTCTGTCTTATTCTCTGTTGAATCCTCCATGCGTTGGAAACTTCTTAATACATGGTGGGCACTCAATACAGATTTAGCAAATGGATGAATGCTGTCTTCAAGTGTTCTTGATCTTATTTCTGCTAGATACTGGTTAGGGTCCGGTGATTTTAGACATTTCCCGATGGAAATGAAAAGACCATGCTAATTAAATTCAGACAGACCTGGGCCCTGTTCCTACCATTTCCGCTTACTGGCTGTTTAGCCATAACTGCTCTGAGCTTCATTTTCTTCATCAACAAAATGGAATTAATGAGCTTACCTCGTTAATTGATGAGGACTCTGCCAAAGAGATATTCCTCCTCAGTCTTAGGTCTAAACTGGATTTAAATATGATTAGAAGCAAACTATTTAGTGCATAGTAGACACCTTCTTTCTCTATTAAAACTAATGGCACCTCGTTATTTACATTTTATCCTTCCACTACTCAAGGGAGGGGAAAGGGACCTAGCACAATGCTTAGAATATAACAGAGTAATAGGTGTCTCAATTAATTCAGTCTCTTTTCCCCCTTAGAGCTGATGTCTCCTGACTCTTGTCCAGACCATGTCCCTTTAATCAAGTTATCACTTTTTCCCTAGAGAGAGAGACAAGATGGCCAGTGGTATACAGGGAAGGCCTGGGGTGGGGACAATATGGCTCAGCCCAAAATTTGATTTATGTCTTTACTACAGTTATTAGGTCTGTATAGTTAGTGTATAGTTAATGTAAATTGACCCCAGCATAAACTTCTGTTTCCAATAAGGGATATAGGAAAAGGAGACAGATCGCATGGTTCTTTTGGGGTTTCTAGTGCTTAGGCCTTTAATAAGATTATTTTCTTTCTTTTTGCTTCATAATTAAAGTATATATGAAAATACTCATAACTAGAGAATGGTGTATACATATGTGTATATGTGTGCATATATGTATATGTATGTGTGTGATTTCTAGATAAATGATTTTTTATTTGACTAATATTTTTGAATGCCTGCCATGTGCCAAGCACTGTTTTGGGTATTAGGAATATAACAATGAATAAAACAGAAAAAAACCCTGCCTTCATAGAATTTATATTCTAGTGGGAGAGACAGACAGACAATAAAGATGATAAGTAATAAAATATGTAGTGTATCAAATAGTGCTTAAGAGCTAACGAGAAAAAAAAAAAACAGGGCAAGGAATAGGAAAGGTAAGGAGAGTAGACATTTTAGATAGGTTGTATTATATGTGTATCTCTTCTCCCACTCCTCATCCCCAGTCAGGATTTTTAACATAACTTGGTCTTCTAGTGTCTCATCTAAATGATGTTAGGTGAGTTAAGCAAACAGAAGAAATCTGGAATGTGGTTCATCAAAGTTTCCAATAATAATTTATTTCATGTTTCTGTTAGCCATATTTACCAGAAAATTAATTTAAAATATAAAAATGCAAATAAACATCATCTATCTTGTCTGATATCCTAATTTTACAATCTTTTTGAAACAATAAACTCTACACAAGTACTTAAAAATCCAATAGACTAAATACAACACCTTGTATAATTACCACTATTAGCTCTTGAACATACTATTGTTTATTGCCTAAAAATATGAGTTGCTTTGAAGATGAAAGATTAAATCATAGCTATGTTATTAACATTGATTTGAAAATGACTATCCCCTTCTAAATAACTAACGTGAAAGATAAATTATTTTTAAGAGGACTATGACCTGAAGCATTAGGGCGGTTTAATTGTGATTTTCTTACACAAGGAAAGGATGAAGACAAGAATTCCAGTAGTTCCAATCCCTTATCCAGGGCAATTGGGAAGTTGTTTACTTTTTGAGAGCCCACTGTTGACGTCTGCTCACTGAGTAATGTCATCAGATTTCCTGGTGGTGGTTATTTTGGGGGGGCAGTGGTAAGTAGTTGTCCGGCTCCAGTGGGCCTCTGCTCGACAGAGGTCCTGAGAGCCGGATATACCCCGTAGACAGGATGTAAGGTTAAATGCAGTCTAGTTAAGTAAATAAAGCAGTGTTCATGGTAAAAGAACGTTGCTGAAACATTGACGTTTTAAAGTTATACTGCTAAAATTATACTGAGGCAAAATTCATAGTCTTAAATCTTTTTAAAAATAAATCTATAACTTCTTTTATTGCTTAAAATAAATCCAGTGGTGAGTTATTTTTATAAGTTGAGATCATAAAGTTATGCTGTCCTTTGTAAAAGTAAAGCTATTTCACCGACTGGTAGAGTTGTTTTTCCAGGAGTGATCAGATTTTTGCCCTGAGCCATCCATACTTTCTATCTGGTCCCTAGCTTGTGACCAACACTGTATGTATTTTTTAATCTCTCTAGTCATTAACATTTTAAAAAATTTATTAGTTACTGCCTTTATTTCCCTCCTCTTGGTTTCCTTTAAGTTTTTTTGACTGTCAACTTTCTTAAATGTAATAATTTGAAAGCTTAGTATATTTAATTTTTTCTTGTTTCATGACAAAGAGATTTGACTGTGAATTTTGCCTCTGAGTATGATTTACACATATCCTGTAAGTTTTATTATACTGTATTCTCACTTTTATTATTTTTCAAATAATCTATAGCTATAGTTTGCACTTGCCTCTTTAATTCAGCAGTTGTGTAAGATACTGTTTTTTAATTTGGGGGGAGGAGGATAATTTGTTGTTGTTTAAACTTAAGTTTTTAATTTTTGGTTTGATTGCCTTATGGTCAAATACAGTAACACTGCATTTCTTGTGAATAAATACTGTACTATTTTTACTTTGGGGAATATGTTTTAAGGTTTTCTTTGTGACCTACTATATCATATATCTTCACAATATTCATATTTTCTATTTCTTTCTACTCAGATTTTGTTTTTTATCTACTTGATCCTTCATAGGGAGTCCCATTCTATCCCCCATCAAAGGCTGAAGACCCCAAGTCATGTGAAGGGTCCAAGTGCTCTATAATCACCTCTTTGTCTTTGGCAGTAGCAGCTTCTCCTGGTGATGGCTTTTCTGCTTTCTCTTATGAAACTGGCCCCCATACTGTGGAAAATCAATGCAAAATGAGTTTCTTTCTCTTTCTTCTTGCTAAAGTATGAGCAATTCCATTGTAGTTTCTAAGCAGCAGGCTGGTCTCATCCTTTGTTTTTTCATTCATTCTTTGCTTTAAACTTTATTCATAAAAATGAACAAACTGATCGTTCAAATTGGTGTCTCAGTGCCTCTTGCTTTCCTTCTTTCTGTGAAAGTGTAACTATATAGTGCAGATCTCTCTTTTAAGACTGTCTCTGCCCTTTTGGATAATCTTTTTTAGAAATTCTGACTTTGGCATCCACCTGGGCCCCTTGACCTGAGGCCGGCCCCTGGTTACAAAGCTCAAGAGGATAGATGGTACTCTGGGCTGTCTGATCTTTCACCTTCCACCCTGCCAGAGAGGTCCTCCTGCTCAGTCTTAGGTCTAGTATAGGAGCAGCCCTTGTCGCTTCTTCTACCTTCTGAGAGATGAAATGATTACAAAGCAAATCAGAAACTCAGCCAGGTGCCCCATAATTAGCAGGCATCAGCCTCTCACAGTTAAAAATATACATGGATTTCCTCTATCACATGTATTTATTGTAGGATAGAGCACTGCTTGTGGCGGGAGATTGGGGGTGGGCAGCCAGTTAGAAGCATCTTGTAGGAAGTCTTTTGGTTTGTTTTTCTAGGTATGGAATCATACCATCTCCACAGAGAACCATGGTAGTCTAGGGCTTCCAGCAGTATATATAGTGTCTCTGGGAAAATTGTAATAAAGTGTTTGTTCCTCAGAGTAGCAGCCCAATGTCAGGGTTCAACTCTTGGGGCCAGCCCCATCTTCTCCTTCCCTAGGCTTCTTTATGCAATATGCAGAGTGCTCAAACCTGTCAGTGGCCCTGGGTTTGAAGCACAGGCTCTAGATTGAGCATACCTGGGTCGGAATCCCAGCTCTTCTGTTTGCTGGCTGTGTGGCTTTAAAGCAAGGTGTGGAACCTCAATTTCCCAACTGTAAACTCTTAAAACGCTGTTGTGAGGATTTAGCGAAATAGCGTATGTACAGCCCTTAGCGCAGTGCCTAGTACATGCAAAGCTCTCCGTGGGCACTATGATTATTATTACTCCATTGGGAGTTTGGTTATGACCGTTATATTTATCTCTGTGTATTTTAATGTTAAGTTCTCAAATGGGTGGGTAAGCTTTTACTGGGAAGTACTATGCTAGGTAATGGGGATATAAAGGCAAATATGATGTTGTTCTTGCCCTTGAGAAGCTCATAATTTCTTTGGAAAGATAGACAGGTACACACGGTAGACCAGGATAAGGGCCTTTAAAAAGCAAGCAAGGGAGAGCTGTTAGGGTCAAATTCATAACCATTCTCTCAGACACATGGTTCTAGCCAGTCTCAGCTGGGTAAAGGAACTGGATGTAGAGATCCTACTGACAATTTAAGATGTTTATGAAGCCTTATTGTAGTATTCAAAGTTCATCTTAATGAAATAGATTATTGTTTCAGAAAATATAAATTACTAAAGTTGACTCTGGAAGAACTTATGTAGACTTCTAGCATGGAAAAAGTAGAAAAATACAGTGTCTTTGGTGTCCTGGTTTAGAAAAATTGGGAGAAAATATGATTCTCGGTATCAGGATGGTAGAAAAGATATAAAACACAAAGAAGAGAGATTTGTGTTTGGCTTCAGAAGTAAAGGGAGCAGCCTGGACAAAGGCATAGCGGCAGAAGGAACATGCTAAGCTGGGGGCAACCAGTGCATTGTTGTTGCCCCTGCACAGAGGGGGCAGGGAGGAGACTGTGAGGTGGGAAGAGATCTCTGGCTAAGAGTTGGGGACCAAAGTTCTTGTCCTGGCTCTGCCATTTATTTGCTGTGACTCCCTAGGCTAATCATTTCCTGTCTGTGGGCCTCAATCCCCAGCACACTTCTTCTCTTGACACACATGGGGTCATCATGAGTCAGAGTTGACTCAACGGCAACTGGTGTGTGTGGTGGTGTGAAATGAAGAGGGTTGACTGTTTCTCAGTAAGGCTTCTTGGCTCTGACATCCCGTGATCTGACTGCTGGATTTCATTATTCATGTGCCATTTTAGATACAAGATTTCATCGTTTACCCTGGGAAAGTGGAAGTAGGGATGGAAGGATCCAGTACTTAGTCAGTGTTTACTCTTTGGAGGCTCTATAGATTGTAATCTTGTTTGATCTTTGTAACAAAAATAATTTAATATTATTATTTCCATTTTACAAATGAGAAAATTGAAGCTGAGGGAGGTTAAGTAAGTCACCAAAAGTTGCATACAGCTAGTAGAAGGCAAAGCCAGGATCAGACCCATCATTAATTTCTTCCTCCCTACTCCGTACCACCCCTGGGCTTTATAAGGAGTTCCCTGGATTTTTCATAATTATTTCTGCGCCTACTAACTATTCTCTTTAGGCGACTTTTCTCTAGAGTAGAAGTGTCACTTTCATCTGTGGCACTGGCTAGAAAGAGAAAATTTTAAACAAGCTTCTCTTTTTCTTGTTTTTTAAGTAAATCTCTTTCTTGCAGGTAGCAGTAGCTGATGTGCAGTTTGGCCCCATGAGATTTCATCAAGATCAGCTTCAGGTAATACTCAAATGCAGTAAATAATGAACTGTGCCATAGTTTGCATGTGTTGATTTTCTTCACAGAGGAGGGAGAGGGGCCTAAAGCTATATACTAAAAAGTCTTCTATTTTAGGTAATAGTATTAGATCAATGTTAAAGTTCCTGAACTTCATAATAGGACTGTGGTTATATGGGGGAATGCCCTTTTCTTAAGAATACACATTGAGGTATTCAGAGATGAAGAGATGTCTGCAATCTACTTTAAAATGGTTCAGGAAAAAAAGAATAAAAAAAGTATATAATGGGGGGGAGGGAGAAAAGCAGAGGTGGCAAAATGTTAACGAATTGGTGAATCTAGAAGGGTATACTGGTGTTCATTGTCATTCGCAACTTTTCTGTAGGTTTGAAATGTTCCCATATGAAAAGTGAAAACAAATAGTCTTCTCTCTGTTGGTGAATCACCTGTCTGTTGGAGAGGAAATGTGTATGATTTGTCTAATCCAAAATATTAAACAGAAAATAAACTCAATTGGTTATTAAACCTGTTGCGGTAGAGTCCATTCCGACTCATAGCGACCTTATAGGACAGAAGTACAACTGCCCCATAGGGTTTCCAAGGAGAAGCTGGTAGATTTGAACTGCCGACCTTTTGGTTAGCAGCCAAGCTGTTAACCACTATGCCACCAGGGCTCCCAACTGGTTATTGGTGTCATTTGATTTAGCCCCCAAATTATTTGGTGCTTCCTACACAGAAATGCATGTTCACTATTACATTAAAAAAAGAAGTTGGCAGAAATGTGCATTGTTAGTTCTTTGCTATGGTATTTGTGCAACTGGGTAAATCTGGAGGAACTAAGCCTTGGAGGAATAGGAGTTTTGTCCATTTGTAGTTTCTGTCTAACCACTGCCGCACTGCCCTCATTGTCAGTCTGGTTCAGAGGGGGTGGAGCAGTGGTGTTCCTAAACCAGATTTGGCTGGAGGTACCTGGCTAGGGAAGAGGCAATCTATCCTGTTCCCCAGGCAGCAGATCCAGGCCTGATCTGCTCTGTTCCAGGTGCCCAGACAGCAGCTAGTGCCCCGGGGCAGAGGCATAGATGCTGCTTCTTGTAGCTGGTCCTGTTCCTCTATCACTTAACCAGCAGGCTTTGAAATGTAACATTTTGGTCTACTTTAAATTTCTCCTCCTCTCATCAGAGTATTTTTTTTTTTTTCAACTTGGAGGAATTGCATAAAACCTAGAGTCAAACATTTAAATATACTATTTAAATGATTAAGTGTTCCAGTAGTTTCAATGAAATAATATTGAAATTTTTTATTGAAATAATACTGAATTTGCCATCTACTTGGTGTTACTTTCTGTTAATTTAAATAGTTGTGTGTTTTCACTGATTTTGTTTTAAGGTAAAGTGCTTAAGGAATGATTACTTTATAATGTATTAACCAAGTCTTTGTTGATTCTACTCGTTCTGGACCTCCAGACTAAGACCAGATAGAAAATAGCATTAATTTTGAGGAGCTGAGTGATAATGTCCCTGAGCTGTGTATAGGAGAAGGATTTATATTGACATTTTGTTATGTTTACATCCGTTTACTTGTCTTGAAAACACTTGGGACTTTTCTGTGGCTTGTTAAGAACTGACAGTTCTAACAGCATCTTTTTTAAAAAAAGTGTTCATGCTCTTTTGATCCAGGTACTTTTAGTGTTTACTAAAGAAGATAGCCAGTGTAATGGATTCTGTAAGGCATGTGAAAAGGCAGGATTTAAGTGTACAGTCACCAAGGAGCCTCAGGCTGTCCTTTCCTGCTTCCTGGACAAACATCATGACATCATCATCATAGACCACAGACATCCCCGACAGCTGGACGCAGATGCGCTATGCAGGTAAGCCTGAGACTTGGACCTGAATAGTGCCGTTGACATTTGTAGCAGTAAATACAGCCAGGAAGTACATTACGTTAAATTCAGTCTCTCTTTTAAGGCATTCGCCTTCCATGCATGTAAAATAATCAAGATATTAGAATATCATTATTTCTCGGACTGATCTTACTATCTTTTTTGTTTTATTTTGTTTTGCTTTCCTTTGCTTAAAACAGTAAGAAATTATGAATGAAAACCATTAAGGCTTAATCTGAAACCCAATATGTAATTAATTACAACTATCATCTGCATATCACTAAAACAAGAGTTATTATAATTTTCTAGATGTTTTTAAAGTTATAAAAAATTTGAAAATTGTCTTCTAATGTTAGGTGAATGTGCAATGTGCCTTGTTTGTAATACTTGCAGAATATCAATATCATGAGAGAATTCCGAGTAGCAGATACAAATCTAAGAAAAGGTTTTTAAAGAAAGTTTTTTGCTGCTGATGGAAGAAAGGCAAAGTAAAGTACCTGGTTTTATTTAATAGAAAACTTTGTTTTGAGGAAGGCAACTCACAGTTTTAATATAATATAAAATTTTATAGTATATTAAGAGCATTTAAACAGATTTAAACCAAATATAAAAACAAAAACCAAACTCATTGTTGTCAAGTCGATTCTGACTCATAGCGACCCTGTAGGACAGAGTAGAACTACCCTATAGGGTTTCCAGGGAGCAGCTGGTGGATTCGAACTGCTGAGCTTTTGGTTAGTAACTGAGCTGTTAACCACTGCACCACCAGGGCCCAAAACTGATGTGACAAGAAAATGATGTCATATCAATAAGGTCACAAGAAAATGACATCATATCAAAAACGTCATTTGCCGGGTATGTGGTGATTTCACCGTGCATTTATTCTCCTTGGTGGTGAGAACCCACATTCCAGGTAGGCAGACTAGGTAGCTTTCACCCTAGTGTGGTTTGCCTCAGTAGACCTTCGTCTCTGGCCTTTATCTGGTGCTAAAGTGCTGCTTATATTAATCTAGTTGAATCCACAGTAAGTCATTATCACTGTATCCCAGATTTGCTTGACATACTATCTAGCTGGTCACTTAACACATTTGCAAGGGACTGCAGCCCAGGAGCAGTGGACAGAGCTCTGGCCAGGGCAGAGTGAGGCCCAGGTCCTAGGCTCAGCTCTTCCCTTGACTTTGGGGATCCCTCTACATTTTCTGCGAATGTGTTTTTTCAGCTATAAATTTGGAACACTTGATTTCCGAGATTTTGTATATCCCTGTTTGATTGCTGTCATTCAGAGAAAGGAAGAAAATATCTAAAAAACGTGGTGCTCGGTAGTATTGGTAGAATGCCGCAAGGCGGGAGAGGTATCTAAGGAGGGCCAAAGGGCTGCCAAAATAGAAAAGGTGAGGAGGCGGTAAGGTACTGAGGAAAGCTCAGCCTCTTTCCCAGTCTTGCCCAGGCCCAAACCTAGCCACAGGTATGTGCTAAACAATGAAAATTCATGCTCATAAAGAATACTTTGCTAGATCTTGTATTATCAGAGAAAGGTTAAACCAAAACAAAAAAAACCGAACCCATTGCCGTTGAGTCGATTCTGACTCATAGTGACCCTGTAGGACAGAGTAGAACTGCCCATAGAGTTTCCAAGGCTGTAATCTTTTCAGAAGCAGACTGCCACATCTTTCTTCTGCGGAGCGACTGGTAGGTTCAAACCGCCGACCTTTTGGTTAGCAGCCAAGTGCTTAACCACTGCACCACCAGACCTCCGTAAAGAAAGGTTAAGTTGTGTTCGTTATGCTCCACTTTTTAAGGGAGGAAAATGTACTATTGTTATACGTTTTATGTAACAATACTAAAATAGTGTTAATTCTTCAGCAAATTTTTGTTGAGCACTATCTATACAAGAGAGTTTTCTAGACTAAAAATAAATACAATGTTCTTAGAAGCTTATAGACTAGTAGAGTTGAAGTATTTAAGTCACAAAAAGTAATGTTACATAATACTCAGTCAAAAACATACACAAATAACAAATTTCATAAGAATTATAATTAAGAGTTCTCTCATCATGTAAATAAGTTTATACAATTTTAAAAATAAAGACTGTGAACTGGATGTGGTTTTAGTGAAATATAAAATGTCATGTGTACATCTCATCTACAAAGCTCCATCATCCCCCATGCAGACTCTGCTGGGGATTTAGGGCTTCCCAAGAGAGAGCTCTGATACCCATAAGTTCTCTGTCATGTTGAGAGATACGACTCACAGGGTCATTTTGTTGTTGTTGTTTTGTTACATTAGTTGATTCTGACTCATAATGACCCCGTAGGACAGAGTAGAACTGCCCCGTAGGGTTTTCTAGGTTGTAACCTTTATGGAAGCAGACTGCCACATCTTTCTCCCAAGGAGCGGCTAGTGAGTTCAGACCACTGACTGTAGGTTAGTAGCCAGGTGCTTAACCACTGTACCACCATGGCTCCTTTTACAGGGTCACTAGAGCAAATCTAATCTCCTTCTCCAGAATGGGTTTCCAACATTTGAGGACAGGGATTGTGTTCCCCTGAGATGTCTTCTCCTTCCTGGATTGAGCACATCCTCACTGCTGTCAGCAGTTCCTCACAGAGCCCTCTGAATATGCTCTTCCGATTGATATCTCATGTAAGCATATCCTCCAGGACTGAAACCTGGATGATTTGGATGGACCAGTGAAGAGAAGGCAGAATAGTCACCTTCCCTGTGCTAGCCAGAGAATGGACCTTTATGAGCACAGCCCACAATCTCATTCCTTTCCCGATGGTCATGTCACAGCCCTGGTCTTTCTTACTAACTGGCATTCCACCATATTATCCTCATATTGTTTGTGGGTGGTAGAGGGTCCTTGTGCCATTTATAGTGAGTTTTCTAGAGGCAAGAGTAGGCCCTGCCTTTATTTATCCTAAGTTGGTTGGTTCATCTGGATTCTGGTCCTACCTGGTTTATCTTCCTTAAGATCATCCCCTTTAAGGATGCCTGTCCATTATAGACTATTTCTTCAAGGAGTCTTTCTGGGCTCCCCTCCTGAGCCGCTTACACTCTCTCTCAGCAAATTACCCAGCTCACAAGACCTTAGCCCTGGCAGAGCTCTGTCCTTCCCTTCATCTTCCCTTTTGAGATGCCCTATGATCAGTTTTTCATCAGCTGCTGACCTGAGTGACTAGCATTCATTTATATCTCTCTGTTGGGGGCATTTGGAACTCCTTATACTCCTTATAAGATGCTTTGTTAAAGGTCAACTATTCTGTGTCTGCTACATTTCCCAAGTCTGCCAGTTTAAGAACACTGCTTTGCAAGTTTTCTCAGTTCTGGGCACTGTATTTGGTACTAGAAATACATAAATGAATAAGACATGGCTCTTGCCCCTGAGGAGCTAATGCTTTAGTTGGCAAGGCAAGTAAGTGATTTCAGCACAGGAGAATAAGTGCCCACAGATGAGGTATATACAGAGTGCCAGTGTTAGGAGGGCTCCACAAGGACATTTAGGTTGATTCCTGAAGGATAAGCAAGAGTTTTGAAAGGAGGAAAGGCGGAGAAAACTTCTGGGTAGAGGAGCAGCTTGTGTAGGGACAGGCATCAGTGAGCTCGGGGTATCCAGGGCTCCTCTGCAAGTTTTATGTGGCTGCTGGATCAGGCAGAGGTGGACTGTGGCTGATGGTGAGGCTAGAGCTGCAGACACGAGCCAGATCACAGGGGCTTTGTGTGCTGAGCCAAAAGGGTTGGGCTTCACTCTGTAGGCAGTTGAGACACTGACCTATTCTATGCAAGAGAGCATCAAGAGTAGATGAAAGATCATTCTAGCTGCCAAGTGGAGAATGGAGTTGAAGAGGCAAATCAGTGAGTTGTGAAGCTCTTAGAGGCCATCTTGTGTGGTGCCAGATGTCTGTGCCTCCTCCCAACTTCCTATCAAAAAACTCATGAAGATAGTTAGAGACAAGGGTTGACTACAGCAATAAAAATACAAAGATATGATGAGAGAGATGTCAGAAGCTAGGGGAACAGAAAAGGACACGGATTCCCGCTATATCTGTTGTACCATGGGGACTAATTAAGAAGCCTGTTCTACAGAGACTAGAGGAACCCCTGAGACTATGGCCCCCAGACACCCTGCTAACTCAGAACTGAAGCCACTTCCAAAGCTCACTTTTCAGACAAAGATTAGACAGGCCTATAAAACACAATAACACACATGAAGAATGTGCTTCTTAGTTCAGTCAAATACACGAGACCAGATGGGCAACTCCTGCCCAAAAGTAAGACAAGAAGGCAGGAAGGGACAGGAAAACTGGACAGATGGTCACAAAGAACCCCCAGGCTGGAAAGGGGGAGAGTGCTGTCATAATAAAAGGATTGCAACCGATGTCACAAAACAATATGTGTATAAATTTTTGTATGAGAAACTAACTTGAGCTGTAACCTTTCACCTAAAGCACAATAAAATTAAAAAAGCCTATTCCTGGACTGTCCCTCACATACTTCAATCTCAGAAGCTGAAAAGGTTTTGCTTCACTCTCACTGTGTCCTGCCAAGCCTAGGATGCTGGACATGAACTGGCCGGAGGAACAGATGGCTAAGCCCCAGCTGAGCAGCTACGCTTCTGTGAGCTGGCCAGAGGCCTGCCCTCCAGCTTCCTTCATTTACTTTCTACATTTGTTTGGAAACCAAAGACAGGGAGCAGAAGGAGATGGACAGAGACAAAGTGTTGTAGGAAGGAACAGAGGCATAAGCAGCCTGGGAACAGTCCTTCACAAACTGCTATATTCACAAAACAACAAATTGCATCAGATTCTCAGGTTGAGTTAGAGAACGGAGAGAGCAGAGCAGGCGCCTGCTCTGTGCAGTGGAGCCATGCTGTAAGGATGCCTGCTGGCAGCACTTTCTCAGCCTGCACTGGGCACCCTTTCACCTGATCTGCAGGTCTAGACTTAAGAGGAGGACAGCTGCTGACACCAAAATGTACAGTGAAGAAGTGTAATGAAACTTCTGACCCTCTCTGCTGGCCATCTCTTGGCCTGAGTAGATGTTGTTTCCTCTCAGGAGTGAGTAAGCAGGATAAAGAACGAGGCTTGTGAAAAGCTGCCACAACATATGGAGGGGGAAAGAAGAGCCCTAAAGACTAAGAAGATTATTTTTAACAAGAAACTGATGAGCCTTTTAGAAGACATATGCTTAGTGTACTCGGAAGAAGTGAAGAAATAGTCCTTTGTGCAGCAGGACTGGGACTTTGTAATGAAAGGGAAGATTTTATAAAGGGAGCTGGCAGAAATAAAGCACTGTGTAGAAACCTAAAATACATTAACAGAATTCAAATCCGTGTTGAATGCTGAAGCAAGATTGAACTCAGAATGCATGATGCTTTCATTCAGTCTTTTGATTCACTTTGGCCTGCACATCCTTTTTACCACTGTAAATTCCATTCTTTACAATCTGAAACTCCACACAGCAGAGAGAACAGAAGCAATGTGCGGGCAATGGCATTGTGCTGTTATAAAACTTAACTCATTAAAGGGTTTTGCTGTGTTCTTATAGGAAGCCTCCCTTGTGTGGACTTTTTTTCCCAATTTTGTGTTGAGACTCATCAGAATCATTGGTAGTTGCCTCAT
The DNA here is from genome assembly GCF_000243295.1 of Trichechus manatus latirostris. NCBI lineage: Eukaryota > Metazoa > Chordata > Mammalia > Sirenia > Trichechidae > Trichechus > Trichechus manatus. Next base: position 4,705,576 of record NW_004443945.1, read on the forward strand.
ATGGCTTGAGACCGGTAGTTGCCCCCAAAACCCATTTCCATTCTTTTCATGATAATAGAATCTCTGATGTTTAGCTGGGTGTATGGCCACCTAGAAAATACACTGCATTTCCTAACTTTTCTCATAGCTGGCCAGTGGAAGTATGTGCATCTTCTGGAAAGTGTCCTTGGAGGGTGCATACCCTTCTTCTACACTCTTCCTGTTGTTTGGAATGTGGACATTATGGTCAGAGCTCAAACATCTATCTTGAACTACAAGGAAAGAACCAGGAACAAATTCTGAGGGGAGTCTGGTTCTGACACTGCAGGGTGCCCTGGTAGCCTTGGACTGCCTCCTCTGCACATCTTCTAGGGGAGTGGTTCTATTATGTTTAGCCAAATCTCATCCTAATGATACACCAAGGTTGCATGGTTTTAAGAGCTTCCCAGCATGCTTCCTCTACCTTTCAGAACCTCATACTGTAGAATCATACTCTTTTTTCCTAGAAATCTGCCTTCCTAAAGTCTAGGTGTACATTTTCACTATGCCAAGCCATTTCTTTCGTAGTTTTCATTAATTCTAAAGCAAGGGTGTTATTTTCCAACCCAGTTTCTGACATTTCTATTTCCTAGCCAGTTTTTCCCTCTTATTGATCAGAAAAAGTCAGCCATACACATCTGACTTTTTACACAGTTTTAGAGCTCCTTTGAAGGGATCAGCTTATCTCCAGGTAAAGCATGATCTTCCCTTCCACTTCATCCTTAGCCAAATGTCCATCACACCTGTATATCCAGTAATGGGTGGGAAATCCAAAACTACTTAATCAGATCATCTGCCTGGTTGTCTATGTGCTATTATATTGCCCAGATCCTTGTTTTTCTTTTAAACATAAAAGAGCTGGCTGGGGATGGCTGGCTGCATACTTAAATTTGCTTGTCCTCTCTCCAAATCTCTTTTGATTTGTTGGAAACATAAAAATAAGAACAAATAGAATGTGCAAAGAAGCCATGGAAATACCATTTCTGAGTCCATGTTTCTCATTCCCTGTTTAAGATTAGTGCTAGGATAAATATTTGTCATCAATTTTGACAACTGAACTGTGTGAGTACCTGCCATGCTAGTGACCCTTCCCAGTCGAAGCAGCCCCTCCCATGGCCCCTTATCTTGGAAGCTGTGCTTGCTTGGTCTTCAGACAGAGAGACCATGGTTGGACCAGGGATTGACACTTGGCCAGCAAGCCCTGCAGTGACCAGTTGAGAAGGAAGGGCTCTTCCAGTAGAGCCATGCAGTGCCGTTTAGGTTGGCTCCCTCAGGAGAGGATAAGCAGATGGGAGCTAGAAGAGTATGGAGTGGACACTGGGAAAAGCAGAAAGGAAGGCAGGCTGGCTGGCCACATGGCCCATGAGAGCTGCTTTTCCATCCCCGAGCAACTTTCCTGCCCCAGGTCTAGTCTACATCTGTAGACTCTAAGCCTTTCTCAACCTGGATTCCACAAGAAAATTAAGTCTCAGTACCCTAATGCATGGGTGGTCAAAGAGGAACACAGTCATGCTTATTCATTTATGTATTTTCTGTTGCTACTTTCATGCTACAGTGGTAGAGTTGAGTAGTTGCAACAGAGTCTGAATGGCCTGCAAAGTCTGAAATATTTACTGTCTGGCCCTTTACAGAAAAAGTCTGCTAAGACTGAGGCATCTATTGTGTATAATGAATTAACTTCTCTCTTATGCATCTAGAATGGTTCAAAGTTATGTGCCATCCTTAGGAGAATCGAGAAATAAGCACTCAAATCATTTTCTCTGTTCTGTGATTCAGAAGTGTTTCTACTTTAACTGAAAGAGCTAAAGTAATGCTTTAAGTCTTGGCTGGTCTCTGTCCCATCCTGGATACATTGTAAAGGAGGCCAGCACACTTCTGACTTGGCTGGCGCAGGCTGGGCATAGTCCTCTCCATTTCCCTCCGTCTAAAGTCTCCCTCCAGCCTAAGTCTTTTCTTCCCCCAGTCCAGGGGCTGGGCCCCTTTCTTCTCCTGTAGCCTGATTCTTCTTTTCCAGAGTCCTACTTTCTTCCCTCAGCATAGGATGAGTTGAAGCTGTCGCATATCTCCAGTGGAGCAGTTTCTTTTCCTTCTTCTCCTGCTCTGTGTCACGTTTATTTCTGCCCTCTCTGTGTCTTGGCTGGATTTTCATTCCTCATGGCCTCTTGGGGAGGCCTAGTGGTCTAGTGGTTAAAGCACTTGGCTGCTAACTGAAAGGTCAGTGATTCAAACCCACCAGCCACTCTGTGGCAGAAAGATGTGGCAGTCTGCTGCTTGTATAAAGATTACAACCTTGGAACCCTATGGGCAGTTTTACTCTGTCCTGTAGGGTCACTATGAGTCAGAATCAACTCAACAGCTGTGGATTTGGTTTGAGTTTTTTGATAGCCTCTTGGGAATCTTCTTCTCTAGAAGGGTTAAATCACTCTTTGTATGGGGAGCCTCATACTCCTTGGGTAACTTCAGTGGGGCACTTTCTTCTTTTCTGGACTAGGCCGTGTTCTTAACCTTTTCTATCAGGTATTGATTCCCTTCTTTCTGACAGATAAGAATATCTTGCATTACCTAATTTTGAATTTGTGGTGTTGTTGCCTCCATTCAACCTAAGAACTCTTCATTCTTTGTGCTGCTCAGAATACAGTGGGGGGAGAGCTGATCCTTGGGCTCCTTCATCCCTGCCTTAAGCCTAGCCATCAGCTTGTGATAATACAAGTGTTTCCCTTTGGTAAGAAGAGACAAATAGCCCTTTTCATGCAAGAGCAAGGTAGAGAAAATTCTCCACCTGAAACAACTTAGGTTAACAAAGACTAAAACCAATAGAAGGCACATCACCTCAGTTAGCTGATATATTTGGACTCCATAATTGTTATGGTTCCCACAGGACACTGATTAGGAGTTTGTCTCCAAAAGAAAAAGATGAATCCAAAGTGTGAAGGGATCTTTTGCTCTCCCTTATTACCCCCCCCAACTTTAATTGTTCTACCAAAATTAAGTGTATTTGTTTTTAAAGAATTGTTTTAAATTTATTTTAAAGTTTTTTTTTTTTTTTTTTTTTTAAGGTCTGTCAGATCATCAAAACTCTCAGAAAACACAGTTATTGTTGGTGTTGTACGCAGGTAAACTTTTATTTTTTCCAGTGTTGAAATTCAAGTGACTGTATAATGCTTGCTCTTACAGGTGGTTGAATAATAATTTGCATGTTGTAACAGGCATGATTCTATTTAGTTTGGCCTTTTCTTCTTTCTTCTTTCCTACTTTCTTTTGCTTCTCCGATAACTTTATGGAGGGAGTTTCCGTGATTTTGAACTGCCTTTTACTTTAGAAATAGACAAACCATCAGAGAGTTCCATTCCTAAAAGTATCAACGTTTTCCAGAGGTATCTTCTTAGGGCCTTCTAACTCAGATTTCCATGAAGATTTGAATTTAATAGAAATGGGGGAAAGTCTTGTATTTCATCCTTCAGTTGAAGGTGAGGAAAGAATAGAAATATGTGAGGAGGAGGGTAGTATTCAAATAAATGTTATTTAGGTTATATATTTTTATAGATGTAAGAAATATTTCTGTGTCTTTTAAACTTGTATCCTGAGCTGTTAGGGGGAGGAGGGAACTTCTAACTTTTTTTTTTAAATAAACTGAAAGTAGAAGCAAATAGGAGATAATTTAGTTTAAACTTAAGTTTTTACATATTAAATAGGCATATGCACATCCCTGTATTCTAGCTGCTAATATAATCTCAGTATTAATATATACTGCCAAAAAACTAAATGTGAAATTGAAACAGAAAATTGTTTTCAACTTTATACTTTAAATTTTTATATTAATCTGATTCATCTAAAAGTACTCATTATATGACAGCCCAGTAGCAGTATTACGTAAATTAATGAATAGTTAAAGGAGTGAGATATAATTGATAAAACTTTCTCTAACCTTTTACCATGTTCTTTTGAAGGGGAGATAGAGAAGAGTCATCTGTCATGCCCCTCATTGCTGCTGGCTTTACAAGGGTATGTACCGGCTTCTTTGTTATACAAGTATAATTCAGTGTGAGAAATTATTTTTTCTCAGTTCAGTGCTCAGCAAAAGTTTTGAATTAATTCGAAGTTAAAAAAAAAATGTCCTTATACTGTGTTACTGTTTGGTGTAACTTTATAACTGAATAGTCTAATCTACCACACTCTACTTTCTTATTCTCTTAAAACTATGTCTGCTAGTCATATAAACATAATAAAATCTTTAATGCTTTACTCATTAAAATGATACCACGGGATATATTTTTATAATGCTTATATGGATACTTGCAACTTTTAAGACTACTTCAGGGATTCTATAAATAAGGCAACCCAAACACTACTCTGTTTTCTTCCACCCCAGCTCTAATCTATTGGTTTCTCCTAACCCAAAAGTCTGCTGGGAGCCTCAGTCCAAACCAAACTTGTTGCCATTGAGTTGATTCTGACTCATAGCGACCCTATAGGACAGAGTAGAATTGCTCCATAGAGTTTCCAAGGAGCAGGTGGTGGATTCAAACTGCTGACCTTTTGGTTAGCAGCCGAACGCTTAATCACTGGCACCACCAAGGCTCCATAAAAACATATCCCATGGTAAAGTAGGTTGCAAATGAGGCCTTAGAAATCATGATGGAGAAAACTTAAGTAAGGCTGACCCTTGGGCAGATTTGTAGCTCAAATTTGTATCAGTGAGGTAGCCAAGAAACTTCAAGCCATGAATTTAGTTTATAGTGGTTCTGGAAGAGGAGTACTGCTAGGTTCCTGGCAGAAGCAAATATAAATCCTTCCCAGAGGAAGACACCTTTATCTTTGGCCTTGGAAAATCTCCACAAGTAGTTGTTCAAGAGCAACAGGCATTACAAAAGGGAACCAGAGAGGTTAATCTGTAAATGACAACAGCATCAGAACAATAAAAGAGGGAATAAACAGTGTAGATATAGAACCTTCTAATGGAGAGGAAGTCAAGTGATACCAAGTAATCATAGACTGGTTCAAATCTAGGAAGATAAGGGTAAATTTCAAGGTAACCACAAAGAAAGTTAACAAACCTACACATCAAAATAAAGAAGAAAACCATAAAGTCTCAGTACAAACAAAAACAAAAGAAATGAAAAAAAAATCCACAAACAAAAGGAACTCAGCACAGGAGAGTAAGAGGAACAAAACTGAAGGACATTATGCTGAGTGAAATAAGTCAACCACAAAAGGACAAATATTGTATGAGAGCTCTACTGTATAACTCATGTAAAAGTTTATACACAAAAAGAAACAATCTTTGTTGGTTATGAGGGATGGGAGGAGTGGGGGGAAACTAAATAGATAGGTGGTAACTTTGGTGACGGGTCAGACAGTACACACTACTGGGGAAGCCAGCACAGCTTGTAAAAGGAAAGGTCATGGAAGCTCCATAGACACTTCAAAACTCCCTGAGGGACTGACTTGCTGGGCGGAGGGCTGTGGGGACGATGGTCTCGGGGAACATCTAGCTCAATTGGCATAACACAGTTTATAAAGACAATGTTCAACATTCTACCTTGGTGAGTAGCACCCAGGGTCTTAAAAACCTGTGAGCAGCCATGTAAGATACTCCACTGGTCTCACCCCTTTGGGAGCAAGGGAGAATGAAGAGAACAAGATACAAGGAAAAGATTAGTCCAAAGGACTACTGGACCACAGCTACCATGGCCTCCACCAGACTGAGCCCAGTACAGCTAGATGGTGCCCGGCTACCACCCCTGACTGCTCTGACCAGGATCACAATAGAGGGTCCTGGACAGAGCTGGAAAAGGGTATAGAACAGAATTCTAACTCACAAAAAAAGACCAGATTTACTGGCCTGAAAGACTGAAGAAACCCCGAGAGTATGGCCCCCGGACACCCTTTCAGCTCAGTGGTGAAACCCCTCCCGAAGTTCACTGTTCAGCCGGTGATTGGACAGCCTCATAAAACAGAACAGGACTAATGAGGCACACCAGCCCAGGAGCAAGGACTAGAAGGCAGGAGGGGACAGGAAAGCTGGTAATAGGGAACCCAAGTTTGAGAAGGGACAGTGTTGACATGTCATGGGGTTGTTAACCATTGTCATAGGGCAATATGTGTACTGTTTAACTGAGAAACTATTTGTTCTGCAAACCTTCATCTAAGGTACAAAAAAAAAGGAAAAAGAATTATCTATGTGAGATCAAATCGACAACAGCAACTCAAAAGGTTTGATGGGAAGCCTAGAGGACAGTGAGTTGAAGATAATGGTGATGGAATAATTTGGAAAAGGATAGTGAGAATAGCAGCACAACTGGAAGAATGTAATCGATGTCACTGAGTTATACATGTAGAAACTTTCAAAGTGGTGTAACTTTGGCTATGTATATTTTCACCGAAAAAAAGGTCCTCAAGGTCAAGAAAGGAGAGTGTTCATATGTCGTGGGGTTGTTAACCAATGTCATAAAACAATATGTGTACTGACTGTTTAATGAGAAACTATTTGTTCTGTAAACCATCTAAAGTACAATAAAAAAATTAAAAAAAAAAAAAGAGCAACAGGCAAGCACTCAGGCAAAGCTAACCAATTCACAAGGAGTCAAGACATCATGACTAAGAACTGCTGAGGGACGAGGGGTGCAAGACAGCAGAAACAGACCCGCACACTCCTCAGATAGTAGAATTTTCAGACATGAATTATAAAGTAATTATGCATATTATATGTAAAGAAATAAAAGACAACAAAAGCTTGAAAATATCAGAAAGGAATAGGAAACTAAAAAGTGACATAACAGATTTTAAACATAACAAAATAGAGTTTGGAGAAATGAAAAACACAACTGAAAAATTTTAAACTTAGACAATAGATCAGCAGAAATTATCCAGCATGTAGCACAGAGATACAAAATCAGTTAGAAAGGTTAAAAAAAAAAGTGGAGAATAGTGTGTGAAGGTTTAGCATATATATAATTGAAGTTCCAGAAGGAGAGGAGAGAGAATGGGGCAGAGGAAATATTTGAAGAGTGAACGACTGAGAATTTTCCAGAACTGATGAAAGACTGCAGTCCACAGATTCAAAAACTTCAACAAATCCAAAGTAGAGTAAATGAAAAGAAGATACATCATAGTGAATCCCCAAAAACATAGAGAAGATCTTTAAATAAGCCAGAGAAAAAAGATTACCTTCAAAAGAATGACAGACTGATAGCTGTCAACAGCAACAAATGGAAATCAGAAGACAGTGGAATAATATTTTTAATGTGGTAGGAAAAAATAATTGCCAACCTAGAATTTTATACCCAGCATAAATATCGTTTAAAAATGGGGATGAAATAAAGACTTTCAGAAAGATGAAAACAGGGAGTTCATAACTAGCAGACCCTCACAAAAGGAAATTCTAAAGGTTATCGTTAAAGCAGAAGGAAGGTGATCCCAGGTAGAAGATCTGAAATGCGAGGAGGAATGAAGAGCAAAGAAAATGGTGAATATAAAACAGTAATAATAACGTCTAGTTCAATCAGTGATTGTAGAAAGAGACTGCAACCCAAGAATTTCACCAGCCATGTTGCCGTTCACCTTTCAGGGCAAAAGAAAGATACTTGGGAGTATACATAAAAATCAGAGATAAATTCCCCTAAGAACCCTATCTGAGGAAAATAACTGAGAAAAGACTGACCATCTAAGAAATGACCTAGAGCAGAAACTGCAAGATAAGGGAAGATGAAGAGGAGAGGAAAAGTGGAGAGCAATGAAGCCTGCCATGTGCATGTTCTCTCACACTACCTTCCTCTTTCTCTGGCTCTCCTTTTTTTCCTCTCTCTCTGTGTACATACATGTGTGCATATGTGTGTGTTTAATTTTATCTATCTATCTCTTAGGCCTAAATGAATAGAACATATAATATCCTTGCAACAGAAGGGCCATAACAAAAGGGAAATATAAATAATAGCTTAGTATTTAATTTCTGGATTATTTTAGCAAACCTAAGGCGTTACGCAAGTTTGTGAAGAGGTGGTGGAGGTAAAACAGGGCGGGATTAAGGCATGTGAGGGCTGTAAACACTGATAATCTGTGGTGCACCTTCCTCTGCTTACTCACACATTCGAACAAGATATGTGAGTTATATATATATATATATATGTATGTGTGTGTCTTAAGCTGTCCACGATACTTCTTTTTTAAATGTGACTATAATATTAGTGATTGAACACAAAACTGGAGTAGTATGCCATTTTAATGGAATGAGATGAACTAGATTATAAAATTTTTGGTGGATGCAGGATACTAAGATTGTTACTATATACCACATTTTCTACAAAAAGAATATTCCACATATTCTACAACAAAGAAAATGAGTCAGTGAACTTAATTGTTTCAACTATCAATCTAAAATTCTGTTGATCTCCCACAACAAAAAATTGACTTTCACCACTTTTGCTTTTAGTGGCTCGTACTTAAGTTTTGATGCTTGTTTTGTAATTCATTGCAATGGTAGACTTATTTGAGATCTTTTGCTTTTGTGCATCATCTGGAATTGGATCGTTAGGTTGCCTGATACCCGGACAGGACCCTGATTGCTGTTCAGTTGGGGACATCTGCCTTTGCCCTGGCAACTGAAGGAACTCTGGAAGGGGCCCTGCATCAGACTCAGACTTGGAGATAGTAGGCTGCAGATGCCCCATCTCTTAGGCCTCAGCTTCCTCCACAGTCAGATAGGGTGTAATCCATTTATTGAGCGGGTAAAAGCAAAGAACTGTTCATAGAAATAAACCAAAGGAAAAAAAAAAAATGATTGCCATCAAGTTGGTTCTGACTCATAGCAACCCTATAGGACAGAGTAGAACTGCCCCATAGGGTTTCCAGGGAGCAGCTGGTAGATTCGAACTGCCAACATTTTGGTTAGCAACTGAGCTCTTAACCACTGTGCCACCAGGGCTCACAGGAATAGGGATGAGTAAATGTTCACAGATTTTTTTTTTTTTTTTTAAATCTGAATGGAACAATGTGTCAGAACACAGTGGCTTCTAAGATATCTTCATGGGATACATAATTTAGTGGGGTGGGTCTGTGCTTCTCAGATCCATGTAATTTTCTTTAATTGGCATGAGATGTTTCCCTTATGTAAATGTTGCTGCAAAAAACAGCTAATGTCCCCAGCAATAAGAAATACTTGGCAAATCCATGACTTTTATCAGTCCCTCTGCCATGGAGGATAATCATTTCTTGGCTTAGTTGTGCTGTTGTTAGTCGTTAGTGTAGCAAACCACCACTTATCTGTTGGAGAAATATGGCCTTGGTGATAGAAATGACGCCAGAGATCGTATGACAGAATTTTGCAAGACCAACAACTTCTTCATTGTAAATACCTTTTTCCAACAATATAAATGGCAACTATACACATGGACCTTGCCAGATGGAGTACACAGGAATCAAATTGACTACATCTGTGGAAAGGGAAGATAGAGAAGCTCAATAATCATCAGTCAAAAAAGGACAGGGGCCAACTGTGGAACAGACCATCAGTTGCTCATATGCAAGTTCAAGTTGAAGCTGAAGAAAATTAAAACAAGTCCACAAGAGCCAAAATACAACCTTGAGTATATCCCACCTGAGTTTAGAGACCATCTCAAGAATAGATTTGACGCATTGAACACTGACAACTGAAGCCCAGACCAATTGTGGGCTGACATCAAGGACATCATACATGAAGAAAGCAAGAGGTCATTAAAAAGACAGGCAAGAAAGAAAACACCAAAATGGATATCAGAAGAGACTCTGAAACTTGCTCTTGAACATAAAGTAGCTAAAGCAAACCGAAGAAACGATCACATAAGAGCTGAACAAAAGATTACAAAGGAGGCTTGAGAAGGCAAAGTATTATAATGAAATGTGCAGAGGCCTAGACTTAGAAACCCAAAAGGGGAGAACATGCTCGGCATTTCTTAAGCTGAAAGAACTGAAGAAAAAATTCAAGCCTCGATATGCAATATTGAAGGACTCTATGGGCAAAAAATTGAACAATGAAGAAAGCATCAAAAGAAGTTAGAAGGAATACACAGAGTCACTGTACCAGAAAGAATTGATCAACATTCAACCATTTCAGGAGGTAGCGTATAATCAAGAAGCAATGGTACCAAAGGAAGAAGTCCAAGCTGCCCTGAAGGCATTGACAAAAAACAAGGCTCCAGGAATTGACGGAACACCAATTGAGATGTTTCAACAAACGGATACAACGCTAGGAGCACTCACTTGTCCATGCCAAGAAATTTAGAAGACAGCTACCTAGCCAACCTACTGGAAGAGACCTGTATACTAGAAGAGATCCATATACATGCCCATTCCAAAGAAAGGTGATCCAATAGAATGTGGCAGTTATTGAACAATATCATTATATCACACTCAAATAAAATTTCACTGAAGATCGTTCAAAAGCAGTTGCAGCATGTCATGAATTGAATTGTGCCCCCCAAAAATCTGTCAACTTGGCTAGGTCATGATTCCCAGTATTGTGTGATTGTCCACCATTTTGTCATCTGATGTGATTTTCCTATTTGTTGTAAATCCTGTCTCTATGATGTGATGAGATGGGATTAGCAGCAGTTATGTTAATGAGGCAGGAGGCAATCTACAAGATTAGATTTTGTCTAAATCCTATCTCTTTTGAGATATAAAAGAGAGAAGCTAGCAGAGAGACAGGGGGCCCTCGTAGCACCAAAAAAGCAACGCTGGGAGTAGAGCACATCCTTTGGACCTGAGGTTACTGCACAGAGAAGCTCCTAGATTGATGACAAGGACTTCTCCTAGAGCCGACAGACAGAGAAAGCCTTCCACTGGAACTGACTCCCTGAATTTGGACTTCTAGCCTACTAGACTGTGAGAGAATAAATTTCTTTGTTAAAGCCATCCACTTGTGGTATTTCTGTTACAGCAGCACTAGATGACTAAGACACAGCAGTACATCGACAGGGAGGTACCAGAAATTCAATTCCAGATTCAGAAAAGGACATGGAACGAGGGATATCATTGCTGATGTCACATGGATCTTGGCTGAAAGCAGAGAATACCAGAAGGATGTTTACCTGTGTTTTATTGACTATGCAAAGGCATCCAACTGTGCATCATAACAAATTATGGATAACATTGTAAAGAATGGGAATTCCAGAACACTTAATTGTGCTCATGTGGGACCTGTACATAACCAAGAGGCAGTCCTTCGAACAGAACAAGGGGATACTGCATGGTTTAAAATCAAAAAGGGTATGCGCCAAGGTAGTATCTTTTCACCATATGTATTCAATCTGTATGCTGAGCAAGTAATCCGAGAAGCTGGACTATATGAAGAAGAATGTGGCATCAGGATTGGAGGAAGACTCATTAACAACCTACGACATGCAGATGACACAACCTTGCTTGCTGAAAGTGAAGAGAACTTGAAGCACTTACTGATGAAGATCAAAAACTACGCCTTCAGTATGGATTCCACCTCAACATAAAACAAAAATCCTCACAACGGGACCAATAAGCAACATCATGATAAACCGAGAAAAGATTGACGTTGTCAAGGATTTCACTTACTAGGATCCACAGTCAACACCCATGGAAACAACAGTCAAGAAATCAAACGACACATTGCATTGGGAAAATCTGCTGCAAATCACTCTTTAAAGTGTTGAAAAGCAAAGATGTCACTTTGAGGACTAAAGTACACCTGAACCAAGCTATGATATTTTCAGTCACCTCATATGCATGTGAAAGCTGGACATTGAATAAGGAAGACCAAAGAAGAAGTGATGCCTTTGAATTATGTTGTTGGCAAAGAATATTGAATATATCATGGACTGCCAGAAGAACAAATAAATCTGTCTTGGAAGAAGTATGGCCAGAATGCTCCTTAGAATCGAGGATGGCGAGACTTCATCTCACATACTTTGGACATGTTATCAGAAGGGACCATTCCCTGGAGAACGACATCATGCTTGGTAAAGTAGAGGGTCAGGGAAAAAGAGGAAGACCCTCAACGAGATGGATTGACACAGTGGATGCAATAATGGGCTCAAACATAGCAAAGATTGTGAGGATGGCTCAGGACAGGGCAGTGTTTTGTTCTGTTGTACAGAGGGTCACTATGACTCAATGGACCTAACAACAACAATAACAACAGGGTAGCAAAGTGTTGCCTGAGTTAAGGTTGAGTTGAGTTAAAATACAGGTGTAAATAGAAATGGAAGCATATTTTCACTTACTGTGAGCTTATATGAATTTACAGAGGATTAACTATTGCTCTTAAATAAGTCAATATACTCTATAAAAGCCTAATATTAATAGGACTTTAGTTAAAAAATGGTCTCCTCCATATTTTAGCCTCTGCTTTATCAGTGCCATGAAGACCATCAAAATCCTCTTTACTCAACTCAAAGCACTGAAAGAAAAGCATTCTTAAACTGTATTTTTTGAAAAGCCAATTTCGTGCCTGTAAACTTCATCTCTTATCTTCTGTGCATCACTAATGATAATAAAGTATTTTTTAGATTTCAGTGTCCCAATTCCCAATTAAGGAATATGTTGAAAAGAATTGCTTATTTGTATTGATATTCATAATTATCTAAAGATGCACATTTGTTTATCCACATAATTTCCCTTTCTGTTGTAGAGGTATGTAGAAAACCCTAGCATCATGGCCTGTTACAATGAACTAATCCAGCTGGAGTATGGAGAAGTGCGATCCCAACTGAAACTCAGGTAATTCTACCACTTTTGGAAAGCCCACTGGGCCACACGGGCCAGTGTTACAAGTGAGAACTTCGGTTATGGGTTTACTTTGTAGCCATAACTGACCTATTGCTAAAATGGGATGTGGCAGTGGGGAGGGGTTGGCAGGGTGCCACCTCTCATCATACAGACTTTGTAGAGTCTGCCTTGATTTCTGGTGGTCACCTTAGTGATTACCCTCATTTAAAGTAGGGGTACCAAAATACTACTAAATGAAAACAAGCAGGATACAAAGCTGTATATACTCAATTATCTGTTTTAAGAAAAAAATAAATACTTCTACTATACACACACACCCCCTATTATTATAAACATTGGTTATCTCTTGGAGATGACCTGTTTTCTTCTTTACTATAAGTGTTTTATAATTTGCTCTTGATAAAGTTTTTTGAAGAAGTGAAATATAAATAAAAGCCTGGTTCCTTGTAGAGCAAGAAAAATAGAAAAATATTTAATGTTGAAAGAATGCAGAAACCCTGTGTCCTTCACTCATCCCTAAATCCAGTCACTAACCACATCCTATTGATTTTAATTCCTAAGTACCTTTGGAATCTGTTCACTTGCTTCATCTTCACTGCTGTTCTGTTAGTTTAGGTCATTATCATCTCCTACCTGGATGATTGAAACAGCCAGTTTCGTCTCCCCACATCTAGTCTTGATCCTTTCTTGTCCACTCTCCACACTGCAGTAACACATTACTCCATTTGTGTTACTGTTCTGTTACCCCCTGCTGCCTCCAAGGTAAAGTCCAAACTCCAAAATGTGGCCTACAGGGTTCTCCATGGCCTGTCTACCACTCACCTCTCTGGCCTCGTCTCCCATCATGCCCTGCCGCATCCTCTGTGCTCCCGCTGACAGCCAAATGGAGATATAAAAATGTGAAGAGAAGGAGAAAATGTAGGGCTAGAGAACTGGGGAAAACAGAGAGTTGTTCTACTGGGTATAAAAGTGCATTTAAAAGCTGTAACAAGCAACTTTGTGTAACTGCTAGATCAGTGAGCTGGATTGTAAAGTCCAGAAACAGACTTGAGTACATTTAAGAATTTAGTATATGATCTACATGGCATTTGAAATCAACAGGAGAAAGAGTGGACTTTTCATTGAATAAAATTGTGACAACTAGTTAATTATTTGGAAAGAAAATTAAATTATATTCCTGTCTCACACTCTGCTAAAAAATAAACTCCAATAAATTAAAGATTTAAATGTAAAAAATAGGACCACATAAGTACTAAAAATATAAGTAAACATATATAATTGGATGATGAAGTGTTTTCTCAGCATGGCATAAAGATTCCATAAATGAAGAGGATCAGATTAGACAGCATAAAAATGTTAAGTTTGTTTACAGTTCTAAAAAATAAAACAACCTTTAAAAAAATTTAAAAATTTAGACAGATGACAAACTAGAAAAAATGTTTGTAACATACAGAGCAGACATTAGGTTATCCTAAATATGTAAAGAGCTTTCATGAACCAATTGAAGAAGGAAGCATCCCAGCAGAAAAAAATTTTGAAAGATATGGTTAAGAGTTCACAAGAGATATAAATGGTTAATAAACATGAACAGAGATATATAGCCTCACTAGTAATTAAAGAAATGCAAATGATATGCCATTTTTTATTTACCAGATCTGCAAAAATTAAAAAGAATGACAAATTTCTCACAGCTCCATTTCCTCCAAGCTTGTTATATCAGAAGTGGGAACTTACTTCTTGTTTTAATTTTTTAAATAACAGCTTTATTGAGGTATAATTCACATACCATCTCTTGGTTTTTTATGTACCAAGAAATAGCTAATTTCTGTTAGCTAAGCTGCTTTGTCTTGTTTAGCAAGACAATTCAATAATACCAGGAATAATGTAAAAGCATTGTTATTCTTACAGTTGTCTTATCAGTATTGCTAAAGTTTAGGAACAAGCAGTTAGTTTCTTTTTTTCTTCTTCTGAGGCAAGAGAATCTCTACTACATCCTTTAGGATATTCCTTGTGCAAGAAAAAAACCCAGAAGCAACCTAAGTGTCTAGTAATACGGGATTTGTTGAATGAATTACAACATAACCTTACAATAGAATATTATACAATTATAAAAGCTGATGATTAAAAATTGTTTTATTGATATGAAAATATATTAATGTATATTGTTAAGTGAGAAAAGCAGATTATAAAACTGTAGCACATGACTCTTTTTATAAATATGCACACACACACCATAGTTTTACACAAATAATGCACACCTTCTACATTTGTTTGCCAGCTGCGCCCTCCCCCCACCACCCAAGGTATTTTTGTAAGCATGCTATGCTAATTTTTTTGTTTTAAGCAACATGTAAAAAAAAAAAGGAAAATGGCATAGCAGCACTAATGAAAATACCTCACAGGGGGAGGACACAGCTGACAACCTTAGAAAGTATGCATTATTTGTGTAAAAATATGGGGTATGTGTATATGTGTATGTATCATATATATGTATATATGGTAGATATTTACATAAGAAAATGTCTAGAGCATAAATTGATATGTCTAGGTGTTGGCATTTCAGATGATTTGAGCTCATTTATTTTATTAGCAGTTTTATTGAGATATAATTCACATACCAGATAATTCACCCATTAAAAGTACACAATTTAGTAGCTCTTAGTATATTCACAGAGTTGTACATTCATCACCACAGACAATTTTAGAATATTTTCATTACCCCCAAACAGAAAACCTGCACCCCTTAGCCATCGCTTTCCAGTCCCCCTATTTCTTCCATTCCCCTCAGCCCTAGACAACCACTAATCTACTTTCTGTTTTTACAGATTTGCCTATTCTCAACATTTTATATAAGTGGAATCATACAATACATAGCCTTTTGTGGCTGGCTTCTTTACTTAGCACAGTGTTTTCAAGGTTCATCCATGTTGTAGTACTTCATTTTGTTTTATGGCTGAATAATATTCCATTGTATGGATATACCACGTTTTGTTTATCTACTCATCAATCGGTAGAGATTTGGGTTGTTTCCACATTTGGGCTGTTATGAATAATGCTGTTATGAACATTTGTGTACAAGTTTTTGTATGGACCTGTGTTTTCATTTCTCTTGGGTATATCCTTAGGAGTGGATTTGCTGGATCATATGATAACTATGTTTAACCATTTGAAGAACTACCAGACTGTTTTCCAAAGGGGCTGCACTGTTTTACCTTCCTACCAGCAGTGTACGAGGGTTCCAGTTTCTCTATATCCTTGCCAACAGATGTTATTATCTGTCTTTTATTAGAGCCACCCTAGCAGGCATGAAGTTGTATCTCATTTACTTATTCTTTATTTTCTAATTTCTTTCAATAAACATTAGCTACTTATGTAATTAATAAAATGTTTTCGAACACTAAGGACATAGGAAAATGCTCACAATGTAAGACAAGTGAAGAAAGCTAGTCATTCCAGGCAATCACAATTTTGTGAAAATAATTTGTTTCAAATAATAGCTACAAGTGATTGAATGCCTCCTCTCTGCCAGACTCTGTGCTGGATACTTGACTCCATTCTCTTGTGTAGTCCTCACAAGGCCTCTTCAGAGGATGAGAAGGTACACTTGAGGAGGTTCAGTTATTTGCCCAGGGTACCACAGCTAGTGAAGGGCTGTGATTTGAACCCAGGTGTGTTCCACCCTGGCCCACTCCCTCCTCAGATTGGAAGGAAAGACAACAAATTGTGAATAGGGATGATCTGTCGGGGAAGGGGTTGGGGGGTGCGGCACCAGGGATGTTTGTTTCTTCTTTATGCTCTTTAATGTCCCTCCCTTTTTTTCTTGAATGTGTATGTATTACCTTTTTAATCAGACAAAAAAAAAATTTAAAAAATGCAATACTCCAAGACTGTCTTAGATTTTTAGTCTTTATATTAACCAGTGCTTTATTTCGCTGTCCATAAAGGGCTTGTAACTCGGTATTCACTGCGCTAGAAAAAAGTCAAGAAGCAGTTGAAATTACAAGTGAAGACCACATTATCCAGGTTTGTTAATTTGGAAATTTGTCCTTCTGGCTTTCTTGTTTTGTTTGCTTTCATATTTTAGCATTGTACTCCTCTAATACGATTTTTTTTTTTCTTTCTCAACTTCAGGAGAGCAGTTTTTCCTTAGTGGATTATCAGAACAAAATCTATAAAATACATAATTTAAAATAAATTCCTTATAGCTAAGAAAAAAATAGTAAAAGTTAAGGTGCTAGAAAAATGTTCTGTGAAAATATCACGTTTGTATTCATATTTCTCACTGCAGATAGTTTACACTTAAAGAAATTTACTATAAATAACTAAAACATTTCAAAACTAACAGACCTACGAATGATTGAATAAACTACCATTATTATCAAAGTGGGTTTATAGAAGTGACTTAAGATACATGACTTGTACTGTTAGATAACAACAAAAAAGGGAGTTGTGCCAGAGAAATGTTCCTTTTGTCTGAGAAGAATTAGCTCAACTTTAATTTTAGTTCTGGGCACTCCAGTTCTTCGTTTTAACCTCTGCCTTTCTTGGTAATGAGTTGATAGTGTCACTGCTCAGGGATCAGTGCCCTGAGAGGCAACACAGGGCAGCGGTTGAGGGCACAGGCTTTGGTGTCTGGTAGGTCTGTGCAACTTTAAGCAAGTCACTTAATCCATCTGAATCTGCTTCCTTGTCTGTACAAATAGGAATAATAATAATAACAACAACCTACCTTTCATAAGGGCATTCTGAGGACTGAACAAAGTTAATGTGTGTGAAGTCCTTACTGTAGTGCTTAATAAGGAAAATGAACCTTGATAAGCAGTGTCAATTATTGTTTTATCATCATTAGCATATGTGCAGCTTTCCATACATTTTCTCCTAGTGTTATAGCCCAATTTGAAATATAACCGTAAAGCTTTACATTTATAAACATTTCCTAGTTTATAGCCTGCTTTCTGCACGCATAATCCATTTGAATCCTATGAGACAGGTAAAATAAGTATTTCATTCCCATTATACAGATGAGTTAGACTGTGCCTCGGAGGGGCTAAGTGGCTTGGAGAGGTCAGATAGTGTGTGGAGTGAAAGTAGAGTGTGGGTTAGTCCCTGGGTGGTGCCAGTGGTTGAGCACTCAACTGTTAGCCACCCAGAGGCACCTCAGAAGACAGGCCTGGCCATCTGCTTCCTATCTGCTTTCACAGCCTTGAAAAACCCTGTGGAG
Organism: Trichechus manatus latirostris; assembly: GCF_000243295.1. Classification (NCBI taxonomy): domain Eukaryota; kingdom Metazoa; phylum Chordata; class Mammalia; order Sirenia; family Trichechidae; genus Trichechus; species Trichechus manatus. Next base: position 4,723,547 of record NW_004443945.1, read on the forward strand.
CAGTTCTACCTGGTACACATGAAGTTGCTATGAGTCAGAGTCGATTTAGTGGCAACTAACAAGAGTCTGGTGCTGTATTCCTTTGTATCACAAACAGCCCTATTGTAGCAGTCTCCATGTGGATTCTTCCTCTGCCATTGTTTACATGGGAGTAGGCCTACTCCCCAGCCCCACCCCCGGCCCCAAGAGAACACGACAGAAAGCCCAGCCAGGTGTCACTGGAGCAGAAGCTTCTCTGGACTCCAGGGTTTTTCTAGGGTGTGCTGTTGCAGTTTTAGAACCACCATGGTTCCTGAGCCTTCTGGGGAATAAATGTGATGGCTTTGGTTGAAGACCCTTGATTACCCTCTTTTCAAAATTTATTTTAATTCACTTGATATTTTTTCTTTTATCTCCCCAACCAGTATGCAAATCCTGCATTTGAAACAACAATGGGCTATCAGTCTGGTGAATTAATAGGGAAGGAGTTAGCTGAAGTGCCTATAAATGAAAAAAAGGCTGACTTGCTCGATACTATAAATTCATACATCAGGATTGGCAAGGTAAGTGAGAGGTCAGTACCTTTTTTACTTTGAAATAACAAAGAGGGAAGGAAGGAGACTTAGAGCTCACTGAGCATTGTAAGTGCCAGGTAATCTCAGTCTTATCTTCCCAACAGCCTGGGGAAGGTTAGGTAATGTTATCCCTGTTACCCTGTTTTGCAGATAAGGAATCTGAGGCAAAGAAAGTATATGGTATGATTAGCCAATAAGCAGGGTAACTTTAATTGATGTTTAAAATCATTGTTTTCATCTTTGTAACAATTATCTAAGTGGTAGATGTTGGTAAATGTTCTGTGTAAAGGGTTGCCGGTGAGGCAACAGGTTCTCAGAACCTAGCTGAGCCCAGCAGTTCTCTGAGCCTCGTTCATTCATTCAGTATTTTTTGAATACCTGCTGTGTGCCAGGCATTGTACTAGATCCTGGTACAGAAAGAAGAGCAAATAAAGAATTCCTGTCATTACAGAGCTTATTTTCCAGAATGGGAAACTAACAAAAACATTCATTACAAAATAATGTGAGAAGTCCTGCAGTCATAGTGCTGAAGGAAAGACAGGCACAGTCTAAGAGGTAGTTTCTCTTCTGAGGTGGCCCTGGCAGCATCTCATTGTCAGTAAGTTTTAAAACATGATGAAAAGGAAGAATCTACTGCTGTCCCAGTCATTCTTGGTGCGTCCTAGTAGGGTCTTTTTCACTTTTGGAGATTGGGTAGGGACTATTAACCTGATTATTCAAAACATCTGAATATTGGTGACCTGATTTCCTTCCCCTTCTGTGGAGACCCCAGTGGAAGGGATGCCCTTTGTCCTGTGGTATTTGGCTCTCCCATACCACAATTAGGGGCTGGACTTATACCCCCTACTTGGATTGGGCCCCTTGAAGACACTGTGAGTGGGCTCATTTCTCTCTGCTTTCCCATGGCTCTGAGCACGTGAGAGTCCCCTGAAGTGAGAACAAGGAAAGCACAGGTGGCAGCAAGGGCCCCGTGATGTGCTGTCTGGGAGTAACAAAAGTGGACGCTACTAGAAGACTATTTTGCCTTCAACTTTTCTGCCACAAATGATGCTTTTTTAAAAAAAAATTTTATTGTTTCAGGTGAAAGTTTACGGCACAAATTAGTTTCTCATTCAAAAATTTATACACTTGCTTTGTTACATTGCTTGCAGTCTCCACAACGTGTCAGCATGTCTCCCCCTTTCCACCCCAGGTTCCCCGTGACCATTTGTCCAGTTTTCCTGTCCCTTCCTGCCTTCTCATCTTTGCTTTTGGGCAGGTGTTTCCCATTTGGTCTTGTATACTTTATTGAACTAAGAAGCATGTTCCTCATATGTGTTGTCGTTTGTTTTATAGGCCTGTCTAATCTTTGGCTGAAAAGCGGACTTCAGGAGTGGCTTCAATTCTGAGTTAGCAGGGTGTCTGGAGGCCATAATCTCGGGGCCTCCTCCAGTCTCTGTCTGACCAGTAAGTCTGGTCTTTTTTTGTGAGTTTGAATTTCATTGTACATTTTTCTCCAGCTCTGTCCGGGACCCTCTGTTGTGATCCCTGTCACAGCTATCAGTAGTGGTAGCTGGGCACCATCTAGTTCTTCTGGGCTCAGGCTGGTGGAGCTGTGGTTCATGTGGTCCATTAGTCCTTTGGACTAATATTTTCCTCATGTCTTTGGTTTTCTTCATTCTCCTTTGCTCCAAACGAATGGGACCGATAGATGTATCCCAGATGGCCACTCGAAAGCTTTTAAGACCGCAGATGCTACTTACCAAAGTAGGATGTAGAACATTTTGTTTATGAACTATGTTATGCCAGTTGACTTAGATGTCCCCCGAGACTATGGTCTCCAGCCCTCAGCCCCAGTAACTCAGTCCCTCAAGGTGTTTGGTTGTGTCTAGGAAACTTCTATGAGTTTGCCTTGGTTAAACTGTGCTGACTTCCCCTGTATTGTGTCGTCTTTCCCTTCCCCAGAGTTGACACTTGTCTACTATCTAGTTAGTGATTTCCCCTCCCTACCCCTGCCCTCCCTCATAACTATCAAAGGTTGTTTTTTTCTGTGCATAAACCTTTTCTTGAGTTTTTATAATAGTGGTCTCATACGGTATTTGTCCTTTTGCAGTTGACTTATTTCACTCAGCATGATGCCCCCCAGATTCATCCATGTTGTGAGATGTTTTGCATTGTTCTTTATCGTTGTGTAGTATTCCATTGTGTGTATGTACCATAGTTTGTTTATCCATTCATCTGTTGATGGGCACTTAGGTTGTTTCCACCTTTTTTCTTTTGTCAGTAATGCTGCAGTGAACACAGGTGTGCTTATGTGTATTTGTGTGATGGCTCTTATTTCTCTAGGATATTTTCCTAGGGGTAATGCTTTTCTTATTAGAGAGAGTAGAAAGTCCTCTAGAAAGAGAAATCAAGGATAAATGAAGAGAGCTTAGGTGCTCAGGTCCACTGAGGAGTTAGATTTAGTGTTTCCTTTCATGGCTGAGAAGGGTGCCCTCAGAAGGGACCACAAGGAGGCATTCATCTCAGACCACAGCAGCCTTGGTGGGGGCTTTACCCTGACCATCGAGTCTTGGCATTTAGGTCCCTTGCTGCCACTGGGTTGGCCAATGGTTTTATTGAATATGTGAGGTTCAGCTGGGAGTGAATCTGAGGTGGCCCTTATGTACCTTGATCTGGTGACACTTACATTAAAGCAGTCCATGCTCCTGTCACAGAGGAGTACAGATGGAGGGGGGCAGGCATTCATTTAGATCTGTGGGAATAGCTTCTCGTCTCTGCTGGAGTTCTGCTATTGGGCACCAGGGACAAAGGGCCTCAGACTTGAACAGCAGGAGACCTGTTCTCTAAAATCTATATTTATTGTGAGCAGAGATGTGAACGATTATCATATTATCAATCTCTGAGCTGCTTTTTATTTCAGAAAGGAACTTGTTTATGTTGTACATGTCTCAAAGTTCTTGGGAAGAGTGAAAAAGGAGCCATTTGCCCTTTTTCAGTAACCTGTTGGTTTGCTGGCAACACTGCGGCAGACTAGCTGCCTAGCTGACCAATTTTTTGAGGTGAAAAAATATATAGCCTTTCTAATTCAATCTCCCTAGGGAGAAGAGGAGCTTGTTGAGGAGTCAGCCATCCCTGTGCAACAGTGGAAGTCTGTGGTCAATGAGGAGAGGCCAGGCATCCACCAAGAGTGGGATGGAGAAGAGAGACTTAGGAAGGGTCAGATGACCAGGGATGGAGGGATTGGAATGTCAGAATCTAAGCTCACGATAAATTGGATATTCTTGGGAACAGAGGAGAAATTCTGCAAATATTCAAGCAAAGAACATTCCAGACACTGACCACTCTCCACAAACACTCTGTCCCCATTATTCTCGGCCAAGGGCTCCTTTTTTGAGTAAAATTCATACTATTTGATACCATGATTCTCAGCTCCAACACTCATACTTCCTCATATCACCATTTATATGCTTCTTGACTCTCTTCCCTTTTCTTCTTGCCCAAGGCTTCTCAATCTATCAGAGTTCTAAAACCCAGTCTCATATCTTCTCAGATACCCGTTGCTGTAAAGTCAATTCCAATTCATAGTGACCCTACAGGGCAGAGTAGAACTGCCCCATAGGGTTTCCAAGGAGTGGCTGGTGGATTCGAACTGCCGACCTTTTGGTTAGCAGTCGAGCTTTTAACCACTGAGCCACCATACCCAAGCCTTAACATTATCTCTTCTCTCTTACAAATTTTGAATTTTTTTTCCCCTCAGAAATTGTGTCTTGTTTTTCCCCTGGCATATAACAGATGCTGAATAAATGTTGGCTGTGTCCGTGATAACTGTATGTACATGCTATCTATCTGCATCGCACGTGCAGAAATGCAGTGCCTCAAACTTCCAGGCAGCTGTTAGACTGCTAGGAATGAGAAACCTACACCCACAGGCACCAACCATTCTATGGATGCTACATTCATCTGTGATCAGACACACGAGACACTTTCACAGGGTTGACAAAGTGAAAGCCATTATTATTTATAAAAAAGCAAACGTTAAACAATAACAGCGGATTCCCCAAGGAGAACCACTTACCTGTTTTCAAATTACCCATGTCCATTCTTATGTTACGGGCAAATGCGCCATGGTTCAGGTCAAATTCTGTGTTCATGTCACTGCTGCCTCTGGCTACCACCATGCTGTTCAGGAGGCCTGTATGGCTCCTGAAGCTTTTGCTCTGCCGCTGGGCCTTGCTGGTGCTCACTGCTGGCTGGAAGACTCCTGCTTCTGCCACTGGGCCCTTCTGAGCCTCTGCTGCTGGCTCCTGCTATCCAGGCCTGCAGGGCTCTCTTGCCAGCACACTACCCATGCCCCCGCTGCTGGGGGGAAGGCATGCAGCCCTTGCACGGGGCACACCCAGGTTTCTGTCCTGCGCAAGCAAGTGTTACAGCTTTTTTAGTTCCATTGGAAAGCTTCCTGCACAGAGGAGTTCAACTCTGCCCTACTGTAGGAAAACTGCACAGGATCATCTGAAGCAAACCCTGCATGGAGTACACTCAGGCCTCTGCCTTGCATAGGCAAGTGTTAAATAGTTCTTGGCTCTGCTGGCAAGCCTGTTGCCCGAAGGCGCTCAGCTCACTGCTGCTGTCTCACCATCTTCAGTGTTCGCTTTCTTCTGGGTCTAGGAGATTTTCAGTGCAGGGACCCTGCGTCCTTGGTCCAAAGGACATATTCTGCTCCAGACTCTTCCTCTTGATGGTAGTGAGGTCCTCCTGAACCTCAGTGGGATTAGCCTTTTTAAGCCTAGCAGAGTGGCAAAACTGACCAGTCCCCTTGGTAGGACACATTCATCTTATTTGCATGGTCATAGTAACCTGTCCAGTCCCTGCAAGGGTTTTACATACCTTATTTGCATAGTCCCAGCAGATCATTTTGGGGAGTTACAAGACCATGGCTAGAAAGGCCATATAATAGTAATTCACCACACCGCAGTAATGATGTGCTGCTGCAGAAACCTTGAACTTTTCAAAATATTTACCTTCCTTGGCTCCCATGATTCTTCTCCTTTCCCCCATCACCAACTCTCCTTTCTCCAACTCTTCTTCCTTCTATTTCCTCCCAGGTTCACCGGACTCTGGCTTCTGCCCTCTACTATCGTCCCTCTGAAACCTTCTTTATTGTTGAGGTATCTTTCCTGCTTCGTATAGATGTCTACGCCTCCCTGGCCTCCCTGGCTCTAGTTCCAGCCTCTTTTCCAAGGTCTGGTCAACATCCTGTCATCATCTTCAAAATAACTTGTTAAACACTTAATTTGTCTAAGAGTTGGTTTTCTCTCATCCCCTATAAACAAAAAACCCAATCTTCTTCAAGCTTCTTGTGCCTCTGCTCATGGACCACCCTCTCAGTTGCCCAGACTTAGTTTCCTAGAATGGTTTTGATTCCTCCCTGCCTTTTGGCCTCCCCTCCAGCAAATCCATCACCAAACCTTGATGTCTACTGCCTGGGCCTGATCTTGTTCAGGACTTTCTTTCGACACCCTGGGATTATTGTGGCTGAGTCCAGTTAGGTCTCCTTGTCCCAGTCAGTCTACCCTAGACTATTGTATGATTGGTCTCAGTGAGTCACCATTTTGACCGTGTCACTCCCTCAGTATAGAGCTCAGTATACTGCCCCTTAGCCTGGCTGCCAGAATTACATAGTCTTGCCTCAGCCTACCTTTTCCATTAGTAAACAAAAGTCCCAAGTGTTCCTTGACCATTTCCTATGTGCAGGCACTGTACTAGGATAGGACTGCATGATGCTGATAATTCAATTCTTAAGAAAGTGGGCACCAAGAAAGGACTGCATCAGCTTGGTGCTTAGCTTGCCCTGGAGCAGAAGGGAGATGTGGACCCTCACTCAGCACCAAATTGAAGGGGGCTCAGCCTGGAGAGTGAGGCCTCTGCTGAATGACCTGTGCCAGAGTGTTTGCCCTGCATTAGGACTTTGCTGAGTTTATGTGTGTTATCTGATGTAATCTTCATAACAGCGTTCTAAGGGAGGTACTATTATTATTTTCAGAAACTAAAACTTGTATTTCTGTTATAAGTAAATATTTTTTGTTTTTACTGATGACTGAAAAACTTAGAGGCAACTTTGTTAACTACTCAGTGTCATTAGCTAAATTGTCCTGTCCCTGTAGATGGACTGTTCTGTTCAGCTTTGGGCTGAAGTGGTTCGTTACACCTTTACCTGGAATCTGTCAGCTACCCAAGTCTATTTAGAAAGAACGGGAGGAGAAAATCCTGAATGTGTTTTTTAAAGTGCTGACTTACTGATTGCAGTGGCCTCCCATATTTCTCACTCTCTTATATATATATATAACCGCTTCATTGAGACATAATTCACATACCATACAATTCCTCCATTTAAAGGATACCATGCAGTGGTTTTTAGTGTATTGGCAGAGTTGTGCAGCTATCACCACATTCCTTCCCATACTTCTCTTGATAGTAAGCTTCAGAAATATCCCTTACACCTGTCTGCTGCAGCTTTCCAAGGTGGTTGTGTGGGCTGGAGATAGGGAGGACAGCCTGCTCGTTTCTGCCTCGGGATCTCTGTTTAGTCATCACCTGTTTCTGGCACCTGCCAAATTATGTAGAGGCCTCATTCTCCAGGCTGAGCTCCCTTCAAAACTATACTACATTTAAGGGCGTTTCAGTTACCTAGTCTTAGTTACCTAGTGCTGCCATAGCAAAAATACTACAGGTGAGGGTTTTAAAGAATTTATTTTCTTACAGTTTTGGGGAATAGAAGTTCAAATTAGGGCTTTGGCTCTAGGAGAAGGTCCTTCTTTGTCTCCCAGCTGTTAGTAGCTGCCGGTAATCTTTGGCATTCCTGGGCTTAGAGATGTATCTGCCTCCATGGTCACACGATGTCTTCCCCTGTGTGTGTCTCTTCCCTTTTTATAAGATAGCACTCAGAAAGGATTAGGTTTAGACCAACCCTACTCAGGTATGGCCTCATTAGCATAACAAAACTCCTGTTTCCAAACTGGGTCACATCCAGAGGTACAGGAGCTGGGGGTTCAGCATATTTTTGGGGGGACATAACTCAGTCCACAACAGGCCTGTACCTTCCTTTTGCTCCGGGGCAAGCTAAGCACCGAGCTGGGCTTCTCAGTCTGTTTTTTGATGCAGTGTTTTCATGGTGCCCATTGTTTTCAGAATTTTATCAGTAACCATCAGTAATCATCCTTTGCTTATGTCAGGGTGTCCCGCTCTCTCTTTGATCCACTTTGCCAGAGGAGTCTGAAGATGAGAGCTTACCATTGGCATTTGACCCCTAACGGACTAAAAGCGGCAAATGATTTGGATGCAGGTCACCATGCTCCAAACATAGAAGATTTTAGAATTCACTTTGTGTGGGAGTCTGGACAGGAGACTTCAGCTAAGCCACCAAGGTTCCACTTCCTGCCTGAGTTAGCTCTAGGTCCCAAGAGACTCTGGAAGGTTAAGAAGGTTATGGAACTCCTAGGAGTTCAGTGTCCTACAGTGGGTTTTAGGGATTTCCGTACCTTAAGGACCTTGGTGACATCTTGGAGGAATTCAGAACCTTTTAAGGTTGTGACAAAACCGAGCTCCATCCCAGGCTTCTCCCCACCACCCCAAGAGTAGGTGAGCCACCTGAAGCCCGTTCTCTCACTCCCAGCCCACTGCAGTCAAGTCCTGCCCACGCCTGCTCTCCTAGACTACAGCTCTTCCTCAAAGAATCCCTATATTCTTTCTGATCACGAGAACATGGCTAATGCAATTGTAGCCCTAGGTCTTAAACTCTTACTATTCCCTCTACTTGAGCTTGGTCCTGGCTGTTAGCTCAGCAGCTCCGCCCTACCTGCAGAGAGACTGAAACCCTTACACATCTGAGAGGGCTTCAAGCCGTTCAGACCGAGAAGCTGGTGGAAGCCCACTATGGTAGTGGCCACAGAGTGGCCCCAGTCCTGAGATTCTCTTCTCTCCCAAATGGAGGGGCAACGGCCACGCTCCCTCCTCCACTGCAGAAGTAGCAGTTTGAGAGAAGGAAGCTGTGTGGTTGAGTGAGGGGGCATGTTCTTCATTAGTGAGTCCAAGGCCCCTCTTGCCAACTGATGGCCCTCAAAGACATATGATCATTTAGACTATGGTGTCCTGCCTTTTGTCACCATTGCAGGAGGTCAACCTCTGAAGTCCATCTCCTTCTGGGATGATGACAAAAGTCAAGACACCATAGTGTCACATTACCCAAAATTGTGTTTGGGTTGGGATAATTTTTTTATCCTAATTGTTTTAGCAATGGTAAATAAATCAGAACCTAAAGCCGGAAATGGTCTTGGGTTTATGTTTTGAGCAGAAAGTGTAATGATGCTTATATTCCATTTATAGGAGTGGCAAGGAATTTACTGCACCAAAAAGAAAAACGGAGATAATATACAACAAAATGTGAAGATAATACCTGTCATTGGACAGGGAGGGTAAGTGGAAAAAACAAGTACTTAAATAATATACCATGCTTGGCGTTATCGTAAAACTTGCTTTAAATACTTAAGAACTGTTTGCAGAAGTCCAAAAGGAGGACTTGTAACAAAGTCAAGTGTCATTACTGAGTAGCCTTCCAGGGTGGCTTTGCCTTGGTGGCTTCCTCATAGCTACAGCCTGACTTTCCACCTGGAAGCCCGGAGCCAGCAGATCAGGACAGCCTTGCTCTAGCTGCATGGATGTTCCAGAGACTAAAGTATTTAAATCACGATGCCATTTATTAAGCTGTGTGATGAGAACTCTGACAATGGACTCCCTTAATTTGTAAGATTTTTATCTAATTTGATATATCACACACCTTAATAAATTACATGGTGATTTAAAGAAGGTCCTCAGGTGGCACAAACCTTTAAGCACTCAATTACCAAAAGGTCACAGCCTTGACAACCCTACAGAGCACAGTTCTACTCAGAAACACATGGGGTTGCCATGAGTTGGAATCAACTCAATGGCAGCTAACAATGTGTTATTTTTGCATAGGCCTATCATGTTAGATAAAAATCTTTTAAATACTAATATTTATGTAAAGTCTCATGTAAAACAGATGTGACTATAGATTGGAAAATAGGATATAACAGGAGCCTAAAACTTTTTTGTATGATGTGTTTCAGAGTGTAAAAGAAATACTATGAAAAGTGGAAAATGATGAGTATAATTTGTAGAACATCCAAAACTAAAATATGCCACCATTAGAAATGATGATTATAGAAAATTAAATTATGAGAAGAAATGCATATGATACAATGTTAAATGCAAAAAGCAAAATGTAAAATAATATCTAGTGTTATGATCTCAATCATGAAAATGAAAGACTTGGGAAAAAGAACAGGAGGAAGTATGGCCATGGTGGTTATAATGTCTACTTCTTTTTTTCGAGCCTTTCCGTATCTGTGTAGGCTCTCAGTGCCTGGCAGGCATCACTTCATTTCATCCTAACCACAGCCCTGTGAGGTCGGCACTGTGATCATCTTCATTTTACAGATGAGGAAACTGAGGCTTAGAGAGGTGAGGTTTCTCGCCCAGGTCCAGTTGCCGGCAAATGGCAGAGCCAGGCTGTGGACCTCAGTGCTGACCTCACAGCTCACGTGCTTTGTCACCAGGCTTCTCTGCCAGTTGGTGACTGCCTCAGGGAGCTGGATCTGTGTAGGCTCTCTGTTCCGAGTCTTTGCCCTTTTATGTCCTTTCCAAATTTTTTGTGATAAGTATAGAGGGATTTGATTATCAGGGGGAAAAACATGAAAAACTGAAGGAACAATAAATAAATGAGAAAAGTCAGCAGCTTCTGAGATAAGCCCTTGCTGCTTTGTTTTAGATTCCCAGCTAATGAGTTAAATGTGAAAATCAGCCCTTGATGTGGCCACTGGCTGTTTCCATGAATGACTGGGGGTGGATTGTTTGTTGGAACTTGAAGAAGAGAATCAGTATAAAGGGTTGTGAAAATAAAGTCATGTTAAGAAACTAAAGGCTCTTGATTGGTTAACATGCAGTACATTTTTTTAAACATAGGTTTTGTCTATTGTGGTAACTTGGGAAGAATTTCTTTTCTCAAGAGTCACTTGTATTCTACAGAGACACAAGACCATGTCTGTAGACTCTTGTTCCTTTACTGGTGGCCTTGGCCACAAATAATAGAAACGCTCTCCCCAAAGCATTTTGTGTGAAAGGAAGGTGCTGTTTTCGTAAAGAAAAATTAGCTACGTATCCATAAGATTAGAGATTCAGGAGAGAAATAATGCATTGTTTTCTATTTGCAGAAAAATTAGACACTATGTGTCCATTATCAGAGTGTGCAATGGCAACAATAAGGTACGTGAGGTGAGCCCAGGACCCTGGTGCACCCCAGCAAGATTTCCCTTATCCCATAATTAAGCAATCGAAACTAATGGCTTTTAAAATTCATTTTTAGGCTGAGAAAATAGCTGAATGTGTTCAGTCTGACAGTCTTACAGGTATGGCACCCATATTCATTCTTAGGGTTATTGAGCATTTGAGAAAAAAATAAAAACAGACATTCTGACTAGCTTGCCTGATGCAGAGACGGGCCTGTATTTTCCTAGCACCATGGCAGCATTTCTCTTCCTGGCTCCCGAGATTGGTTTGTGAGTTGACATGAGCACTTGTGGACATTCTTACTGGTGGCTACATTTGCCCTGGTCAGGTTCTACCCGGTAGGTCTCAGCCTGTGGGGAGAAAACGGGTCCCCTCAAATGCATGAACTTGTGTGAAGATGTCTTAGAGTAAAGTGTGTTCAGTAGTCTGATCTGTGCTTTCAACAGCAGACAGTGTTGAGGATCAGGCCACAGTACTTTAGCAGAGACATCTTTGTCTCCCCTGACAGTAGTCACCACCAGCCCCCAGGGAGGTAGCTGGACCCCCTCAGACTTGCCTCACCTCGTATCTGTCTCCTTGGACACCATCTGCTCATGCCCACATCTGTGTTACTGCAAATGCTTTTCCCTGGCCTGGAATTGCCTGCTTTCTTCAAATGTATGTCATGGCTTCAGCAAGCCACCTTCCTGGATGAGGGCCATGGGCTCTGATGGTGAAGGTTCATCCCAGTTTCAAGCCAGAGACTCTCCATCAAGTGCCTGTCTGCCATGCCCAGCCATTGAGCTCTCACTCCAGCTACTCTGTGAGAGTCTCCAAGGAGAAGACCTTGTCTGCTATCCCTTCGTGCTGTTGATAATGTGCTTTCCTCGGCACCAGAGTAGTTCACTCACTCATTCTAGGAATATTTGTTACGTGCTTTTCTGAGCATTTACTATGTACAAGGTACTACGCTGGGTGCTTTACATACTTAGTTTATTTCATTGCAGCCTTGCAATAACCCAGTGAGGCAGGCATTTTATAGATGAAGTTCCCTTTTTAGGGAAACTGAAGGACTAAATAATTTTCAAGGATATCTATCTAAGAACTGGCAGAGCTGGTACTTGAACCTGGACTGGCTGACTTCAGAGCTCTGAAGTACATGCTGGGACAGTTCTTACGGGTGCCCAAAAGCAATTAGGGCTTTAGTGTGAATGGAGATAGACACACTGATACAAAAAGACAGACAGCTTAAGATGTGATTGACAGGGATCAGAAAGGGCCATTGGTACCGTGGTGGCTCAGAGGAAGAGGGGAGGCTTCTAGACAAGGACAGGTGGCTTTGAATAAGAAGAGGGGTGTAGAAGGAAAAGAATCCCAGAAATAAAAGCAGAAGAGGGAAAGTATTGAGTGTCTTCTAGAAAGAGCAAGTATTAAATTTTGACTTGTATAAAGGGTCAGTGTGGAAAGAGGAGTTTGGATCATGAAGGATCCTTAAATCTTAGGCTGGAAGTTAGGATTTTCATCTGTAGGCCGTGAGTGTCAGGATTTTTGAACAGAGGAGAATCACATGATGACAGCTGAGTTCTTAGAAGCCTGTATATAACACAGATTACGCAGAAGGAGGGCCCAGAGACAAGAATCCCTGCATTGCTGTGGTTTAATGGAGAGAAAGCAAAAGGCATAGTAAGACGATGGCAGTAGGAAGAGAGAGAAAGGCCAGTTGTGATAATGGGACCAGAGAGAGGAAAGGAAGAAAGGGTGTCAAAAAGGTAGCTTTTGAGCCTGGAGACTTAGGTTTTAGTGATATGGGTAGGCAGAAGGGGCTGGGTGAATATGAATGTGGAATGCATTACCTATATGAGGTTCTAGTGGGCAGCTAGATGGGTTTGTTTGTTCACTCATCTGTTCATTTATTCTAGAAATGGTTATTGAGTACATGCTATGTACCAGAACCTGTCTTTCTGTAAAGAGGTTAGGACTAGGTGTGCAAATTTTGCTGCCCAGCAATAGTATTAGCAAGTAACCCAGATGTGGAACTGATGAGATTGAACCTGGTAATGGTAGAAGGGAGTGGGAACTTTGACATTACCAAGGAAGAGAACATGCAGGAAAAGGAGATGAGGGGTAAGGCAGACTCCTGGAGACCACCCACATTTAGCGAAGGAGGAAGCAGAAGCTGAGAAGAAGAGGTCAGAGAGGGAGAAGGAAAACCAAGAGAGTGTCACTGAAGCCGAGGGAGTGGAGAATAGGGGAGATCATGGGCAGTGGTGAATCACACAGAGACAAGAAGAAGGTGAGTACACAGCCAGCGATGGATAGAGACTTTGCATTTTGTACCCCAGAGCTCATTTGTGACCTGTAGAAGTGCAGTTTCAGGAAGGTGATAAGGGTAGAGCCAGATGGCAGGGGATGGTGGAGTCAGAAGTAGAAGCAGCAAGTGTACTAATCCTTATTCTGTAAGGTCACAGAGTACCTTTATTTGAATTTTTCTAATTCATTTTTTTTGGGGGGTGGGGGTCCATTTAGGTAAATAAGTTTTTCAGATGTAACGTATTGGTGTGCTGGTTTCGTAGAGCTCTTAGGTTTAGGCTTAATTGTCAGTCTGCTTACCTTCCAGCAGTCTCTCGATGCTTCTGATCCCTAGCCCTTTCTTGTTTTCTAGAG
>NW_004443945.1:4737187-4757621 GCF_000243295.1 Trichechus manatus latirostris
TATATATATAACTAGTTGCTGTCCAGTTGACTCTGATGTGTCAGAGTAGAACTGGGCTCCGTAGGTTTTCTTTTTTTTTTTTAATTGTGCTTTAGGTAAAAGTTTACAATTAAGTTCTCATACAAAAATTTATACACATATTGTTATGTGACATTAGTTGCAATCCCTACAATGTGACAGCACACTCCCCCTTTCCACCCCAGGTTTCTTTCTTGTGTCCATTCAACCAGTTCCTGTCCCTTCCTGCCTTCTCATCCTGCCTCCAGACAGGAGCCACCCATTTGGTCTTGTGTATCTGATTGAACTGAGAAGCATACTCCTCATGAGTATTATTTTTTTGTTTTCTAGTCCTGTCTAATCTCTGTCTGAAGAGTGGGCTTCAGGAATGGTTTTAGTTCTGGGTTAACAGAGCGTCGGGGGGCCATAGTTTCAGGGGTTCCTCCAGTCTCTGTCAGACCAAATTTTTCTTAATTCTTCAGAATATCCCTATGAAGCAGGCATGGCTATCAACTTTCCTTTATTACAGAGGAAGAAACTGAGGCTGAGAAATGTTAAATGACAGCCTAAAGTTGAGCAGCCAGGAAATAACAGTGGCGGGATTGGAGGGCAGCATCAGTGGCATAGTCATAGAAAATTCAGGCAAGGTGGCTAGCCAAGTCCTTTGGACGTAAAGTTGGTTGTGCTCCCATGGAGGAAGGAGATTGGACAGCCAGCCAATGAGCTGGGTCAGGTGGGTAAGACTCCTTAGTGAACACTAATCGAGTCAAATGACAAAATGGCCCAGGATAGCAGTTTGGGAGATTCTTCCCTTGTCTAAGTTTTGTCATTTTACTTGAGACCAGTGATGAATAGAGACTTCACAAGATTTTTCCTAAGAGAGCCGTTAAACAGGTCAGTGGGAAGGGGTCACGTCTTAGAAAGAGAGTCATAGTAATGATTTGGAGAAAAGAGACTAAAGGCAAAGAGACCAGTTGAGAGACTGGATTCAAGAGATCCTCAGGAGGTATAATCAGTAGGACTTGGGAACCAGCATAATGTGAGGGATAAAGAGAAAAGACTTGAGGATAACACCAAGATTTCTAGTCTGGCCAGTGGATAACATTACTTAAAATAGTGCGGGAGAAGGAGCAGGTCTGTAAAGGGGCAGGAAGGGGATACATTTAGATTTGAAGCTGTTACATCTGAGGTGCCTGGAACATTCCAGTGGAGCTGTCTGGTGGCATTTGGAGATAGCCAAAACCCTAGTAAAACTCTCCTGAGGAGAGGAAGTAAGGCAGGAAGACAGAGCTGAGGATGGATGCTGGGCAGCAACAGCTGTTCAAGGGATGTGCAGAGGAACCTTGGGGAACAAGGATGTGGTTCATTCATTCAACCAGAACTTGGTGCACTCCTACCACGGCCTACGTTCTAGCTGGGGGTAAGGTAGACAGTAAACAAATAAATATATAGTATATCTAATGGTGGTAAATTCTTTGGAGAAGAATAAAGCAGGGTAGGGGAATGGGGAAGGAGCCCTGGTGGCGCAACAGTTAAAAACCCTCAGCTGCTATCCAAAAGGTTGGCGATTCGAACCCACCCAGTGGCCCCACAGGACAAAGACCTGACGATCTGCTCCCATGAAGATTACAGTGTAGAAAACCTCATGGGGCAGTTCTGCTCTGTCACATGGGGTCATCATGAGTTAAAAATTGACAGCACCTGACAGCAACAGCAGGGGAATGGGGAGTATGGGGGGTAAGGAGGTGGTTAGGAAAGGTCTTGCCAGTAATGTGACAAGTTCTGGTTCGGGTGGTATGGAGTGGGGCCCAGGCTTTAGTATGTGGTACAAGTATTTTCATGGGCTGTCAAGGTTGGGGCCATTGATACAGGCCTCACAGACAACTGAAAAGGCTTTGAGTTTTACTCTGTCTGGAGAAAGTGAGCTTTCTATGGAGGAGAAGATAGTTACCAGTATATGAAGCTGCTGAGAAGCCAGGGAGAATGACTGCTAACAGGCCACTGTTGACAGTTTGGAGGTGAGTGGAGACCCCAGAGAGAGGGTGTTCCTGGTAAGGAGCAAGCACCCCATGAGCACTTGAACGGTGGGGAGTGTCTAAGAAAGTGCTCTGAAAGTCTGCTGTGTTCCAGCAGAGTGAGTTTGGGCCACAGCTTCCTTGCATCCACAGTGGAGCTCATACCAACAGGCTACAGCATTAAAGTAAGAACGCAATAAAGTTGCTATTTGTGAGGAGTGCTGAATACTTGCCATCTCTCATTGCCCCTTCTCACTGCTTGTCTCGAGTTCCCTGGATTTACCCAGCAGGCTAAGGAAAAGTTGCTAATTTTTCTGAACTAAAAAGATGGGACAGAGTATAAGGATCCCATTTCACAGAACAGGACACCAAAAACAGTGACATGAAACCACAGATAGTGCTGAGCCCAAGCCTGTTTGTGAAGACCTCTTTAGCATTCTGTCCATTGATAGGCCAGGTTCCTCAAATCAACCCGTTTTTGTTGAGCACTCACTAAATATGAGGTGCTGTGCTCTGTGCCCTTTCAGGAGCCTGCTGCCTCATTGGGGACATAAACCCAACACTTAGTCATTCCTCCTCTGGGTGTTCCCTGAGTACAGCTGAGAGCCAGGCACCAGGGAGACAGGATTGAGGACAGTCTACCCCACCTGCTGAGAGCAGCAGCACAGAGGGGTTAAAGTTGTCTAACAATTACCCATAAAGTGGGACAGGGACTCAGAGGAGGAGCAATGATCTTAACAGGGCTGCTGGGAGCAGGAGGATCTGGTATTGACATTGAGATAAGGTAACTTTGAAATTTTTAAGTAGGAGTTAAAGCCCATTTTGTCTCCCTCCACTCTTCATTTTACTGTGGTAACATTTAACAGGACATTTGCCATTTTATATGTACAATTCAGTGACATTAATTACATTCACCTGTTATGCAGTCGTCACCACTATCCATTTCCAAATTTTTTCATCACCATAAACAGAGCCCAGTACCCCTTAAGCAATAACTCCCCCTGTTCCCCTTCCCACGCACCCCTGGTAACTACTAATAAACTTTGGTCTCTGTGCATTTGCCTATTCTGGATATTTCATATAAGTGGGATCATACAATATTTATCCCTTTGTATCTGACTTATTTCACTCAACATAATGGTTTCAAGGTTCATCCATGTCATAACATGTATCAGAACTTCATTTCTCTTTATGACTGAGTAATATTCCATTGTATTTTTCTTCCACTCTTGCCACAATCCTGTCGTCGATACAAGCACTGCTTCTTGTGTCTTCTAGCCACACTCAGCTCTCATTGCAGGTCCCTCCTCCTGGAAATGCCTTTCTTCTCTTTTGGCTGCATCTACAAGTCATAGCTCATGTCCTCTCTGCCCCTACTCTCAGGGGAGCCTCTGCCATGTCATCATCTGGGCTCCTCCTGTACTTCAAAATTATGACTTTAACTCTTAGTTTACCCACTTCTATTCCCTTGTAGACCGTCCCCTTTGGAGGACATGGTCCGTACCTTATTCATCTTCACATCCTTAATGCCTGGGTTAGGGCCTGACACACGGTAGGTGCCCAGTAAACGTTTGCTGAGTAGACAAAAGGAAGAGGAACGAATGAACAAGTACTAAGTCCACCACACAGTTTTATCAGGCAGCTGTTGTGGACATTAATCTCCTTGAACCTCAGAGGAAGGAGAGACACATCAGTCTGTATGTGGTCTAGTGGAGGTGAAATTTGAAGGAGTGGGCACTTGGAGAGGGTACAGTGTCATATGCCACAGACAGAAGGAACAGGTGCCAAGAATGTTCCAAAGATAGAGGGTGGAGCAGTTGAGCTGACACATCATGCTCATGCTCAAGACAAGTGAGAGATGATCCTTGAAAGGCAGGCCAGTGCAGGCAGATTGTGCGTGCCCTTGAATACCAGGGAGTTCTCCTTTATCTGTGAGGTGCTGAAGGTTTTTGAGCAAGGGCACCATGGAATCAAGGAGCCCTGGTGGTTCGGTGGTTAATTGCCTGGGTGCAAACCAAAAGGTCAGCGGTTCGAACCCACCAGCCACTCTGAGGGAGAAAGACGTGGAAGTTTGCTTGCGTAAAGATTTACAGTCTTGGGAACCTTATGGGGCAGTTCTACTCTGTCCTATAGGGGTGCTAAGAGTCAGAATTGACTTGATGGCAATGGGTTTAGTTTGATTTTGGAACGTGCAAGTGTTTGGAGAAGCAGGCATGTGTTTATTGAGCATCTGTTACTTGCTCACCTTGGAAAGAAAGAGAAATGAAAGACTGTCCCTGCCCTCATGTCATTCATAGCTGGCAAGGCAGACAGCAAAGCAGGCAGTTACATGGCAGTGTTAGGGTGGTGGTGGGGAGGCATTATGGGAAGGAAGGTTTTCCAAAGGTTATGATACCTGAACTGCATCTTCAAAGAGGACCAAGAGTTAACCAGGTAAAGAAGGTTCCACCTGCAGGTAAGCTGTTTGTACCAATGCATGGAGCTTTGGGAGGTGAACTGTTGTTGTTAGGTGCTGTCGAGTCAATTTTCAACTCATAACAACCCATGTGACAGAGAACTGTCCCATAGAGTTCTATAGGCTGTAATCTTTACAGGAATAGATCGCTAGGTCTTTCTCCCATGGAGCTGCTGGGTGGGTTCGAACCACCAGTCTTTTGGTTAGCAGATGAGCACTTAACTGTTGTGCCACCAGGGCTCCTTCATAGGTGAACTAGCACATCATAAATAGTTGGTGAGGGCTAGAGACAGGGAATCCAGATCTTGTAGGACTCTAGAGGCCACCTTGAGTTGTTGTTTTCCTAAAGACAATGATGAGTCATTGAAGTGCTTTAATTGGTCACATTTATGTTTTAGAAGGATCACTGGGCTGCTTGTAAAGAGTGGGTTGAAGGGGGCTATGTCAGGGGCTGTGGGACCAACGTGGCAGGCTGTTGCTATAATCCACAGGAAGAGGATGAGTGTGTCTAAGATAGGGACAGAGCAGGTGACAGAAGAGGTACTGAGGAGGTAAAATCCATAGACTTAGATGACCAGTTGAAGGAGAGGAGGGCTGAACGAGGAGTCATGGATAACTTGTTCTAACTTAAGCAGAAAGGTAGGTGCTATTCAGTGACTTGGGGTGAAGAGCAGATGTGGGAGAAAATAATGAGTTTGTTTGGGATAATGAGTTTATTTGAAGTGCCTAAGGGGTATCCAAATGGAAGTGATGAGTTAAGATGCAAGCCTGGAGCTCAAGAGAGAGGCCCGGAATTAGACAGTAGCACAAGGACTGATTAAAGCTGTAGGAAGGAGTGAGATCCCCCCAAGAAGGTTGTGTTGACCGAGAAGAAGGGTTAAGGATGGAACTTTTGGAAATACATGGGTGGCTGAGGAAGAGGAACTCATGAAGGAAACTATAAGGAATAGTAAGAGAGGTAGAAGGAAAACCAGGAGAGAGTGGACTCATGGAAACCAAGAGTTTCCAGGAAGCATGATCAGTTGTGTCTAGTATCACAATCAAATCAAATCAAAAGAATCGAACTATGGCCTTCAGGTTTAGCAACAAGGAAGTCATCCATGACCTTGACAAGTTCACTGCCAGTGCCCATGTAGAAGAAAATGTAGCTTATGATGGGTCAAGAAGCAGATAGCAAGTGAAGAACCTACTTGATGGTGGGGAGGGGAGTACTAAGGGTCTGCATTCAGATCCTGTTTGTGAGCAGGGAATGAAGGGGTTCCACGTGAGGTAGCCAAGATACAGCAGACAAACTACATGTGGACAGGAAGACCTGACCTAAAATGTAGCTCTGCCATTCACTCATCTGCATGGTAGCTCTCAGTTTTCTCATCTGTGAAATGGGGACAGGGATACCCATCTCACAGGTTGGAGAGGCTCCTGTGAGGTGTGGTCTAGGAAATCACCCAGCACCACACATGGCACAAGCAAGTGCAGAGAGGAGGGGTCAGGAAAGAGGGTCAGCCTCACTTTGTGATTGGAGTGAGGGGTCAGAGGTAGGAAGGAGTCGGAGACAGCCTTCTTTTTGGAGCCTAGAAGGGCAGTGGTACCATTCACAGAAAAGGGGGAGCATGTTTGGGGAGAAAATAAACTGTCATTTGAAATACACTTCAAACTAATGTTCTCTGTGCCTCCTTAGAAAAGAGAAGAACATTTTTTTCCTGAAATGTCCTAAAACTTATTTTACAGAGAAAATTTTATTCTTTTTTCTTTGGGACAAGGGTAGATGGGGATCAAAAATCATCCACCATTTTTCTCAGTTATATAGAAATGTAGTAGAAGAAATTCTCCTGAGTTCAATTCTGCATTTTTACTTTATGTTTTGGGACTCCATAATTATATAATCTGGAGACTGTAAAGCACTTGTTTATGGTTGCACCTGGTGGAACATTATGAGAGAGCCAGCCCCTCAAAACTCCATTGTTCATATTCTTCATCTCTGTGCACTGTGTTGATTTTTGTGGCATCTTAAGTGGTGTTCTATTCTTACTTTTTTTTTTTTAATCATAGATTGGTAACTTTTGCGAATACGTTGTTTAAATCCCTTTGAAGAGGTGATTTCTAATTGTTTCCACAGATACACAGACAGGCAAGCTTATTAAAGACAGAAGAAAAGACTCGCTAGATGTCAGATCTCTTTCCACTCGATCAAGTGAAGGTAGGTGCCAAAGGCAAGCGAAGAAAATGTTTTCATATCACGTGTAGACTGGACCCTCTGTCTCCAGTCTTGTCTTCTGGTCACTGCCCACCTCCAGTTTATAAGAGGGGACGGTACCCTCTAGAAACCTTTGTCTGCTCCCTCTGGTACCCCCCAACTCCTGCCATTGGGCTCCATTCTGAGTCTTTTAATGGAGACAAGGAAATAAGGAAAAAGAAAGATACATTTTACTACCTATTCTTTCGTTTATTTCCTAAACTGTAACAGCAGAAGATATCGATTTATCGGCTTTAATTGTATCAGTAATGCATTTGGTAATTCTTAAAGATATATTCCATTGTGGGTTGCAGTGTGCCATTGAAGCTTGCCATTTTGGCAGTGTGAGCCCAATTTTTGGTTTATGAAAGACTCATTAAGCAAATATTATTCTAATTGGAATATACAGGTAGTCCCCAACTTACGACATACTCGAGTTATAGTGCACTTACGACTGTCTGTTTTTGTACTACATACAATGTTGCAGCTCGTAATTTGCTGATGTTATCATTCTTAGATGTTCATTCACAGATGTTTACATGTAATGTTTCCAGCCACCAAAGATAAATAAAGATGGGCTTTATAAAGATACTACTAATAAAAGGCAATAATAATGAAAACTAAAAAAAAGTATTCGATTTACGTCAAAACCAACTTAGCATGGAGTCAGCGGAACGGAACCCCTTCGTAAGTCGGGGACTACCAGAAATTTTTTTTAAAGATCATGTAGGTACATGGCCTGAATAGTAGTCTTTTTAAAGTAATGAAAAATTTGTGTAGCTAGTGTGGAGGCAGTTCGAATCCACCAGCTGCTCCTTGGAAGCCACATGGGACAGTTCTACTCTGTCTTGTAGGGTCACTATGAGTCGGAATCAACTCGACAGCAACGGGTTGTTTTTTTTTTTTAAGTGTGGTGGCAAATATTACTGTTAGCTGTGTACGTTCTTTGGCCTAAAGATGAATACTGAAGTATATGGAGTTTGTTGTTAGTGATTAAAAAGCCAAAAATTTCCAAAGCAATAGAACTAAGATTATACAGTGGTGGTCAGATGCCTGCCCTCATGTTGCTCTCAGGTTTGTTTTGAGGATCATATGAGATGTTGCATGTCCTTCACACTGGAAAAACGATACACATTACACCCCTGTATTGAGGGCAGGTGTGGGGATGGCACCAGCAGGAAGCAATGTGGTGTTTGGGGGAAGAATGTGGCTTTGGCATCAGGATGACGCCAGCTTCATCTGCTCTCTGCAACCTCAGGTATAGGCTTCTGGGCTTCCATTTGCTTATCTGGAAAACGGGCAGAATATGCAGTCCACAGAGGCTCATGAGAGGATTACATGAGTCTGTGTGGTGCCTGGCAAGGGTTGGTGCTCAGTTAGTGTTAGCTGCCATCCTTATCTTCATTGTGGTGGTCATGGTTATGGTTGCAAGACCTTTGCAGTCCTTGGGCAGTGCAGGGCAGTGGTTAAGTGCATGTATGCCTAGAACAGGCTTCTCTTTGCTCACCACACTGTAACTTCTGTTGATCCTTTGGATTACTTTATACATTTCAGTATTTTTAATAGTTAATTTTTTCTTTTAATTTTTTGTTCTTTTATCACTATTTTTAATTGAGTTATACTTTACATACCATAAAATTCACAGATACTAAGTGTTCAGTTCAATGAGTTTTGACCATTATATACACTCATACAACCACCACCCAAAATAAGTAAAGAAAATCTACACACACACTTCTTTCACCACCCAGAGGCAATCCTAATTTCCATCACCATAAATTAATTTTGCCTGTTCTTGTACTACATGTAAATAGAATTGTGCGATATGTAGTCTTTTGTGTCTGGCTTCTTTCACTCACTGTAGTGTTTTTGCATTCCATGTTGTTAGATGTATCAGTAGTTCATTATTTTTTTATTACTAAGTAGTACTACATTGTATGAATATACCACAATTTAATTATCCATTTTCTTATTGAGGACCATTCATGTTGTTTCCACTCTTAAGAATAAGGCTGCTATGAACACTTTTATGAGTCTTTTTTGTTATATATGTGTTCATCTTATATCGGGAATTGCTGGGCCTTAGGGTAGCTTCAAACAGTTCTCTACTGTGGGTTTTACCAAGTTACTCTCCATTACTAATATTTGAGAGTTCCAGTTATTCCTCCTACACTTGGTAATACCAGTATTTTTCATTTTATCCATTCTCTTGGGTATGGTTTTAATTTTCCTGATGACTAATGAGGTTGAGCACCTTTTCATATGGTTATTGGCCATTTGGGTATTATCTTTTGTGAAGTGCTGTGCAAGTCTTTTGCCCATTTTTACAATTGGGTTGTTAATCTTTTTCTTACTGGTTTGTGGGAATTGTTTATGTATTCTAGAGGTGGGTCCTCTCTGGGGTATTTGAATCACAAAATATATTTTCTCAGTCTGTTTTTACTTTTCACTCTCTTAATGGTATCTTCTGATGAACAGAGGTTCTTAATTTTAACTAAGTCCAATTTATCAGTTTTCTATTAAGGTTAGTGCTTTTCGTGTCCTGATTAAGAAATCTTCTCTACCCCAAGGTCATGAAGATATTCTTCCATGTTTTCTTCTAGAAGCTTTATTTTTTATCTTTCACTTTAGGTCTGTGATCCATTTCTAATTAATTATATATGGTGTAAGGGTAGGGGTCAAGGATGAATTTTCCCCTTATGAAAATCCAGTTGATCCATCATTATGTTGAAAAAACTGTCTTTTATAGTAGCACCATTATTATCAATCAGGTGCTCCTATTGGTCTGTTTCTGGACTCCATTCTGTTCCATCTAGGCCTTCACCAATACCACACTGTTGATTGCTCTACCCGCAAACAAAACTCACTGCTGTCGAGTCGAATTGCAGTAAGTCCTGATATCTGATAGTGTAAAGTTCTTCTTCAAGATTATCTTGACTATTCTAGGTCCTTTGCATTTCTACGTAACGTTTAGAATCAACTTTGTAGGTTACACACACAAAACATATACACACACACCCTTCAGGGATCTTGCCTGGGATTCCTTTGAACCTATAGATCAACCTGGGGAAAACTGAAGTCTCAGTAACACTGAGTCTTCCAAACTGAACATGCTGTAGTCTCCGTTTGTTTAGGTCTTCTTTATTTTCTCTCAGCAATGTTTTTGCATTTTCAGTGCAGAAATCTTGAACATCTTATATTTATTCCTCTAGATTTTTTTGATGCTATTGTAATGGTATTTTTTTATTTCAATGGCCAATTAATTGAGTTTTGTAAATTGACCATGTCCCCCAGTAGCCTTGATAAACTTACTCATTGATTGTAAGAGGAATGTGTTTCTAGATTCTTTTAGACCTTTCTGCATACACAGTCATGACAATCTTTATACCTTTTATTTCTTTTTCTTTATTACATCTACACTATTGCTTGATTTTTATAAACATGTCACTTCCATTATATTAGAAATGAAAACAAGTCCTCTTATTTGACAGAGTGATAAAATAGTAGTTTTTTATTTTTGGCTTAATGACTTCATTGGGAAAAATGAAAAGTTAGCAGCTCTATGCTGGTCACCAAAATTAGATTTAAGAAGTTTTGTTGGTTCCCGAAATTTAAAGCATTTTAGAGCCCCTCAGTTGGTTAGCCTTGGACAGTGTCTCTCCTTGGGCCTCAGTCTCTTCATTTGTAAAATGAGGCTGACGCATAGGGCTGTGGAACAGCCTGTGGTCCTTTGAGGTCTTTGGTAAACAGCATTAGCCTGACAGTGGGGCTTTCATGGTGAGACACAGAACTCTGTGTGATTTTTTTTCCTGCCTGTACATTGCTCAGGCTTTCCCCCACACCCCTAAAGGAACCGTATCTTGTCAGGAGCAACAAAAATTAACAAATTTTAGATCCTAAGTATTGCTGCCTGCCTCATTGAAGGTATTTTCCTTAAAACCTAATAGTGGAAAGCACCAAAAGATACCTTGAAAATTTTAACCAGAAATTCATGAGTTTCAGCCAATGATGAGTTGTATTTATTGCTCCTTCCATCCATGAAACAAAGGACCTGTGTGGTATTCTCTTCCAGAACATTTTTATTCCTGTCTTGGATAGCGGCTAGTTGGATAAATTATAAAGCCTTAGTGTTATACAAACAAAAAGAGGCTAACTGTTTGGCCTTGACTTGCTAGATTGTTTGCCCTGTTTTCTCTCTGGCCTGTGATATCATAAGCTCTGTCTATGGGGACATGTGCATCCTAGAACCAAAAGAAGGAGAGCTGGTTACGCCAGACCTTGAGGCTTGCCAGGATGGAAAGGATGCTTGTTATGCAGCTGAGCACACTGAGGCCAGGGCAGGAAGGGCGGTCATGGAGCCCTTGGCCAGCAAGGCAGGCACCCGACGTTGTGCACACCCCGATTTCTGCATCCCTTTCTCCACAGTTGCCAGCCAGAGACGACACTCCTCCTTGGCCCGGATACATTCCATGACGATCGATGCACCCATCACCAAGGTGAAGCAGTTTGTGGTGGCTCTGCATCGAGCCTGGAAGTCCCTCATTCTCCCAGTTGATTGTTTCCAGTGAGAAGAAACAGGGACCTGCAACAACCCTAATAATAATGCTCATAGTTGTATGGTGCTGCCGCCTCTGAAGAGAAAGGCTGTGTCACATGAACATTAGAGCTAGTTTTAAATTAGCATTAAACACCGTTGCAAGCCAGCTTCCCAGATTGCTTTCCCATTGTTTTTAAGATTGTGAAATTCAAGTCTTTTCTCTCCATATTGTAGGTAATCAATATTATCAATGCTGCCCAAGAAAGCAGTCCCATGCCTGTGACAGAAGCCTTAGACCGTGTGCTGGAAATTTTAAGAACCACTGAATTATATTCACCACAATTTGGTGCTAAGGACGATGATCCTCATGCCAACGACCTGGTGGGGGGCTTAATGTGTGTAAGTATATACGACCAGACTGCTGATTAGAGCCTGCCTGTTCTTGTTTTGTTTTCTCAGAGATTATTTGTTTGTAAGCTGGCTTAAACAGAGCTCTCTGGAAAGGCAGCTGGCCATCGTGTGTAGGGTGCAGCAAGGCCTAACCTCCTCCATTGCCCAGGTTCATATGCTCTCTGGCCAGAGCTGTCATCTACCTGTTGCCCATCCATCACCTAGGGAGACATCACTGGGGAGGAGTATATTTTAGACATCATACTGAGGCAGTTTCCAACTTTGCTTAGGGGTTCTATGAGCAATTTATTTAAATATTTTGAAAATAGGGAGTGGGGAGGTAGTATTAAATGTTACATACCAAATTACAAAATGGAGACTATCCTTCTCCTGCCATATGTGTTTAAAGAGGTGCTAGGGGGTGAGGCATGGTTTTGCCTCCAAAGCATCCTACCCAGACTGTGGTGACTTACATAGGAAAGAAGGGCTTGGGAACGCTTCATCAGAAGGGGGCTTTGTATCATGGGCTCTGGCGGGCTCTTGAATGCCTCCTCTAGCCAATCTAGTACAGAGCTCTCACACAGTAAGAACAACTTTGTGGAACACAGATCATGCCACTGCCAGAAATAAACTACACCCCCTCTCCCAATTCATGTTTTCTGAGGTAGTTTGATTTCATAAAAACAGGGTTTTAGGTAGTGACCTTGGATGGTAGAGTGGTTCCCAGAGTTGATAATGTCTAAACTGTGACCTTGCCTATTTGAGACACAGGCTTCTCCAGCCTGTAAGAGAGGGGTGGAAATGATGGAATAGTGTCCTGGAGGTGAGTGGATAAGAGAAGCAAGGTGAGGAGAGGATGTCTGCAGAACTAGAGAAGAAGAGGGGCTGCTAAGGGACGAGGCTTGAGCTGGGAGCAGTGGTGACGAGCCTGTAGCTCCAGCTTCTCATCCAGAGAGTCCAGAGTAGGAGAAGTGAGGCTGCTTAAATGGTGGGAAAGGAACTAGTTTCCAAAGGAATCCTGGTATCAGGGTGGGGTGGGGGGGCAAGAAAATTATGAGGAAGAGTTGAGGGGAGTTGTCCCTCAGAAGCCAAAACAGTCATGGGGTGTAAGCAGGAGTTCTGGGCTTTGGGGTTCTCTCTCAAGCTTACCTCCCTTGTGTTGATTGTGCCTGAGTTTACCTTCCAGCAGGGCCAGCCCTTCCCAGCATCAAGCTGCATGCAGTGTTCTCAGGAAATGCTGTTCAGTGCAATGGTTGCCCACAGAGATGATCACAGGGGTGGAGCCTGCTGGGCACAGGGGACCATTGGGTGGACTGGTGGAGAGGGCTACCCCTTTAGCCATCCTCTGAGACTAGCTGTCCTGAGGCCTTCAAGCAGAAAAGAATAGTTGTGACTTTTTCTTGTTTCCTTGCTTTTTATCAGGATGGCTTGCGAAGACTATCAGGGAATGACTATGTTCTTTCACCAAAGAGTAAGTATTTCTTTTTTAATTTTTTGGATCACTATACATAATATTGAGTGATGAAAAATAATCTTTTCAGATAAACGTTTTCAAATAATTGTTCTCGCCAGTAAGAAGTTCTAAGAAACAGCTAATTTCACAAAGCCTATTAATTTTGTTCTCCAAATTGCATCGCTTTGTAGACCTTCACCAGGTTTCAAACAGGATAATCAATTCCATCTCCCTTCATGACATTCCACCGCGGATAGCTCGAATCATGGAAAATGAGGAATTCTGGGACTTTGATATTTTTGATCTGGAGTCTGCCACCCACAAGAGGTGAGTCCCTCTGGAGCTTGACAGGTGGAGAGCTTGATTCTGAGGGCCTTTCTGGAGGAGCCCACCCCAGGAGTGTGGATTCTGTGCACTGCTGGTCCCTGGTCGGGGACAGCAGATTCATGCAAAGAGCGAAATTGAGCAAAGGAATTAACCACTCCAAATACCAGAGTTTTCTTCCACAAAATGAGGATATTAATTTCTCCTATAGATGGTGATATGCTGAGATAGCTGCAAAGAACCCCCACTCAGAGCCTAGAACTAAAATTTGTTAGAAACACACACTCCCACACATTCAGTAAGAGCTGCCCCTGGTCTTGGTTGCCATGTATTGCTGACAGCCATGGGAACACCTAAAACTCGTCACCCTGATCTGAGTGTGACCACAGAGTAGGAATGGGATTGGGATTTTAACTTGAGTTTTGTGCCTTGCTGCAAAAGACTTATTAACCAGATGGGGGTGGTTGACTTGGCACACAAAGGTTTCCACAGAGCCAGATGCTTAAAGCAAGGACTGTCTTTCAGGGTGGTGAGGCCTCAACCTGGCAGACAAAAGGCAGTGCAGGAGAGGCGTGCTTTACTGGGTCATGGGATGATCCATCAGGTCTTGTCCCAGTCTGGGAAAACTGTCCCCAACATAGTCCCTACTTTTTGCTTGTGCTCACTGTGAGACAACCTTCTGATACATTCTACTTCCCATGTGCCCCAGCATGGGTACAGGGTGTCCTAGAAGGCGAATGAGACTACCTTTAACAGTGGGAAAAAGAATACTCCCATGGCAAATGAATCCTTCAGCACCTGGTTTACATACTAGTCTCAGGTGAGTCAGGTTCAGGCAGGTCAGTTCAAGTCCTACAAGCCTGATCACCTCTGGATGTGCCTCAACAGAGCCAAGTTTCTTGACCTTCCAAGCTAAGGGCCAGACCAAAGTGACTTCTCAAGTAAGGACCTCATTTGGTGGCCATTTGGTGACCTTCTCATGAGAAACTCCCTCCTATTATAATACCTCCAGACTGTCAGACAGTTTTGTGATTTGTGACAGTGTCTGGCTCATATTTGGTCCTCAGGAAATATTTTCTTCTAGGCAGGACATCTGGCCAGTGATGCAAGTCCAAAGCAGAGGCTAGGGTTCAAGGTGGCCCAAGTTTAGCCTAGTAAAATGTTGATTTGGGGGAATCCACTAGTGTAAGTAGAACTTGACTCAGGAAGGGCAGGGTGAAGAAACCTTGCACCAGCAATGGGGAACACCATAGTGAGCTCTGAGGCCAGAATCCCTGTGGGCATCCAGGTCTCCCCAGTGCACCTTGGTTCCTGAAGGCAGGAGCTAGGCCCCACAAGGGTTGGCATTGGCTAAGGGGAGAAAGAACAGCAGATGCTGGGCAGCCTCCACTTGCCTGCCCTTGCACCTGAAACACAGCTCGGATTGGCTCCTTGAATCTGAGCCTCTTGAAGGCTCAAAACACTTTGCCTGTTTCCTTGCTTTGTTTTAATGCTATGGTTGTTTTTTTCTCTGTAGGCCTTTGATTTATCTCGGTCTCAAAATATTTGCTCGCTTTGGAATCTGTGAATTCTTAAACTGCTCTGAGTCAACGCTCAGATCGTGGTTACAAATTATCGAAACCAATTATCATTCTTCTAACCCCTACCACAATTCTACACATGCCGCTGATGTGCTGCACGCGACGGCCTATTTTCTGTCCAAAGAGAGGATAAAGGTGAGCTGGTGTTTGTGCTCCATGTCTAACAGGTAGGAACAGGGAGGAGAGTCTCTTGCTTCATCCCTGCCAAGGTGGTACGAGGTGTGACTGCTCAGTAGTGGTCCCTACTCTTGTGTAGCCTGGCACGCGAAGGGTATGGCCACATCATGTCAGGCAGGAGCTACAGTGTGGCTCTGGGGAATTGGTATTTTCGTTCCTGACAGGACCTCAGCCATGCCGTGGGATTACAAGAAGCAGGATTGGGTCCCTGGGGAGAAAGCCAGCAAGAACAGGGAAGGGCTATGGGACGCGGCTGTTCTTCTGGGTCTCACTCTGAACCTACAGGCTAGTATAGCCAACTTAGATATTGCCGCTTAAGGGCCCCCAAAAGTCAGTGGGCATCTGAGACCAAAGTTATTGCCCCAGCACTGCTCCCATCCAGAGTTGCTTATCTGGATCAAGGTCCCACCATCCAAGCAGATACCCAAACCACAAATCCAGAGTCATCCTCAGTTCTTCTCTCCTCAATCCCCCAGCATCTGGTTGATATCTAACCTCGCCTATTATAACACTTTAATGTTCTCAGATTCATCTCCTCCTCCTCCTAGTGGCCCTACTGCTGTCCCAGTGAGGGTCCCATCTAGACAGTTCCAAAGACCTGACCTGCCTCCTGTGGAACCCATTCACACTGCTGCCAACATGATCTTTCTGAAATGGCAGATCTGACCATGTCACTCTCAGGAGCAGCTTCCCATCTTCTGCAGAATTTAAAGTTTAAAACTCCACAGGATGAGTATTCAAGGCTCTCTGTATAGACTCCAGCTCCTGTCATCCCTCCGTGCCTTGTGCCCTAGACATGCAGGCCACAACTGGGCCATGCCAAACCCTTCACATGCTGCCCCATATCATGACGTGTCCTTCAGGGATCCATATCAGCACCCACTTCTCTAGGAAGCATTCCCTGGACTCTACCCTCCACCCCCAACTTAGGGGCCTCTTCTCCATGCTGCTGACTTTGCTGCTGTATTAGAATGCCTAGCTACTGGTCTTTCCATTCCATTTGGACAGCAGGCTCCCTTTTCACTGTATGTCTTCCGTCCCTGTCCCACTCATGTGAGTTGGTACATTGGAAGAGGGCTGTCTGGTCCCTTCATAGTAAGCCTTGCAGAAGAAAGGTTCCATACAATAGACAGTACTCACTGCCCATTCCTAAACCAAGCTGATACTGTGAATTATTTCAGTAGGGAACTTCTCAAAGCAACAAGTAGACTTGCACTGATTTGCCAGAGTATTTATGTTGTTGTTTTTTTTTCCAAGATCCTTCATAAGGGCCCAGGAATCTCTAGTGGCATAACCATTTTGATTTTAGAAATACTTGAGGGCATAAGAACCAAACTGCTGGTTTTGTTTCTAAGAAAACAGGGCCTTATGACGAATGAGACAGCAAGGCACCATTACTGATGTCCTGGTGCAGGCCATATAGTGGCCAGGACAAGTGCCTCCTGGTTGCATTTCCCCCTTGGCAGGATGGGACTAATGAAGAGAACAAAGTGATATAACTACAGCTAGCACAGTGTCGTTATTGAGTAGCTGTTAATTCCTCACCCCGGGGTCAAACCTTCTCAGAGCTGTGTCTTTCAGTCCCTTTCCCTCCTCCCTCTAGTATTTTATTTTTCTTAGTATTTTATTTTTCTTAAAGAAAGATAATGACCAAGCCTGGAGAGTCTAAATAGTGAAAAAAATTGGTAGAGAGGGATGTCTGTGTCAGCATGGCTTAGCATATACAGACAATCCAATTTTTCTATAAGATATTGCTTTTGACCTACTCTTTAAATAAATGGACAAATATGTATTCAGAAAGCTAACTTAAAACCATCAAATCATATAATATCATATAATTTATTCATTAAAGTTAAAACTATTGAATTTTGGTTTAAATAAATTTACAAGGCTGCTTTATTAGATACTTTCTTTTCAAGTGTTGATAGAACACTTCCAAAGATGATCTTACACTAGACCACATTGAATGCCTTGATACACTTCAAAACTTCATATTTTCTAACAACAAATCAAAACTAGAATTTAATAAGTAAAGGTTAAATAAAAAAAGTTAACCACTTAGAAATGAGAAAATATTCTAAATAATTTTGGGATTAACAAGGATGTTGTTATTAGTTGCCATCAAGTCGGCTCCAACGCATGGCGATCCCATGTATAACAGAATGAAATGTTGCCTGGTTCTGCACCATCTTCATGATCGTTGGAAAAAACCCCAAGTGAAAGATTATTTAGAAAATAACAAAAAATCAAACACCCATCTATCAGAACTTTTAGAATGAAGCTAAAGGTATATTTAAAGGTGCATATTCATAGTTTTCCACCACCCGTCTGTCAGTTTGTCATACGGTGGTGGCTTGCGTGTTGCTATACTGCTGGAACCTATGCTACTGGTATTTCAAATACCAGTAGGGTCACTCATGGTGGACAGGTTTCAGTGGAGCCTCCAGACTAAGACAGACTAGGAAGAAGGGCCTGGTGATCTACTTCCAAAAACTAGCTGATGAAAACCCTGTGGATCACAACAGAATATTGTCCAGTATAGTGCTAGAAGATGAGCCCCCTTGGTTGGAAGGCACTCAAAATATACAGTGGCCACAGCAACGGGCTTGAGCATGTCAACGATTGGGGAGATGGCGCAGGACCGGGCAACATTTTGTTCTGTTGCACTTGGGGTCACCATGAGTCGGAGCCAACTCGATGGCAACCAACATAGTTTTAGTGCTGTCATTACTTAAAGGGAAAACAAACGGTTCTCTGAAATAACCAAGAAAATCGATAAAGTTCTAGCAAAACTAATCAAGAACTAATCAGGAAATAGACAAATTTGAAATGGAAAAGGATAGAAGAAAGCACTGTACATATATCTGTGCTCAATGAAGTCTTAGATGGTTTTCTTTAAAAACTACTTCATGGTATTGATCTCTTGGTTTTGTACTTCTTGCATCCATTCTATTTAAAACTTTTCTTTTTTTTTTTTAACTCTCAACTAATTTCTTCATAACCTGGCTCCTGACCCAGATGGATAGGTGAGTTCTTTAGACCTCTAAGGAATTTTTCCATGCTACGTAAACTTTTTCAGAGCCTTAAAAAAGATGGAAAACTTAAAGATCATTTTACCAAATGCACAGAGTTTAGATTCACAAAGCCCTGACACCAGCCTGACAAAGATGGCACCAAAAGGGAGGAGAAAACTAGACCAGTCCTCAACTTATGTGATGCATAGTTCAAAAATTATTTCTCTTTTATTCAGTCTTGACTGAGTAATATTAGTGTATGCTGGTCCAGCATCTCAGACTTTTCTTTGTGATGGGTCTAGAGAAAGATTGACTAAGGAGGTGACTTATTTGGTTGAGGACACCCTGTGTTTTGCTAAGTCATTAACTTGGGTGTGACTCTGAAAATTAGATCATGTTCTCTGATAAACATATGCAAAGATATAACTTTCAGAATGAGGATAGGAAAACAGGATTTGTTCACACAGTATGCTTTTCCCAGAAATCTTTTACTGTAAAGTAACAGGGCAGAAAGAAAACTGTCCAGAGGGCTTTCTTGCCTCCAAAGCCATACCTCACTTTGAAAAGATCTCTTGTTTTCAGCAAACTTTAGATCCAGTTGACGAGGTTGCTGCCCTCCTTGCAGCCACCATTCATGACGTGGATCACCCTGGGAGAACCAACTCTTTCTTGTGTAATGCCGGAAGTGAGCTGGCCATTTTGTACAATGACACTGCTGTCCTGGAGAGCCACCATGCAGCCCTAGGCTTCCAGCTGACCATTCGAGATGATAAATGCAATATTTTTAAAAACATGGAGAGGTAAGAACAGTGACTAGCTAGGAAAGATTGTGCATGTTGGTCTTCTCTTTTTCTTTACAGGTTTAAGATATACTTCGTGTAACATACAGTTCACCCAGTTAAAGTGTACAGTGGTTTCTAGTATATTCTGAGCTGTCCAACTATCATCACACTCAATTTTAGAACATTTTCGTCACACTAAACTAAAGAGAAACTACAAACCCATTAGCTGTCACTCCCCACTCCCTGGCAACCACTGATCTACTTTATGTCTCTATAGATTTGCCAGTTCTGGACATTTCATGTAAATAGAATCATATAGTTTATGACCTTTTGTGTCTGACTTCTTTGACTTGGCATAACGTTTCAAGGTTCAGTCCTTTTATCACTTGGTATTTCAAGAAGATGAAGTATAAAGCTGATATCTTGAGGTCACAGAGGCTCAGAGAAGCAGTCATCTTACATCCCTGCCTGGAATACTCCATTCTGCCCTCCTTTGCCCAGCGAACTTGTCATTGTCTCTGTTTACACATCACTTCCTTGGGGACATTTTCCCTAATCCGCCACACTAAGTTAAACCCTCTGATTTCTCAGTCTCAAGTTTTTTCATAGCACTTACCACATTTTTTATTACTGTATGTTTACGCGAATAATGTGCACATTCTACTGTGCGCGTTATACTTTTTTTTTGGCCAACTGTGCAACCCAATATTTTTTTTAAGAATGCTATGCTGGCATTATATGTGTGGGCACATTATGTGCAAAAAAAATATGGTAAGTATTGTTTAGATTCTTAAGCTCTGTAAGGGCACAGGTGTCCTATGTCTTATTCATCACTGTACCTTCAGTGCCTGGTACATAGTAGGGACTGAACAAATATCAATTGGAAGAAGGAAAAGCATTCTGTCATGAGGAATACTTAACTGATTTGGATTTTTTTAAAAGGGGGATTCCTGCTTTTACAAAATTCCTTCTGTCATTTTCCAGGATTTCAGTGGTGGAATTAAAATAGTATTATCCATATTTGTCTGTATATACACCAGTTATCCCTGGAAAAATACACAAGACTCTGATAACTTTGGTTGTCTCTGGGGAAAGGAACTAGGTAACTGGAGAAAAGGGAGACTTCATACTCTTTTGTAGCTTTTGAATTATACGGATTGCCTCTTCAAAAAATAAATTTTAAGAAATAATAAAGACAAAAGGCTGGAGGAAGAGATTTGAAGTATTCCTTGTGACTTTTCCCAGCTATCAGCAGGTCTACCCTCAGAGTTCTCTGGGCACTGAAATTGTTGGGTCTCAAGGTACCTGAGTGTATGTCACATTCTCTATAACCAAACATCTCCATTAAGAGAGCTGCTTTTAGTTCACCCCTACTACGTTTTAGCTTGTTTTATTCTAAGGACTATATGCAATATGGAGCCCTGGTGACGCAGTGGTTAAGAGCTACGGCTGCTAACCAAAAGGTCAGCAGTTTGAA
>NW_004443945.1:4757721-4759120 GCF_000243295.1 Trichechus manatus latirostris
AATCAACTCAATGGCAGTAGGTTTGGGTTTTGGTTTTTTATATGCGCTATACTACACAGTGACAACAGTGTAAACACTACATCTATAAAGACTTGCCCATGAGGTTCTGATTTTAACTTCTGATCAGGTTCCCCTTGCTAAATGATCTAGATGCTAACCCATAACTGCCACAGTATCCTTTAAAGTATGCCCTGTGACTTCCAGTGACATTAGAATTTTAACTTCAGTGTACACATATCCTAGGTAACAGGTTGTTTTCAGGAGTACCTGTCTGTCTGGATCAGTCATCTGTAGCAGCCTCTCATTTGTCGTCTGAAACAGGAATGACTATCGGATGCTGCGCCAGGGTATTATTGACATGGTCCTAGCCACAGAGATGACAAAGCACTTTGAGCATGTCAACAAGTTTGTCAACAGCATCAACAAGCCCTTGGCATTACTAGAAGAAAACAGGGTAAGGGGAACTCATTTTAGAGAGAACCTGTGTTTGGGGCCCTTACTGTATGTGCACATGCTGTGGCAGCAGCAGCCATTGTGTGTTGGTCCATGTCACAGGAGGGTGGGGGTTGGGAAGGACCCTATATTTGGGCTCTTGTGACATTATTGCTGTCCCTCATTTCTGGAGTTAGGCATGGAGTCCACAACTACATGACAAATATAACCTTAAACCACTCCCAGACAGGACGCTAAAGCTGAGGTAGCAGACAGATCTGTGTCCCCATCCTACTTCTACCCTATTTCCTTGTCTGTGTTGTTATTGTTAGGTGCCGTCGAGTCGGTTCCAACTCATAGAGACCCTGTGTACAACAGAACGAAACACTGCCTGGTCCTGCGCTATCTTCATAATCATTTTTATGCTTAAGCCCATTGTTGCAGCCATTGTGTCCGTTCATCTTGTTAAGGGTCTTCCTCTTTTTCGATGACCCTCTACTTTACCAAGCATGGTGTCCTTCTCCAGGGGCTGGTCCTTCCTGATAACATGTCCAAAGTATGTGAGACAAAGTCTCACCACCCTTCCTTCTAAGGAACATTCTGACTGTACTTCTTCCAAGAAAGATTTGTTGATTTTTCTGGCATGCCATGGTATATTCAATACACCATAATTCGAAGGCATCAATTCTTTGGTCTTCCTTATTGTCCAGCTTTCGCATGCATATGAGGTGATTGAAAACACCATGTCTTGGGTCAGGCACACCTTAGCCTTTAAAGTGACATCTTTGGTTTTTAATACTTTAAACAGGTCTTTTGCAGCAGATTTGCCCAGTGCAATATGCCATTTGATTTCTTGACTGCTGTTTCCACGGGCATTGAGGATCCAAGTAAAACGAAATCCTTAACAACTTCAGTCTTTTCTCCATTTATCATGATGTTGCTTATTGGTCCAGTTGTGAAGATTTTT
>NW_004443945.1:4760199-4776682 GCF_000243295.1 Trichechus manatus latirostris
AGCTTTTCCATCATCTCTTTCCACAGATGTAGTCAATTTCATTCCTCTATATTCCATCTGGTAAGGTCCACATGTATAGTTGCCGTTTATGTTGTTGAAAAAAGGTATTTGCAATGAAGAAGTCATTGGTCTTGCAAAATTCTATCATCTAGCACCAAGGCCATATCTTCCAACTTTAGCATTCCAATTACCAGTAATTATCATGCATCTTAACTGCATGTTTCATCAATTTCAGACTACAGAAGTTGGTAAAAATCTTCCATTTCTTTATCTTTGGCTTTAGTGGTTGGTGCATAAATTTGAATAATAGTCGTATTAACTGGTCATCCTTGTCGGCATATGGATATTATCCTATCACTGACAGCGTTGTCTATAGTGTAGAGATAATCTCAATGGATAGGACAGACAGGCATGGCACATGATAGGTACTTAATAAATGGTACCTTTTATACTATAGTCATTGTGAGATCAGCAACCTGGAGAATATGTTCTTTCATGAACACTCTTCTGTTGAGGCCCCCACATTCACCAGCTCACAGTCTTCTCCATTTCTCTCCTCCCCAACTCCTATCACCATCCTGAGAGACTTTACCATGCACAGGGATGACTTAGCCTATCAGGCTAGGATCACAATTCCTTGATGTTTAACTCCATTTTACTTAAGCATCTCATTTGTTTGGCCATGGCCTTTGTCTACTGTCTAGTTTTTTAGCCTATTACCCTTTCATACTTTCCATATTTTATGTAAATAACGTTTGCGCCTTCTACATTTGCTCACCAACTGCACCCTCCCGCCGCAAGGTATTTTTATAAGTGTGCTATGCTAATTTTTTTTTTTTTTTAAACAGCAACATGTAAAAAAAATTGGCATAGAGGCGCTTATGAAAATATCTCACATGGGGTGGACATAGTTGGCAAACAAATGTAGAAGGTGTGCATTATTTGCATAAAAATACAGTACTCCTGCTGAACCTGATGGTCAAACCTGTTGAGGACCCTGTTCCCTTCACCTTTCCATGTTCTACCAGTTTATCATCTTGCTGCTGACTTCACTGCCTTCCAAGGACTTCTAATGTAGAGGTGCCCACACCAGCCTCTTTTTTAGCCCCTGACCTGCCCTCTTGGATGGGGCTGGTTGTCTGTTGCCCAGCCACTGCTCCTGGGTGACCGGGTGCCATAGAAAGAAGCCACATACCTCATAGGCTTGTTTTTCTCCATTTAGTATAGGCAGCTCCCAGACTCAGCTGAGTCCTCTGCTCCACTTGACAATCATGTTTCTCATCTCTGTTGTTAGTACTTGGTGTTACTTCTGAGAGTTAGACTGGAAATGAACACCTAGTGGGTCAGAGCAGAGACACAGTAACCTGAAAGAGAGTAGTTTCCAGGCTGGCAGCACTGAACTCCAGTTTTACCAAAGTTGTTAACACATCTGAAGAAGAAGGGTAAGCACAAAGCTGATTGGCAGTAGAACCTTGGAGCAAGGAGAGCTACTGAGGCAGCCTTGGTAGAGTCCATCCTAGTACTCTGGGAGACTGGGCAGCCTAGGCTCAGGATGCCACCTGCTCATCTTAATGACAGATCTGTGCCCACTAAGATCGGCCCATCAGGCTTTCTTGGACTGGTGCCATTATACATTCGAATCACATGATTGCTTGATGGGCATGGAATCAGAATGAAAAAAACGAGTTTTTATTCACCTTTGACAGTGTTCTCTGCCCCAGTACTCCCTCTTCCAACTTCATTACACTATGGATTGAGAATCTGTGTCCAGTGGGGCTCCTTGTAAAGCAGACAGCATATGGTACTGTGAGTGGAAGCAGCCCAGGACTAAAGGTAGAACTTAAGTTCTCATTCTGGCTCGGCTGGGTAGCTTTGGATGAGTCACTTTATCTGAGTCCCAGGGTCCTCATCTATAAAATTTAATAATAATGCTTACCATGTCTACCACAGTCTTGTGAGTGCAGGTCAAAATAGATGACTGTTTGTACACCATAAAATGTTAAGGCAAAGTGAGGGAGTATCATTATATATGTAATAATCTTGGTACACTAAAGACAAATTCCCAGGATCTCAGCTATCACACTGCTGGGTTGGGGATTGGGTTGTGAGAAGCAGGGAACCTGGGGACCAGAAGAGCCCTTCATTTCTTCAGCTCACACTCCTCTTAGTAAATATATAATACAAGATAAAACTAGTCTTTGAGTTCTTTATTACCAAAGGAGAGAGAGAGAGTGGAACACAAAGAAAAGGCAACGGTGAGAAAGATTTGGAGTGAGAGGAACAGAAGAGCCAAGAAGAAGGGAAAGGGCAGATACATCAACCCCTGCTGCTACCATCTACTCCTGAACTCTCACTGGGCCTTGATTTTCTCCTTTGTTGTAAAATGAAAAGCCAAGATAAATGCTCAGAGCACCTTCAGCACTCTGTTTTGTGGGACCCTTAACTTACGGGTCCCAGCAAATGCCTTTTTGTGCTTATAATGGAGCCACACTGGTAAGAGAGAACTTGGCACCAGGTGGTCCATTTTGATTACTTTGAATTACATTCATGTTTTAGGAAACCGATAAAGATCAGGAAGCAATAAACACTATGCTCAGGACACCAGAGAACCGGATTCTGATCAAACGAATGCTGATTAAGTGTGCTGATGTGTCCAACCCCTGTCGACCCCTGGAGTTCTGCATTGAGTGGGCTGCACGCATCTCAGAAGAATATTTTTCTCAGGTAAGATGCTGTTTCTTAAGTTCCCTATATGTTAAGGGCCTTTTACCAGTGCCCACTTATCAAACCAGGTGATGGGGGAGGCACCCTAGTTTTGGCTAGTCCACCCCATCTTTTATCTGTCTTATGGATGTCCTATGTAAGATTCTGCTTGAGTTCGGCTTCTAGTAATGGCCAAGTAGCTCCTATTGAACCAACCCTCCTGCAGGTAATAAACTCTGAACAAAATAACAGCAAAAGCCGTGAAAGCAAGAATCTGTTTAAGGCGGAAAGTTGTCAGAGAAGGAAAACTCAAATATTTTCCACTAATAGAGAGCAGTAGAAAAGTGGTAAGACTGCACCCTGTCAAAGGTGGGAAACTGGCGAGACCCAGAAAACAAGACAGTCCCGTCAAGTTCTGGCTCTCACAGGTTTCACTGTACAACTACTTAAAAGCATTGGAGAAAAAGGCATGCAGAAAGTGGGAGGGTGTCGTCACTTGGAAAAAAGGAAGAACACTGGGTAAGTTTCTAGCTTTTATGGCTTTTTTGCCTGAGGGCAGGCCCTAGTCAGCACCACACAGACTCCTAAAAACTGGGATAGAAACCAGCAGTCTTACTGACTTGAAGAACCACAAGACAGAGTTTGAGGCAAAAGATGCACTTTAAATATAAAGAACAGATCGGCAGGTTCACAGTAAATGGGGAGAAAAAGATGCTTACAATTTGCATGATATAAGAAGGCTGGAATGGCCATATTAATATCACACAAAATCAACATCAACATTTCACAAAGGAGGATATTCAAATGGCTAACAAGCACAGGAAAAGATGCTCAACATTATTTTAGCCATTAGACAGATGCAAATCAAAACCACAATGAGATACCACTTCACTCCCACAAGGATGGCTAAAAGATTGAAAAAAAAAACAAAAAATAACAAATGTTGGCAAGGATGTTGGAGAAACTGAAACACTTACCCATTGCTGGTGGGAATGCAAAATGGTACAACTGCTGTGGAAAACAGTTCGGCAGTTCCTCAGAAAGTTAAACATAGAACCATTATATGACCCAGCAATTCCACTCCTAGGTATATACCCAAGCAACCTGAAAGCAGTGACACAGACACATGCGCACCAGTGTTCATTGCAACACTGTTAATAGCCAAAAGATGGAAACAGCCTAAATTTCCATCAGTGGATGAATGGATAAACACAATGTACATACACACAATGGAATACTATTCAGCCATAAAGAGAAGTCCTAGTACATGCTTCAACATGGATGAACCTTAAAAACACACTGAGTGAAATAAGTCAATCTCAAAAGGACAAATATTCTGTGATCTCACTTATATGAAATAACAAAAATAGTCAAATGCATAGAAACCAACATTTAGTTGTGGTTACCAGAGGAGGAAGGGGAGGGGAAAGAGGGAGTCATTGTTTGGGAAGTGCTGGGTTTTTGTTATGGTGATAGGTAAATTGTCAGTGATAGATGGTTACACAACATGATTAATGTAATTGATATCACTAAATTCTACACCTAAAAAATGTTGACTTGGCAAATGTGTTTATATATACATTATATATAATGTATATATTAAAAAATATATAATTTAAAAATAGACATCAAGACAATGAATATTACTAGAGACGAAGTGGGACACTTCATAATGATAAAAGGGTCAATTCTATAGGAAGAAATAATAAACCATAAATACATATGCATGTAATAACAGAACTTCAAAATGAATGAAGCAAAATTGACAGAATCAAGGGAGAAATTGGCAATTCCGTAATCATAGTTGGAGATTTTAACAACCCCCCCAGCAGTTGATAGAACAACCAGATTAAAAGGTCATTTAAGACAGATAATCTGAACAACACTATCAACTACCTTACCCTAATTAATATTTATAGAACACTATACCCTGTATTTACAGAACTT
Source organism: Trichechus manatus latirostris (assembly GCF_000243295.1). Classification (NCBI taxonomy): domain Eukaryota; kingdom Metazoa; phylum Chordata; class Mammalia; order Sirenia; family Trichechidae; genus Trichechus; species Trichechus manatus. Next base: position 4,764,850 of record NW_004443945.1, read on the forward strand.
AGATTTATAATCTTAAATTCTTATCTTAAAAAAGCCCTAAAATCAGTGACTTAGATTTCACCCATAAGAAACTATAAAAAGACAAAATAAACCCAAAATAAGTAGAAATAAGAAAATAACAGTAAGAGCAAAAAAAAAAAATCAAGGAAATAGAAAACAGTAGAGAAAATAAAGCCAAAAATCAGTTCTTTGACAAAATTGATAAGTACCTACCTAGCTGGGCTGATCGAGAGAAAACACAAATTGGGAATCAGGAATGAAAGAGGGATTGTCACAATAGATCTTACATTAAAAGGATAATAAAAAATTTTGAACAACTTTCCAAACAAAACCAAACTCATTGCTGTCACGTCGATTCCAACTCATAGCAACCCTATAGGACAGAGCTGTAAATCTTTATGGAAGCAGGCTGCTATACCTTTCTCCCTCGGAGTGGCTGGTGGGTTTGAATTGCCAGCCTTTCAATTAGCAGCTGAGCACTTTAACCACTGCACCACCAGGGCTCCTTATGAACAACATTATACCAACAAATTTGACAAAAGAAATGGGCACATTCTTTGATAAATACAGTTGGTTTTACTGATGAATTCTATCAAACATTTAAGGAGGAAATAACACCAGTCTTACAAATTATCAGATAATGGAGGTGATGTGAATACTTCCCAACTCATTTTACAAGGCTGTTATTACCGTAATAGCGGATAAAATTATAGTCCGTTATTCCTCATGAACATAGATGCAAAGATACGGAATTGAACAATATATAAAGACAATAATATAAACAAGTATGGTTTTTCCCAGGAATACAAGGTTAGTAATATATTAAAAAAAATCAATTATTATAATTAACCATACTAATTGAATAAAAGAGAAGAGCCATATGATTATTTTAGTAGATATAGAAAAATCATTTGACAAAATTTAACATCCATTCATCATAAAAAAATCTTAGCAAACGATGAATTGAAAGGAACTTGCTCAAAAAAAGGCATCTATGAAAATCCTCAGCTAACATTATACTGAGTGGTGAAATATTGAATGTATTCTGTCTATGACTGAAAACAAGACAGGGGTGCCCATTCTTACCCTTCTGTTCAGCATTGTACTGGCAGTCCTAGCCAGTAAGGTGCAAGGGAAAAAAGGTATAAAGAACAGAAAATAAGACAAATTTGTTTCTATTTGTGGATGACATGATTTTTTATGTAGAAAATTGTAAGGAATGTACAAAACAATTACTAGAACTAATTTAAAAAAAAAAAGGGGAGCCCTGGTGGCACAGTGGTTAAGAGCTCAGCTGCTAACCAAAAACGTTAGCAGTTCGAATTCACCAGCTGCTCCTTGGAAACCCTATGAGGCAGTTCTACTCCGTTGTATAGGGTCACTGTGAGTCAGAATCGACGGCATCTAACAACAATAATAATCAAAAAAAAAAAAAAAAGACAGTTGCTGTCAAGTCGATTCCAACTCATGGATTCCAACTCATGGCAACCCCATGTATTTCAAAGTAGAACTGTGCTCCATAAGGTTTTCAGTGGCTGTGATCTTTCAAAAGTAGATTGTCAGGCCTCTTTCTTCCAGTGCCTCTAGGTGGATTTGAACTGCCAGACTTTCAGTTAGTAGCTGAGTACTTAACCATTTGCACCATCCAAGGACTCCAGAATAAGTAATTTTGATTTAGCAAGGTCATTGGACACAAGCTCAATTTATAAAAATCAGTTGTATTTTATATACTAGTAGCAAGTAGTTGGAAAATGAAACTAAAAACACATTTCCACTTCCAATAGCAATAAAAACAAAATTTACCTAGGAAAAAAAGTTTCAAAATAAATTACTTAGGAATAACTTTAATAAAAACGTGCCAGATGTGCATTTACTCTGAAAAACACAAAACATTGCTAAGAAATGAAAGAACACTTAAATAAATGGAGAGGTATACCAAGTTCATAGGTTGGAGGGCTCAATGTTGCTAAGATTCACTTGTCCTCAAATTGATCTGTAGAATCAATGCAATCCCAGTTAAAATCCCTGCAGATATTTTGTTTTGGAGGTTGTTTGTTGTTTTTTAGAAATTGACAAATGATTGTAAAATTTATATGAAAATATGAAGGACCTTGCAAAGCAAAACAACCTTGAAAAAGTACAAAGTTGAAAGACTTAAACTATTTGGTTTCAAGACTTGATAAAATTATCAAGACAGTGGATTACTGGTATAAAGATCAACAATCAATGGACCCAAATAGAAATCCCAGAAATAGACCACACTTAAATGCTCAATGAGGAAAGGGACATCTTTTCAGCAAGTAGTGCTGGAATAAATTATCCATATGCAAAAAACGAACCACAACTTCTACCTCATACCATACAGAAATATTAATTCAGGATGGATCATAGACCTAAATATAAAAACTAAAACCAGGAGCTTTTAGAGAAAAATCATAGCAGAATATCTTCAGTGACTTCACAGTGGACAAAGATTTCTAAGGCACGGAAAACAACAATCATAAGAAGAAAATTTGACAGAGTTAATCAGAATCTAAAACTTACACTCATCAAAACATAGTTAAGAAAATGAAAAGGCAAGCCACACTATAAGAAAATATTTACAAAACATATCTGACAAAGGACCATATTCAGGATATATAAAGAACTGTAACTCAAAAAGACAAACCACCCAATTAAAAATGGTCAGATATTTGAACAGACAATTCACATAGAGGAACACTTCCTAACTCACTGTATGATGCTAGCATCACTCTGATACCAAACCAGACAAAAACACTACAATAAAAGAAAAATGCAGACCAATATCCCTTATGAATATTGTCTTAGGCTGGGCTTTCTAAAGAAGCAAAACCAGTAAAGTGTATAAATATATATATAGAGAGAGATTTATGTGGTTGTAAAGGCTGGAAAGTCCCAACTACATGGGGCTGGCTGTAGGGCTCACGTAGCTGCAAGGGCTGGCAAACTCAAGATCGGCAGGTCAGACAGCAGGGCTCTGGCTCACAGGCTGCTCATGGGAATGCAAAATGGTATAGCCCATGTGGAAAACAGTTACTTCAAAACGTTAAAGATAGAACTAGCATATTATCCAGCAATCCCAATCCTAGTTATACCAAAAGAATTAATAACAAGAGTGCAAACAGAAACTTGTACATCGGTGTTCACTGGAGCACTGTTTAAAATAGCCAAAAGGTGGTATACATGTAGAATTTCATAAATAGAAATGAAGTCCTGATACATCCTGTATCATGGATGAATCTTAAAAACATGCTGAGTAAAATACTGTATGATCCCACTTACATGCAATAGGCAAATGTATAAAGACCAAAGATTTTTAGTGGTTACTAGGGGTGAGAAAAGGAGCCCTGCGTGGCACAGTGGTTAAAGTGCTTGGCTGCTAACCAAAAGTCAGCAGTTCGAACCCACCAGCTGCTCCATGGGAGAAAGATGTGGCAGTCTGCATCCGTAAAGATTTACAGCCTTGGAAACCCTGCGGGGCAGTTTTACCCTGTCCTGTAGGGTCACTATGAGTCAGGATTGACTCAGTGGCAGTGGGTTTGGTTTCTTTTGGTTTAGGGGTGAGAAATGAGCCCTGGTAACGCAATGGTTAAGCATGAAAGACTGAAGGTTCAAACCCATCAGTAGCTCTACAGGAGAAAGACCTGGTGATCTGCTCCATTAAAAGATTATAGCCTAAGAAACCCTATGGGGCAGTTCCCTGTCCTATAGGGTCGATGTGAGTCAGAAATGACTCATCACCACACAAAATAACAGGACTGAGAAGGAGGGGTAGCGGGAATCTTAACTATAAGGGGAGCACTGAGTTTCTGTTAATGGTGGTGGAATAATTCGGAAAAGGAAAGTGGTGTTGCATAACATGATGAACCTCATCAGTGTCCCTGAATGTTCCCTGGGAACAGTTCCAAGGGTTAGGGTTGGGGTGGACAGGCTCCCAGCCCCAGAAGAGGGTTTCTTTTGGTCATGCTGAACGCTCACATTCTTGTCTGCATTCAGTGTAGCTACTCACAGGTCCTCCACCCTGAGACCAGCACTTCCACAGCCCAAAATGGCCAACAGAGCTCAGCCCATCAGAGCCCAGTGTGCACCATCTACACCTAGCCCTTGTCTCTCACCACAGCCCTAGCCCCTGAGAGCTTAGGGGGTCCCCACTGCAGGCGCTCCAAAGAAAGCCATTCCAGGTAGGAAACCTGGCCTAGATCTCTAGTCCCAGTATATATATACCCCTGTAGGACCAACTTCTGCCCCCACGTTGGGTTTCCTGAAGTCATTAACTCCATTGTCTTTCTTCCGTGTGGAGCAGCCCCTTCCCTAATAAACCTGGCCTGACAGAGCAGCCTGCACCGCAGGCTGTCACTAGCTGCTTCAACAGTCAGGGATAATGGCTCCAAGTGCCTCTAAGGTCAGCCATGCCTTCCAGAGCCAGAGGAATCCCCAGAGGGGTGGCCGCACCCTTGCCAGCGAGGGAGAAATGCTAGTGTCTAATACGGCAGCTCCTCCAGCCACATCCCCTTGCCCTGACCCCACGCATGTACTAGGTCCTGCCTAAGGCTCAAGTTTAGTTTTGAGCCGCCTACCCCATTCTGTTCTGCCCTTACTTGATCCTGTGGGCAGTCCTTTCCATCATCCTGTATCTTGGTGGCTGTTTGCCCCCTCCCCCCCATCTGACCTTAGCTCACAGCACTGGCTCCCTGGTTCCAAGAGAGAGCCCGATGATTCTGGTTGCGTACCCTCTTGAGTAATAAACAGCCTTCTGCTTTCCTGGAAGCCCCGTGGCCTCCTTACTGCCCTGTGGGCATCACCTCACCCTCTTCTCCAAGGACACCTTGGAGGAAACAGACCTTATCAAAGAAACACCTAGAAGCTCCCTGATACCTTTTGAGATTAACTTGCCATTTACCACCACTGTCTTAATTATGGTTTCCATTTTTTACAAGTCTCTCTGGAATCCTGAAGATGTTTTGAAAGAGCTCGACTAAAGTACATAAAATCTCTTTGACTTATTGTGTTATTTGCCTCCAGGATCTCAAGGGCATTGAGAAACTTTTCAAAGAAAATAACCTGACCCCAGATGAGAAGCAGCACTAGACCTCTCTCTGGGAAGGCGGGGCTGTGTTTCTCACCACTGTATCCTCTGTGTCTGGCACTTCAAACATTTGCTGGCCAGGAGGATGGCTGCAGGGTGGCAGGACCAACTCAGCCCAGAGAGGTAGCTCACTAGTGTACTCGCACACCAACAGATACTCTGTGGGATCTTTCCTGTGGAGCTTCAGAAAGGAGGCTTACCAGTGGTGAAAATGTTGGTTGGATTGGGATGTGCTCAAGCCCCCTGGTAGAATGGAGTCGTCCCCATTCTGAGAACAACTCAGTAGGTGATAGCAGATCTGGGATTGGTTGGCTATTGCTGTGATTAGCTTCTTACCACAAGCCACCGTGGGCTGCCAGGAGGGAGGCTCTGGTGGAGCGGCTGCTCCCAGGTCTTAGAGCCAGCTACTAGAGTCGCATAATCAGGACATTTTCTGCATTGCAGACGGATGAAGAGAAGCGGAAAGGCTTACCTGTGGTGATGCCGGTTTTTGACAGAAACACTTGCAGCATCCCCAAATCTCAAATCTCTTTCATTGACTACTTCATCACAGACATGTTTGATTCTTGGGACGGTAAGAAATCCCATAGCATATTTTAAGATAAGATTTGTAGCATGGGTCCAAACGTAAACATTCTTCTCATTCCCACCCTGAGAAACCTCACCATTGAAGATGGTGCCTTCTCCCTGACACTATCAAATGGAGCAGGGAGTCCCCATTCAGATAGATGCTGGGACCTTTTCTGGGGTAGAATTTCTGAAACTAAATAGGGGCTGGGTTATTTAGGTAACAACTGTGAATTGAAGGACAGGATTTAAAATACAAGTTCCCCTATCATTTTCCCAGGAAACAGGAACGAGGCTGCAGTTTGATAGCGTTAGACTTTAACACCCTGGCACGTTGTTTTCTTCTGGGAAGTTGGCATAACTGCCCCTACATACACAAAGACTTGCCATATTTATTCTCCCAGTGAGTCTTGGGTAACTTTCATAATAGGGAACTGAATATGGAATGGTAAATAGTGTATTTGACTCTGGAATATGTTTTGGGACTTAGGTCTTCAAGGGGGAGTGAGGAGAAAAAATGAACCATCACCAAGGGCCCCTGAGAGCTGGGTGCTTTCTGTGCATTTCCTCATTAACCCCCCTGGAGGTATAGGGGTCATTATACCGGATTTATAGATGAGGAAATTGAACTTGTGGTCATACAGCTACTAGTACAGAATCTAGGATTCAAAACCATTAGTGTTTACTCCAGAAGTCCCTGTACTGCAAACAGTTAATACACTCGGCTACTAACTGAAGGTTGGAGGTTCAAGTCCACTCAGAGGCACCTCGGAAGAAAAACCTGGAGATATACTTCTGAAAAATCAGTCATTGAAAATCCTATGGAGCACAGTTCTACTCTGACACGTGTGAGGTCGCCATAAGTCAAAGTCAACTCAGTGGCAACTGGTTTGGTTTGGTTTAGTGCTTACTCCAAAGCCCTTTGCCCGCCCCAGCTTCTCCCAGGCTCCCTTTGCACCACACCCACTAGCAGAGCCGTCTGACAGAGCCATATCATTCTCCTTCAGGTGGGGACACAGGAGCCAGTCAGAGGACTAACAGATAAGGATTCCAGGACATTGCCTGGGCACCTGTTGTGCCCTGAGCTGCACTTTGGGGACGGGCTGCAGGGCAGATAGTATCCAGATCCAAGGACTTGATTCAGATCCAGTCAGGAGGAAATAGCGCACATCTCAAGATGGGTGCAGGTCATAGGGCACTCCAAGGCCAGCAGAATGAGGCTTCCTGGTCGGGGAGAAGGACTGAGGCAGTGGAAAGATCTGTGGCTGTGGGGGCAGACTGCAAGCTCTGCAGCTCCTGCCTCCAGAACTTAGACCTCATTTTCCTCCTTTGTGAAATCGCTTGATCACCACCCGCCTGTCAGTGACGTGTACTGGTGGAAGGAGATGACATATGTCTCAGTCTCCTAGGGCTGCCACAATAAAATGCCACAAAGTGGGTGGCTTTAAAGAACAAAAAAATATTTTCTGACAGTTCTGGAGGCTGGAAGTCCAAATTCAGTGTATTGGTAGGGTATTGTTCTGTCTCTCTTGGCTCTAGGGCGAGGTCCTTCCTTGTCTCCTCCAGCTTCTGTAGCCCTGGATGTTCCTTGGCCTTCTTTGGCTTGTGCATGCATCTTCACATGGCGTCATCTTCCCCCGTCTGTTTTTGTGCCTGAGCTACCATTTTATAAGACATCACTCAGATGGGATTAGGATTATAACCCACCCTACTCCAGATGACCTCACTGCCTTAACTGATAAGAAAAAAACCTGTTTCCAAAAAAGGTCCCATTCACAGGTGATTAGGGCTTCCTCATGTCTTGTTTGGGAAACAGTTCAATCCATAACAGTATCTGTGGGGGAACACGGGCGAGCCATTCGGGACTGGGCACTGCCATAGGGTAGGGACTCACTACGTGTTTGCTCCCAGCTCCTGATTCTCCAGGCTCAAGGATGCTGGTTAAATGATAATTGAACAGATTGTTGTTGTGTGCCATCGAGTCGATTTCAACTCATAGCGACCCTATAGGACAGAGCAGAACTGCCCCCAGAAGGTTTCCTGGGCTATACTCTTTATGGGAACAGATTGCCAGGTCTTTTTTCCCATGGAGCCACTGGTGGGTTCAGACTGCCAACCTTTCTGACAGTAGCCAAGAGTTTAACCGTTGTGTCACCAAACAGATTAGCTACCATCTATTTTCCAAAGTTATCAGCTCGACAAGTGGCCGTAGAGGTGCTGGCATTGAGTACAGGATTCAACTTCAGTAAACCATGGCTAACTCAAGCTGCTGCTTTGTGTCTGTTTAGCTGCTGTGTGTCTACTTGCCTGTCTGTATAAAAAAGAAAACAAAACCTGTTGCTATCAAGTCGATTCTGACTTACAGCAACCCTATAGGACAGAGTAGAACTGCTGCAAAGGGTTTCCAGGCTGTAATCTTTATGGAAGCAGACTGCCACTGTGGAGTGGCTAGTGGGTTTGAATCTACCTTTTGGTTGACAGCCAAGCGCTTTAACTACTGTGCCACCAGGGCTCCATCTGGGTCTATATAAAAAAAAAAAACCCGTTGCCATCAAGTTGATTCTGACTCATAGTGACAGAATAGAACTGCCCCATAGGGTTTCCAAGGAGCGGCTGGTGGATTCGAACTGCAGACCTTTTGGTTGGCAGTCAAACTCTTAACCACTGTGCCACCAGGGCTCTGGGGTCTATATAGCATTATGCAAATGACTACTATTAACCCTCTTCCTTAAAAGGCTCTCTCATTAGAAAACCTAAACCTCTAACCTGAGGCTGTGCAAGGATGTCACAGTCCCATCTTTTTCTCCAGCCTTTGTCGACCTGCCGGATTTAATGCAGAACCTTGACAACAACTTTAAGTACTGGAGAGGACTGGATGAAATGAAGCTACGCAGCCTCCGACCACCTCCCCAATAGCGCTACACTGCCCGGGGCCCTCAAGCTTTGTCCCTCGGGTCATTTTGGAAAACCTGAGGGCAGCCAGAGTTCCTTGGTCCTTTCAGTATTAGGCAGAACCGTCCCCAGGTCTGCAGAGCCTGTGAGAAAGCACCTGGAGACACCAGTACCTTCTGCAGCCACAGTCCGATGCCACTGCCATAAAGTGAGACTTGGCCACTGTAGCTTGGGCCTCCTGCGGGGGCTCTTCAGAAAGTCACACGAACAACATGTTTTGCATCGGCGCTATGTTAGAACACTAGGCCAGGAGCGCCCATGCAAAGGCTGTTGATGGCTTTCCTGCCGGTGATAGAGAATGTCTTATTGCAAACAATTTCTCTCAGTTATGTTCAGCACCTAAGAACAGCTAATGGCAACTGGATCTGTAGCAACTTTTTTCACATCATAGAAGGTGCAGTCGTTAACTGAAAGTGACTTAAAATTGAGTAGCAAATGAAAAACAAAAATTTTCAAGTTGATTATTAATATCAATTATTAAAATGTTCTATTTATTTTGTTAGAAGTTCAATATTTTCTATGAATTTAAAAATACTTTAAAGCTAAAGCCAACTTTAAATGCCATGACCAAATTTACATGATTCATATTCATAAAATATGCATTACTTGGTGTACAGACTTATTTTCATAATGCAAATTAAAAATATAAAATGCATTTTTACTGCACTATAGAAATATTTGTGTATGTTAAACTCTTTGTTGATTGATGCTAATTGGAAAAAGCTGTTTTGTTGGCGGGTCTTATTGAGAACAAAAGGAGAAAGCCTTCTACTGTATAGAAACCGGAGCTCTGAAACAGTGCTAGACATCTGATGGGCTTTGCAGGTGACTCCCCAAGGTAAAATTATACTCTTGGTTTGCAAAGAAAAGTTAAGACTTTTTTCTAAAATTTTATCATTGAATTTCCAAAAGTAGGCCTTATTTTATATGATGTTTCTATAAAATATTCCCTGCAAAAATGGAATATTTAATGAATTGACATTTTGTAACCAACTTGTTTTCATCTGTAGTGGGAATCTTTGGTTCCAGAACTTTATAAAGATCTTCACATCTTGAATAAGTGTAATACCATTAAAAATGATACCTGATGACATTTCGAAATGCTTGTCGTTTCATTTTAAACAACTTGGATTTGTTATTTTCCAGATAAAAATGAAATTAAACTATTTGTTTTTAAGAAACCATGTGCCACCTTTCCTCTGTAGTTTTATTTGTGTTTTATAATACTTACACTAATCTTTTTCTCCTAAATAAGGAAGATGCCTTTGTTTACAGGAAAGATAAGTAAATAATTTTTCCAAGGTTACACAGGGTCAGATGTTGGAAAATTCTCAGAACTAACTTTAATTCACCACTTAGTACTCATTCAGAGATGGCAGGATATCATGGAAGACTAATGGGGTGGGGAACGGGCTCAGGGATAGGTACTGAGTACCTGGTACCCATTCAAAGATATGGGGGCACCCTGGAGGTCTGACAGGGCAAGCCCCAAAGTGGTCTCTTTGTCTAAGGAAACAAAGACCTCCTTCCTGTGGGAAGACATTTGCCCTACTTTGATAATTTTGGACTGAGCTGGGAAGAAAGCTTTCTTCCCTCCTCTGTGTACAAAAAAAGAAGAGGAAATGAAAGACAGGAATTCAGCCAGCATAAGGTAGAGAAGTGGTACACCACCAGGAACTAGTAATAATAGAATAATCTGAAAGAAACTTTAAGATGAGTATGCTTAACATGTTTGAAGAGATAAAAGCAATGGAAATGATAAGGTAAACCAAGATAGTTTTTTTTTTTAATAGATGGATTTGAAAAAGAACTAAATAGACCTTCTAAAGATGAAGAATATAGCCATTGAAACAAAGCAAAACCTCAGTGTACAAGTTAAACAAAAGATCAGACATAACCGAAGAGAAAATTAGTAAATTGGAACACAGATTTAAGAAAATCACCCAGAATGCAGTACAGAGAGATAAAAACGGAAAATAAGAAACAGTAAAATATGGAGGATAGAATGAAATGCTTCAAAATGTGTCTAGTAGGAGATCAGAAGAGGGAATACATGGGAGAGACACTTGCCAAGGAAAAGCTGAGAGTCCTTGAGGATTTAGGACAGAAACAGCCCTCAGATTTAAAGGGCACACTGAATCCCAAGTAGGATAAATCGATCCATACAAGAATGAAAATACAGAACACTGAGCACAGAGGAAAAACAAAAGCTTCAGAAAAGATCATGTGAAAAGCCATCCAGGCTTATCTGCAACAATAATCAGAAGACAAAGGAATAACATTTTCAGAACACTGAAGGATAACAATCAACCTAGAATTACATACTAAACTATCATTCAAGAGTAAAGGTAAAATAAAGGCAGACTTAGTCATGCAGACAGAGTAAATTACAAACAGAGCCCTGTGGAAAGAACTGCTGAAGGATGTACTTCTGTAAAATGTATAATGGATCCATAAAAAAGGTAGGTTGCAGAAAGCAGTGGTGAACAAAGAGATTATCTGATAAACATCGAGGCAAAACTAAGTAAATACATTACGTGGGGGGGAAATAACAATAGTGTATAATCAGTGGACGTAGTTTACAAAACAAGGTTAAACTAAACGTTCAGGAAGAGGAAAGAGATCTTTATTTTTGACTTTCAAAATGATTACTTAAAAGTTCAAGGAAATCAACCCTCATCCATTGCTAGGGGGAATGTAAAATGGTACAGCCACTGTGGAAAACAGTTTTTGGCATTTCCTTAGAAAGTTGAGCATAGAATTACCATATGGTCCAGCAATCCCAATCCTAGGTATATACCCAAAAGAATTGAGAGCAAGAATGCAAACAGAAACCTATACACCAATGTTCACTGCAGCACTTTCCACAATAGCCAAAAGGTGGAAATAACCAAAATGTCCATAAACAGATGAGTAGATAAACAAAGTGTGGTTTATACAGAACAATGAAATACCACTCAGCCATAAAGAGAAATGAAGTCCTGATGCATGCATGCCACAACATGGATGAACCTTGAAAACATGCTGAGTGAAATAAAGTCACTCACAAAAGGACAAATACTGTATGATCTCACTTATATGAAATAAGCAGATATATAGAATCCAAAGATTATTAGTGATTACTAGGGATGGAAGGAGAGGGAGAGTTTTTGCTTAGGGGAGACTGAGTTTATATAAATGGTAGTAGAATAATTTGGAAAAGGATAA
>NW_004443945.1:4777456-4782415 GCF_000243295.1 Trichechus manatus latirostris
CCAACAAAGTAGAGAGGAACTTTAGCCTGATGAAGGGTATTTACCAAAACACAGCTAACATAATACCTAATGGTGAAAGACTAAAGATTGGAACAAAGCAGTGATACCCACTTTCACCATGCCTATTCAACATATTACTGGAAGTCCAGGCCAGTGCAGTTATAAATGAAAAAGAAATGAAAACATACAGATTGGAAAGGAAGAAATAAAATTCTCTATTCACAGATGACATGACTGTCTATATAAAAATCCCAAAGCATCTATTTGAGTTTGGCAAGGTTGCAGGATATAAGGTTAACACACAGATATCAGCTGTATTTCTATTCAACAGAAACAATTGCAAATTGAAATGCTTACAATGGCACCAAAAACCATGGAATCCTTAGGTGTAAATCTCAAAAAATATGTACAGGATTTGTATGCTGTACACTACATTACACTGATGAAAGAAATTTTTTAAAGACCTAAATAAATGGAAAGAGATTCTTTCCAAATTTATCTATAGATTTAACCTAATCACAAAAATCTCAGCCCGATTTTTTTTGGCACACTGACAAACTGAAAATTTATATGGGAAAGCAAAGTAGAATAGTCCAAACAATTCTGAAAAAAGTGAATAAAGTTGGAGAGGTCATGATATCTGATTTAAAGACTTACAGTAATGAACACAGAAACTCCAGTAATAGACCCACACAAATAAGGCCAACTGATTTTTTACAATGGTTCAAAGACAATTCAATGGAGATGGGATAGTCTTTTACAACAAATGGTGTTGGAACAATTGAAAAAGCATATCCAAAAAATAGACTTAACCTCACTCCTCACAGAAACATTAACTTAAAGTGGATCATAGATTTATATGCAAAACATAAAACTAGAACTTCTAGAAAAAATTGCAGAAAATGTTTGTAACCTGGGTTAGGCAAAGAGTTCTTATATGTGACACCAAAGGCACAGTACATAAAAGGAAAAATTGATAAATTGGACTCCATTAAAATTAAGAATTTTTGATCTTTGAATGTTAAGATAGGGAAAGAGAGGACTGGGGGAAAATATTTACAAAACATGCCTATGACGTATATCCAGACGTACAGATTTCTCGATAATTAAAAAAACAAACAGCAACAATAACAAAAAAACATAAAACTTTTGAGCAGATACTCTGTCAAAGAAGATACATGCTTTATTGCAAGTGGGCGTGTGACATGGCACAACCACTTCGTAGAGGTTTGTCTTTATAAAGTTAAACATAAGATGACTATAAGAACTAACCATCCCACTCATTACCCAAGAGAAATGAAAACATGCTCACACATAAACCTGTACACAGATGTTTATCTAGTTTTGTTCATAATCACCGAAAACTGGAAAGAACAAAATGACATTCAATTGGTAAATCAAAAAACAAAATACAGACACAACCTAAATGCATTACACTAAATAAAAGAAGCTAGACTTAAAAGAGCTACATACTGTAATAATTACACTTAAAAGACTTTCTGGAAAAGGCGATACTATAAAATAGATGGGAAACAGATCAGTGGTTGCCACAGTTAGGTAGTTGTCAAAACTCTTAGAACGGTACACACAAAAAAAGAATGAATTTTATTGTATGTAAATTTTAAAATAAATATTTAAAGTAAAAAAAGACACCAAAAGCTTTAGAAACCATAAAAGAAAGAAATTACCTACCCATTGCCATGGAATTGATTCTGACAGCAACCCTATAAGACAGAGTAGAACTGCCCCAAAGGGTTTCTAAGCCTGTAATCTGTGGGAGCAGACTGCCACATCTTTCTCCTGCAGAGAGGCTAGTGGGTTAAACCACTGACCGTTCAGTTAGCTGAGTGCTTAACCACTGTGCCACCAGGGCTGCAATTATATATGACAAAAGACATCATAAACCAAGCTATAAAATATGTTACGGACTGGGAGATGATATTTTCAGTCTATAGAGCTGACACAGTATTAGTATTCAGAATATATAAAGAATGTGCCTACAAATAAACACAGCAAAAAAAAAAAGAAGATACATACACCCTTCAGATTAGCAAAAGTCTTTAAAATCTGGCAATATCAAGTGTTAATGAGGGTATGAGAAAATGCGAACTTTCAAACATCAATGATAGGAATGTAAGATTGTACAACCACATTGGAGAGCATCTTTAAAATATCCACTGAAGTTCCTCGATTCAGCAATTTTGCATCTATATATAATATTTGCATATGTATATACATTGTTGTTGTTAGGTGCATTCAAGTCGGTACAACAGAACAAAATACTAGCTGGTCCCGCACCATCTTGACAATCCTTACTATGTTTGGGACCATTGTTGCAGCCACTGTGTCAATCCATCTCACTGAGGAGCTTCCTCTTTTTTGCTGATCCTCTACTTTACTAAGCATGATGTCCTTCTCCAGGGACCGGTTCCTCCTGATAACATGTCCAAAGTACATGAGACGAAGTCTCGCCATCCTCACTTCTAAAGAGTATTCTGCCTGTATTTCTTCCAAGAAGGATTTGTTCATTCTTCTGGCATGCCGTGGTATATTCAATATTCTTCGCCAACATAATTCAAAGGCATCAATTCTTCTCTGGTCTTCCTTATTCATTGTCTAGCTTTCTACATGCATATGAGGCAATTGAAAACACCATGGCTTGGGTCAGGTGCACCTTAGTCCTCAAGGTGACATCTTTGCTTTTTAACACTTTAAAAAGGTCTTTTGCAGCAGATTTGCCCATTGCAATTTGTCTTTGATTTATTGACTACTGCTTCCATGGGCATTAATTGTAGATCCAAGTAAAATAAAATCCTTGACAACTTCAATCTTTCCTCCGTTTATCATGATGTTGCTTATTAGTCCAGTTGTGAGGATATTTGTTTTCTTTATGTTAAGGTGTAACCCATACTGAAGGCTGTAGTCTTTGGTCTTCATCAGTAAGTACTTTTAAGTCCTCTTCACTTTCAGCAAACAAGGTTGTGTCATCTGCATATCTCCCTCCAATCCTTATGTCAAATTCTTCTTCATATAGTTCAGCTTCTCAGACTGTTTGCTCAGCATACAGATTGAATAATAAGTATGGTGAAAGGATATAGCCCTGACACACACCTTTCCTGATTTTAAACCATGCAGTATCCTCTTGTTTTGTTTGAAAGGCTGCCTCTTGGTCTATGTACAGGTTCCACATAAGCACAATTAAGTGTTCTAGAATTCCCATTCTTCAAAATGTTATCCATAATTTGTTATGATTGACAAAGTAGAATGCTTTTGCATAGTCAATAAAGCAAAGGTAAACATCTTTCTGGTATTCTCTGCTTTCAGCCAAGATCTGCCTGACATCAGCAATGATATCCCTCGTTCCACATCCTCTCCTGAATGTGGCTTGAATTTCTGGCAGTTCCCTGTCAATACTGCTGCAATCATTTTTTAAATATCTCCAGCAAAATTTACATGTGATATTAATGATACTGTTCAATAATTTCCACATTCTGTTGGATCACCTTTCTTTGGAATATATGGATCCATTTATGTATATGGATCCTTCCAGTTGGTTGGTCAGAAAGCTGTCTTCCAAATCTCTTGGCGTAGACAAGTGAACGTTTCCAGCGTTGCATTCCTTTGTTGAAACATCTCAATTGGTATCCTGTTAGTTCCTGGATACTTGTTTTTCACCCATGTCTTCAACGCAGCTTGGACTTCTTCCTTCAATACCATCGGTTCTTGATCATATGCTACCCTCCTGAAATGGTTGAAAGTCGACCAGTTGTTTCTGGCACAGTGACTCTGTGTATTCCTTCCAACTTCTTTTGATGCTTCCTGTATCATTCAATTTTTTGTCCATTGAATGCTACAATATTGCAACTTGAGGCTTGAATTTTTTCTTCAGTTCTTTCAGTTTCTGAAATGCCGAGCGTGTTCTTCTCTTTTGATTTTCTAATTCCAGGTCTTTGTACATTTCATTATTGTCATGAATTGAACTGTGACCCCCAAAAATATGTTGTCAACTTGGTTAGGCCATGATTCCCAGTATTGTGTGATTGTCCTCCATTTTGTGATTGTAATTTTATGTTAAAGAGGATTAGGATGGGATTATAACACCCTTACCAGGTCATATCCCTGACTGATCCAATGTAAAGGGAGTTTCCCTGGGGTATGGCCTGCACCACCTTTTATCTCTCAAGAGATAAAAAGGAAAGGGACCCGAGCAGAGAAGGGGGACCTCATACGACCAAGAAAGCAGTGCCAGGAGCAGAGCATGTCCTTTGGACCTGGAGTCCCTGCATGGAGAAGTTCCTAGTCCAGGGAAAGATTGATGAGAAGGCCGACAGAGAGAGAAAGCCTTCCCCTGGAGCTGATGCCCTGAATTTGGATTTTTAGCCTACATTACTGTGAGGAAATAAACTTCTTGTTGTTAAAGCCATCCACTTGTGGTATTTCTGTTATAGCAGCACTAGAGGACTAAGGGAAACCCTGGTGGCATAGTGGTTAAGAGCTACCTCTGCCAACCAAAAGGTCGGCAGTTTGAATCCACCAGGCACTCCTTGGAAGCCCTGTGGGGCAGTTCTACTCTGTCCTATAGGGTTGCTATGAGTCAGAATTGACTCAAAGCCAATGGGTTTGTTTTTTGTTTTTTTTTTTGGTTTAGATGACTAAGACAATTATAATTCTGTACTTTGTCTCAAGCTGCCCTTTGAAATCTTCTGTCCAGCTCTTTAACGTCATCATTTCTTCCTTTTGTTTTAGCTACTCTATGTTCAACAGCAAGTTTTACAGTCTCTTCTGATATCCATTTTGGTCTTTTTTTTCTTTCCCATCTTTTTAATGACCTTTTGCTTTCTTCATGTATTATGTCCTTGATGCCATCCCACAACTCATCTGGTCTTTGGTTGTTAGTGTTCAACGCATCAAATCTATTTTTGAGATGGCTTCTAAATTTAGGTGAGATATACTCAAGGT
>NW_004443945.1:4782930-4785115 GCF_000243295.1 Trichechus manatus latirostris
TATTAACTGGTCTTCCTTGTAGGTGTATGGATATTATCCTATCACAGACAGTGTTGTACTTCACGACAGATGTTTAAATATTCTTTTCAACAATGAAGTGATCCTGTTTCTCTTCAGTTTGTCATTCCTGGCATAGTAGATCATATGACTGTCAGACTCAGAATGACCAATACCAGTCCATTTCCGCTCACTAATGCCTAGGATAATGATCCTCAAGTGTTCCACTTCATTTTTGACAAATTCCAATTTTCCTTGATTCACACTACATACATTCCACGTTCTGATTATTAATGTTTGCAGCTGTTTCTTCTCATTTTGTCACACGACATTAGCAAATTAAAATCCTGAAAGCTTTACTCCATCCATGTCATTAAGGTCGCTTCTACTTTGAGGAGGCAGCTCTTCCCCAGTCATAGTTTGAGTGCCTTCCCACCTGAGGGGCTCGTCTTCCAGCACTGTACCAGATAATATTCTGCTGCTATCTGTAAGGTCTTCCCTGGCCAGTTTTTTCAGAAGTAGATTACCACATACTTCTTCTCTGTCTTAGTCTGGAAACTCCCAGAAACCTGTCTACCATGTGTGACCCTGTTGGCATTTGAAATACCAGTGTCATAGCTTCCAGCATCACAGCAACATGCAAGCTTCCATAGTACAACAAACTAACAGACATGTGGTATACATAGTATATATCCTAGAGAAACTTGAAAATGTGCACAGAAAGACAAGTTCAAGAATCTTCACTTTAGAAATTTGTTGTAGTGAAAAAGTTGAAACAATCTAAATGTCCTTAATAGGAGACTGGATAAAGAAATTGTAGTGTTATACTCAGACTGTGGTATAGTGTGGTAGACAGCTTCTAAAATGGCTCCTAACGATCCCTGCCTCCCAGTATTCATAACTTTGTGTTATCTCCTCCTCTCAAGTGTAGGCTGGACCTAATGACTTGAGTCTAACAAACAGAATATGGCAAAAGAGATGGGATGCCACTTCCAAGATTAGATTACAAAAGATGGCATATAACTTTCCTAGGGCTGCCATAACAAATTACCTCAAACTGGGTGACTTAAAACAAGAGAAATGTATTCTCTCACAGTTCAGAACGCCAGAAGTCTGAAATCAAGGTGTTGACGGGGTTGGTTCTTTCTATAGGCTGAGGGAGAAACTACCCAGGCCTCTGTCTTAGCTTCTGATGATTGCTGGTGATCCTTGGCTTGTAGACACATCACTCCCTCCCATCTTAGCCTCCATCTTCCCATTGCCTTCTCTGTGTGTCTCTATGTCCTCTCCTTATTTCGACATCACTCGCTGAATTTAGGGCCCACCCAAAATCCAGAATTATTTTATCTCAAGAGCCTTGACTTATCACATCTGCAGAGACCTTATTTCCATATAAGGTCACATTCTAAGGTTTAGGTGGACATGCATTTTGTGGGGAGAGCAGTCAACGTACTACAGACGGTGACATCCATCTTGCTTGCACTCTCTTGTTCTTGCTTGCTCTCTGTGATGAAGCAAGCTGCCATGTTGTGAGCTGCCCTATGGAGGGGCCCATGTGGGAAGGAACTGAGGGTAGCTTCCAGCCCACTGCCACCAAGGAACAGCATCTAGCCGGCAACCAAATGGGTGAGTTTGGAAGTAGATCCTGTCCCAGTCAAGTCTTTAGATTAGACCTCAGCCCTAATAGACATCTGGATTACAGCCTTATGAGAGATTCTGAACCAGAGGACACAACAGAGCCACACCTGGATTCCTGACCCATAGAAACTGTGAGATAATGAATGTTGTTGATGTAAACCAGCAAGTTTTGGAGTAACTTGTTACGTAGCAATAAATAATTGGTACATATACTATATAGCAGAGTTCCTGGGTAGTGTTAACAGGTAACTCTCTGCTACTTACCAAAAGGTTGATGCTTCAAATCTACCCAGAGGCACCTCAAAGAAAGGCCTGGCAATCTACTTCCAAAAGATCATAGTTGTTGAAAACCCTATGGAGCACACTTCTACTCTGAAACACATAGGATTGCCATGAGTCATATTCAACTCGATGGCAACTAACAACAAAACAAAAAAGTTGCGTTGAGTCAATTCTGACTTATGGCGACCCATGTGTTTCAGAGTAGAACTGTGCTCCAAAGAGTTTTCAAGGCTCTGGCCTTTCAGAAGCAGATAACTAGGCCTGTTTT
>NW_004443945.1:4785474-4787480 GCF_000243295.1 Trichechus manatus latirostris
AAAGTTTACAAATACTGTGAATTGGTTTGCATGACAGCATCTCATCTCCTGCTGTACACCCAATCTAGAAAGTTAAAGCATTTATTCCAATTCCCTTGCCCCTAGGTTTCTGTATCTTATTTAGGTTCACCTGTCCAATGCATTTGTAGGAGACTCTTATTTAGAACTGAGTCACAAATGGAGAGAAGAAGGGTCCACATAAAACCTGTGGCTGTCAAGTTGATTCCAACTCACAGCAACCCTACAGGACAGAGTAGAACTGCCCCATAGGGTTTCCAAGGCTATAATCTTTACAGAAGCAGACTACCATATCTATCTCTCATTGAGTGGCTGGTGGGTTCGAACCAACGACCTTCTGGTTAGCAGCTGAGTGCTTCACCACTGTGCCACCAGGGCTCCTTAGAGTCCATATAGGGGCATCCGTTTTGAGTGGTGCAGATTGGGTCAGAAATAGTGTTCTAGACCCCACAGCTGCAGTGGTGGCTGTCTGACCGTGGTAGAAGCAGTAAGGCTCAGGGCTACAGCGACAACCTTGGTAGCCCAGGTCTGAGGTGTGGTTTAGGGGGACTTTCCAGGAAACTCATTCAAAAGTCTATGTCTTCAGTCCTGCCACTGATAAACCCCTCCTGTTTAAACTAGCTAGAAGGGATTCTCTGGTGTCAAAATTAAGGACTCTGACCAAGACCACAGGGATATTTACCCTGAGACCAGAAGAACTAGGTAGTACCTGGCTATCAGTACCAACCATTGTAATCAGGGTCACATTAGATGGACCTTGATAGTACGAAAGAAAAATGTGAAAGGGAACCTCAAATTCCTAAAAAAATAAAAATAAAAAAATAAAAAAACAGACCTACTGGACTGGTTGAGACTGGAGGACTCCCCGAGACTATTGACCTGAGATACCCTTTAAGCCTTGAACTGAAACTAACCCCTGAGCTTGTAGCTTGTAGCTAAATAACAGATTGGCTCATAGAATAATGAATATTACTGTTATGGATTGAATTGTGCTCCCCCCCAAAATGTGTGTCAACTTGGCTCATCTATAATTCCGAGTATTGTGTAATTTTCCACCATTTTGTCATCTAATGTGATTTTCCTATGTGTTGTAAATCCCACGTCTCTGATGTTAATGAGGCAGGATTAGAGGCAGTTATGTTAATGTGGCAGGACTCAATTTACAAGATTAAGCTGTATCTTGAGTCAATATCTTTTGAGATATAAAAGAGAGAAGCAAGCAGAGAGACAGGGAGACCTCATACCACTAGGAAAGTAGTGCCAGGAGCAGAGCATGTCCTTTGGACCTGGGGTCCCTGTGCTGAAAAGCTCCTAGGCCAGGAGAAGATTGATGACAAGGACCTTCCTACAGAGATGACAGAGAAAAAGTCTCCCCCTGGAGCTGGCGCCCTGAATTCAGACTTCTAGCCTACTAGACTGTGAGAGAATAAATTTCTCTTTGTTAAAGCCATCCATTTGTGGTATTTCTGTTATAGCAGCACTACATGACTAAGACAGTTACCCATAAGTACTATGCTCCTTTAAAAAATCACAGACATGAGACCAAATGGTCAACAATGACTTTAAAACAAAGATGAGAATGTACGGAGGCAGGGAAACTAGATTAATGGAAACGAAACAACCACAAAGGAAATAATGAGAATGTTCTCACATTGTGAAGAATGTAACCAATGTCACTGAACAATTTGTGTAGAAATTGTTAAATGGAAACCTAAACTGCTGAGTAAACCTTCACTGAAAACACAATAAAATATTTTTTTTTAAATCCAAGAAAGAAAAAATATATATATATGAAACCTAAAAAAAAAAAAGAACTAATAGAAAGATTCAGCAGAGTAGCAGGATACAAGATAAACATTCAAAAATCAGTTGGATTCCTATACACCAATAAGGAGAATGATGAAAAGGAAATCAGGAAAACAATACCATTTTCAATAGCCCCTAAAAAGATAAAATACTTAGGAATAAATCTGACCAGGGATGTAAAA
>NW_004443945.1:4790540-4791607 GCF_000243295.1 Trichechus manatus latirostris
ATGAACAGAAAGTTCATACAAAAGACCTATAAAAAGTTCTTAAAGTTTATGCTATACTTCACTGATAGCAATTGAAATGCAAATGAAAACCAATTTGAGATCCCATTTTTTACTTTCAAAATTAGTGAAGAACAAAAAATTTGACAACACTGTGTTGATAAGGATGTGTGGAAACAGGCGCTCTCAAACATGGCATACCAAAAACCAAACCCATTGCCATCAAGTAGATTCCGACTCATAGTGACACCAAATGAGAGGAGAACTGCTTCACAGGGTTTCCAAGGCTGTAGTATTTACAAAGCAGACTGCCACATCTTTCTCCTGCAGAGCTGCTGGTGGTTTCAAACCACCAACCTTTCAGTTAGCAGCCAAGCACTTAACCACTGCACAACCAGGGCTCCTTCAAACATGATACATGAGCATAGTACAACCTCTATGGAGGGCAATTTTGCAAAACCCATCCAAACTGTGAATGTATCTGCATTGTGAACCTGCAATTCTACTTCCAGAATTTTAGCCTACAGATATACTCACACATGTGTGAAATGATACGTATAAAAAATGATTTGTGGCAGCCCCGTTTGTAAAAGATTGGAAACAGCTTAAATTTGTATTATGTAAGGGTAGAAGAGAGTAAATAAATGATGGTATGTCTATACAGTGGAATTCTGTGCAGTGGTAAAAAACAGTGAGCCAGTCCTTCATGTACTGGTCTGAAGAGATCTCCAAGACATAGATAAAGGAAAAAAGCATGGTGCAAAACAGTATACACATATGATGCCATTTGTTTAAAAATAAGCTTAAAGTCTTCATGTGTACACACAAGAAACAGGTAACACAGATTGCCTGTGAGGGAGGAACATGGGTAGAGGGGAGACTTTTCCTTGTATTTTTATTTGTACCTTTGGAATTTTGAACATCGCTCCTGATAAATGCAAAAGATTTGAATAAATGAAAAGACATATCCTGTTTTTGTTGTTGTTCATTGCCATCAAGTCGATTCCAACTCATGACAATCCCATGTGTGCAGAGTAGAACTGCTCCATAGGGTTTTGAAGGCTGTGACC
>NW_004443945.1:4792923-4794812 GCF_000243295.1 Trichechus manatus latirostris
CCTCAATGCCAGTCAAGCCACTAACCTTAGTTCTTTTGTACACTGGGTTATTCAAAAAAAAAAAAGAGAGAGAGAGAGAGACATAATAATGATTTAAAAAAAAAAAAAAAAGACCCTTTGGTCTATCATAGTACCAAATCTCATTCTATCATAAAAACTATTTTCCCCCATTTAAAAACCTATGATTTAAAAAGAGCCATCATATATTTTACATACATATTTGTATGTACAGCATTCATATACATAATAGAGCACAAAGGGCACAGTCATAGAAGCTTCCTAGACATATCTAAATACCTTGAGGGACCCATTACTAGGGATGAAGGCTGTGGACCATGGTCTCAGGGGACATCCAGCTCAATTGGCGTAACATAGTTCATAAAGAAAATCTTCTACATCCTACTTTGGTGAGTAGCATCCGGGTCTTAAAAGCTTGTGAGCAGCTATCTAAGATACATCTATTGGTCCCATCTCATCCAGAGCAAAGGAGAATAAAGAAAACCAAAGACACAAGGAAAACATTAGTCCAAAGGACTAATGGACCACATGAACCACAGCCTCCACCAACCTGAGCCCAGAAGAAATAGATGGTGGCCGGCTACCACTACCAACAGCTCTGACAGGGATCACAATACAGGGTTCCGGGCAGAGCAGGAGAAAAATGTAGAACAAAATTTAAATTCACAATAAAGACCAGACTTACTGGTCTGACAGAGACTGGAGGAACCCTGAGATTATGGCCCCTGGATACCCTGCTAACTCAGAACTGAAGCCACTCCCGAAGTCCACCTTTCAGTCAAAGATTAGACAGGCCTAAAAAACAAACAATAACACACATGAGGAAACTGCTTCTTAGTTCAATCAAGTATATGAGACCAAAAGGGGAAAACCTGCCCAAAAGCAAAGATGAGAAGGCAGGAAGGGACAGGAAACCTGGACAAATGGACACAAGGGACCACGTGGAAAGGGGGAGAGTGCTGACACACTGCAGGGATTACAACCAATGTCACAAAACAATTTGTGTCTAGAGAGGCAGGGCCAAGATGGTGGAGTAGTCAGACACTTCCGGTGGACCCTCTTACAACAAAGACCCGAAAAAACAAGTGATTCGATTATATATGGCAATCTGGAAGCCCTGAACATCAAAGGCAGAGTTGAGAAACCGGACGCAGTGGCACAAGGAGGGAAAGACGGTTCAGAAGCAGGAAGGGGTTGCCAGACCTGACCTGGCGAGAGCCTGAGCCCTTCAGACCTGAGCAGCTCGTGGGTAAGTGGTGAGGCAGGCAAGCAGCTGTGCTCAGGAGGCACATTTTCCGCACTGGGAGAGACCCAGCGCCAGAGAGTCTACACAGCCACCCAGAACCAGTGAGAAGCAGCCCTTGATCTGGTGAAAGATAAGTCATTGCATACGGCCTACCACGAGGATCAAAAACACCCCCCTTAGGGAAAAACCTCTCTCCCATTTACCTCCCCCGCTCCCTGCTCTGCACTGGGTCCTGGACCAGCTTCAGCAATTGCCGAGTCCCCTGGGCCAGAAGTAGGATCTATCACATGCCTGGAGCCATTCTCCCTGCCTTGGAGAGTGAACAAATTAACAAACAGGGGAAAAAATAAACTGCCGCTTCCCCTAAGCCAGGAACCCAGGGTAGGCACAGCTCCTTTGCCTAGGCACAGGCATAAGGGATCCACGGACTTTAAGTGCCTTTCCCCCTGCATAGACTTGTGTAGACCCATCACAACAGCATAGGCCCTCATTACTGCGGTACAACAGGGTATATACAGGAAGTCTAACTTCAACTGTTTCAGCTGTGAAGTGGTAGGTTCTTGACATTTGACACTGCTCTGCCCATTAAGCAGGGTCTTCACCTACCCACGTCAGGGGCCTGAGG
>NW_004443945.1:4798372-4799201 GCF_000243295.1 Trichechus manatus latirostris
GTCAAAAGACTTCACGAAGAGAGTAAAAAGACAACCTACAGACTGGGAAAAAATTTTTGGCTATGACAAATCCGATTGGCGTCTAATCTCTAAAATCTACAAGATACTGCAAAACCTCAACAACAAAAAGACAAACAACCCAATTTAAAAATGGGCAAAGGATATGAAAAGGCACTTTGCCAAGGAAGACATTCAGGCAGCTAACAGACACATGGAAAAATGCTCACGATCATTAGCCATTAGAGAAACGCACATCAAAACTACAATGAGATATCATCTCACTCCAACAAGACTAGCATTAATCCAAAAAAACACAAAATAATAAATGCTGGAGAGGTTGTGGAGAGACTGGAACATTTATACACTGTTTCTGAGAATGTAAAATCGTACAACCACTTTGGAAATCGATTTTCGCTTCCTCAAAAAGCTAGAAATAGAAGTACCATATGATCCAGCTATTCCGCTCCTTGGAATATATCCTAGAGAAATAAGAGCCATCACACGAATAGATACATGCATACCTATGTTCATTGCAGCACTGTTCACAATAGCAAAAAGGTGGAAACAACCTAGGTACCCATCAATGGAAGAATGGATAAACAAATTACGGTATATCCACACAATGGAATACTAGGCAACGATAAAGAACAATGATGAAGCCATGAAACATCTTATAACATGGAGGAAGCTGGAGATCATTATGCTGAGTGAATTCAGTCAGTCACAGAGGGACATTATTTACTAACTAGATAGTAGATAAGAATTATCTTAGGTGAAGGGAAGGACAGCACACCCTACAGGGGAAGTCAGCACAACTGGACTCAACCAA
>NW_004443945.1:4800003-4820809 GCF_000243295.1 Trichechus manatus latirostris
ATCAGACTTCTGAGGGACACCGACAGGTTCAAACTGAGGAGCTGTGGACATCCACGGAGAGCAGCCAGCAAGAACTGGACCCTGGGCCTCAGTACAAAGCCTGTGCCATGCTGAGCTCCATGAACATCATGCAGCCTTGAACTAGTCCAGAGAGAGTAGCAGGGAAGGGACAGCCAGGGGCACAGCTGTATTGGGGTACTGGGGTCCACATGGCAGCCCGGCAGGAGGCCTAGGCTTGCCCCCTACACCCCCGGACTCCCAAGACCGGAATGGAGCAGACCAATGACAACATTACAGATTGACCCCATCCTGGCTGAGCTACCTCCTAGAGGATTCTGATCTCCCACCTGGGAAGGACAATGGCCAGCTCTGCTAGTGTGGCTGCAGGAACTGAGAGGCTGAACAACGAGCTTTTACACAGACACAAAAGATAGCAACCTGGAGAAAAACAAGGGTTTGCACACCCGCCCCACTTGAGCTGAGCCTTTTCATCAAGGAGAGGAAAAGCTCAGAGAAAAGTAGGAAGCACTTTAGCAACCCCGTTTTTCTTCAAATAACTGGATGTGGTAGGACTGGCTTCTGAGTCACAAGGAAGCCTTATCCCCAAGGACTGGGATCTGAAACAATGGAGAAAGGAGTTACTAAAAACCATCAGCTCGCAACAAGCTCAGGAAGAAGCTGAATAAACTTTTGAACAATTTGTTTCATCCTGCTATAAAAAGAGGAAGTTTCAAAAAGCTAAGAACTATCATGTGTGTATAGTTACAGGCCCTTTGACTCCACTTAAAGGATCTTGAATCACAAGAAAAAGAGGGATGTGCCTTTGTTTCTGCCCTAAATCCTGGGAGTAAGAAAGCAAAGCCCTCTAGCCCTTCATTCTCACCGCAGGAGCAGGCTAGAATATGTATTTTAACAATCTGAGTTAACGAGCCTGTGCACACTGATGTGTGAGACCACAATTTAGCAGATGCTTTCTTTGCCAAATGAACAGCCCCTGCAACATGGTATTTTCAAAAGAAGTGAGCAGAAGACAATACAAAATCAGTGCCATCCTTCTCATCTCCTCCCATTCCCATTTCACCAAAGACTCAAGCCCCACCTGAAAGGCCCTGTTCTTGTCCCACAGAGAAGGTCCTATTTAATCTTGCAGGGGAGGAAACACACTAAGCTGTCAGGAAGCAATAGCATTAACTCAGAGGCCAAGAACAACACTGAGGACCAAGAACAATGCAGGAGGCATTGCGGATTCGCTTGGTGGCTGTGGTCACTGAGAGAGAAAGGAGACCCAAGTGCAAATTATGCAAATGGAGGGTGGATTATTTGGCATTTCTAAACATAGGAATGATGGTTTAAGAACGTATCTGAGGATGTGCAGATACATGACAGACAGATTGGCCTTGCATGAGGTGTTGGTTTTTTCATTATGGTTCTGCTCAAATCATCCCAAGTGACCGGACCATAGACGCAGCTTAAATCACTGCCCTCAGGCGGGGTGGCTTCCCAAAGGGAAAAATAGAAGGAAAAAAGGATTCCCTTTTCCTTCCAAATGAGGAGTGAATGCTCAGGTCTCTCTTAACTTTTTATTTTTTTTACTTTGAAAAATCTGATTTTATTTTCTGAATTAAAAAGAAGTGTGTTCATGTTAAATTTAGAATGTTTAGCTTTCCACTGATGTCTCAAAATACTTTCCAGATATTGTTAACAGTGCTCAGAACTGTGTGAAAGTTAACATCCAATACCACATTTTAAAGAAAAAAGTTTAAAAGCCACATCTATTTCTAAGAAACCCTGCTCAAAGGTCAAAGCACTGGCAATTCTAATTTAAAAGTTAAAGAATTTTAACAATTATTGTAAATTTAAGCGACAATGGTTTTTAAGAGTTAAAAATCAGATCTCTTCTAAAACAGAAAATTTTAAAATATCTGTGGGCTACCACACCTGACAACAACTCTAATTAAACACAATCCTCCCTGTCCCCGAAATTACTGAATGTGTTATTTCAACTTGGAATAGGAAAATTATAAAATGAAAAATTTAAATTACACTATATATATATATATATTACTACACCATTTTAACTGTCATGTTTGCTAGGAGAATTATGAAATTAAAACCAAATTGTACATTCAAGGGACAAATGGTGCTTTCATTGTTGAAGAGTCCATCCTAGTCTTTGTTGTTTTCTCCTCCCATATTTCAAAGCCATGTCCAAAGGCCAGAGTCAATCCATTTACCTGAAATGAACAGCCAGTAGGTACTGGTCCTACACAGGGGTCTTCTAACAAGCCCAGTAGTCAAAGGGGCAGGGGCATATATAAGAACATGATTTAGAACACTTTAGAATCCAAAGTGTGTACTGAAGCACGGCCAGCATGCAGACAAACTTCTTGTGTTTGTTCAAATGAAGGTAAAATAGACCCCTCCCCCCCAACCCCAAACTTAATATTAACAGAAGCTGCGTAATTAGAACCACTTTTGCTGCTTATTTCACATAAACTGATTTTTAAGTTTTCTCACAAAAAAAGAGACTCTACAGCCAATAATATCTCCCATTCCAGTCACCCCCAATTGTTTCTTCTTTCAAAGCCATTATGAGTAAAGAATGTTTTGAAATGCAGAAAAATATTTTTTCCCTCAAAATCTGCATTTTGTACTTAGCATGATACAATTTCTAATTTATTTTTCGAATGCAGAAAGAACTCATGTCTGGGTACTACTTGGTATTTTTTTCAGATACTAAGCAATACCAACAGAATTCATAAATATGATTTTCTGACACTGGCAGGCAGTAAGGTCTGCTAAATATTCACAAAATACCAACAACTCTTCTTTCAAGTATAAAAGATGGATGAGAATTAGAAGTTATGATTAGTTTTTCAATACAAATACAAATTTAAATCTTGATTTTTTTTTTTTTTTGGCCAACATTTGAAATAGTCAAATTTTACTCCACTTTCAAATCAAAATAAACAAACAAAAACACTAGTGAAAATTACCCAACTGGCAACAAGTCCCGTATTCCAATGTTATTTTTAACTCAACAGTTACAACCTATTGCCAGTGATTATTTATATGCATCTGCTTGTCTTATTAAAGAAGCACTGGTCAGTTCTATAGAAGAATAATTTGCAAGAACGGTACTTGGCACTGGGTTCCTTAGTGCTTCGGAATAAACAGAAGCACTTAGAAAAGACCAGCTCTTCAGCACTTTTTTAATCTGTAATTTGAATTTCTAAAAGTATTTTTTAAATGTTTCTGTTCCATCGATAAGATTCTAGGGAGTCTAGTCCTAGCTGACATAGCTGATTTTAAAAAACAAATAAATCTCCAAGCCACATGGTAATGGAATACTACACTACACTTGCTTTTTATATCATATGGAAACACTTCCGGCCATACCAAAAGGAAAGGATGGTAAAGAAAGTTCATCTTACGTAACCCAGAGCAGAAAAGTTCAAAAAACAAAAAAGCAAAATCAAAAGACGTCCCCCCAAGCAAAAACCCACACAAAACACTTTAGTTCTGAGCCTAACATACGATGTTAACACCAGAGGCTTTAAGGTACTTAAAGCTGTAGCAGTAACTCCTGAAAGAGCCACACTAGAGGGAAAGCTGTACAGGCTGCAGCGGCCGCCCACCCTCCCTCACCACCACCCACCCCAGTAATATGTAAAAGCTTCTGGTAAATTTTCTCTTATGCTAATAAAGGCATACCACCTAGTGCGCTGAAGACTAAGACTAGTAGCATTAGAGCAGTAAAGCAAACATAGAAAGCCTACAGGAATGATCTAAATGCCGACTCAGAAGGAACAATGCAGTAGACCGGAGGCTTTACCCCCTTGTTCTGTTTGTAGGGAAGTGGCTGAATTAAATAGTCAGATTTACTCACATTAACAAAAATTTAACAAAGCTTCCCCACGACACCAGAATAAAACCTGACCTTTCCAGTCAAAGTGCATAGAGAGGCCTCTTCCTTGTCATGGAGTTGAATGTGTTCAAAGATTGGCAATAAAGGAGAAAAGAAAGTGTTAGGGCTGTGATGGGAACAGGCCTTGGAGTTTATCGAACAGTCACACCAAGTTTCTCCAGCACACGAACACCCTTTTCTTGGTATTCTTGTCGGGTCATCCAAAAGTTGTCTTTGTCCTTCATGATATCTGCTAGAACTGCACCACCCAGGAATACCATATGCTTTCTGCGAGGTGGGTCTTCAAAGCGGATCTTAAATTTAGAAAGTTTTTCCACATCTCCTTTAAAACTTGTTCTAAGTAAAGCTGTTTAAGTTCACATTCCAGCCATGAAGGCAGCCCAGGATACATAGTTGATCCTCCAGAAAGCACAAAATGCTTATAGAATTCAGATCTGGTATCAATGCCAGCTGCTTGAATTGTGTTAAAAAGCAATTCAGCAACACCCACTCCTACATTGATCAAGTGGGGCTGAAATAAAGCTTCTGGTGCTTCAAATCTCCATCCCCCAACTTTGATAATGTGCCATCTGGGAGTGTATAAGATTCAACTAATACTGTGGTTTCTAAGACCAGTTGCTGCTCCTGCTCAATATTATACCCCACATAACACAGTTTTTCTTTAATCATGCTAACAGTTTCAAAATCAGCAGAATGGTTGAAGGCATATCCTCACAACAGAAGCAGCTTGATGAGATATCTGGTAATGTCCCTTCCAGCAATATCAATTCTCCTGGTAAGGTGAGGGAGAGAAAAGCCTTCATACACTGGGCAAATGTGAGTTACACCATCTCCAGAGTCCACCGCTACACCAGTTAATAAACCTTGAGCATACAAAGTCAAGACTGCCTGGATGGCTACATACACGCCAGAAAACCGGTAAGTTTCAAACATGACCTCTACAATCTTCTCTCTGTTTTTAGTTGGGTTCATAGGAGGTTCTTTAAGATTTTACAATTGCTGGTATCTATGTTAAGTTTCTCTGGCCCAAATGTATAGTCCCACAGGTGTTTCATGTCATCCCAATTTCGGACTATGCCATTTTCCATAGGGTAGTTAACTTCTAACATTGAACGTAATTCGCTTGCCTCATCACCAGCCATAAGATCCTTGATTTCAATGCTTCCCACTTTGGTGGTTGATCTGATAATAGGTCTTCCAACCAAAGCTGGGAAAATGTGTTCTGGAAAGTTAGAGCCTGCATATCCACACTTTACAAACCCAGTGCCGTTGTCGCACACCACCACCTTCCTGCCTTGGCTGTCCATTGTTCGCCCGGGGAAGAGCTGCCGTTGCCGCACAACCTACAGCCACCGCTGCCTGGCCTTTCCTCTTGCTCCTCCTCCCTCTTCATGGCCTCTCCTTCGGCCCAACTTTCTTCTCCCAACCGGCTCTCTTAACTTTTAAAAAGTGCGAATTAAAATTATTGTTTTACCATGACTCATTCCAAGAACTTGTAGCAGTTTACAGAACTTCACACAAGATTAAAAATGGAGAGAAAACAAAGCAAGCATAAGACGTACTACAAACCAAAACCCCAAACTCATTGCTGTCATGTCAATTCCGACTCATAGTGACACTGGAGGACAGAGTAGAACTGCTGCATAGGGTTTCCAAGGCCATAAATCTCTGTGGAAGCAGACTGCCACATCTTTCTCCCTTGGAGCAGCTGGTAGGTTCAAACTGACAACTTTCAGTTAGCAGCTGAGAGCTTTAACCACTGCACGACCAGGGCTCCTTAAAACATACTACAACTTCTCATAATGATTACAAGTGAGCTGCAAATTTAGCTTAGAGCTTCCTAGTAGCCAAAGTAAAAACAAGACAATTACAATGGAGGGTAGGGATGGGGAGGGGAAATCACTAACTAGATAGTAGACAAGTGTTAACTTTGGGGAAGGGAAAGACACACAGTATAGGGGAAGTCAGCATAACTTGACCAAGGCAAAGTCATAGAAGCTTCCTAGACACATCCAAACACCTTGAGGGACTGAGTTACTGAGGCTGAGGGATGGGGACCATAGTCTCTGGGGACATCTAGGTCAACTGCATAACATACTTCATAAAGAAAATATTCTACATCCTACTTTGGTGAGTGGCATCTGGGTCTTAAAAGCTTTCAAGCAGCCACCTAAGGTACATATATTGGTTCCATCCCATCTGGAGCAAAGGAGAATGAAAAAAACCAAAGACACAAGGAAAATATTAGTCCAAAGGGCTAATGGATCACATGAACCACAGCCTCCACCAACCTGAGCCCAGAAGAAAAAGATGGTGCCTGGCTACCACCACCAATGGCTCTGAAAGGGGTCACAATAAAAGATCCCAGACAGAGCAGGAGAAAAATGTAGAACAAAATTCAAATTCACAAAAAAAGACCAGACTTACTGGTCTGACAGAGACTGGAGGAAGCCCAAGAGTATGGCTCCTGGACACCCTGCTAACTCAGAACTGAAGCCACTCCCGAAGTTCACCTTTCAGCCACAGATTAGACAGGCCTATAAAACAAACAATAACACACATGAGGAACATGCTTCTTAGTTCAATCAAGTATACGAGACCAAATGGGCAACACCTGCCCAAAAGCAAAGATAAGAAGTCAGGAATGGACGGGAAAACTGGACGAATGGACACGGGGAACCCAGGGTGGAAAGGAAGAGAGTGCTGACACATGGTGGGGATTGAAACCAATGTCACAAAACAATTTACGTATTAATTTTTGCATAAGAAACTAACTTGCACTGTAAACTTTCACCTAAAACACAATAAAATTAAAAAAGCAAACAATAACAACAAGAACAAAAACAAACCAAGATGAGTTCCACCAGGGCTTGGAACCAGTTGGCTCCTGCTCAAACTCCTGCTGAGAATTTGCATTTCTAACAAGTTCCCAGGCAAACCTAATGCTGCTGGTTAGGGACCAACTCTGAGAACCACTGGTAGAGCAACAGCTCTCAAAATTTATTATAGTAAGAATCACTTGGGGGTCTTGATAAAATGTACATTCTGATTCAGTATATCTGGGGTGGAAGTGCAAATTCTCAGCAGGGGTTCAAAGCCCTGGTTCAACAATGATAACCACAAAATAAGTCAGATACCTGGAAGTATGTTCTTGATAGAGAGACTTGAGAAAATTTCTATTATGGGATATTCTGTGAGGTAGTCCTGGGACTTTTGACTAAATTCTGTGCTTGTACTATCAGGATGTTTAGAGCAAAGCTCCATAATCAGGTTTAATGTAGACCTTCATTGTCAATAGGAAGGTAATCATCCTGCTTCACACACACTGTGGCTGACTTCCTCCCCAGATGATTACCCTGCACCCACCATTGATAACTCCAGGAATGGCCACCTGACCCTATTATGGCCAATGAGCCATGAGGGAAAGGATGCTGGGGGTGCTTCTGAATAAAGTTCTTACTCCCACCTGAGGACCACAGGAAGAGATGGTCTCTTCTCCCTTTGGGCATGGTTGGGTCTGCTGGGCGACATGTGGCTCTGCTACAGTCATATTGCTACCATCCCAAAGATGATGTCATCTTCAACAATGACAATGTCGAGGGATAGAAGAATTCTGGGTTTTCAGTGTGTTCACTGAGATGCTGAACCAGCCAGCCTTGGAACTGCCTAATTTCTGGACTTCCTATCCATCAGTATAATAACCTGTCCTTACATGTCAACTAGGATCATTCAGGGTTTCCATTTCTACAGACACAAAGTTTAAAAGCCCATTTTTTATAGAGGGAAATGGGAGTTTTTCTATACACAAGTGAAATATTGCATATACAAGGGTATTCATCCCAGCAGTGTTTGAAAGAGCGGAAACAACACCCCATCATAAGTGACTGGTAAAATATATAAGTGATTGGTCAAATAAATGCACAATATAATCTCAAAGGGTCATAAAAAAAGGAATGGGTTATTACTCAGCCATAAAGAGAAATGAAGTCTTGATGCACGCCACAACATGGATGAACACTGAAAATATGTTGAGCGAAATAAGTCAGTTGCAAAAGGACAAATACTGTATCATTTCACATATATGAAATAAGTAAAGACATAGCAAAAAAACAACCCATTCCCGTTGAGTCGATTCCGACTCATATATAGAAACCAAAAATTATTAGTGGTTACCAGGGGTGGGAAGGAGGGACAAAGGGGGAGTTTTTGATTAGGTGGCATTGTGTTCATGTTGATGGTGGCGGAACGATTCGGAAAGGATATCGAGAATGGTTGCACAACTTAAAGAATGAAATCAATGTTACTGAATCAAACATGTAGAAATTGTTCAATTGGTTGTATGTTTTGTTACGTAGATTTTTACCACAATAAAAAAAAAAAAAATTTAAAAAAGCATAGGAAAGGCTCCTTAACACCAGTATGGAAAAGGCGGCAGGATACCCTAAGTGAAAAGCGCTAAGCGCAGAACACTGTGTAGCGTGTGCTTTACTATGTATTCACAACGGGGGAAATACGTGTATTTTCTTACATATGATAATAGTTCTCTATTGCTGCAGAATGAATTACTCAGATGTTTAGCAGCTTAAAAGAACAAATATTTATTTTCTCAGTTTCTGTGGGTCAGTAATTTGAGAGTGGCTTAGCTGGGTGGTTTTGGTTCGGTGTCTTTCATGTGGTTGTAGTCAAAATGTCAGCTAGGGAGGGACATCAGTGATAATGATGGAGTAAGGATCTCTGAAAATCCTTTCCTCCATAAAAGGAATGAGAAATCTGGCAAAAATCAACAGAATCAACTTTTCAGAACTCTGGAAATTAACCGAAGGTTTGCAGTAATCCAGGGAGCATTTATTCAAGAAAAATAGCTAAATCTTGCCCTATTCCCCTAACCCTCTTTCTAGCTCTGCAGTAGCCTTGAAAACCAAAGCCTGCAATCACAGAGGAAAAACAGCAGCTGGCAGCCACCAGCAAGGGCAGAACAGGGTTGGAGCTCCTTCAAAGCCTCATTCCAAGAACTGTCATTATTTTCCTGTTTGGTGTTGCCCTGGAATATCCCATATGCAAATCTATCTTTATATGACCTGACTCTGAGCTGAACCAGTGCAAAAAACCTTTTCCCTAAGGGTGTTTGTCAAAGATATTTAAAAGCAATTGTTTCACTTCATAGCTGCCTGACAACAGTTAAGGCAAACAATGGACTAACCAAAAAGCTTAAAAGTAAAAGCTGGGAAGTGAGATGCCCATAAAGGCTTTGAAAATCTTCAACATATTCCTGAGAATTTAGAAGGCCACCTGCATACATAGGGCTGTGCACATGCTCAGAAAAGACCTGATGAGGCACTAAGCTCTCACCTCTGGCTGACCTGGAGGCGCTGCACAAGCAGGACATGAATGCTAAGGCAGAGTGTTTGGTTGCCTAGTTGAGTATTAAAGGTTTACCCCAATAAGCACACAGAGCTCCTTGGGAAAGACCAGGAGACTTATTGGTTCCAGGCAGAATAGTATTTCATTTATTTTCAAAACTACCTGTCTAGCACAGTATGCCAGAAGATGAGCCCCTCAGGTTGGAGGGACTCAACATACACGTATGGAAGAGCAGCCTCCTCAAAGTAGAGTCAACCTTAATGATGTGAATGGAGTAAAGCTTTCGAGATCTTCATTTCCTGATGTGTCACGACTCAAAATGAGTAGAAATAGCTGCAAACATGCATTAATAACTGGAACGTGGAATGTACAAAGTATGAATCCAGGAAAATTGGAAATTGTCAAAAATGAAATGGAACACTTGAAGATCGATATCCTAGGCATCAGTGAGCTGAAATGGACTGATATTGGCCATTTTGAAACAGACAATCATATGGTCTACTATGCCAGAAATGACAAATTGAAGACTAATGTCATCACATTCATCATCAAAAAGAACATTTCAAGATCTGTCCTAAACTCCAACGCTGTCAGTGATAGGATAATATCCAGATGCCTACAAGGATGACCAGTTAATATGACTACTACTCAAATTTACGTACCAACCACTAATGCCAAGGATGAAGAAACTGAAGATTTTTACCAACTTCTACAGTCTGAAATTGATCAAACAGGCAATCAAGATGCATTGATAATTACTAGTGATTGGAATGCAAAAGTTGGAAACAAAGAAGAGGATCAGTAGTTGGAAAATATGGCCTTGGTGAGAGAAAACATGCTGAATATTGCATGATAGAATTTTGCAAGATCAATGACCTATTCATTGGAAATACCTTTTTTCAACAACATAAACAGCAACTATACATGTGGACCTCACCAGATGGAATACACAGGAATCAAATTGACTACATCTGCAGAAAGAGATGATGGAGAAGCTCAATATCATCAGTCTGAACAAGGCTGGGGCCGACTGCAGAACAGACTATCAACTGCTCACATGCAGGTTCAAGTTGAAGCTGAAGAAAATTAGAACAAGTACACAAGAGCCAAAATACAATATTGAGTATATCCCACCTGAATTTAGAGACCATCTCAAGAAGAGATTTGATGCACTGAACGCTAATGACTGAAGACCAGACAAGCTGTGGAATGACATCAAGGACATCATACATGAAGAAAGCAAAAGGTCATTAAAAAGACATTAAAAACCAAAACGGATGTCAGAAGAGACTTTGAAACTTGCCTTGAACATAGAGTAGCTAAAGCGAATGGAAGAAATGAAGTAAAAGAGCTGAACAGAAGATTTCAAAAGGTGGCTCAAAAAGACAAAGTATTATAATGAAATGTGTAAAGACCTGGAGTTAGAAAACCAAAAGGGAATAACACACTCAGCATTTCTCAAGCTGAAAGTACTGAAGAAAAAAATCAAACCTCAGATTGCAATATTGAAGGATTCTATGGGCAAAAATTGAGACACAAGAAGCATCAAAAGAAGTTAGAAGGAATACACTGAGTCACTGTACCAAAAAGAATTGGTCGATGTTCAACCATTTCAGGAGACAGTATATGATCAAGAACCGATGGTACTGAAGGAAGAGGTCCAAGCTGCACTAAAGGCACTGGTGAAAAAAAGACTCCAGGAACTGATGGAATACCAATTGATATGTTTCAACAAATGGATGCAACACTGGAAGCGGTCACTCATCTATGTCAAGAATTTGGATGACAGCTATCTGGCCAACTGACTGGAAGAGATCTAGATATGTGCCTATTACAAAGAAAGGTGATCCAACCAAATGTAGAAATTATCAAACAATATAATTAATATCTCAGGCAAGTAAAATTTTCCTGAAGATAATTCAAAAACAGTTGCAGCAGTACATTGACAGGGAACTGCCAGAAATTCAAACTGGATTCAGAAGAGGACATGGAATGATGGATAACACTGCTGATGTCAGGTGGATCTTGGCTGAAAGCAGAGAGTATCAGAAAGATGTTTACCTGTGTTTTATTTACTATGCAAAGGCATTCAACTGTGTGGATCACAACAAATTACGGATAACACTGCAAAGAATGGGAACTCCAGAACACTTAATTGTGATCATGTGGAACCTGTACATAGACCAAGAGGAAGTTGTTTCAACAGAACAAGGGGATACTGTGTGGTTTAAAAACAGGAAAGGTGTGCATCAAGGTTGTATCTTTCACCATACTTATTCGATCTGTATTCTGAGCAAATAGTCCAAGCAGCTGGGCTATATGAAGAAAAATGTGGCATCAGGATTGGAGAAAGACTCATTAACAACCTGCAATATGCAAATCACACGACCTTATCTGCTGAAAGTGAAGAGGACTTGAAGCACTTACTGATGAAGATCAAAGACTATAGCCTTCAGTATGGATTACACCTCGACATAAAATAAAAATTCTCACAACTGGACCAATAAGTAACATGATGATAAATGAGAAAATATTGACATTGTCAGGGATTTTCATCTTACTTGGATCCACAATCAACACCCATGGAAGCAGCAGCCAAGAAATCAAACGAAGTATTGCACTGGGCAAATCTTCTGCAAAAGACCTCTTTAAATTGTTAAAAAGCAAAGATGTCACCTTGAGGACTAAGGTGAACTTGACGTAAGCCATGGTATTTTGTCACCTCATATGCATGCGAAAGGGGACAATAAGGAACACCGAAGAAGAATTGACACCTTTGAATTATGATTTTGGCAAAGAATATTGAATACACCATGGACTGCCAGAAGAACAAACAAATCTGTCTTGGTGAAAGTATAGCCAGAATGCTCCTTAGAAGCGAGGATAGCGAGACTTCGTCTCACATACTTTGGACATGTTATCAGGAAGGACCAGTCACTGGAGAAGGACAACATGCTTAGTAAAATAGAGGGTCAGCAAAAAAGAGGAACACTCGATGAGATGGATTGACACAGTGGCTGCAACAATGGGCTCAAACATAGAAACGACTGTGAGGATGGCGTAAGACCGGGTGATGCTTCGTTCTGTTGTACATAGGGTCCCTATGAGTCAGAACCAACTCGACAGCACCTAACAACAACAATAAGTACAGTACATTGTCCATTCAATTATTTTTAAATACATTAGACTTTTGGGAAAAGGATGGAGAAATAAGGCAAAACATAAAGTAGAAAAGTCTTTGGCGAAAATATCAATTTTATCTGCAAAGTTGCATATAAGGGCATTCCAAAGTTGTTGTTTTTTTTAAATTTTTGTTTATTGTACTTTAGATGAAAGTTTACGGAGCAAATTAGTTTCTCATTAAACAATTAATACACATATTGCTTTGTGACGTTGGTTGCCAACCCAACGACATGTCAACACTTTCTTCTTGGCCTTGGGCTTCCCATTACCAGCTATCTTGTCTCCTCCTGCCTTCCAGTCCTTGCTCCTGGGCTGGTGTGCCCATTTAGTCTCATTTTGTTTTATGGGACTGTCTAATCTTTGGCTGAAGGGTGAACCTCAAGAGTGACTTCATTACTGAGCTATGAGGGTGTCTGGGGGCCATACTCTCAGGGTTTCTCCAGTCTCTGTCAGGCCAGTAAGTCTGGTCTTTTTTTTTTGAGTTAGAATTTTGGTCTACATTTTTCTCCAGTTCTGTCCAGGATCCTCTATTGTGATCCCTGTCAGAGCAGTCGGTGGTAGTAGCGAGGAACCATCTAATTGTGCTGGACTCGGTCTGGTGGAGGCTGTGGTAGTTGTGCTCCATAAGTCCTTTGGACTAATCTTTTCCTTGTGTCTTTGGTTTTCTTCATTCTCCCTTGCTCCTGATGGGGTGAGACCAGTGGAGTATCTTAGAGGGCCGCTCACAAGCTTGTGAGATCCCAGACGCTACTCACCAAAGTAGAATGTAGAACCTTTTCTTTATAAACTATGTTATGCCAATTGGGCTAGATGTTTCCTGAGACCATGGTCCCCACAGCCCTCAGTCCAGTAATTTGGTTCCTCAGGGAGTTTGGAAGTGTCTATGGTGCTTCCGTGACCTTGCCTTGGGCAAGTTGTGCCAGCTTCCCCTGTATTGTGTACTGTCTTACCCTTCACGCCAAAGTTACCACTTATTCTATTGTCTATTTAGTGTTTTTCCCTCCCACCCCTCTCCTCCCTTCTAACCATCAAAGATTGTTTCTTTTTTGTGTGTAAACCTTTTCATGAGTTTTTACAGTAGTGGTCTCATACAACATTTGTCCTTTTGTGATTGACTTATTTCACACAACATAATATCCTCCAGTTTCATCCATGTTATGAGATGCTTCACAGATTCATCATTGTTCTTTATCATTGTATAATACTCCATTGTGTGTATGTACCATAGCTTGTTTATCCATTCATCTGTTGATGGGCACCTAGGTTGTTTCCATCTTTTTGCTGTTGTGAACAATGCTGCAATGAACATAGGTGTGCATATGTCTATTTGTGTGATGACTCATTTCTCTAGGATATATTCTTAGGAGTGGGATTGCTGGATCATATGGTATTTCTATTTCTAGCTTTTTAAGGAAGTGCCGTATCATTTTCCAAAATGGTTGTATCATTTTGCATTCTCACCAGCAGCGCAAAAGAGTTCCAATCTCCCAGCAGCCTCTCCAACATTTGTTATTTCCAGTGTTTTTGATTCGTGCCAGTAATGCCAGGGTGAGATGGTATCTCATTGTGGTTTTGATTTACATTTCTCTAATGGCTAGTGATCTCGAGCATTTCCTCATGTATCTGTTAGCCACTTGAATGTCTTCTTTGGTGAAGTGTCTATTCATTTCCATTGCCCATTTTAATTGGATTATTTGTCTTTTTGTTGTAGAGGTATTGGATTTTCCTGTAGATTTTAGAGATTAGAATTTTGTTGGATTTGTCATAGCCAAAATTTTTTTCCCAATCTGTGGGTTCTCTTTTTACTCTTTTGGTGAAGTCTTTTGAGGAGCATAAGAATTTAATTTTTAGAGGATTCCAGTTATCCAGCTTATCTGCCGGTGTTTGTGTATTGTTAGTTACAGTTTGTATCCTGTTGATGTGTGTATTAGGACCTCTAGAGTTGACCCTGTTTTTTCTTCTATGACTTTTATAGTTTTTGGTTTTATATTTAGGTCTTTGATCCATTTTGAATTAGTTTTTGTGTATGGTGTGAGGTATGGGTCCTGTTTCATTTTTTTGTAGATGGACATCCAGTTTTGCCAGCACCATTTGTTAAAAAGACTGTCTTTTCCCCTTTTGATGGACTTTGGGCCTTTGTCGAAGATCAGGTGACCATAGCTGGATGGATTTACATCTGGGTTCTCAATTCTGTTCCATTGGTCAATGTGTCTGTCATTGTACCAGTGCCAGGCTGTTTTGACTACCGTAGCTGTATACTAGGTTCTGAAGTCAGGTAGTGCCAGTCCTCCTTCCTATATTATACTTCTTTAATAGTGCTTTACTTATCCGGGGTCTCTTCCCTTTCCATATAAAGTTAATGATTAGTTTTTCCATGTCTTTAAAGAATGCTGTTGGTATTTGGATCGGGATTGCATTGTATTTGTAGATTGCTTTGGGTAGAATTGACATTTTAGCAATGTTAATCTACCTATCCATAAGCATGGTATGTTTTTCAATTTATGTAGGTCTCTTTTGGTTTCTTGCAGTAGTGTTTTGTAGTTTTCTTTGTATAGGTCTTTTACGTGTCTGGTTAGATTTACTCCTAAGTATTTTATTTTTTTAGGGGCTATTATAAATAGTATTGTTTTCCTGATCTCCTTTTCATTGGTGTATAGGAATCCAACTGATTTTTGTATGTTTATCTTGTATCCTGCTACTTTGCTGAATCTTTCTACTAGTTCCAGCAGTTTTCTCGTGGAGTCTTTTTGCTTTTCAATGTATAGTATCATATCATCCCTGAATAGGGACAGTTTTACTTCTTCCTTACCAATTTGAATGTCCTTCATTTCTTTTTCCTGCCTGATTGCTCTAGCTGGGACTTCCTGCACAATGTTAAATAGGAGTGGTGATAAAAGGCATCCTTGTCTTGGTTCCTGTTCTAAGGGTAATATTTTCAGCCTCTCTCCATTAAGAATGATGTTGGCTGTTGGTTTTGTATAGATGCCCTTTATTATGTTGAAGAATTTCCCTTCTATACCTATTTCGGATGTTCCAAAGTTTTAAGACAGTTAAAAAAATAATAATAATAAAGACTGATCCACTGAGGACAGAATAGATCTGAAGGTGTTTGAAGCAAATACAAGGTGGAGGGGAGGGAAGATAGTGAAAATAAATATGTTTCTAACTGTAATCAATACTAATTTAGCGAGAAAATAACTTTTCATAGAAAATTGAGTTACTCAAAAAAAAGAAGAAAAAAAAAACCCTGGTTTGGGGGAACTCCTACTTCCTATGGCTAAAATAAGGAGCCCTGGTGGCACAGTGGTTAAAGCACTCTGCTGCTAACCAAAAAGTCCACAGTTCAAACTCACCAGCAGCTCTGGGGGAGAAAGATGTAGCAGTCTGCTTCCATAAAAATTTACAGCCTTGAAAATCCTATCGTGCAGTTCTACTCTTTCCTATAGGGTTGCTATGAGTCAGAATCGACTCGACGGAAACGGGATGGTTAAAATAAGAATATTGACAAAACATGTCAGCTATTGTTAACAAAGAATTTCAAGGCTGGGCTGCCTAAGTCCTCTCCAGTGTAACCTTGCATGATCTTCAGCTTGATGAACATTTGTATTCTTTACATCTCTCTCTTGAGAGACAGTTTTTGCTGCCAGCAGTCCTTTTTAGTGGACTTAAATTTATCTCAGTATTCACTGATTCCTAAACATGTGCAATGAAATATTAAAAAATGAGTAAGACAACCTGCACACAAACGTTCATTGCAGTACTATTCACAATAGCCAAAAAGTGGAAACAACCTACATGCCCATCAACAGATAGAAGGATAAATCATATGTGGTATATACCTACAATGAAATATTACTATGCTGTAAAGAGAAATGAAGTCTTGATACATGCTACAATATGCATGAATTGAAAACATTATGCTGAGTGAAATAAGTCAGTCATAAAAGACAAATATTGTAAGATCCCACTTATATGAAATAGGCAAATGTATAGAGACCAAAGTCCATTAGTGGTCACCAGGGGTGGGGAGGAGGGGAAGAGGAAGTCACTGTTTAGGAGGCACTGAGTTTATGTTAACAGTGGTGGAATAATTTGGAAATGCATAGTGAGAATGATTGCACAACATGATGAATGTAAACAATGTCACTGAATCGTACATGTAAAACTTGATGAACTGGGAAATGTTATATATATTTTTACTACAAAAAAAGGACATAGCCACAGGAGGTGGGGGGATAAATTAATTCATGACAACTAAATCCAATACATGATCCTGGACTATATAATATACGAAAAATTGCTATAGAGGTTATTATTATTAGGATAATTGACGAAATTGGCATTAAGACTACACGTTAACATATTACATCAATATTAAACTTCCTGAATTTGAAAAGAAATAAGTATGACACTGTACCTGATGCTCTTATGAAAACTTTCGTTCACTGGAGAAGACAAGACAAATTCACAAGACTGAGTAGAAGACAGTAGTCATTGTGCAGCTAGGACGGATGGGCAGCAAGAGTGGCATTTGAGATGGACCTTGAAGGGCAGGCAGGATTTTGAGAGGCAAAAGAAAGGCAAAGAGGGGTGTTAAAACCCAAAAACATCACAAACCTAAGCAAGCAAGGAATGAGTTGTTCTTTTTTTTTTTCTTTCTCTCTATCTGTCACATATTAGAAACAGATACACTTCTGGTAGAAGGGCAATTTAGCAGTACATATAGAAAGTGTCTTAAATGTTCATGCTCTTTGATATAGCAGTTCAACTTACACTAACATAGTCTAAAGAAAAATCATAATACTTTGTACCATGTGCATATATCACATTCTCCAAAAAAAATAAAAATAAAAAATTTTTAAGAATAATCATGGTATGAGAAAAAAGACTTAGTTATAAGGATATTCACCAAAGCACTGTTTATAATAGTTAAAGATTGTCAACAACCTAAATGATTAAATACTATTTCTATATGATGTATTACTATAAACGTATAAATGTACTACAAAGGCCCGGTTGTTTCTTTTTTAAAATGTGCATATATCCACAGGAAAATGACAGGAAGAATATGCAACAAAAAATCGGTCCTTCTCTCTAAGTGGTAAAATAACAGATGATTTTTATTTTCGTATTTCTGCTTATCTGTATTTTCTAGTTTTCTACAATGAACATGTATCATTTCCATAATAAGCAATAAAAATGTAGAATTATATAAATTTTCTAAGACATCTGAGCAAAAATTCTGTCATTTTATGGCACTATTCCACAAAAACTACTGTTTTCCAATGTAATGTTTTATAATGTGACAGTGAAAGCAATTGCTCGGTCATCTTTACCCAATTTTCCCGGGTAGAAATAACTAAGTGTGCTCAGTAAGTCACAGTAAGGGAGGAAAGCATACCGGTTTGGCAACAAGCATGTCTTTTCTCTAGCAGACCTCAACTTCAATATTTCATTTTGGTTTCAACACCAGAGGTGAAAAGCTCTCCCAAGATTGTTTTACCTCAGACATTACCTATCTCAGGAAGGGCTGCTGTGTCTCTATTGTGGATCATTCTTCAGCCTCTAGATCCTTACCTTCTTTTAAATAATATTTGATTGTGTTTTTCCATTCAACGATTTCTACACATGCTGTTCAGTGACATTGGTTACATTCTTCACAATGCTAGAACATCCCCATTACTTCCGTTCTGGTTGTTCCATTAATCTAGTTTCCCTTCCTCTTACATTCTCATCTTTGTTTTACAGTCATTGTTGACCATTTGGTCTCATGTAGGTGATTCTTTAAAGGAGCACAGTATTTATGGGTGATATTCATTATTTCGTGAGTCAATCTGTTATTTAGCTACAAGACGACCTCAGGGTGAGTTTCGGTTCAAGGTTTGAAGAGTGTCTCAGGGAGTCCTCCAGTCTCAACCAGTCCAATAAGTTTGGGTTTTTTTCAGGAGAATTTGAAGTTCTGTTCCACATTTTTCTCCTATTCTATCAGGGTCCATCTATTGTTGCCTTGATTAGAATGGTTGGTAGTGGTGACCAGGCACCATCTAGTCCTTCTGGTCTCAGGGTAGATACTCTGGTCTTGGTCAGAGTTCTTAATTTTGACATCAGAGAATCCCTTCTAGCTAGTTTAAGTAGGAGAGGTCTGTCAGTGGAAGGACTGAATAAATAGACTCTCAACTGAGTTTCCTGGAAAGTTCCCCCAAATCAACCTCAGAGCTGGGCCGCCAATGTTGTTGCTGTGGCCCCGAGCCTTACTGCTTCCACCACAGTCGGACAGCCACCACGGCAGCTGCAAGGTCTAGAACACCATTTCTGACCCAGTCTGCACCACTCAAAACAGATGC
The DNA here is from genome assembly GCF_000243295.1 of Trichechus manatus latirostris. Classification (NCBI taxonomy): domain Eukaryota; kingdom Metazoa; phylum Chordata; class Mammalia; order Sirenia; family Trichechidae; genus Trichechus; species Trichechus manatus. The sequence continues at coordinate 4,818,820 of NW_004443945.1, forward strand.
CCCTATATGGGCCCTAAGGAGCTCTGATGGTGCAGTGGTTAGGCTCTCAGCTGCTGACCAAAAGGTTGGAAGTCCGAACCTACCAGCCACTCCATGAGAGAAAGATGTGGTAGTCTGCTTCCATAAAGATTATAGCTTTGGAAACCATATGGGGCAATTCTACTGGGGTCTCTGTGAGTCAGAATCAACTTGACAGCCATGGGTTTTATGTGGACCCTGCTTCTCTCCATTTGTGACTCAGTTCTAAATGAGAGTCTCCTACAAATGCATCGGACAGATGAACCTAAATAAGACATAGAAACCCATGGGCAAGAGAGTTGGAGTAAATGCTTTAACTTTCTAGATTGGGTGTATACCAGGAGATGAGACAGTGGCATGCAAACCAATTCATATTATTTGTAAACTTTCTGAACAGTTTAATGTCCCTACTATTCATTTTTCCAGAAAATTCATTTTTCTGGCTTTTCAGAAGTAGATTGCCAAGCCTTCCTTCTGAGGCATCTCTGAGTAGACTTGAACTTCCCACCTTTTGATTAGCAGCCAAGCATGTTATCCATTTGTACCACCCAGTGACTCCAGATAACCTCTAGGGACCCTCTTTCTTGAAACCCAGTCACTCTGCTGTGAGAAGCCCAAACCACATGCAGAAGCCACATGCAGGTATCTGGTCAACAGTCCCAGCTGATCCCACTCAGTCTTCAAGTCACTCAAGACAGGGCACCAGACATGAGAATGAAGGAGCATCCAAATCACTCCAATCCTCAGCCATGTGAATCACCCCCAGCCATCTGCCTCTGCCAGCTGAGGCCCCAGACATTGTGGAGCAGAGACAAGCCACTCTCCACTGTCCCAATTCCTGACCCACAGAACCTGTGAGTATAATAAAATGGTTGTTGTTGAATGGCACTCAGTTTGGGGTGGTTTGTTACACAGTAATAGTAACTGGAACAATGGTGCTGGGCATAAGCTGTTAAATTGACATCGTAACACATTCATGGGCTGTTTGACAAACACTGGTCAGAGGATACTGATGCAATATGCAAAGAAGCCAGGCACTCACCCTGCAAAGTTCTTGCCGAGTCTATTTTTTCCCACATAAGTGAGCCGCCATGAAGAAGTCTTGAGATAACTGGAGCAGAATACTGAAGCTCAAAGGCAAGCCACTGGTTCTGGCCTGAAGCTCAAAGCATCCAATTCCTGAGGATGGCCCAATGTCCCTGCATAACTGCACCACAAAGACTTTTGGGTCTAAAGGCTACCTAGGTGCCTCTACCCACCTTCAATGCTGTCAGCCCTGTCTACAGTTTCAGGCTTTCCTGTTAATGGGTAACTGTCACCTAAATATAGACTCAGATCAATCTGCTAAGGATTGTTGTTGTTAGGTGACATCGAGTCAGTTCTGACCCATGGCAACCCTGTGTACAATAGAGTGAAACACTGCCCAGTCCTGCACCATCCTCACAATCATTATGCTTCAGCCATTGTTGCAGTCACTGTGTCAATCCATCTTGTTGAAGGTCTTCCTCTTTTTCACTAACCCTCTACTTTACCAAGAATGATGTTCTTTTCCAGGGACTGATTCTCCTGATAACACATCCTAAGTATGTGAGACATAGTCTCACCATCCTTGCTTCTAAGGAGCATTCTGGCTGTACTTGTTCCAAAACAGAATTGTTCGTCCTTTTGGTAGTCCATGGTATATTCAATATTCTTTGCCAACACCACAATTCAAAGGTATCAATTCTTCTTCAGTCTTCCTTACTCACTGTCCAGCTTTCGCATGCATATGAGGCAATTGATAATACCATGGCTTGGGTCAGGCGCATCTTAGTCTTCAAGGTGACATCTTTGCTTTTGAACACTTTAAAGAGGTGTTTTGCAGCAGATTTCCCCCAATGCAATGCGTCATTTGATTTCTTGACTGCTACTTCCATGGGTGTTGATTGTGGATCCAAGTAAAATGAAATCCTTGACAACTTCAATCTTTTCT
>NW_004443945.1:4820909-4896148 GCF_000243295.1 Trichechus manatus latirostris
ATCCAGTTGTGAGGATTTTTGCTTTCTTTATGTTGAGGTGCAATCCATACTGAAGGCTGTAGTCTTTGATCTTCATCAGTAAGTGTTTCAAGTCCTCTTCACTTTCAGCAAGCAAGGTTGTCTCATCTGCATAAAGCAGTGTCTTAGTCATCTAGTGCTGCTATAACAGAAATACAAGTGGATGGCTTTAACAAAGAGAAGTTTATTTCCTCACAGTCTAGTAGGCTAGAAGTTCAAATTTAGGGCGTCAGCTCCAGGGGAAGGCTTTCTCTGTCGGTTCTGGAGGAAGGTCCTTCTCATCAATCTTCCCCTGGACTAGGAGCTTCTCTGCGCAGGAACCCCGGGTCCAAAGGACACGCTCTGCTCCCGGCACTGCTTTCTTGGTGGTGTGAGGTCTACTCACTTCCCTTTCCTTTTATCTCTTGTAAAATAAAAGGTGGTGCAGTCCACACCCCAGGGAAATTCCCTTTACATTGGATCAGGAATGTGACCTTAGTAAGGGTGTTACAATCCCACCCTACTCCTGTTTAACATAAATCTAATCTTGCCTCATTAACCACAGGCAGAGATTAGGATTTACAACATATAGGAAAATTACAATCACAAAATGGAAGACAACCACACAATACTGGAAATCATGGCCTAACCAAGTTGACACATATTTTTGGGGGACACAATCCAATCCATGGCACTCCTATTTCACAAAGAAAAATGATGCAATTAGGCAATAACTCTCTCAAATGTGTGCTTCTTCCTAACCACCATTTTCACTTCCTTCTTACCGATATCTTCCTGAAAGGAGGCCCTTCCTCTTGCCCACAGCTAATCCCACCACTAGGCCCACCTCCTAGCGACCCCAACAATAGTTCCCTCTGTTCTGATCTTCCATCTCTCCTTTACTGACTCTTTCCCTTCATGTAAACATGCTCCTGCATCTTACATTTAACAAAATTCACGAATCTTCCCTTGACTCCATTAGAAACAAACTCATGACATGCTACCATGCCATAGCTCCTTCTGAAAGAAGCAGCCTCAGTTAGCTTACTCTAGTTGATGTGATCTGTGTCACACAAAATCACTCCCAGTATGCAGGCATAGTGGCCTGGTCCATGGACTGGTGCTAGAGCTAAGAAGGCAGCAGACAAGCAGAGGCAGCTTGATGCCCAAGCTGTCCAAGAGGGGTGAGGATTCTACCTGATCAGGTCCTCTCTGAGGAGGTACAGTAGAAACGTGAGGTACCCATACATCAGGACCAACGTAGTGATCTATCTCCTATTTACCATAAAGCTGCTATAAATCTCAAATGAGAAGACCTAAGACAGAACCAAAGGGATGAATAACAAAAGTGTCAAAACATACTGCCCAGGATTTAAAACTCACCAGTTGGCAACAATCATAGTAATAATTGTTTTAGGCAAGAATCATCAATGGATGCTACAGCTAGCTGGTGAAATTTTAATGAGAAATAGGATATTTACATAGTCTCTAAATATTTCCCCCACAAGATACCCGTTCATTTCAAAGAGAAAAATAGTAGCGTTCCACTGAGGAAACCTGGCAGACACCGCTTTAATCAAATCATCAAAGTAAGCATTACCAGTAACAGAACAAACTGACGTCAAATGCCTCCTGATAAGATGAACTGAGAAGAACACGTCACTTCTGCAGTAATCTTCGAAGAATGCATAACTTGAGTCTAATCTGATAAACTGTATGAAAAACCTAGAGTAAGGAAAATTCTACAAAATAACTAGCCTATAAAATTAAAAAATGTCCCGGTCCCAATAGACAAACACTGAGGAATTGTCTCAGAGTGAAGAAGACCACAGAGAGATGACACTTAATGCAATATGTGATTCTGCCTCGGATCCTAGATCAGAAAATTTTAAACAATAATAATTTTTCCTTTGCTATAAGGGAAAGTAGTGGCATAATTGGTGAAATTTAAATTAAGTCTGGGGATTAGATAATAGTACTGTAACAACGTTAATTTCGAGATGGTGATCACTGAATAGTGATTACATAGAAAATGTCTTTGTTTTTAGGAAATACACACTGAAATATTTAGGGGTAAACCGGCATCATGTCTGTAATTTGCTCTCGAACGGTTCAAAAAATAATAACAGGTATAGAATGAATGATAAAGCAAACAGTAAAATGCTAACATTGGGAAATATGGGTAAAGAGTATACAGGAAGTCTTTGTACTATATTTTTGTAACTCTTCTGTAAGTCTGAAATTATTTAAAAATAAAATGTTTTGTTTATTTATTTATTGTTTATTTAAGTAATTAATTAAATTCAGAGAGAAATTAATGAGACAAGGAGAAATAGTCAAAACCTCAATTGTGGTGAAAGACTTTAAAAAGCCAGTCTCTGTCCCTGGATGGTGCAAACAGTGAAGTGATGGGCTACTAACCAAAAGGATGGTGGTCTGAACTCACTCAGAGGTGCCTTAGAAGAAAGGCCTGGCAGTCTACTTCTGAAAGGTCACAGCCTTGAAAACCCTATGGACGGCATTCTATTCGGACACACATGGAGTCACCACAAGTTGGAATCAACTCGACAGCAACTGGTTTGATTAAAAAGCCACTCTCTGTGTTTGGCCAACTGGGCACATACAAAATAAATATGGACACAGAATTTGGAAGATTAATAAGCTTGATTTAATAGATATATTTAGAACTTTGTACCTGATAGAGAATAGATATTATTTGCAAATGACCATGGATACTTAAATACAAAAAAAAAACTATTGCCATGGAGTCAATTCCAACTCATAGCAACCCTGTAAGAAAGAGTAGAACTGCCTCATAGGGTTTCCAAGGCTGTAAATCTTTAGGAAGCAGATTGTCACATCTTTCTCCCATGGAGTGGCTGGTGGTCAGAACTGCCAATCTTTCGGTTAGCAGCCAGGGCTTACCACCACCAGGGCTTAGCACCACCAGGGCTCCTTGGCCATTTAAACAGAGGGGCAGTAACAAGTCCTCGCTTGACTTGTTCCTGACTTTAATGGTGGCTCCATCTGTGGTGTGTGTCACTGCATCATCTGCAGAGTGCCAAGAGAAAGGGATCAAGAATAAAATCCTGGCCTCAGGGAATGAAAACAAAACCAAACCAGAAGGCCTCCAAAGTCCCAAGAGTCCTTTTAAGACTTTTTATTATAAAAGTTATCAAACATACACAAAAATAGAGAATAGTATAGTGAACCCCCAAGTATTCATCACCTACACTCAATAATTAAATAATTTTGACACGCTTGCTATCTCTCTCCCTTTTTTGCTAATTCCTGACATTTTTCACTCGTAAATACTTACGTGTGTGTATAGAGATTTTTCTGCCCAACCGCAATTCCATTACCACACCTAACAAAATTAGAAACAATCCTTTAATACTTAATAGCATCTATTGCTCATACAAACTTCCCTGACACAAGAGTTCTTAACTCCTAAATTCCTCACACCAACACCTTCACCCCAGCATCCTGGACCAGCAGTGAATTTGCTGCCTCTAGAGGGCAGCCCCTTTGGAGATGGAAGCAGAGAGGCAAAATCTTGACCACCCTCCTGCTTCAAGTAACTATGCTCCTATAAGATTATGTATAAAAGAAAACTTCCTGCATGACGGAAAAACACCAAAATACATTTGAAAAAATCTAAGAAAAATATTTTCATTATAGGGTCAAAGAGTAAATATCCTTAATGTAAAGGGTGCTTAGACCCCTAAAATAAAAATGATCAAAGAACATAAACAATTTGCAAAAAAGGAAGCATCATTTCCCAAAAATACATGACTAATATTCAGTCTTACTAGCAATCAAATAGAACATGTTCAAACAATGACTTGCTATTTGTCATCAGAATTGGCAAAGATTTTTTTTTTTTTGGAAAAAATATTCAGTGATGGCAAAAATAAGTCTCTGTTTAAGTGGGTACAACCTTTCCGGAGAACAATTTGTCAAACTGTTTCAAAATCTATATTCTATTTCCAGGAATTATCCTAAAGAAATCATAAGAAATGTACACATTATTATCTAAATAAAGATATCATAGCAATATTATTTATTTCTAAAACCAGAAAAGGAGAGAGGGATAACCATATTAATGTCCAACAGTAAGAGACTCATTAAATAAGTCACAATATGTCCCTAAAATGGAAATACTAGAGATTGGTGCTGCTTAAAGCGTGGTCCATGGACCAATTGTTACCTGTCCACAATAAAATAAAAAAGCTTGACTCAGAATGTGAATCCACCACCACATTTTTTTCATAGCAAGACTCCCTCTATGAAGGAACCAGTGTGCTGATTTACATTCTAACACAAGCTCCTTACCATCCCCTGAAGCAGTAAGAAGTGCCTTGCTTACTTGACTACTGTGAATAGCACTGCTACAGATCCTACCTTCCATATATAAACCAATTTGTCCACCTCCCTCCACGTCTACTGCTACTTCTTGAACCCAAACACCTCTCTCTTGACTGGACAGCTGCATAAGTCCCCTAATTAGTTTGCCTACTGCCATGCTTGTGCCCCCTACAATCCATTTTTCCACTCAGTAGCCAAAGTGATCATTTTGAAATAACCATCAAACCATTTTATCTTGGATATGTTGCAAATATTATTTTAAAATCTTGAGGAAATCAACCATTTTCTGGAAACAAATTGAAAATTACAAAAGAAGAATACAACCAGACAGGCTAGTAACCATAGAAGAGACTAAAAAGACAAAAGAATTAGCACCAAAATTGTTCAAAATTGTAGCAGGCACTTCTAATACTTAGCCTTATCCACTTCTCCTCTCCTTCTTGGTACACAGAAGGATTACCCTGTCCACCCCCCTTGCAGTTAGGTGAGGCCAGGTAACTAGTTCTGCCTAATAGACTGTGAGCCGAGGTGACCTGTATCACTGAAGCATTTACCTGATGGTGGCCAAGCCCTGCAGGGTTTTTTCGCCCCTGCCACAGCAAACTCTGAAGTGTTGAGGTGGCAATGTCATAAGATGGTGAAGCCTCTGGGGTTTCATTTTTTTAAGCTCCTTTAATTTTTTTCTATACAATTGTTTCCAAAATTAGAATTATACAGTGATGATTTTCTATTTTTTGCAGTCATTAAATAGTTGAAAATAACCATTTTCTCAGCTATTGAGAAAATAAAATAATATGCTACAAAGTTGAGACTAGAGATAATTACATTTTACTATCATCATCGTTGAGTATATCTCACCAACACTTGAAAAGAAGCAAATAATATATGTGTGTGTGTCTATGTGTGTGTGTGTATCTCAAGACATAAGGATTAGAGGAAGACTCATTCACAACCTGCAATATGCAGATCACATAACCTTGCTTGCAGGAAGTGAAGAGGACTTGAAGCACTTACTGATGAAGATCAAAGACTATAGCCTTCAGTATGCACTGTATGTACCTCAACATGAAGAAAACAAAAATCCTGACAACTGGACCAATAAGCAACATCATGATAAATGGAGAAAAGATTGAGGTTGTCAAGGATTTTACTTTACTTGGATCCACAATCAACACCCATGGAAGCATAGCTAAGAAATCAGATGCATTGCATTGCCAAATCTGCTGCAAAAGACCTCTTTAAAGTGCTAAAAAGCAAAGATGTCATTTTAAGGACTGAGGTGCACCTGACCCAAGCCATTGTGTTTTCAACTGCCTCATATGCATGTGAAAGCTGGACAATGAATAAGGAAGACCAAAGAAGAATTGATGCCTTTGAATTACGGTGTTGTCAAAGAATATTGAATATACTATGGACTGCCAGAAGAACAAACGAATCTGTCTTGGAAGAAGTACGCCAGAATGCTCATTAGAAGTGAGGATGGGGAGACTTTGTCTCACATACTTTGGACATGTTATCAGGAGGGACCAGTCCCTGGAGAAGCACATCATGCTTGGTAGAGTAGGGGACCAGCGAAAAAGAGGAAGACCCTCAGCAAGATAGATTGACCCAGTGGTTGCAACAATGGGCTCAAGCATGGCAACGATTGTGAGGATGGCGCAGGACCAGGCAGTGTTTCATTCTGTTGTACACAGGGTCACTGTGAGTCAGAACTGACTTGATAGCACCTAACCACAACATATATATGTTGCCTTAAGCCAGTAAATTTTGGGAGTGATTTGTTATGCACAAATATAACAGTATTCTCTCTACTTGTGTCTATATTTTAAATTCTCCTCAATAAAATATTTCAAAATAAAAAGTCAACTAATTATAAAAACCGCAGAGAATCCTTAAAACAGAATTCCTTTATTCTCATCAGAGCAGACAGTAGGTTAGAGGGGAAGAAGGAGCTAATAAGAACTTACTGCTTTACATCTACCTTACTGTCTATTAGGAAAAGTATCATTTTTCACATTATCTCAATTAATCCTCTCAAAATCTTTATAAGGTAGAATTTATTATCCCCATTTGGCAATTAAGAAAAGTGAAACTTAGAGAAGTTAGTAACTTGTTCAAAGTTGCATAATGGTAGAGCCACACGATACAGAAAGTCTCTGTTTTATCCACACATCTCAAAGCCCTTTCAATCTTATAATTTCTCCACCAACTCCGTCAGGACCAAAGTTGCTAAGATCCGAATCTGTAAATTTTGTATGTATAACAGCATCTTCCACACCTTGCAAAACATCTTTCTGCTTCCTCTTTTGTCACCAACAAATGCAGTGTCGTTTAGCGTAGCCCTTACTGTTAAGCAACCAGAAATTGCTGACGAGAGGAAACAATAACAAGAGTTCCAATTCATGTTCACCATCATTAGCCATGAGGGAGATACAAATCAAAACCACAGTGAGATACTACTTTACTCCCACTAGATAAGAAAATGGAAAACAACAAATGTTGGCAAGGATGTGCAGAAATTGGTACCCGTATCCTTTGCTGGTGGGAATGCAAAATGGTACCGCTGCTGTGGAAAACAGTCTGGAGGTTCCTCAAATAGTCAAACACAGAACTACCATATGACCCAGCAATTGCACTCCTAGGTAGACCTGAAAGCAGAGACACAAAAAGAGACAGGTACACCAATGTTCATTGCAGCACTGTTCACAATAGCCAAAAGGGGGAAACAAACTAAATGTTCATCAACGGATGAACAGATAAACAAGATGTGGTACATGCATACAATGAAATATTACTCAGGCATAAAGACAAATGAGGTCCTGATACATGCAACATGGATGAACCTTGAAAACATTATGATGAATGAAATAAGTCAATCACAAAAAGACAAATATCATATGCTCTCACTTACATGACATAACAAGAATAGGCAAAGGTACAGACATCAACATTTATTTGTAGTTACCAGGGCAGGAGGGAGAGGGAAACGGGGAGCCATTGTTTATTTAGGAAGCAGTGAGTTTCTGTTTATGGTGATGGGAAATTTGACAATGATTATGGGTGATGGTTGCACAACATGATTTGTGTAATTGATATCACTAAATTGTACACCTGAAAAATGTTGAATTGGCAAATGCTGTATTATATACATTTTTACAACAATAAGAAAAATTTTAATTGTAATTAAACTACCAAAATGCATGGAATTGATGATGGTCAAGTCCACGAGAGTGAATGAAGTACATTGTTAACACTACTGGTTCAATAACACATGATAGGTTTAGATACTTTCCACAAAGTACCTACTGATGAATAATATAAGGAATAACCACAGGTTTTAAACACTACATTTTCACAAGCTTTGAAATTTCTCCAAACAAGCCTTCTTCTGCTCCACATATTTTTTACCATTATTAGTTGTAACAGATTATACTTCAGATTATATTAAATTAGTGATTTCTTATCTTCTTTAAAAATATTCTCATCTCTAGTTATTCTGGAGCCCTGGTGACGCAGTGGTTAAGAGCTCAGCTGCTAAATCAAAAGGTCAGCAGCTTGAATCCACCAGCCGCTCCTTTGAAACCCTAGGGGCAGTACTAGTCTGCCCTATAGGGTCGCTATGAGTTAGAATCGATGGCAGTGGGTCTGTTTTTTGTTTTTGTTTTTTTAATAGTTATTCTAATACAGACTATTCATAGAGGCTAAATTCTTCAATTTCTTCAAATTTAGCATTGACTTCTTGAATAAACAACTGAGCAGTAGTGGCAACATATCAAAGGTGTGATGAAACCCATGTGAAATTGTGCACTACAGATTAGAAAGTAAACACAAGTAAGCCCGTGCGTATCTTGCTTGCTGGGTAATCTGTCCCTGAGTAAATGACCGTGTCTGCTTTACTTAGGAAGTTCTGTGATATTCTGTTTTTAGTTTTGATTTGTTCCTTACATTGGAATTGTGACGATCCTTATGAATGACTATCCTAAATTTAAGGTAAGAGTGCGTACTATATGTTTCATTAAAAATATGATCCTTTGCTTAATTTTGGAAAGTATTCAATGGATTACAGTTAAAAGATGAAAGAATAATTAGATAGTTCAAATAATATAGCCTGGTCACAAAGGCCAGTTTATTAATTAACTCTTGGGACTTGTGAACTTTTAAGAGCTACTCTGACTTCTGTTTCTGTGTTTATTTTCTAGTATGCAGTCCTCTTTTTACTGGGTTTATTTGTGCTGGTCCATCAGAGTAAGAGTTCTGCCTTGCTGTTCGTGGGAAGATGCAGCACTTTTTGTTACTGAATGTTTGGAGTAGATATTGGTCTGTGATTGGTGGAATGGAGAACACACATTTGGGTGCTTCTTGGGAGCACGGTTTGCATTAGTTTGTTTCCATGCCAGAGTATGTGTGGGTGGGTCCACGTGCACCCTGGAGTGCACTCGAGGGACTTTCAATCACAGAATTTCATAAGTTATCATTGTCATGCTTTCACATTTTTGTACATCAGTGAATTTTTTATATTAAAAAGTTGAGCCAAAGCCCCCAGTGTTTGTATTTTGAAGCCAAGCTTCACTTCTAAAGTGCCTCCAGAGTTCTGTAAATGAAAACGCAGCTCTGCGCGAGCTTGAAGCCGCCACTCCCCCTTATAATGGGAATGGCCTATTCTGAGGTGGTCATAAGTCTTAACTTTTCAAAATTTTGAATAAAAGACTTTGCACACTGAACCCCTTATCCCTGACTGTGTTTGTCGGGACAGCTTCTGAAATGTGCCTTTCTGTGCTGGTTCCTAGTACCCCTTGGGGATATACTGGGCTTTGGTGAGAACAGTCCTTCAGCTAAGAAGGTTGCCCTCATACTAGCAAATCTTTGTTTTGTCTTTGTTTTTGTAAAGCAAATGTAGCCACCGAAGCTCATAGGATTTCTCTTAGTCATAAAATTGATTTCTTCACTAGGGTGTGACTCAGATGTGTATAAACCCCATTAGTGTTGCTAGGAGGTTCAGAAAATCTCACTTTGCTGTACACACTCATAACCCTTTCTGTGCTTGAGACATTCTCAGCCTTTCCTGCACGATGGCAGTGTGTGTGTTAGCATCTGGAGGAGGCACGACAAGGAGCTGGAAGGCAAGTATTTTACTTGTTTTCTTTAAACTGCTTTTCCCTAATGCAGACTTAAAAGCAAGAAGGCAAAGCAGAACAGAGTGAATGCAGAGCCCAATTGTGTGCTGTTGTTCTTTTAATATGGAGACAGTTGGGGAAATAGGGAGTGTAGGGCAAGCCAATGTGTTTTAGGCACAACATACCCTTCATTAATGTGAAATCCCAAGGTAAACAAGTGTTCTCAGTTGGGGTAAATGAACAGTTTCTATTATTTGTTCAACTGAGGTAGAAATCAGTCCATACTGTAATGCTAATGGAATGAGAATAGGGGCGATTAAACTTCTGAGGGCCTCCCCTTGTAGAGAATAGTGCCATCCTAAATCCACTAACTAGCCTTCAGACTTTGGATATGGGCCGTTAATGGTCTCAACAGAGTATGAAGCTTGGCAAATCACTGCTAATAAATGCTTCTTTGAACCTTTCTGTGAGGCTTATGCAGAACTTTTATTTTCTTGTGAGCCAAGGAGAGTGCTGGAACAGCCCTCTGTGTGTGGAACGGCAGAAAATTGCTACTTACTCCATTTTTTCCCCTCCTAATCACCTGCAAAGGACAAGGTTAATACTCAGCAAATCAGTGTATTGACTGATTTTGTACCAGCGTTTCTAGGATGACTCTAGGGGAGTAGTATGCTGTGCTAGCAGGGCTGAGAACCCATGGTCTTCTGTGATCCTAGTTTGCTAGGAATCCTTGCCAGGCATAAGGGGGGAAAACATTAATATTTTCACACCTAATTTTGTGAAAGTATTATTTTTCCTCCTTTGCTGGACACTCTAGTTGCAAGCAACAGCTAAATTTCCCTGAAGAATTTATCAAATAATTTTGAAAGATTTGAATTGCTTGATTAGCTAAAATTAAAATGGATTATTTGTGGGAAGAGGCATTATGTTCCCAGTTTTACTATTTTCTAGTTTGGTGCTAAAATAGAAGACTTAAATCTGAGAGATTTTATTAGTAAAGATAATGTATTACTTTTAAAATATATTATCTTAAAAGCTTTTTGAAAATGTAAGAAGTACCAGAGAGGCTCAAGTTGCTACTTTATGGAATGATAACCTCTTTGGGGTTTGGCCAGGAGAGTGGGAAGTTGGGAGGTCTTCATTACTGTGAGTGAAGGAAATGGAAGAAGAGTGTGAGAACTGATGATGCTTTAAATGAGAGTTTGGTAACCGGATTATCTCTTGGCTATTACTCATCTACTCTTCTATCTATTAAATCTCTTAATAGTTCTAGTCCATGTCTTTGGTTCCCACTGAACACTTCTACTTCAGTGCCCCCATCTTGAAATTCAGGTTCATGATGATTCCCCCAAACTTCCCCTCCAGATTTCACATTTTCTATAAAGCAGTATTCGCCTAGATTTTTCATTCTCCTACCATGTCTAGTCAGTTACCAAGTCCTACGTTTATCTCTATTATTCCATTCTCATTGCCATCACCTGGATCCAGAAGCACATACTCAATAACTGCCTGTTGTTTGGGTGACCATACGTCCCAGTTTGCCTGCAATGTCTATTTTAGATCAATTAGATAGATAGCTGCTGTCAAGTAGACTCTGACTCATGGCAAAGATGGACTGGCACAACAGCTGCCAACGATGGACTCAAACATGGATGAAACAGAACAAAATAATGACTAGTCCTGCATCATTCTTATGATTGTCAACATGTTCAAATCCATCGCTGTGGCTATCCTGCCAATCCTTCTTACCGAGGATCTCTCTCGCCCTCACTGGCCCTCTGCTTCACCAAACATGATGTCCTCCTTTAGTGACTGATACCTCCTGATGACGTGTCCAAAGCAAGCACATTGGACGATGATCCATTAGGTTTTCATTGGCTAATTTTTGGGAGTAGATCACCAGGCCTTTTTCCTAGTCTATCTTAGTCTGGAAGCTCCTCTGAAATCTGTCCACCATAGGTAATCCTGTTGGTCCCCGTGGCATAACTTCCAGCATCATAGCAACACGTAAGCCACCACAGTACAACACACTGACAGACAGGTGGCAGTTAGATGATTACTACCTTTGAACTATTTTTAGTGCCCCTTTCAGTTTCAGAAGTAACTCTTGTTTGGACCATAAATTTTGTGTTCACCCCACCTTTGACCTTTATGTGACATTCAAACTTTGAATTCAGCTAGAGTTTAGCATCCTTGTACCATACTGCTGGGTGTTTTCACTTATATTTTCTTATACTCTCTTTTCTGCTTGTCTGAGTCTCACTTTCTTCACAAAATAATTGCTCTTCCTCTATCACTCAGCATTTGTAGCCTTATAAAATTCACCATTTTAAAGCATAAAATACAGTGGTTTTTAGTATACTTACAAGGTTGTACAACCATCACCACTATCTAGTTCCAGAACATTTTCATCACCCCGCTTCCCTTCCCCATTCTTCTCCCCGCTCCAGCCCCAGGCAACCACTGATCTATTCTCTGTCTTGTTACTGTTGTTGTTAGGTGCCATGGAGTCAATTTTGACTCATAGTGACCCCATCTGGCAAAACAGAACTGCTCCATAGGGTTTTCTTGGTTGTAATCTTTACAGAAGCAGATCGTCAGGTCTTTGTCCCATGAAGCCGCTGGGTGGCTTCGAACTGCCAAATTTTTGGTTAGCAGCCGAGCACTTAACCATTGTGCCACCAGGGCTCTTTCTGTCTGTCTAGATTTGCCTATTCTGGACATTTCATATAATGGAATCCTACAATATGTAGCCTTTTGTGTCTGCTTTCTTTCACTTACCATAAGGTTTTCAGGGTTCATCCATGTTGTAGCATGCAATAAAAACAATTTTAGAAAATGAAACTCATACTGAGTCAATATAGCAGTTAACCGAGGTGATTCTTTCTAAATCCAGGAAGTTGAAAAACACAAGAGGACCTGTTAGGCAAAGGAAGAGAGCATCTGGCAAAAGATTGGGGAATAGAGAAATACTGACAATGAAAAGAGGAGTAAAAATATAAGGAAGCAGAGTAACTGAGCTCTCTGTGCACTGAAATCCATTTTATCAATAAAGCTTTTACAACATACAATTTATTTCACTTGAAACAGATTGTTCTGGGATAGAAACAGAATGATCCTGTTTTGATCATTGCATGTTCTCCTATTAAGTCGGCTTCTGGGGTCCATACTTCCCAGATATAGATTCCTTTTAACACCTGACAGAATTGTGCTGGGGTCTCCTCTGAAATTATGTGGCCATCTTTTCTTTACTGTTCTTTTGGCCTCTTGCCTAATGACGTCTATTCATTTTCTCCCAAAACACCAGCCGCTAGTCCTTCTTCCGGAGACTACTTCCTCAACAGCAACTTGGGTCCCAAAAACTCCAGGGAAACGTATTTTACCATAGTCTACTTTCTGGATGCTAACCTGGCACAGGCTGGTGTTGGAGCTGGCTTTGTGGGCAGCATTTATCTTACCGAGTTTACACCTCGGTCTGCTTATTAGGAAGTCTGCTTTAGCATATGAGTTTATCTGAGCAGAGTAGGAGCAAAGTGCAACCAATTTGAATTTAAGATGACTGATGATAGCAGCATTACGCACTGGATTATCAATGCCACGCTATCTCTGTCCATGAAGGGAAGCTGTGGTACAGATAATGAAATCTTTTGTTTGACTGGGACTTCATATTCTTGCAGCCTTAGGTTTTGCTCATATTACTACTAAAGATCAAGCAGCTTTCCTTTCACTTCGAGTAGGCAAGGAAAAGCCAACCTTAAAACAACATGTTTCTGTAGGTAACTCATAAGTAGACTATGTGGTCATTGGCAGCCAAAGGTTGTGGTTCTTTGGGCACAGATATCATTGCATAGAGAAAACAAAGAAAGTCCCTATTCATGAGAATGACTGCTGTGGGTCCTCAGAGCAGAACCAGCCATGTGATATGCTTAATAGAAATCACAGATGCTTCTATAGCTCTTAATCTGCATTTTACTGGGAGGCATTTGCCAGACAAAAATGTTTCATGTTCTTAAATAAGATGCTTTACTTTCTCTGCAGGCTATTGCCTTTATGAAGGTGTTGAAAATGAGACAAAAGAAATAACAGAGTTATTGCATTAAAAAGAGAAAGGGAAATACATATATATCAGATAACCTCTATCTACCCTCCAAGAGTTTAGCTGTGCCAGCTTGTAATGACTGTTACTTTTGAATTCTTGGAGATCCCCGTGGTTGAGACTGAAACATGGGCCCTAAAGGGGTATTGTTTGTCACGGCATGCCTCTCCCATGCATCTCCCACCCTGGAACTGTGCTTCTTGAACTTGAGTGTGCAGCAGCATCACCTGGGCCCCACCTTCCAGAGATTCCCCAGCTTAGTAAATCTGCGGATAGAGGAATCTGCATTTTCAGCAAGCATCTCAAGTGATTCTGATAAAGGAGGTCCAGGTTTAAAGAAACACTAACTTATGAAATGGGACTTTAGGGGTGGAGGGAGAGAGAGAGAGACAGGCCTGGGTAGTGCTGCCAGAAGGGAGAGAGTTGGGGAACGGTGAGAACAGGAAATAGGAAGTAAGGGGAGTTCTTAAAAGGAAGTGAAATGTACCAAAGACAAAATTTATTTTTCAAGTTTGCCGAAGGCTTAGATGGTGGAGGTGCTATATGGGAGGTAACTGCTGTTTGTGCTGTCTTTGGCATGGTGCAGAAGTTGTGGATGCCCTGAATAAAGCTATCTGGGCTATTTCAAAGTCTGCAGAGATCAGCCTCCACTTCAGCCCGACCTCCCTTTCTAGGGCAGGCTCTAGCCTAGTACCGTGTCACGCCATCCTCTTTAGAGTCCAGCAACAGAAGAGACGGAAAGAGAAGGAGTTGTACATTTGCTAACCGCCGTTTCCTCCCACATCAATGGTACCCGCTAGTTTTCTCTCTCCCCCTGAATTCTTAGAATGTGGAGAATTTTTTTTTTTTTTTGCATTGAGGGGAGAACTGAAACCCTGGGAGAAAATGAGATCCCCAAGGGAGGAATAAAAGAGGAGGCCCCGGGCATTCAATTAGCCAGTATTTCCTGGATGCCTACTATGTGCAAAGCACTATGTGTGGCCTTGAGGAGACAGTGGGGAACAAGACTGACAAACAAAACAAAAAAGCAATCGTTTTTAAGCCCTTATAGAGCTTACAGTCTAGCAGGAGAGACAAAAACTAAACAGCTAATTGTACAACTAATTAAAATTGTGATAAGAGCTTCAAAGGACACATACTGGGTGCTGTGAGATTGTTTAACAGGTCGTCTTACCTAGTTTGGGGAGACAGACTTTAGGGGCAAGAGGAAGGAAACAGCCAGGAAGAGAAACAAACTTGCAGTACCTGAAGAAGGAGACAGAGAACCCGTTTTGTGCTGTGTTACAGAAACCAGGGAGAAAGGGATTTCAAGAGCAAGGACGTGGTAGAGATGTATAGGAAGATGCGGGCTAAGACTAGTCCCCTGCATATGGTGATCAAAAATTCTAGAAAAAGTTTCAGGATTAAGACAGCCAAAACCATATTTCAAGTAGTTAACAAATGAGAGGGTGGTGAAATGTTAAGTACCACAACAGAGTTCTTACCTTCACTTTTTGGACACTTAGCCTGCAGTACCTTGTAGTGTTCTGTGTTTGCCTTGTGTCATGGATTGAACTGTGTCCCCTCAAAATATTTGTCAACTGGGCTAGGTCATGATTCCCAGTACTGTATGATTGTCTACCATTTTATCATCTAATGTGATTTCCCTATGTGTTGTAAATGCTATGACTATGATGTAATCAGATGGATTAGCGGCAGTTACATTGATGAGGTCAAGATTAGATAATGTCTTAAGCCAATCTCTTTTGAGACATAAAAGAGAGAAGCGAGTAGAGAGACATGGGAACCTCATGCCATCAAGAAAGCAGTGCTGGGAGCAGGGTGCGTCCTCTGGAACTGAGGTTCCTCCGCTGAGATGCTCCCAGACCAAGGGAAGTCTGATGCATCACAAGGACCCTCCTCCAGAGCTGACAGAGAAGAGAAAGGCTTCCCCTAGAGTCAGTGCCCTGAATTTGGACTTATAGTCTACATACAGATGGCAGGCTGCTGGCACACAGGGCTGCAAGAGCTGGTGAATCCCAAAATCTGCAGGTCAGGCGGCAGGCTGCTGGCTCATGTCCCAAGAATTGGGGCTCAGATGATGACAAGTCAGATGCAGGATTGAGAGAGAGAGCTTCGCCAGAACATCCATATATATTGGATGCAGGCCACACCCCCCAAGGAAACTCCCCTTACATCAGATCACAAAATGGAGGATAATTACATAATACGGAGAATCATGGTCTAGCCAGGTTGACACATAACATTAACCATCATCTAATATCTAATAGATAATCCTTTAACACAAATAATCAAGGACAATACAGGAAAAAAGAAAAAAATTACCTCCAAATGTTTCTGGGGCTCTTTCAATTTTCAAGGAGTGGAGTCTCCCCAAGACAGAAAGGCAGAAGACTGACTGTCCAATCTATTTTATGCCAAGAGCATTACTCTCCCCCAGAGAACCGGGGAGAGACAGTGCCCAAGGGCAATCCAGCCCAACAGACAAGTGGCTTCAAACCTGGCTGAGCCTCAGAATAGCCTGAAGAGCTCATCGGAAACACTTTGCTGGGCCCACCGATCTCCTGAACCACAAATCACAACCCTGGAGGGCGGGGCTTGGGCATCTGCGCTTAACAAGTTCCACAGGTTATTTTAATGGGTACTATTATTATTAGTCTGAGGAAACTCTGGTGATGCAGTGGTTTAGAGCTACAGCTGCTAACCAAAAGGTCAGCAGTTCGAATCCACCAGTCACTCCTTGGAAACCCTAGGAGGCAGTTCTACCCTGTCCTACAGGGTCGCTATGAGTCAGAATCAACTCCACAGCAACGGGTTTGGTTTTGGTTTTTATTATTAGTCTGGAGGAGCCCTGGCAGTGGTTAAAGCCCTGGGCTGCTAACCAGCTGCTCTGATGTGGCCGTCTGCAGTCAGCTTCCTTGAAGATTACAGCCTTGGAAACCCTACGGGGCAGTTCCACTCTATCCTATAGTGTGGCTATGAGTAGAAATCAACTCGACATTAACAGGTTTAGTTTTATTATTAGTCTGTCAAGTCGCCATGAGTCGGAGCAGACTCCACAGATTAGTCTAACAACAGATTATTCGTCCTATTTTGCAGATGAAGGAATTTAGGCCTGAAGAGGTTATCTACACTTTTGGCGCTTAAAACTGCTTGTTCACACCGCCCAAGCCTGCTATCTAAAAGGTTACCAAATGCGCAAGGTCCTGGAGGTGGAGAAGCCGGAAGAATGTAAAATAAGGATGACACTGCCTCCTAGTGGAGAAGCGTGGCAAGCATCGCAGCAAACTGCCCAGATACTCGCTTCACATTTTACTATTTTCTTTAGCCAGCTCTAATTTCTCCCCCATACAGAGCGCTGGTGGCGCAGTGGTTAAGAGCTGGGCTGCTAACTGAAAGGTCGGCAGTTCGAATCCACTTGGAAACCCTATGGGGCAGTTCTACTGCCCTACAGGGTCGCTATGAATCAGAATTGACCCGACGGGACACAGTAAGAGCGTCCAGCCCTTTCCTAACCACTGCCTCCACAGACCCAAGGGGGAGGGAAGAGGCTTCTTTGGGCAGTGGTATTTAGCAGGCAAGAGTCTTGACTGAGAATGCTTGAGCTCACACCAAAAAATGGGAACAAAAGTTTGCTGTGAATAAATGAGGGAGAAGTGACTGCTCTCCTTAGAGTCGAATGCTAACAAATATAAACAGAATGATGGAGTCAAAAAAATCAACAGATGCTAAAGCTAGTGGGCGAAAAGCTGATGAAGACAGGATGTTTAGCCTCAAAACATCTCCTCACAAATTACTAATTACAACAGTTCTGGTCTGGCACATAAGGAGCTTGGAAGCACCCCTCCAGTCCTCACAAGAAAAAGCTGAAAATCAACCACTCTCTTTATATCCATCAGAGAATTGAGCTGACAGAGCAATCCTCTGCCCTGAATGCTGGAGAGACAGACAACTATGAACAATCGCCACTTACCGGGAGTGGAGACCCCACTGCTGCTGCCACTGCCACAGTTGGCCCCAGCACTGAGCAGGATTACTGAAAGGGTGATTGACAGATTGCTGGAGACTGAGTGTGACTCCTTGGAGAGATTAAAAACTCCTGCAGGCCTAGCCTTGGCGGTTCCTCTCTGCCCCCACCCCACTTTCCCTCCAGAAGCCTCACTAGGTTTTCACTGTGAAGCTGGGAGAAAAATCCCCTCGTGCTTCCAGCAACAGGAGAGGAAAAGCCATCATTTTGAAATAGTGCTCTGTTGTTGAAAACATCCTCTTCCCAAGTGAAACTGTTTTACCAGAGCCTAACTGACTTACAGGAGGAAAAATACCCAGCCCCAGCCCACCTAGGCTTCCACGTGGGGGAGAACTGCCAGACTCCAGCCCCTCCTTGAGCCTTTGACCTGGGGGAAGGGAAATGCCCGACTTTGAAGCCCTGGTGCCACAGTGGGTTAAGACCTCAGCTGCTAACTATGAAGGTCAGCAGTTCCAATCCACCAGCCGCTCCTTGGGAATCCTGAGGCAGGGAATGGACTCAATGGCAATGGGTTTGACTTTTTAGGTAAAGGGACATGAAAACTAGACGCAGTTAAGCGATCCTGAATTGGAGCCTAGCTCTAAAGGACATTCATTATTTGGGTAATTGGCACGATTTGATAATGAACTGTGGATACGTAAGACAATGTCCTTATTAGTAGGACAGAAACTGAAATATTTAGAGGTAAAGGGGCATCTCTAATGTAACCTCAAATGTTTTTGCCAAGTGTGTTTGTGTGTAGATTAAAGCAATTACGACGAAATGTGAACAATTGGTAAATTTCGGTATTTGGGAGTTCCTTGTCTTATTCTTGCAACTTTTCTTAAGTTTGAAACTACAGTGAAATCTGTGAGTGTGGAACTCGACAGGACCGTCTTGTTTTTCAGGATCTCCCAAGTTTTCTGCCTTTGAAGGGTAGTCTGTTGCTGTTAGTGGAAAATATTTTGAGTTTTCCTTCTCTGACAGGTTTCCACCTTACACGAGTTCTGGCTTTCACAGGTTTTACTGTATACAACTAAATGACAAAACGCATTTTAAAAATGTTTGCTGTCTTTATCTGCCAGACAGAGAAGATGTGCAAGGATCAGTGGAGAGCAGGAGCTTTGGAGCCAGACTGACAGACCTGGGTTCAAATCCCAGCTCTGCCTCTTCCTAATACCTTGGCTACATGCATGCACACATGCCAAACTCAGCCTGAACTCACAGAAAGGAGTAAGTGCACAAATACACTACAAACGAACACTCAAGACACAAACTTTTCCCCTAGAGCTGCCCACAGCCCACTGTACACACAGCCCACAGCCTCAGATGATCCCAATGCTGAGAGCCCAGATGTCTATTCAGACTCATATGTGACTTTAGTATGAGCCCAGAACAATTTGAATACCAAGGCTCCAGCTAGACGGCTGCCTCCCTTTTAAACAGACTGAAAGAAACATGCCACTATTAAACTAACCCCTCCATACACACACCCGTTCACATCAAGACATACTGAGGATGGCCTTTGCTCCCATACTGGCTTAACACTGACCACGTGTAAATATACAGCCTGTCCCATGTCTCACCCACAGAAAGCCCAACCCTCTGTATCTCTTGGCTTCTGCCCAAGGCCAAGCAAGGTTAGTGCCCAGAGCCAGTCAGGGTGAAGGTGGCAGCAAAGCAGTGATACAGCTTTCTGACCCCAAGTAGGCTGAGCCCTGGTCTCAGCTCTCGGAATACACCCTTCAGTACAGGCACTGCCTCCAAACTCCAGAGGCCACTTAGAGGTGCTCACACTCCTGGCCACTCCTTTTTCAGGATCTGGAGATTTCTGCACTAGGTGTATTTGACACACATCTCCAGAACAATTCTCAGTGGGCAGGAAGTGACCTGGGCCAGGCCCCTGCCCCGATTACATTTTAGAGCCTGCACTCAGCTGAGCCCACTCCCCACAGGCCATGTGGGGCAACCCCGAGATCCCAGGCCAAGGCCAGGAGAGCCAGTCAGCTCCGAAGTGTCCTCATGAGAAAGAACTCCTGCCACCCCACAGATGACACAGGCAAGGATGGTGTCCCCAAGTTTATTGACAATATTACAGCATAGCAGAAAGATTCAAACGGCTCCACGTGGTGTTTTGAAATTCATCCCAACTGTGGGCTGCGTGACCTGCAGGTTGGACAGACTGCCGAAGTCCTGGAAGAACAAAAGGGGTTCAGTGTCAGCTTCACTTGTGAGCCTGCAGCCAGAGCCCCAGCAACACCAGCAGGAACCCAAGAGGCCCCAACCCAGAGCACTGACACTCATGAGGGGCCTAGTCTAGATCTGAAGGCCTCCTCACCCCAGTCAGCTATTATAGACGTCTGTATTCAGCAATGCCTCCACTTTCCAGAGTGATCTTTAACACAAACCTGCCTACACAGAAACCCTGCTAAGAAAGCTGACTATGACTTTTCCCCAACCTGCCATTTAGTTAAAGCACTTGGCTGCTAACTGAAAGGTCAGTGGTTTGAACCCACTAGCTGCTCCACAGGAGAAAGATGTGGCAGTCTGCTTCTGTAAAGACTACAGCTTTAGAAACCCTGTGAGGCAGTTCTACTCTGTCCTATAGGGTCGCTGAGTCAGAATTGGCTTGATGGCAGCGGGTTTGGGTTCACTGACCCTGAATTGCCTTCTGCACCCTCGTACGCACATTTATACACCTTTCACTCATGTGGCTGTCAGCTTGCAATGCCTTCTCTCAGGCAGTTTGGTGCCAGAAGATCATGCTGTTTTCCTCCTTGGTTTCCCCTACTCCTTCAGATTACTCTAGAGCTGGTCATGCTGGTCTTTCTTGGTCTTCCCTAACCCCTTCAATCACTTCAGAGCAGGGTTTCTCAACCTTAGCACTACTGACAATGTGGGCTGGGTAATTCTGCTGTGGGGGCTGTCCTGTGCATCGCAGGATGTGTGATGTTTGGCAGCATCCCTGACCTTTACCCACTAGATGACAACCAGTATCCTACAGTTATGACAACCAAAATGTGCCTAGACATAGCTTTTTGTGCCCCAGGGGACAAAACCTGTCCCTTTGACAATTACTGCCCCATGGACGTTGTGTGTCCGACTCATAACAACCCCGTGTGACGGAACAGAACTGCCTATAGGGTTTTCCAGGCTGTAATCTTTCCCAGGGCAGACTGCCACGTCTTTTCTCCCATGAAGCTGCTGGTGGGTTTGAACCGTCAACCATTTCATTAGCAGCTGAGCGCTTAACCACTGCATCACCAAGGCTCCTTTCCCCAGAGATACACAGTGCCAATTTCTTTCCCAGCACCAGCCTGAGGCATCACTACTCCAACAGGCATCTGTGAAAGGGCACAGGCACCGTGAAGCGTGATGAAAGAAAAAGATCAGAGCCTGCCCTTATGCAATAGTCTCAGTGGGTGGGCAAAAACCCAAAGGCCTACCATATCTCTGGTCCTTCATGCTCCACATCATCCTCAAAAAGCCATTTTACAGTTGCTAACCAAAAAGTTTCATTTAGGGTTGTGGTTATTTCAGAAGGAAATGACCCACAGCAGAATTTAACTGCACTGGTAATTTTTTCTGAAGCCAAGTAGTGGGTACACAGGGGTTCCTTTTGTTCTTGGTTATCTTTTTCCTTATAATCCCGTTTGGGAATAAAGTGTCTTTGTTATGTTAATGAGGCAGGATTAGTGTAGGGCATGTCTTGAGTCCATCTATTTTGAGATATAAAAGAAACAATGCAAGCTAACAAGAGAGATGGGATATGACAAAATGCCAAGACACATGGAAATCTCCAAGGAACCAGCAAACAGAAGCTGACAGAGAAAGCCTTCGAGCACCCTGAGTTCAGGCACCTAGACTCCTGAACTGTAAGAAAATATCTTTGTTTTTTAAAGCCATCCACTTGTATTTCTGTTATAGCAGCACTAGATAACTAAGACAGATGTAGGCACCGGAAAAGTGGGGTGCTGCTCTAACAGATACCTAGAATGTAGAAGCTGTTTTGGAACTGGGTAATGGCATAGAGACTAGAAGAGTTTTAAGGTGCCGAACAGTAAAAGCCTAGATTGCCTTGAAGAGACTACTGGCAGAATTACGGATGTCAAAGATGATTCTGGTGAGGGCTCAGAAGGAAATGAGAAGAGCTACAAAGAAAGTCTCTATCACCTTAGAGAACACATAAGGCGCCAGCAACAGAATATTGCTAGAAATGTGGATGTTAAATGTGCTTCTGGTGAGGATTTAAAAGAAAATGATGCACATGTGATTGGACAATGGAGGAAGAGTGATGCTTTTTATGCAGTGGCAAAGAACCTGTCTGAATTATGTTCAAATGTTTGGTGAAAAGGTAGAACTTGTATCTGGCTGAGATTTCTAAGCAAGATCTTAAACGGGCCACGTGGTGTCTCCTTGCCGCTGACAGTAAAATGGGAGAGGAAAGAGATGGATTTTAAAATGAACTGTGCAAAATGAAAACAGAACTTAAAGATCTGGAAAATTCTGTTGTACAAACTAAGGACACATGTCCTAAAATGTTTACCAAGGATGTGGCTGGCTACACAATTTTTTGTTAAAGAGACTAAGTCTGTGACTGATGGATCTAACAAACTGCCACAGCAGAAAACCTATTAGCTTAGACTGAAGGGAACAGACAAAAAACGAAAGAATGCTGTCTGCTTTCAGGCAGGTAATAGGCCAAAGGAGCTGCACCTGTCGTCCTTCAAGAAAAGAAAAGAACCATCCCTGGAGCAGCTCAGAGATCAGAACTGTTCGAAGCAGCACAGAAAGCAATGTCTTCTCAGCCACAGCCTCCTAGGTTTCAAAGAGTTGGATCTTTGCCAACTCGGTTCTGAAGTGTGGGGCTGCCATTAAAGTGTGCCAGGGGATGAGGCCATTGCCCAAAGCTGAGGAGGTGGGCTGCTACGTCCAACGGGGAGAAAAATGGGGCCTGTGGGGGGTGGGGGACCCGAGGAGGTGGCATCGACTAGAATGGAGCCACCAAGGGAGCAGAGCTGTCATCCCAGAGGGCCTGGAAGGTGGAGCGGAAGCCCAAGGCCCTTTACCCAGAATCCAAAGAGCATGGCCAACATCCAGAGTCGGGAGGGCAGGGCCACTGGCCAGATGGTCCCAGAAAACAGAGGACTATTTTCAAGCCTTTAGAGCCAATGTAAATTGTTCTGCTGGGTTTTGGACTCGCTTAGTGCTCATTATCCTTTCTTCCCTTCCAATTTCTCCTGTTTGTAATGGAAATATCTACCTTGTGCCTGTTCCATCATTCTTCTTTGGAAAACACATAACTTGGAGTCTAGATTTCACATGTTCACAGATGAAGAGGAATTTTGCCCCAGGATGCCTAAAGGCTCACCTATGTTTGATTTAGAAGATGAAAGATTGTGGACTTGTGGTTGATTTAAGACTTTTGGGATGATGTGATTGGGTGGACATGTTTTGCAAGGACATGATTTTGGGGTGGCCAAAGGTGGAATGTTATGGATTGAATTGTGTCCCCCCCACGAAATGTGTTGTAAATCCTAGCCTCTATGCCCAGGGTTATCCCATTTGGGAATGGGTTGTCTTTGTTATGTTAATGAAGCAGGATCAGCGTGGGGGTGTATCTTGAGTCAATCTCTCTTGAGATATAAAAAAGAAATAACATAACTCTAGCAGGAGAGGAGAGGTAAGACCGATGCCAAGACACAAGGAGATCTCCAAGGAACCAAGAAGCAGAAGAGACAAAGACCTTCCTCCAGAGCTGACAGAAAGCCTTCCCCTAGAGCCAGCACCATGAACTCGGACTTCTAGCCTCCTGAACTGCGAGACAGTAAGTTTGTTAAAAGCTACCCACTTGTGGTATTTCTGTTATAGCAGCACAACATAACTAAGAAGCCCATGCTACTTTCACAAAAAACAGAACAAAAAAAACCCGTTGCCCTCGATTCTGACTCAGTGACCCTATAGGACAGAGTAGAACTACCCCATAGGATTTCCTAAGAGTGGCTGGTGGATTCGAACTGCCAACCTTTTGGTTAGCAGCCAAGCCCTTTAAGCACCGCTACCGGAGCTCTGCTACTTTCACCAGACTATGTACAAGGACTAAGGTAAATTAAACCATTTAAAAATGAGACCACCGCCAGAGGGGTGGATTGTCTTCCGAGTAGTTAGCATACAGATATACAAACGGAAAACAGGCAGAAGGAAAGAGAACCAGGTTGGAACTAAGGGGGCAAATGTGAGGAGCCAGGGATAGAACCAAGAAGAGAACAAAGGGACCAACAGAGAAGGGGTATCCTGGAAGCTATGGAAGAGGCCACTGGGTGTGGAAATTAGGAGATTATGACCTTGTGGAGACCCAGTATGATTACACACAACCTTCAGGAACCAATGATCCTCATTTTGGAGGCAGCCTAGTTCAGCAGATAAAAGCGCTGCTGGGATTCCCAACTCTGCCGTTTACTAGCCTTACGACCTTGGATTTACTGTTTTCTCATCTGTAAAATGAAATTAACGGGATGCACCTCATGGGGTGCTGTGAGGATTAAACATAATACATGTCAAGTTCTGAGAAAGATGCCTAGCACACATGAAGGACCAAATAAGCATTAGCTATTATTATTGGAGAGTGGAAATCTACTGGTGGTTCTCAGCCAGGGAAGTCTTACTTTAGGGATCCAGCAAACTTACCAAGAGCTTCAGCATTTCCTTCGTGTCAGGATCTACTTCAATGATCTCCTGATCCAGGGCTGAGACCTAGAAGAAACAAGGTGGGCCCAAGACATCAATCAATGAGCTCTCTCTCACCTCCCCTCCTTCTCTCAGATTCTTAAGTGGGTATACCAAAAAAGGTGTATGAGGAGAGGGGTCATAATAGGATTCCTCAAGGTGAGCAGTCCATTAGTGACACAGGCCCCAAGGACCTGCACTTCTGGATTTACCTTTGTACGCCCTATAATTCACTGGTATTCAGAAAACCTCAAGACTGGGTCTATACTTCAGGAATACTATGTTAGGGGCAATAATCAAACCAGGAAATGTGACAGTAGTCACTAAACGTATATCATTAATGGCTCTCACTCAAAAAATGTATTGAGCTTAAATGGTTCCATTAGAGCAGAACAAAGGCTGATGTAAGTACATAAAGTGAGCAAATTATGAGCACCTACAGCTGGTTAAGGAGTGTGGGGATAAAGTATTTCTCAGACTCAGCTGAGGTTCCTTTGGAAGCCAGGTACCTCAAAGATTCTTAGGAACTTGCTTTAGCATTTCAGGATGAGCACAGGTAAAGACCCAGAAAGCTTACCTCAGGAACATAATTATCTCTCCTTTCTCTCTCCTCCTCCTGCAGCTTGATGGAGATACCTCTCACAGGGCCTCTCTGAATCCGCTTCATCAGATGTGTGACATAGCTACAAAGTGTAAATGCCCAGTAACAGCATACACATCAACATGTGGGTATGTAACTGGCAGTCTTAGTTCTCCAGTGACAGAGGGCTCACCATCCTGGGTGCCTCTCTGATTTGGAACTACATACAGAACTTCTGCATCCACTGTTGCACGTACACATATCTGTCCCTTTACTTTCTCACACCCTATTTGAATTCTTCAAAACCATCAGACCCTCCCCCTAAAACGTTACGTAACTCCTCTCAGCCTTCATTTTTTTCCCTCTGAGTTCAAGTTCACATAATTCAGCACTTAGTCACGTTGGCCTTCATTGTACACTTAATTTTAGTCTTCTAAGCTACATTCTTACAAAAATACTTTGGGCAGTAATGGCATCTTGTTAAAATTCCATAGCCAACGGTGAAACACATTCATTAAAAATCACACCTAACAACAACGAGGCTGTAAGGCAAAGGATGTGACTGTGGCAAACTCCGACCAAGTATAATCTCCACTAAAACCGATCTCAACCAGAAACTCTGCAAAAGCCAAAACTACAACGCTCGCCTCCGGAGCCATCAGACCGACAAGTGCTAACGAAAACCACCGGGCGCAAAGTCTCCTCCGCCGTCGGAGGACGGCAGATGCCAACCAACCCGCGGGCGCCTGGCTCTCCCTCTTCTTCCAGGCCCACGAAGGCCGAGTGCCGATTCAACTCACCCTGCTATCTTGTTCCGTAGCTTTTTGCTGGGAATAATGGCGATCTCCTCACACACGCGCTTGTTGGTGTGGAAGTCGTTACCCAGGCGCGTGTAATACTTCTCAATGATGACCCGGGCCGCCTTCTTCACAGTTTTGGTGCGAACACGGCCCTGCAGGTGAAGACACGGTCACTCGTGAGCCGGCGCACCCCTCCTGGGAAGGGTACGGCGTCCAGCCTGGCGGGAGTGGGGTCCGCCGGCTGGGACTAGGTCTGGGAGAGAAGAGGCCGGGCCGGGCGGTGCCTGGAGCGCGGGATCCCTGTGGAAGCCAGCGGCCAGCTGAGGCCCCAGGCTGGTAGGGCCCCACGCCCACTCGGCCCAGAGCCTCTCCTAGCGGGCTGCAGGCCGCGGAATGCGGCGGATGGAGAACGATTGTACAGACAACGGCATCAGACCAAAACACCTACCATGTTGGCGGGTCCCTGGTAAAAGAGGAAATAGGAAGCATAAGAGAGGCCTATAAAGCACAGGCCAGAGAGCCGCTTCCGCCTAATCGGGGATGCGCTGAGCCAACTCGAGAAGGCCACAGCGGCCCCTGGCGGCAGTGTGGGCGGTGGGCTGCCCGCCACCAGTTGGCCCTCGCCTCGCCCCTCCGGCAGGCGGGGCGGAGATTTGTCCCGCCCCCCGGAAGCGGGGCTCCTCTATTTCCGCCCCCCCCCCACCCGGAAGGGTTGCTTTGGGTCGGCTTCCGGCGCCCTGACTTCTGTTCACGGGCCGCGGAATTGATGTGCTTTGGAGGAGAGGTGCAGCTCTTTCGCACACGCTGGGTTCCGCACAAACAGAGGATGAGGAAGAGGGCTTCGAGCTCTTGAGAAGGCGAAGAAAGGGGATCCGGGACTATGGGAAGGTGAAGTAGAGGATGGCGCCCCGCCCAGGCCCCCCCTCAGTCCATGGGATCAGAGACATATCTATACTGGCGTGCAGCCGGGAGAGGATTCTTTCTTCTGGGTCTTTGCTCAAACGTCACCTTAGCAGAGGGGCTTTCCTTCCAACTTGTATAAAAGAGAACCATCGCGGCATCACTCTCCTCTTACTTTGCTCTAATAGTGCTTAGTACTGGTCACGTGACTTCTTAGTTTTTCCCTACTAGCGGTGCGCTCCATGGGAGTAAGGGCCGTTTTATTTAGCTAATCCCCAGTACTTTGAACACGTTGCCCTCGAGTCGATCCCGACTCATAGCGACCCTATAGCCCAACACATAGCATTCAAATATTTGTGGATAAATGAAGGGCCCAGTTCACCTGTAGAGTTCCCCACAAGTGAGGGTGACTTCTCCACCCACAACTATCCCTGCCATACTCGCCCCTCAAATCAGGTCCTTACCAGCCTAGGGAGGGCCCTTCCCTCTACCCCCAACTCTGGTCCTTGGGCTGAAGGGAGAGCTAGGGTTAGGAAAGGCTGGGCTGGTAAGGTGGAAAGAGTTAAGGGCTGTGCCTCATCCCCCGACTCACCTGATCACATCAGCCAGTCCAGCCGGACTCTTTCAAAGGACTGGGGGAGGCTGAAGGATAGGAAGCCCTCTCCCTCAAAGTAGCATCAGACAAGGGAGGGAGGAGAGAAGAGACCAAAGGGTAGGGTCAGACTCCCTGAGAGTTGCAGGAACGAACTTTACCCATGGACTTTACATCAAGGAAAAGGTCAGGCCCCTCATTCTTGGCTGAGGGGACTCGCCACCCTCCCTAACAGCTCTTGCACCCAGAGTTACAGAGAAGGGATGCTCCTGTATGGAGGTTTCCCTCCACCTCAGACTAAATTGGGGTCTTCTGAAAATCAGCCCAGCAGCTGATCCTACCTGAAAAAATCATCAGCAGACCCTCTCACAAAACCCAGGAAGCCCGTGAAAAAGCATCCAGATGATGAGCTCTCTGAAGAAAAACAGCAAAAAATAATAAATTACTTCCTCTCAGAATGGAACTGGGTCAGTATAGGTGAGTCCAAGAGGATGAGAACCCTCCAAAGCAAGAAGAAACAGACCAAGGCTTACAGGAGAAGCTGTGGCTCCTGCTGAAACCTCAGCAGCTGCACCTCAGCATCCTCCAAGGTAGGTCTGGAGGCTGTGAGAAGACCCTAAGCAGATTAAGAATGAGGGCTTTTTACACTTGGGCTAGAAGCACCCATCTGCCAGAGAGGCATCTGCAAAGCACATTTGACCACAGAAGTGACCCAAGAAGTACTCCAAAGGGCATGTCTCCCACGTGGCTCCACCATCATCCAGGGGTAGAATCCCACCACAGAAAACCCAAGGAATCAAGAGTTCTTAGGAATCTTGTCTCCCTACTGTCCCCTTGCCCCCACATCTCAGACACAAGAAACAAAACCAGAACTCTGCTGCAACGTGTTTATTATGTGCCAAAAAAACTACACCACAGCTTACTCCACACATCTGTAGGAGAGTGCAGTCTTGCCTGCATATACTACAATGAGGTAGAGACTTCACACACAGCTTCACAAAACCCACAGAGTAGCTGGGATATGCAACAACGCAACGTCAGTTCAGCAGGAGGGGGGAAGGGGGGGTTATGACACTGGTTCTTTGGCACACAGCTTCCCGAAGAGGGGCAAGTAATTTTTTTTTAAAAAAAAAGAAAAAAAAAAGTCAAGTTTTCAAATTCCAGTAGCATTTCAGTCGACTGCAACTATTGTTTCATACATTTCTCAAATGAAAGCAATAAGGAAAGGGTACTTACTTGCCCCCTCTAAGAGAAAGGGCTCCTGTGAGCCTTCATCTGCCCCCACCAAAAAGCAGCCCTTTTTAGCTCAGTTACAAAAAAGAAAATGTCCTGTGACTTTGTGATTAAAAACGTCTATCAACCCTCCCTCCCCCCCACGACATAAGTGCAACTTAAGAAGGTGCAGTAAACCATCTAAAACTATATACAGCAGCCATTCAAACACCGTTTTATCTGGCCCAGTTTCAAATAAACAAAAAATCTTTTTTTTTCCCCTTGGTTGCAAATACTTTGATTTGCAACTGTGAGAAACAGTGAATAGCAGTCCCCCAGACACAAATTCGCTATGTTAAAAGCTGCCAGGAAAGAAAAAAATCTCTTGTTCCAAACGACTTAAAAACTGTTTTAAGGAGTGTAAAAAGGAACCGGTAAAAACCCTCGAGCGTAAAATATGAAATATGATTTTGGTTTAAATGAAGAGCAAAGTCTCCTTGTTGTTTACAGTAAAAAACACCAGCTGAACACTCAGTTTATGCCGTTCAGGTGGGGGTTAAATAAATGGAAAGGCACTGTATGGCAACTGCAAGAATGAAACCAATGAGACCTGCGCGTCATCACCATCAGTATTGCAAGGAATGTAAAAAAGCGCTTTCAATAAATAAACCTAGATGTAGGCATCCGTGTCAACACCTTCTGGACACATATAGTTCTTTTTTTTGCTTTTCATCGGCAAAATGAGGAACTAAAATCTGGGAAAACTGCAGAGTTGCTTGGAGGGTGAGCCAGAGGGTCCTAGCCCTGGCACACCCCCTGAAAAGAAAACCGGACAAAACTCATTGTGCATTAATTAGTGCAGAAACAAAGACAGATTCAGCAAGTGCAAAGGTGACTACAATTTTCCCTTGTCCTCGGGAAGCCAGCTCCCTGGCCACCAGTGGCGGGGCAGTGCAGACTGCTGCCTGACATGCCAGCCTTGGGAGCCACTGGGCAGGGCCAGCTCTTCTAGCTGGAGTCTCGGTTCTTCTGGTTCCGCATCAGTGGGCCGTGGTGGCGCAGGCCCTCCATGCTGTGCCGCCAGTGCCAGCAGCTCCGGCAGAAGTACTTGAAGCAGACCTGGGTTGGAGGGAGAAAAAGGGAGATGCTGTGACTGTGTCAGTGCCAGCCAGAGAAGCTGCTGCATGAGCTGCTTGCTGTGCCTGAAGAGGAAGTGGGGGCCTCCCAATGGCCTCTGTGGGGTTAGGAGAGAGGGTCTCTGGGGCCTCTTCCATCTCTAACACAAAGGACTGACCAACCATGGCAAGTCCATTGTCCGTGTTTCTGTGGGTGCCCTTAGTCAAGCATGTTGAGTTCCTACTGTATAGAGAGACTTGCCAGCCTCCCTCATCCCCTCTTACCACCACAGCTGCTCTTCCTGCCCTGGCCTCCCTTCTCACCGCCTACAGACTGGCTGTATCATATGGCTGCTGATGGGGAACTTTTAAAGACACTGACTAGAGTCTAATGCTGAGCAACATGCCTTCCTCTTCAGACTGAAGAGAGGTGACTGGGTATGTACCCCAGTCTCAGTCCCACCTCTTGCTAGCTGTGCAGCCTCAGGCAAGCCATGAGCCTCTGAGGAACTATCTGAAAGTGTGAGTCATCTGTACAATACTAACCCCCAAAGCCTGCCAGAGGGGCTTACCAGAGAGGACGTCTGTTCTCATGTTTTTTACCCAGCAACCCAGACCTTACTTCAAGCCCTCACTTTGGAGCCTCAGTTTAACTACCATCTTCTCAGACAGTCCAAACCTAAGTGATGGCACCACTGCAAAAACACCAAGCAGGGACTGACCGCGAGTGTCCCGAGAGGCCTCAAGCTTCCCCCAACACTCGACTGTTAGTGTGGTACAGCTCAGCAACCTCAGTGTCACCTAGAAACTTGTTAGGAACACAGGCTCTCAGGCACCAACCCAGACCCATGCAATCAGAATCTGCATTTAAACAAGACCCTCAGGTGATCTGCATGTACATTAGTCTGAGAAGCAATGCCCAGACACACCTAGATCCATGCTCTACCGCCCAGAAACACTGACCAGAAAGCTGCCAGGCTGCTCTCTGCCTGTTTCTGACAGCTGTAGGTACGGTCCAGGCACAACACAGCACAACAATCCAGAGGTTCAGAGGTAAAGAAGGGGGTCCTTGGGCAGGAAAAAAATCAGTCTAGTGGGCATCAGAGGAAAGCAGCAGAAACCCACCCAGGTTTCTATTATCTACAAAAACCACCTATTCAGCTGTAGTGCCATACTGCACAGCAACATCCCAGGCAAGAAGCAGCCCTAAGTACTGAGTCAATTTAACAAGCTTTCCTAAGAGTTTTGGGTCAAGCTATTTAAACGTGTCCTTGGTATGACCATCAGCAAACATTACTGCTGCCTCCTCTATGCTCTGAGACTTCCAGGAGGTACTTCAGAACTCCAACCTTCAATACAACAAACTCAGCCTGACAATTTCTAACTGAGGGCGGGGACGTCACAGACATCCCATCTGCCCAGGAGGACTCACCTGGTCTCGACAGAAGAAAGGACCAGGCTGAGAACTGCAGACGTGACACAGAGAGTCTTCTAGGTAAGGGTCAATCTGAACCTGCACAAAAGCAAACCAGGAGAATGAGGAGATTGATCTTCTCTCAAGGAGGCCAGAGGGCTAGAAGGGAGGGGCACATTACTGGGCGACACACAGGAATGCAGGATGTTGGCCTGTTTTATAGGAGGCCTGGAGAGGACTCTGGGACAAGGGTACAACAGGGATCCCAGTGTTTTACAGGGGACCTAGAAAGGACTATGGGACAAGGGTACAACAGGGATCCCAGTGTTTTAAAAGGAGGCCTAGAGAGGACTATGGGACAAGGGTACGACAGGGATCCCAAGGACAGACTCAGCCATGCAGAGCCAAGCTGGCCACCTTTGGGATATGGGCAACTACACACTACTATTGGTCCTCTCAACAAACTGTACCCCAGCCCTCTATCACTTAGCAATAGCTAAGTACTCAGAGCATGTGGGTAAGGGCTGGGGAATGGGAAGTCAGGCTACCTAGTAATGCCAGACAAATTCACAGTGAGGGAAGGCACCCCACATACTGAGGAGGCTCAACAGTCCCAGTTCCCTTCCCTCCTGAGCCTATCCTGACCAGGCCCACTCCTAAACTCTAACCTCATGTTAATTCCCTGCAACTCAGCTCACTCCCTTGAGCACACCCAGCATAGGCCCGAGCTTTAGTCTCAGGCCTACCCTGGGTAGTCATTAGTCCGGGCCCCTCCCATGTGCCCCCAGAGTAAGGGCATAGACCAGCCCACTCACCTTCTTGGTAAACTTGGTGGTTTTGATCTCCACAAAAGCTGCACTGACTGCTTTCAGGTAACTGCGTTGGTTGTTGAAAGTCACACGACCAGACCCTAGGAGCAACAGACACAAGTTACCTTCCAGCCAAATTCTCCCAAAACGCCAGCAACATGCAGGAAACCCTGTTTCTAGACCAGTGAGGCCCAACAGAAATATAATGTGAGCTACTTATGTTATTTTAAATTTTCTAGTAGCCACATTAAGGTAAAAAAGAAACCAGGAAAATTAATTTTAATATGACTCCTCTAGTGTAGGCAGATGCACAGGTAAGGTTGAGAAGGTTCAGAGGTTTGGAGTGGAAACCAAAATGCAGACTGAACACCTCTCTGCAAGGGTAGGCCCAGCAGTCAAACCCCTCCTGGCCTGGAGGTACTTGGTGACCTAGCCAGGGAGCCAGAAAAAGCTCCATCCTGCCAAGTGCCGCCTCCGCCCCTGCAGTCTCTGAAGTCCCTGTTCTCAATCTGCGGTGCGGCACTGATGAGCACACAGCACTCCTTCCTGGCCAGATTCAGTGTGGGTGGGTAGATGAAGCTCTGGGGAGGTTGGTTAGCCGTGTCTTGATCAGAAAGCACAGGCTCTGGTCCACCTCCAAACCCCACCGCTGAGATGATTTTGCCATGATTAGGAAACTGATCTCCTTTCTTAGAGTCAATACAGGTACCCAGGTCAGGAAGAGGCCCTGATCAAAACCCAGTAGTTAGGCCCACAGACTCCACTAAGCTGGGACAGCAATGGCCATGACTATAAGCTGTCATCTGAGCTACTTGGAGCCCTCCAGCAGCCTGACCTGGTCTCCAAAACCAAGACAAGGCCAAAGCTTTTCAAGAACTTTTAATAAAGCAAACCAGACAAGTTCAGGAAAGTCCTGGCCCTTTAACGAAACATACGAATTACCTGCTGTCTGACCCAAACTGATTTGGCTGTAAACTTGGA
The DNA here is from genome assembly GCF_000243295.1 of Trichechus manatus latirostris. NCBI lineage: Eukaryota > Metazoa > Chordata > Mammalia > Sirenia > Trichechidae > Trichechus > Trichechus manatus. The sequence continues at coordinate 4,853,620 of NW_004443945.1, forward strand.
GCTTCCAACCAAAGTTCCTGGCTATCTCATCTCTTATCACTTTTTTGAGGGGGCACATGATGGGGGTAGGGGGTAGGGGTGCAGAGGGGCCATTGCTGATGACTTGGCTATAAAAAAATGTTATGCTGCTGGTATATGCTGATCTGCAAACCTGGGTCAGTCCTCTCTCCCCACTCCCATGGGGAAGTATCACAATCCTGGTCTACATCCCAGGGGCCACCAAGCCTTCCAACACAGAAGTGGGACACTTACCAATGGGATACTTGTGCTTATCTGTGTCAATCCCAGCATACACCACTCCACCAAATAGGTCATTCAAGATGGCTGCCAGGGCCTCGGCATTGAGCATCCCATGCAAAGCGCCGACAAACACCGTCCTGCTGGGGTCAAGCCTCTGAGACGGGCTCCGAACAAAGTTGCTGTCAGCCAAGACCCAGGGGATCACCTGCACCTGAAAGCCACCCAAAGGTGCATCAGCCCTGCCACAGACATACAGGCTCTTGTGTGGCAAGGCATATGCTCTGGAGACACTAAAGCTGGGGCTGCTGAGCCCTTACAATGGGAAAAAAGGGGTTACCACCTGTCTCAGACATATAGGCATTCTGTAAGCCACCCTTATCTCAACCCAGCTAGAAGTGAACTTTACTGAGGGTCCATGTATCCAGAATAGCGAAAGTAAATGGTTAAACAGCACTCACTCATCTTGAAGAACAAGCAAAAAAGTATCAAACGTCATACCCAGGAACCTAACACTCTGTCCCAGCCTCCACCTGTTTGGTTCTAACAAAGAGCCTTGGGAAATGATGAAGACAAAACGTGATCTGGAGTCCTTGGGAGAGGAAAGATTCAGAAAGCGATTAAAGAATAAGAGCTTGAAGGACAGAGGAGTAGGGATGTTTATGGTATTTGTATGAGATGGTTATGAGCCCAATCTAGGCATTTGAGGACTTGGGCCAGGAGCAGTGGGAAGTAATTGGAGAGTTGTAGGGTGGAAAGCTGTGCACAGAAAATCACTGAAGTCTTGCAGAGCTGAGGACCACTAAGGCAGGGATTGGCCATGTCCTTTGCCTCTGATTCTCCTGAGCCTAGAACAAAATCTGGCACAGCAGGCAGAAGACTCCACAACCATGTGAGCTGACAGATGACCAGTAAATGCTTGGAAGATTAATATATGAAGACTAAAAAAAAAAAATGTCTTGAAGCAGGAAGAGTTCTGAGAAACCAGCAAGCAGGCAAAAGCAGTAGTTTGGAAGACAGGAGATTAAGGCCTGGACAAGACTGGTACCACTAGGGACAGAACAAGCCAAGACCAAGGAGACACTTCAACCAAAGAGCCTGCAAACTCAGACTGCTTGAGCATGGTGGGTAAACAAGGGGAGAATCAGGACTGATGGGCTTTCAGCCTAGATGACCTTGGCATGAGAAGGCCTGGCAGAAGTTACCAGGGGAGCCAATTTCACTGGAAGATGAAAAAGTACACAGAAGAGTTTGGGACTACAGGGCATTCTGAATACAGTCCCACAGGAAGGTGGGGATCAGGTAGGCTATGAGGCTATAGAGGTGAGTCTGGGTCTGAAGGCAAGAACAGAGCCATGAAAGTGTGTAATTTATCTGAAATGGGTAAGAATTGAGGAGGGAGTGAAGTATTGACTATATTAGTGGGGCGGTGGGGGATGAGAAAAAAAAATAGAGAGGTTGGAGAAGCAACGAATCAAGGAAAAATATTAAGTCACTGCAAGGTGCTGAGGAGAGAATAGGGGATAGGAAGGTGTCAGCAGGGGCACTGAGAAGGGTCAAGGGGTCTAAGGTAGGGATATGGCAGTCTCTCATGACAAGGAAGGAAGAGCATGCTAACGAAGTCCCAGAACAGAGTAAGGTGGAATAACTGTGAGCTCCACGCTGCAAGAAAGGAGAGAAGACCGGGAAGGTGAGAATCACCAAGGGCAGCCAGCACATGAACTTACCCTCCTTTCACTGAGAGAACGTGACCTAGTACGGGAAAACTCTATAAAGCAAAGAGCCAGCTTTGTTACATAGATTATTTATTCTAAATTCCTCGTGACCATCCCAGTTTTAACTGCCTGTTTTATGGGTGAGGAAGTGAAGTTTCTCAAATGTTAAATATCTGGTCCAGTGTCACGTAAGTGATGCCCTCTGGAATCAGATTTTAAAAAACTGAAGACTGATTCCTGAGCTCAAAACATCCACTAGAACCACCTGTGGAGCCTGGTTCAAGTGGAGATTCCTCAGCTTCACCTGGACTGACTTAGTACATCTGGGATAGGGCCCAGGAATCTGCAATGAGATCCCCAGGTGAGAAAACTCCATGCTAAGGACCTATGCTATCAAGGACACACAAGGCCAACACCAGGAAAGGTGTAAAGAGAGAGAATCACATGGAGAATAAATTTAAAGCCATGAGTGGGAGTGAAAATATGATCCACGGGTGGCTGTGGGCTAAAGGGGAATTTACCCACCACAAACTGAGAGGTCAGAAGGCACAGCCTGAGGACAGGGCTAGGGAGAAACAGCTGTAGATTTTATCGGTTAAGTTCAAGTAGAGGAAGTTGCTGCTTTTAATTTCATCTATAAGCCAAGAGGTTTGGGACAGAGACGTTGGCTAGAAGAGTAGAATAAGGGCTGGAAGATAATTTGATCTCCATGGGCAGGAGCACACACACATCACCACTGAGGCCCAAAGGTTAATTTGTTTTTTGATGTAATTAACAGGATTTTGTCTGTACTGTGGGGGCAATAAGAGCAGCCTTCTTGTCTCAGCAGGAATACTTGTCATCTGCAGCCTGTGTATCCACCCACTCCAAGAAGTCCAGTGCCTCATATGCCAATTACCCTGTGCAGAGAGAACAGCACTAACTCACCTCCTTGCAGCGCATCCTTCGGCTGGACATCTTGAAATAATATTCACTCAGGCCATCTGGGCTCAGCGGGTCATGAGAGCAAGCCTGAAGCAAGGCTCGGACAGACTTCTCTAGTTCAAAGACCAGATACACATACCCTATTCCCAACGAGAGGAGAAATCACGTTAATATCCCCACACGTAGTTATTCTTCAACCTTGGCTCTGAAGCAGAGTTTCCACTAGGGAAGAGGCCTCAAGTGTAAGATTCATTTTTGTCCTACTCCTGGAAAGTCTTGTTGAATGGAAGCACTCTCTATGTCAGACGCCCAGGCCAAGGGAGAGAGAAGTACACCATCCTCCACCCTAATAAGGGAAGAGACTGGCAAGCTGTTACCACACAACTCTCCATCCCAGGATGCAGAGCATGTTCATGCTCCCATCAGCAGAGCCAGGCTTTCTATTCTGGGGGCAAGAGGGATGGCAGGTCTATGGCCAGACAGCCAGGGTATAGGAGGTACTGCTTTAAAAGCCTACTTAAACCACTGGTTCAGTTCATGGGAACATTTCTAGTGAAGATGGGGCAGAGTGAAAATAGCACCTACGCTCCTTTCTGCAGGGAAGGGATCTCATTTCAGACCAGTGAGAAATCAGATGCTTGGTCCTCATTCCTGCCAACTCCAAAGGGATCTCAAAATGAGGTCAGGCAACAACTTAACTAAGTAGGGAAGGCAGGCAAGGGAAGGCTTTCCAAACGCCTCGTTTTGAGAAAGGAGCTCCCAGGGTTCAGGTCTGGAAGGAAGTACACAAGGTAGGGGTTTTAGAGGTAGCTCCCAATGCAGTGTAAGTTTGAACAGAAAGAACATTAGCTCAGAAGAAATAGTGCGATGTGCCAGGTTGAAGAGAAAGTACAGATAGCTGAAGGGTCTGTGCCCTGGAGTGCCCATACCATGTTACCAGCATGCAGCTGTGACATCCCAGCACCCCTCAGTGCAATTATGTACTAGGGAGGGGAAAAAAAAGTTCCTACCATGTCTTTATTACCTTTAGGCATATTACCTTTGGGAGGACACCGGGGGTGCTTGCCATCCTTACCAGGCCACTCCACACTCAAAGAGCCAAAAACACGGAAGGTGTTAACCAATCCAGCTGCAAAGAGACAGAAAAGAGTGGCAGAAGCTGAGGTACCGTCCTCCCCCAGGAAAGGTACAAGCAGGGCTTCAAACCAGTTCATTCCGGTTGCACTTCTAGCAAGTTCCCAGGCTATGCTAATACTGCTGGATAGGGACCAATTCTGAAAACTACTCAGTGGTTCTCAAAATTTATTATACATAAGAATCACCTGGGGATCTTGTTAAAATGTAGATTCTGATTGAGTACAGTATATCTGGGGTGGAAATGCAAATTCTCAGCAGGGGTTCGAACCAGAATCAACCAGTTTGAAGCTCTAGGTATAAGCACAAGATCACCAGTGTTCTTGCATCGCCCTTGACAAAATAACTCAGAACCGGCTCTTGATCTCAGGAGACAAGCACAAGCATCCAACAGAGAAGCACTGTGGAGTCTATGAAGTGCACCTCTCCCCTCTGCCACTCCTGTAACAGCCTGTGCTCAGGCAGAGGTCCAGCCTCTGGCCTCGAGTCCAAGTTTCTTGCTCCTGAAACACAAGCTCCAACTTCAACTCTTGTAGCAGAAGTCTCAGAGGCATCTCACCTTCCGTAATATCCCAGGGAACACCTCCTAGGAACACCTTGCAAGAGTAGATGGGGTTCTTGTAGTTCTGGGGAGGAAGCTGGCCGCTCCAGGTACAGGTGGCTTCATTCACAGCTTTGGTAGAAGACAAAGAGAGAAAGAAGAGCCACAGGATCAACAGTCACTACCCTTCCCTGGGGTGAACTTGTCCAGGAAGAACTAGACTGGCCATAATCCTAACTCGGCTGCCTGGGAGAACACCGGACTATTCTAAAATGCAGAAAAAAACTTACATCTCACCAATCCAATCAGCCAAGTATGATAACCCTAATTCACTAATTCTGTCCCCACTGAAATTGAGAGGAATACCCAACCAGATATTTAGGGTAGAAATTAACACACCCCAATGTATTTCCAAACACTAACATAACTGAGAAACAAACCACACAGCAGTTTTATCTAGCTATTGCTTATAATACTAATTAATTTAAATTTATAATTACTTGAAAATAATCAGAGCAATGTGGTATATAATGACCTATAGGCTAATCCTTTACTGGTCCAAACAGGCCTTCTCCCTAACTACTTGAATGAGGGACATTCTACTGTTTCCCTGTTTTGGCTCTGAACTCATCAGTCACTGAAGTTCGGACACTGCCAATAAAACCACCATAGCAACCCAAGCAGACGAGAATGTCACAACTGTTCTCCTGAGTCAGAACCATGGCCTATCACTGCCAGAGCTGTCCTAACGGTACCTGAACAGAAACTGTGTCTTCCTTGATGCCAGATTTGTAAGAAAATGGATTTGCCTCCAACCCCCTCAGCTTCCTATTTAATGCCAAACACAACTTTGTCCAAACCCATTGTGAAGCTTCTGACTCAAGCACCATACTGAGAAACAAGTTCTAAATGCTTTCTCCTCTTTCCTGTTTTGCCTGCCCTTAATAATTTGTAGGGGCCTAGTCTTTAATCCTGAACCCCCCCCTCCCCCGCACCCAGTCTGTGCCTTTTCAGATCAGAGACTGACCTTAACGGGGACTGCCTAGTCTCTGCCCATTCTACCCTCCTCCTTTAGCACTGAGGCAGACAGCCAATGAAATGAACTATCATTTTCATTCAGGACAAGGATCTGGAAGGTCAGTCCCTAAAAGGCATAAGCCCACTGTACTGCTACACAAACACACTGGGTACTGTCTGCAATATTTTGCAAACAAACTCAGAAGTCAATATAATGGCCTCATCCAAAAGTATGGTCCTGTTTCTGAGGACAACAATGGCACTAGAGACAGTAAAAAGTTGAGCTGCCAAAGCCATTAGGTGAACAGGGCAGCTGCACTATCAGAGGAGATGGAGACCAGGTCTAATTCTGTGAGGAGAAAGACAGACATACTGAAGCCTATGGAAAACAAATGGAATGGAGAAACTGAACATTCACTTAGTCAACAACTCCAAAACCTCACAACAGGGGTGATGGTCTCCCTGAAGCAATAGTAGATAATGACTTATGTAGTTCATTTACTTTCAAGTACTGGCATAAAATGAGTAACAGATACAACAGGTGTTTAAGATATTAAAAAATAAGAGGACACTTGGGGGCATCTCTTATACCTTGTTCTTGCTGTTAGTTACTGTCAAGTTGATTCCAACTCACGGTGACCCTGTGTGTGCAGAGTAGAACTGCTCCATGGGGTTTTCAAGGTCATGACGTTTGGAAATAGATCGCCAGGCCTGCCTTCTGAGGCACCTCTGTGTGAGTCTGAATCACCAGCTTTTCAGTTAGTACTTGAGCTCTTGACCATTTGTGCCACGCAGGGACTCCTTCCCTTACCTCAGAGGCTGACAAATGGACTGCCCACCTCCCAGTGCATCCCTGAGTGTACCAGTCAGACAGCCTTGGGGAAGAAAGCCCCAGCACGGGCTGTGTCTGATGCTCTTTAAAGTAGAAAGTAGGAAGGTAGACAAAATTCTGGACATCGATCTGAGTTTCTCTTGAGGATACCCACCTGTGAAAGAACTAAAAGCCACTGTAGTAATAGCACATAGCCAATCTTCTCATAAGAACACAAGTGAGAGTTGGCTCAAACCCCTCATGGGTACATTCCTGTGCACCAGATTATCTGCCTCTTTCCTCTCCACTCAACCTCAAAGAAGTCCCTGAGTTTGCCCTCAATATCACATACTCCACAGAACAGACCGTTCTTTGCATATCTGGAGACTTCACCATGCAACCAACTCCTCCCACTGGACAATTCACCAGTGTATAAGCTAAGGTCACTTCCTCTCTGCTCCCAGAATGAGACCTCAAGCCTCATGCCGGCCCATAGCCACACTCACCTGCAGCTTGCCGGTGCAGCCTGGCCTCTCTCTCTATGCTGAAGGGGTCTTTGGGAGCTTCAAGAAGGTCCCAGGATGGCCACACAGAAGCTCCTGGCCATCTTTTTGATGTACTGGTTGGGGAAGGTGTGACTGCAGCGAGAGCAGCTTGCTCTTGGTCCATCCGGGACCCGACCCCCATCTTTAAAGGGTCTCTGGGACCACCCCCCGTCAGAGACAAGAAGGGCAGAGGAGGGGAGATACGAAGGCTTGACTAAGGGAGGAAAAAGGGAAGATACAAGTTTTTAAAGAACAGTTTTGATATAAAAAATAATAATTATAGAAAATATGAAATACTCTCATACTATTACACATTTAGCATTTGATGTATTTCCTTTTAGACTTTCTTCCTATACATTTTTAAGATTAATTGCACTTATAATTTAAACAAATTTTCCTTCCCTCTCCAATTTTTTTCATATTGCAAGATATCTTCATAGCCATTTTTAATGAATTTGATATTATATTTAGGGAACAAGCTACATTCCACTGGCCCATTCCCCTACTGTTAAAACATTTAGGTACTTTCCAAGATTTCAGGATTATGAATAACAATTTTAAGGCACAGCCTCTTTATATTTTGTATTTTCTTTGGTCAGATTCCTAGACATACAATGCCAAAATGCTTTCTACGAGGGTTCTGTTGGTATAAAAATGCATGAGAATACAAGTTTCACTACAAGCTTGCATCAAGGCTTTAAACTCTGCAAATATAACCAGGTAAAAATGAGACCACATTATTACGAAAAAACTAATGAGTCAACACAGTTATTTTCTATAAGTTCATATAGTATCTCTGTCACCTCTTCTGTTAGTTGTCTGTTCTTATCCCTTCCCCATTTATTCCTCTTTAGGGGGAGGTCTGAGAAAGTCTTCATAAAAAATATCAAAATACTGTAGTTAGTTATGAGGTATATTTCCAAGACTGAGCCCCATCTAAAGTAACAGGATCAGAACTAGAAGCACCTCATCTGGCCCCATTTTACGGGGCCATAAACTGTAGCCCTGAAAAATAAAGGGACCTGCTTGTGGTTATTCTTCTGGAAATGCAATCTGAACAGCAAAACCAACGGACATTGGGAACACCAATGTCAGCTTTCATATTCTAGGATCAGCTGAGGGGAGATAACAGGTGGGCCCTAAAACGTCATGCTATGAATGGGAAACTGTAATCAGAACCACTGTTGTCGGTACTGGATATGGAAGAGAAGAGCGTGGGGTATCAGGCCATTTTTTCATTAAATATTCAGCTCAGGGGATTTGGTAATAGAGAAGACAGGCTCAGAAAGCATCTGAAATTATATTTTATTTTAGGATGATTTCTTACTGCCAATCCCACACATATTTACTTCTACTACCCGCTTCCCCACACCAGTTCTAACCATTTGCTAACACCACCACAAAGCATGGATACTGCACATGTCATACAGGGCTATAGATAAGAACATGAGATACATAAATAAACCTTAAGGCAGTATTTCATAGGTTCATCAAGGCCTCGGATTGAGAGTTGGCATGGGTCAGCAGAAAGAACAAAGGAGCTAAAGTCAGATCTGGATTAAAACCCTGCTACTTACTAACCACGTGATTTCTAAAATTATCACTTATAAATCTATCAGACGTAAAGGTACATAAATGGTATTGTGTTAAAGTTATAGGAAATGCTCATGTAGGTAAAGAAAGAGAAAATTGCCAGGACCTCCATATTTACTTTTAAAATGAACTGTTTTCTAACAGCTCTTAGAGTAACTAGTAAAAGGACAGCCCTCGGCTCAGTTCTGAAGTTTACTGCTCAACAGGTATACAAAGAATCCCCAATTCTGTTGCGTATGAAAAGCTCTACAAATGACCACGATGGCTTTCACTCCTCCCATCATCCCACCTCCCACCCTGCATTCCAGCGGACATGTATTCCCACTTCAAACTCCAAAGCAGACACTGCAACCTCCTTCCTCTTGGACACACATAGGCAAGCCCCCACGGACAAGTTACATACAATCAAATCTGAGAGATGATCTGATCCAGAGCTGAAGCCACTGGTATCTGAGTCAGAAGGGCTGCTAGAACGCGAGTCCAGGATGGGCCGGGTGTCCAGGCGGGATCCTCTCACTGAGGGTGCTGGAAACTTGTCCATCAAGTCAGCCCCAAGGGGGTCCAGAGGCAGGAAGCTCAAGGGGGGTTTTCCTAGTACATTTCCCAGCGGTTTATGGAGCATGCTCAGTACTAGGAGGGGGGAAAAAAAAAGGAACCCTTATGACCTTGTAGTTTTCTTCCCAAGAAAAGGCTTACAATAGCTCTTCCCCTTTCTCCTGCCACAACCCACATGCACCTCGGCAGGATCACTGAAGGCATGCTAGAACCAGAGTATAATGAATAGATCTACATCCAATACTGATATTTGTCCGGTACTGTGACCTAGCCACCCAGGGCCCATCAGAGGTAGTTACAGGATGACTGTCTGAATATCAGAGTTCCTACCATTTACAGCAGCAGCAAAACTACTACCCTCTGATACCAAGGCTTAAGGGTTAGTGCCAGCATTTGGGAAATGCTGTGTCACATGGAATCCCAATCACAACTGCTATTAATGTCTGAATACACCTGCATACATTTCCACAGGAGATACTACTCCTTCCGTATTGCCTATCTACCTGTGTATTAGCATATAGCTAAAATAATTTCATGCCACATACAGAAAGTCTGGTGTCATGGATTGAATTGTTCCCCCCCCCCCAAAATGTGTCAACTTGACTAGCCATGATTCTCAGTGGTTCGGCAGTTATGTAATGAAGTAATCATCCCCCATGATGTGATCTGATGTGATTAGCCAGTCAGTTGTAAGGAGATTAGGGTGGGATACAACACCCTTACTCAGGTCACAGCCCTGATCTGATGTAAGGGGCGTTTCCCTGGGGTGTGGCCTGCATCGTCTTTTATCTTACAAGAGATAAACGGAGACAGAAATGAGCAGAGAGAGGGGGACCTCAGTACCACCAAGAAAGAAGATCCGGGAGGGGAGCGTGTCTTTTGGACCTGGGGTCCCTGTACTGAGAACCTCCTAGATAGACCCAGAGGAAGACTGATGTCAAGACACATGTAGATCTCTAAGGGGCGCTGGGCCCACAGATGTTGAAAAGAGACAAGGATCTTCCCCCAGAGCCAACAGAGAGAGAAAAAGCCATAGAGCCGGCGCCCTGAATTCAGGCTTTCTCCCGTACTGTGAGAGAATAAATTTCTGTTTGTTAAAGTCACTAACCTGTGGTATTTCTGTTATAGCAGCACTAGATAACTAAGACAGCTGGTACAGCAAGAGCTATAGATAAGTTATACAGAAGTTACAGAGTTACAGAAAAGTTCCCTTATGCAAAATCCTAGCATATGAAGATTCTGTTCTGTGTATCCCTGAACTTCAAATCTTTAGGATGGACGCACAGTAATGCTGTGGTTAAGCCCACTCTAACTTAAGACAAACCTGGATTGAAACCCTGGCTCTGACACCTCCTGCATGTAGCTGTGTGTTCCGGGAAACTCAGTTAGCCTCTTTAAGCCTCTATTTTCTCACTAGTACCTTGTGTGGAATACCATGTTAGTTATGTTTATAACATTGTTATGAGGATTCTATAATTAAATAACAGATGGAAAGTGCTCAGCACAGCAGTACCCAGCACACAATAAATATTTAAATATCAAATATTAAAAGAGAAGGGAGCAGAGATTGGGTAAGAAAAGATGGGTAAAGTGGACAGCAGAAGACAGCAACACTTTTCTCATTTGGCCTTGGGGAAATAAGGAATCTGAGGCAAAGCACACCCTTCTTAATCCACAAGGAGGAGGAGTAAGAGTTTTGCCATGGAGCTATGAGGAGCACAAAAGCTGGGGAAAGAGCCTTAATCTGATTTTTTTTTATCTGAAGAATGAGGAGAACACCAACCTTAGCACCGCTGTGAGGTGAAACTCGAATGAAGTGAGTGCAATAAATGGTGGCTGTGGCTAGCTCCACCTCTAACAAGCAAATGAGTGAAACAGAGGTCACTGAGAGCTGGTTTCCTCTCAGGCCTTCAAGTCAGCCTAAATGCCTGGCTGGGTCTGCAGTGACTCCCAAGAAGCAGACATCAGCCTGTCCAAGCATGAAATATAAGTCAAGGCATGTTTTCAGGGTACCTATGCCACTCACAACACAGCATAGACACAAGATTCAAAAGAGCTGTTACTCTGGGATCAGATGCACCCACTCCTCTTTATGCATACGACCTCCATGGTGAAATGAGTTCCTTTATGTGACCTTTTACCTTGGTTCTTTGGAAATATAGCATGACAGATTTTTCTCCTAAGCCCTGAGGAATTACCTTTGCCCTAGTTTTCTACCCCAGAGGGTTTGTTTGTTTTGTTCAGGTTGGTGGACATTTTCTAAGTAAGATGTAAACAACTTGATGGTTTGACAACTTTTTGTCTGCCCTGGGTTGCAGCTTGCCCTGTGATTGGTGTGCACCTTGCAGGGATTGGTCAATATACCACGCAAATGAGGTGACTACAGCCTACTATGAAAATGAAGTGACTATGGCCTACCGAGAGGGGATTGGTCAGTGTGTGACCTTGGTGGGACGGCCATGCCTTGAAACTGACGAAGAGTTTGCTTATATATGCAGCCAACCCCATAGAGGTTTGCAGATAGAGAGGAAGGAAGAAAGAAGCAAAAAGGAGAAAAGCCAAGAGAAAGAAAGAAGCAGAGACAGGTGGCGAAGAGCCTCCTATAAGACTGTTAACACAGGCCAAGGGCTGTAACACTGAAGAGCTGGTGACAACAAGCCTGGAAAGGGCACTGCAGCTGAGTTAGTGGTGACAGCAGGACCCTGCTGATAGGAATGCAGCTAAGAGAGCTGAACAAAACTGCTATGCTGACCATGAGCTGGGTCAGTTTGCAGTGGAGAGGCTAACAGCAGGGAGGCCAAAAGCAGAGAGGTCTGTCCTGAGGTGGCCGAGAGGGGGGCCTGCACAGCTGAAAGGGAGCGTGCATGGCAGAGAAGGGCCTGCTTGTTGCCAAGAGGAGCTGAGAGAGCTGTCCTGCACTGAAGGAGCGGAGGGGATGTACTCTCCACTTTGGGACGCCTTCCAGACTTTACCTACATGCTTCTTGATCCTGATCCTGAGTTGTAGCCTGTTGATCCTGATCCCGAGTTGTACTGTATTACTTCCTTAATAAACCACTTAACTGTAAGCATGGTCTGTGAGTTCTGTGTGGCCATTGCAATGAATTATCAAACCCAGCAGAGAAGTAGAGAGTACCATGGGGTGGATGGCTGGTGTCAGAATTGGTAAAAAGGCTGAAGAGCAGAGTTAAGTCTGACCTCCACCTCACAGGGATCAGCCTTGGGCTGATCTTGATTCACATTATCCCCCCTAAAATTAGACAGGGTCTGATGCTACTACTACCATTCACGACCTCCCTTTTGGATAAAAGTTATGGTAGGTGTATCTTTAACTTTTCAATAAACTGTCATCAGACTGTTTTCCAAAGTGGGTGTATTATTTTACATTCCCACCAGCAGCAGTGAGAAGTGCATTCCCTCCACATCCTCACCAACACTTGGCATGGTCAGTCTTTTTAGTTTTAGCCAATGTAATAAGTGTGTGGGGGTAGGTGGGTGGAGGGCTGTACCATACCCATTAAGGAGTTATTGTTTTGTTTTTCAAGGAAATACTCTTTTACCTAGGCCTTTTCACAGCAATTTCCAAAGCAAAAGCACTAAATTGTATGCCAGAGCTAAGAGTCTGACAATGCTTGGATTCTCTCACTTACCAGAAATACTTTTTGACAAATATTTCAAATAATCCTTGACAAACCCCTGCCTGAAAGAAACACAAAAGCAAAATACCCGGAACTCAGGCCTTGAGAAGATAGGAGGTGTGAAGATTTATTCAAGGCTCTTCCTCACCTGCTGTAATATGCTTGGCAAAAAAAGCGCCATGAAAACTAACAGATCGTATGCCTCAGTCTTAAAAGCAGTGTCGACGCGCTTGAGGACCTCATCCTTCTTCACGTTTTACAAAAAACAAGTTTAGGGTGGCGAACAATGAGGTAACAGTCAAATCATAAAGAGCACTGAAAGCCAGGTTAAGGAGTTTAGATTTTATCTTGACAGTAACTGGGAGACACTGAAGAGATGGACTAAAGAGCTGTTGTAGGGATGGCAAAGGAGGCTGACCAGGGATACTAAGGAAGACTGTATGTGGTAGCCAGGGCCCAGCTGAGAGGGAGATCAAGTATTTAAACTGGACTTATGCAATGGGGAGACTCAGCAGTAGACAAGCAACTGAATCTGCATTTCAGGCAGCCACTACGTGGAAGAAGTCTGGGTTGGGACAGGTCTGGATACAAGGAAAACACTTAGGAGGCCACTACAGCGATCCAGATTAAGAGGAGGGTCTGAACTAAGAGAAACGAAGTTGGCATGGACAGGGTACCAATTAAAGAAGGAGGGAAAAAAGTTGGTGGCATATTGAATGAGGGATATTGGGAAAAAATATCAAGGATAATATCAAAATATGACTTGAGTGGTGCCACATATCAAGATGGCAAATGCAGGTACAGACCAGGGAGGTAAGAAAAGTTAAGTATTACACAATGTCTAAAAGGGACTCAGAACAACACTGTGGCACTCTAGTCTAATGACAAACATTTGGTAGCCATAACATGCAGACAGGAGCTACAGCTGTGAAAATATATGAGACCACCCATGCAGTTTGAGAAATGGGCCTCAAGCAGAACCCACAGGACCCAAGCACTTCAAAGATGAGCAGAGGACAGGAATCTGCAAAAGTTATGGAGGAGTTGACTAGGGTGGCACAATGAAAACCAGGAGAATATTTTAAGAGCAACTAAGTAGTCAATGTCAATTTCTACAAAGAGATCAAGTCAGATAAAAACAAAAATATATATTTAATTTAACAACCAGGCCACTGGTAACCTCGGCAAGAGCCATTTCAGTGGAATGGTGGTGAGTGAAGCCAGTCTGCAGAGGGTTGGGGATGACTGGGTGGAAAAGAGGTACAAAAAGTGAATATATTGTATTTTATTAAATGTAAATTATACCTTAATAAAGTTGACTTAAAAAATAAATGCTTAAAGGAGTAATAATTTGAGTACAGAAAATCCTACAGCTGCGAGAAGAAATAAAGAGAAAGCAATACATAGAGATAAAGAACAAGGAATTAAAAAAAATTAAGATGGAAAAGACTTGAACATCCTCAAACAATGAGAGAAGGTAAGGCTGAAAATACAGGAGAAAGTGGAAGAAACAACAGAATGAAATAAGATGAAGGAAATAATTATGGATGAGAAGAGTATTCCTTTCAGAAGGTAGGGAAGGAGGTATGAGTGGAAGCAGTTTGGGTGATAAGACTATGAGCTGTGAAGTTACTACCCAATGGTCTCTTTTGAGCGCAGAGCACTGTAGATGAGAAAGCAGTGATCTGAAAACAACTGTTGTGGGGAAGGCAAAGGAGGTTGACCAGGGATATTGTCTTAGTTATCTAGTGCTGCTATTACAGAAATACCACAAATGGGTGGCTTTAACAAACGAATTTATTTTCTCACAGTTTAGGAGACCAGAGTCCAAATTCAGGGTGCCAACTCTAAAGGAAGACTTTCTCTGTTTGCTCTGAAGGAAGGTCCTTGTCTCTTTAGCTTTTTGTCTCCTGGTTCCTTGGAGATCTCCATGTGGCTTGACATCAATATTCCACCATCTCTGCTTGATAGTTCGCTTGTTTAATCTCTTCTCTCTCAAGAGACTGACTCAAGATACATCCTACACTAATCCTGTCTCATTAACATAACAAAGACAACCCATTCCCAAATGGGATTATAACCACAGGCACAGAGATTAGGATTTACAACACATATTTTTGAGGGACACAATTCAATCCATAACAGATATTAAGGAGCACCCAGTGGTATCCAGGGCCCAGAGGAGAGAGATCAAGTATTTAAACTGGACTTATGCAATTTTCTCCAGTAGTGCTCTGGAACCTGGAGACACTGGGTCCATATAGGGCTCTGATTTTTTTCCAGTGGGTAGGTAGGAGGAAATGGGGTAAGAGAGTTGATGGTAAAAGTAACAGAAGAGATAAGGAATGGGTCATGTATTATAGGCTAAAGACAGAAAAGGGTCAACAGACTGGGAGCAGCTGGAGGAAGCAGCAATTTCTATTGGCTGACATCTACAAGAGGAGTAAAGGTGTCAGACAGAATAGACAGGAGAACACAAGATTCTGAGGGTGGTGAAGTCTAGGGTGCAGGACTATAGGTGGCTGAAGCAGAATATCTAAAATATGGAACTGGTCGTCCATATGAACATTAAAGATTCCATGGCAATCACTGGACCTGTGGTTTAAAACAAAAAGAAACAAAAAGCAGGTGTTGAGATCTTTAGTCAGGAAAGGGGAAGGACCAGGAAATGATGAAGAGGAAGAGAATTAAGAAGGTCAAATGGTACTCAAAGAAAAAGGGACTTATCCCTCAAAAGTACAGGAGTCACAGTATACAAATACCTAGTATACTATACATTCACACGGTATAGTATACAAAGAAACAAGAATAATGACCTGAGATAGATGAGGCTTGGGAAAATGAGTAGCCTCCACTTGGCAAAGCAGCATCCTAAAGGAAAAGCCTTCAGCTAAGGCAGAAGTTGAAGGGAGTACCCACCAGCGATGAGTAAGATGAAGGGTAGTTTGTTAATACTGGAAAAGGGGAGTCTCAGCCTCAAGTACAAGTACAGTACAGATCTCTGAAAGCTGTCAAGGAAGATGTAGCATAAAGTAGTATGCAAAACAATACTTACGAGGAAACAGCTGGCCCAAAGGGCTTTTGTCTGGAAGCACCAAGGATGACAAATACAGGGCATGGTAACTATGTCATGACCCAAGGTTTAAAGAAAGTATACTAGAAAGGATCAAAAACCAACACAGGCAGCCATCATAGGGCACTTCTTTCATTCACATCCATCTGTATTGGTACATCTGTTCTACCAGCCAGAGATCTATCTCAACTATCCTGCAATTCTCTACCATGCCTACAAAGCTGTCTTGAGCCTTTGTCAAATTTCTGTGGAAAGGTAGGAATTATGTCTACAGCAGTCCTCTAATGTGGTCATAAGCCTGTCTAAAAAGAAAACAGCATGACAAACCCACGTTGGCTACTAATGAACTCTACTTCCTTAAGTACTCGTAGTTCATGGTAAATCACCTGTTCTACAATCTGGGCCAGGTTCAATCAAGCTCCTACCATTCACTAATAATGACCTCCATTTATTAAACATCTAGCATGTGCCAGACACTGTGTTACAAACACTTTAAGTAAATAATCTTTACCGAATCCTAGAACGTAGGTACTATTACCCCATTTTAACAACAGGAAACCCAGTTTGTATAAGGTAAGTAACAGCTAGTGAGTGGCTTTCTGACTGTAAGCTTCATCTTCTGTAATGCATCATTCACTAGCCACTTTTGCTTGTTTGGTTTTTTAATAGGATCTCACATCTACTTGTCTTCATGTTTCTGGCACTTCTCTTTTTTTCAAAATCTTTTAAGATCACCAATTGTAGACAAGCAATTTCATCTACCAGAGGTCAGTGCCTTGGCATCTAAATTATCCAGGCCTTAAAACTTATCTAGGGTCTTGCAAGCCTGAGAAGTCATTAAAAAAGCATTTCGGACCCCATCGAAGACCTCACTGTTGCTGCTTGATGTCATCAAGTTGTCCCTCAACTCATGGCAACCCTAAGCACAACAGGATCGGACACTGTGATCCATCGGGTTTTCACTGACTGATGTTCAGAAGTAGATCATCAGGGTCTTTCTTTATAGTCCATCTTAATCTGGGAGCTCTAGTATAAGCTGTTCAGTATCATGTTTTTGTTTTAAGGTGCCACTGAGTCGGTTCCAACTCATACTGACCTATGTACAACAGAACGAAATGCTGCCTGGTCCTGCACCAGCCTCAGTCATCGCTTTGAGCCGACTGTTGCAACCACTGTGTCAATCCAACTCATCGAGAGTTTTCCCCTTTTTTGCTGACCCTCTACTTTATCAAGCATGATGTCCTTCTCTAGAGACTGGTCCCTCCTGATAACATGTCCACAGTACATGAGACAAAGTCTCGCCATCCTTGCTTCTAAGGAATATTCTGGCTGTACTTCTTCCAAGACAGATTTGTTTGTTCTTCTGGCAGTCCATGGTATATACAGTATTCTTCGCCAACACCATAATTCAAAGGCATCAATTCTTCTTCAGTCTTCCTTATTCATTGTCCAGCTTTCACATGCGTATGAGGTGACTGAAAAGACCATGGTTTGGGTCAGGGGCACCTTAACCTTCAAAGTAACATCTTTGGCTTTTCAACACTTTAAAGAGGTCTTTTGCAGCAGACTTGCCCAATGCAATACATCAGTTGATTTCCCGACTGCTGCTTCCATGGGCGTTGATGTGGATCCAAGTAAAATGAACTCCTTGACAGTTTCAATCTTTTCTTCGTTTATCATGATGTTGCTGATTACTCGTCCAGTTGTGAGGATTTTTGTTTTCATTATGTTGAGGTGTAGTCCATACTGAAGGCTGTAGTCTTTGATCTTCATCAGTAAGTGCTTCAAGTCCTCTTTGCTTTCAGCAAGCAACGTTGTATCATCTGCATATCACAGATTGTTAATGAGTCTTCCTGCAATTCTGATGCCCTGTTCTTCTTCATATAGGAGGCCCTGGTGACACAGTGGTTAAAGCACTCGGTTGTTAACCAACAGGTTGGCGGTTCAAACCCACCAGTGGCTCTGCGGGAGAAAGATGTGGCAGTCGGCTTCCAGAAAGATTACAGCCTTGGAAATCCTACGGGGCAGTTCTACTTGGTCCCATGGGTCGCTACGAGTCAGAATCAACTTGACAATGGGTTCAGCAACACAGCAACACATAAGCCTCTGCTGACAGATGAGTGGTGGCTGCGAATGAGTTGCACTGGCTAGGAAAGGCACCCAGGTCTCCCCCATGGGAGGCAGGAATTCTACCACTGAAACTCGAATGCCTCATACCCCAGACCTACTGAATCGGAATCTACATTTTAACAAGATCCCCAGAAGATATATACGCAAGGTAAAGTTTGGGAAGCGCTCATCTAGAAAAACCTGAGACTTGCTACTTCAAGCTTCTCATCAATTCCCTTACCACACCCTCAAGACACTTTCATATGTAGTTATTTCTCTTGACTTAGAAAACTGGAGGTTATTTAAATACAATCCTGACAGCACAAAGGGGACTAATACCCAAGAGGGAAAAAAGAAAAGAAAAGAGGCATCAATTAAAGAAACCATGGTGGCTATACTGGACATCTTCCAAAGAGTTTGGTCTCTGAAAACACTGGGTTGGAGAGAGGCCGAAGTAGTGAGGCAGAGACATAAGTAACCAGAACAAATAAGAATATAAAAAAAGAGCAGCATGGATAGTGATAATACATTCAGGAAAAGTGATGACCAGAACAAGCTCAACATTGTGAAAAACATTCAAGACAACCAAGGGACTTTTGAAAGCTCATACTGAGCAAAAATAAAGGTAGCCAGGGCCTACTGCTTGAGGCAGATACATGTTAAGAGTTAATAGGAAAGTACCACAGGAGAAAAATGTTATGAAGGACATCACTGGGTCACGACAAAACAAGAATATGAATAGCAGTTTAACAAGAGAATTATAATTAATTTAAAGTTACTGATGTTGGTAACTGTTTAACTATGCATAAATATACATGTTTTTTTAAAAAAAAAAACCAAACCCGTTGCCGTCAAGTCAATTCCAACTCATAGTGATCCTAGAGGACAGAGTAGAATTGTCCCATAGAGTTTCCAAGGAGCATCTGGTGGATTCAAACTGCCAACCTTTTGGTTAGCAACCAAACGCTTAATATCACTGCACTACCAGGGCTCCAAATATATGTAAGAACATCTCTATTCTTAATGGTTCAGAAAAGAATCACAGGTATAGAATAAAGAGAACATGCAAATGATAAAGCAAATGGGGTAAAAATGTCAATAGTAGGAGAATCTGGATAAAAGGAATGTAAGTATTTTCTGTATACTTTTTATTTTGTAACTTATTTAAATTTGAAGTTATTTCCAAATAAAAAGTTTTAAAAAAGTGACAGGAAGGAAAACTAGTCAATTCCCACTTAGCTTTCTTTGCCTCTTTTAAGGCAACTGATCTAACCAGAAATGGGAAATCAAGCACAAAGTAATAAGGACGTGAATCCCCAGGGGAGAAGATGGTAATTGAGTACCTTTGAAGTCTGTGCTCATGAGATGAAATAATCTTTTTTTAAACAAGCTTTTTAAAGCCTCAAAAAACATTTGTATAGATTTTTGTAGGCACATATCCGTACAAAGTTCTACCTTCTAGACGGAACATACCAAGGGCCATCCTTACCATCCTACTTCAACAGTAATTAGCTCAACACCTGGCAAAGAGCAGGTGATCAATGTTTGCTGAATACTGCAAAAAGAAAAGGAGTATCATTACTTAGAGCCAGGATGCTCACTGAAGCTAGGCCCTTTTATATCAAAGTTATTCAATTTAAGGACACTATGCTGGCTTAGATGCAACTCAGACTTAGGGGAAGAACCTTAGTTCATCCCTTCCCAAGCCCATTACCAAAACAGGTTTAGAGTACAGTGGCCTGCCATCAAACCTGTGACAGTACTCTTCCCACTGGTTTCAAACACTTTCTTCAAAGGGAATGAAACATATGAAATACATACACGCTGAAGAGAGCTACTCTGGTTGAGGAAGGGCAGGGTGGAAGAGTCCCCTCCCCTGCCTAATCCTACCCAGAAACTGTTGGGATCCTCAGAGCCACTGAAATATACTCCTGCATTCAAGTACAAACAGCAGGAAAGAGTGCCTCAACGGACACTACACTAACCACACAGAAAAACAGGGTGAAGGGCTTAGATTGAAGGCAGCTTACGTGGATGGCTTAGAAAGGGACAATGCCATCTGATAGAGATGGAAGATCAGGGTGTCCCAGAATTAATATACCTGGGTAAAGTCAGCACCTCCATTCATCAGTTTCCTGCAAATATTAAACTGTAAGGGGCCCAAGATACTGTATGAGTTTCACTAGAAGATACAGGGAAGACAAAGTATCAAGAGGCCTAGAATTTTCTGGCTGGTTTGATGTTCCCTTTAACCTGTGTGAGGAGTCAAGGTTTTGGTAACTGGTCACCCGTGGCAAGATGCTCTAGAATGGCTTGATCGTTCCTCTCTAGCCCAACCTCACACAGGGCCTGGACAGGTAGTTCTCTGAGTATCTACAGATCAAAGAAGGAAAGCAGCAGAGACACTGGGCTCTGGAGGAAGGTGAGACCTCATTTCAGGAGACGGAACTGGTCCCGGCTCAGCTCAGGAGACCACATGTCCCTTATGTATGGTTGTTGAGCAAGCCGAACTCATTCCCACTGGCAGGAAGGAGCAGAATAGCTAGCAATGGCTCACTCCCTGGGTTTGCTCCCTTCTTCCTAACTCAAAGCAGGAAACAGACCTACTGAAAAGGCACTCTATCTAAGCCATACAACCTAAAATCTAGTGAAAGCTGCAGGCCAATGGCTGATCTCAAACTCCACTCCCCACCACAAGACACAGAGCTTCAATGAAGGCCATACGTCATGCATTAACCTAGATGGCTTAGGGGTTAGGTTAGGGGACAGAAGGTCCATAGTCACCCTCTAATGGTGGCCAAGGCCCTGGCCTCTTTGCTCTGCTCCTGTCCTGACTTTCACAATTCAGAGGCCAAAGAAGTCTGAGGTTTACCAAGTGCCTCTGGCCCTGATGGCCGAGTGTCCAGCAAATCTCCATCTTCCAGAGGTGACCGAGAGAGGCAGTCTGCTCTTCCTGGAGGAGAGGCACCCACCCCCACTCACATGCTGGCAGGAATCTGCAGCAGCTACAGACAGCTCTCAGGAAAGTCATGGGGAAGAGAGGACCTGGCAGAGGGTTCCAGCTCATTAATGCTACCTCAGAGGGTACAAGAGACCAAATCAGCAGTAATATTTTTAGACCGATTGTTAACTTTCTCCACTTTCACCCTTCTATGCCAGATTCTGTGGGTTTTACAGCTGAGTCATTGCTCAAATTTTCTCAAGCCTTCCCCAAAAGTACAAAGGCACCCAGAATCTGATGGCAGTGGTACCAACAGCAGCAAGGGCCTGGCACTGGATGCTTGCATTGCAAGACACTGTCTAAACCTGAGCTCAGCCCGGGCAGAAGTCAGGCCAAAGACATCAGTCAGATACCTGTTATTTAATGGGAGTGGTCATGGGAAAAATCCAGACCAGGAATATAAGGCCTCATACCTGGAACCCTTCCTCCCTTATCGCTTGGGGCTAGGTTACTTGCTCAGGATGTCTGAAAGCAGAGAGGAGGGGAGGGCGGAGGGCAGCCCGCACCCCAGGTAAGAAAACAGGTAACTCTTTTGCCTGTGACCCCAAACCTCCAACTTTACACATCCCAACTCAGGCGGTGACCTTCTGAATATGAGCTCCTCTCACTGACTCTGGATCCCTCAGTTCCAAGATGGTATCAAACACATCCCTTCTCCCCAGTGATTCCCACTTTTGCTCTTTGGACAAGTTCTATTACCTACAGAAAAGACACACCCAAGTCCCATGGAAGGCTAGAGCACACTCAGCCCCTGTACCCAACCACCTCAACTTCTCTCTCACCTGGGAGACATGCCATTGTCATCCTGCTTCCCAGATTCTCCCTCCTCTCTGCACTGAAAACCATTCCCAAAAAGACTACTTGACTGCATGGTAGGACTCATGCATGCTCCAGTGTATGACAAAAACTTTCTAAAATGCATCCCATCATGCTCTAGCAGCTTGATGATCCTTGATAATGATCTTTGAAGAAAATCTGTCCATCCAGATAATCAACAAAAGAAAGAGGCATAAGAATGGGAGAGACTTGTCTGAATTCAGCAGTTAAAAAACACCCAGGATTAACACAGTGGCTCAGCAATCATCATTCATTCAACAGATATTTATTAAAGACCCTTGAGCCAGGCACTGTGCTACCTCCTGGGAGTACATTAATGGAGAATTAGACAGTCTAGGCAGATTTTCAGGGAGATCTTGGTTGGGCCCAGGAGGTCCATGTTCCACATAGGAGGGGGCCCAACCCCATTCTGAAGCGTGCCTCAAAAAGGCTGTCTTGGAAGATTCTGGAAGTACAGCAGCAGCAGAAGCAAAATACTGAAGACTCTCCTCTCGTCCTAGGCTGATCTAGCTGGCAGATCACTGGGGAGCCTGTGAGACAGCACAGGGCACATGCCATTCGCTGGTTAGCAGTTAGGGCAGAAACCAGAGAGGATGAACAAGTTAATCCCCAAGGGACCCCTAAAAGTGAGTGGAAGGAAACAGGACATGTCCTCTGGCGTCCTTAGACTGAGCATCTGGTTTGCCCACTGGGCTTCTGGACAAGGCAGTCATTAGCAGTCCGTATTTCCAGGTCCCCCGAAGTAGATTCTCAGAGTCACCCCACTCTCCTGCTGAGTAATGCTGTATGCCAGAGTCACAGGGGTAAGGAAGGAAGACAAATCTCGCAGGTGGTGCAGCTGATGAGCTGAGACTCAGGGCTGGAGAGGAAATCAGAACTGTTCATCACATGCTTTGGCCTTCAGGGATCTCAGCAAGGGAACACATCGCCTCTGGCTGAAGAGCCCCTGGAGCTGTACACAGAGGACCCACCTTAAAATAAGACATCCTGCCCAACATGTAAGGGTTCTGCTCAAAGGAACACAGGGGTAACAGAAAGCATAAGAGTTTTGGAATAATGAGGTCTGAACTGGAATTCCTGTAGTTGTGTCACTTTTGGCACTTTGCAACCTCTCTGGGCCTATTTCCTCATGTGTAAGATAGGAATAAGGAGTCCTGGTGGCACAGTGGGTAAGCGCTCGGCTGCTAACCAGGAGGCCAGCAGTTCGAACCCACCGGCCGCTCCATAGAAGGAAGATGTGGCAGTCTGCTTCTGTAAAGATTTACAGCCTTGGAAACCCTATGGGGCAGTTCTAGTCTGTCCTGTAGGGTCCCTGTGAGTCAGAATCCATTCCATGACAATGGGTTTAAGATAGGAATATTAGTAGCACCGATTTCACAGGACTGTGCAAGCATTAACATCATATAATGTACTTAGCATAGGAAAAAGTCGATAAATAGTGGCTGTTAGTCACCCTACCCCCTCATCCCAGGATACTGAGGACAGCTTCCCTAGCCCTACTGTTCCATTATAGGACTTAAAGACACTGCAAAAGCAGGACAAAGGTAGCCCTGGACACATGCCACTGGGGTCTCAGAGAAAAATCGATTTCTAACATTCACCTTGCCCTAAAGGGCTTTCATCCCCAGCAAGAGGTAGGGCCTCAGGGTAGCACAGTCTAGAGGGGAGGGACCCTAAAAACCACCACATCCAGACCAACGCCAGCTTTGCAGGCACAACTCTCAAGGACAGACTCAATGCCAGGATCTGAAGCTAACTGAAGCCCATATAGCAGAGGGGCCCCAGTCCCTGGAGAATGGGCCCCATAAACCAGCCTCATGCTGACAGCCAATGAAAGGTGGTCCCAAGGCAAAAAATCCTCAGGGGAGAAAATGGAAGCCCATATCACAGCAGCTATCTTGCTGCATTTGGTATGCTTTCTTATCTGTTTTCCCTCAGACAGTTATGAAGATTCTTAAGGGCAACAGTTTTATTCACTGATATACCCTCAGTGCCTAACACAGTGCCTGGCACACAGCCAGTGCTCAATGGTCACTGAATGAATTCAGCCAAGATTTTCAGTCGAGAGTTTTGCTATCTCCAACCTTGCTCCCCACATTGGCGAACACTTAAGAGTGGAAGAAGACAAGACAGTCAGATGTGACGCCATAGTTGCCTGGAGCAAAATATCACCAAGCTTGCAAGCTGGGCCCCACAGTGACAGCTAGGGCACCAGACTGTCCGCAAGAAAAACTCCCAGACTGCTTCATGTCCTAGGAGACCAAGTCAGAAAATGCTCTTCAACCCTAAGCTCTGCCCTGGAGGAGCAGCAGAGTGCCCAGAGCTATGGAAATACCCCCTCCCTCCCTGAAAAAACTGAGCTAGTCCGTCTTCAGATAGGAAGGCAGTGTAGGCACTAGAATGTGGGCTGCATGTTCCCGCATTACTGGAGAGGGTGCACGATCTGGTGCTGCAGCTGGCTGGTGGGAGGGCTGCATCCCACTCCAGAAGGCGGTGCTCTCATGTGGGACTTCCAAAGGGCCCAGAGCTCAGTAAAATAAAGGTGGCCATCACAATGGCTCCAAATACTGAGGACAACATGGCAATCGGAAAGGAAGACATATCCATGCTAACCCTGCTCACAGCAAGATCATGCCACTGGGGCATGTCTCTAGTCCCTATGAATTCCAGAGCTATAGAATGCAGTCCCTCCCTGATTCACAACAATCAAGTAATACTCATCACTAAAGTGCTTAATATGGACAGGAAAAGTAAATCCATCCCCACTTCAGAGACAAACAGCTACAGGCACAAGTGGTGGAGAAGCTGGGGAAATTACAGCTGGAGCCATGATATTTTTTATAGCTGAATTGTACAGTAATTTTCAGGCCAAGCTCTCTAAGCCCCAAGCTGTGCCCACCTGCACTTCTATGGGCCCAATGATGTGACACATTTCAGAAGGACTCTTGAAGCTAAGAGAAACCAGACCCCAAGAAGGGCCATGCCCCAACCTGATACCAATGAAAGAGAGTGCCTTGGTCAAACTAAATCACCCACTCACTACAGGTGCCCATCTCTTAAGTGGGTTCTTTGGTCATTTGCTCACATACAATAGGAGTGGGGACAGGACAATGTTGGCTCCACAGGCCACCCAGGCTGGCTTCAAAGTACCACACGAAAGAAACTACCAGGGCCTCCAAGCCAAGATCTCCCGGCATAGGCTATCAAGCAGTGACACCACACTTCCTTGAACAGGGAACACGGTAGTTATCAAACTGTCTGAAAAAGTCTGTTATCAGCTGAAGGCCAGTACTTCAAAAAACCCTACCCCAACCCAGAAGTATGTACTTAAAATTAAAGCAAACTCTTCCCCACTCACATCAAAAAAAAAAAAAAAAAAATCCAATCCCCCCCTTCACCAATCAAATAGGATTTTACCTAGATAACCGGGTCTTAAAATGCCAAACAGACACAACAGTCCCAGACTCTGTAAAGCATTCTAAAAAAAGACCTGCGCCAAACAGGGTGGGGGCCAGAGAAACCAACCACACAGAGAAACCTACTAGACAAAGAAACCAACTACCCAGAGAAACCAACCAGACAGAGAAACCAAGGAGACAGAGAAACCTACTAGACAGACAGACCAATTAGCCACAGAAACCAACCAGAGAAACCTAACTAGCCAGAGAAACTGACCAGACAGAGAAACCAACTAGACAGAGAAACCTACCAGACAGAGAACCAATTAGACAGAGAACCAATTAGACAGCACCTTGCTGTCATGTCAGGTGGGGGGGTGGGGGTGAGGTACAAGGAAAGGATGGCAGACTCAGTGTATCCCATTGTCAGCACTAGGAGCTAATGGTTTCCCCTCACCCCACTGCTTACTACCCTTTCCATCTTCATATAGTCTCTGCTGCCGATACTCTTTTTATCAAGGTATTATTTATATGAAGTAAAATATGCAGATTTTAAGTTTACCTAGATTATTTCTCAAGTTCACATTTCTTCCCAAATACGCATTTCTTCCCAAATACGCCAAGACTTGGGTCTGGCCAACCCCCCGGCTTGTACCACAAGAGAGAAATAAATGGGCAATGGTGGGGGAGGTTATCTGTGCAGAAGCAGTTCAGGGGGTTGCCAAGAAGCCCCTTCAGTCTGTCCTATCAAATCCTACCAAGAAGATAAGGGATCCTAAATGGGAGTTGCTCTTCCTTCATCCACCTGGTTACCCTTAACACAAAGAAAAAAAAAAGCCTCTGTAGCTGGAAGTCACCCCATCCCTCTTACTCTGTCTACCCCCTTTCCAGGATCAATCCTCTTACGTTAAGTTGATTCCAATATCCCAGCATTACCCAGCTTCACCCGGGGTTAAATTTCTTTCCTTGCCATGAATCAGGGACCACCCATCCTTTGCATGTAGCCCACTAGTTTTAAAAGCCACTGAGAAATGGAATCTGGACATCCAGTGATCAGCCCCTTAAGTCCCCTCCCCCACCAAAAAGTGTTTTGCTTCATCATCTCAGGCCTGGGCACCAGGGGGTTAGCTGGATCTTTTCTGCATAAGGCTGTCACCTTGGGGACCCTTCTCAGGGCCACACCAGGTGCAGACTAACAACTCCAGGGAATTTATCAGGGTAAGTGGAAAAGCCGTGCCTGCCTTTACGAGCAACCATCTGTCCTGCCACACTTACAGCTAGCATTTACATCTCTTGCAAAACAGCTCCATGTTGTTTGGGGGTTGGGGGAGTGATGCAAAGGGGACTAGAACAACTGTTGCTGTGGCTATCTTCCCTCACCACCCCATATACCCCCTCCCCCAGCCAACTCATTCTCCGGCACTCACCCGAATGTGTGCTGCTCTGGGCTGAGGAATCTGAGTCTTGGGTGCTCCAGGGTCGGTCCCAGCCTGTCAGACTGAGGGACTGCAGGCCAAGGCACAAGTCATTTGCATCTGGGAGGCCACGGGAAGATTCTTGCGCAGAGGTGGGGAAAAGCATCCTGTTCGTAACTGTTTCTTCGGAGTCCTGGAAGTCTGCTTTGGACAAGAGGACAGACAGCAAAACCCCACAGTTAAGGGCTGTTTTCCCAAATATTATCAACAGATATTATTAATAACAGTTTCCCCAGGCTCAGGGACCGGACATCCAAGCTGACTGGATGCCACAAACGCTGCCTCTGCACTTTTGGGGGCGTTAGAGCAAGAGCAGTTGCCATACAGCCCCGTCCCCACACACACACCCCTATCCCGTCTGCATTACAGACTGGGCCAGCATGTGATCAGGCTGCTGATGCTTCCCGCTGCCAGTGACATCAGCCGGCTGAGCCTGAGCCGTGCAATAGAGAACGGCATCATCCCTCACAGAACGGGGGAGGAGCAGGAGGGGACGACAGGGAGAAGACTTGCCTCCCAGGAAAAGCTAGCACAACAGCCACTTGGAATAGTCCAGGTGCAGTGCCGGTAAGTCAGGGTGGTGAGGCAGCACCCTCCGTTCTCCAGCAATGGTGGCCAAGCGGCCCTCAGGCACGACTGAAGTCCTCTCTGCAGACAGCAAAGCCAAAGCAGCAGGCCGGCCTGTGTAGCTCTGCCCTCCTGCTCCTCCCTTTCCCTCCCTCCACTCTCCACCCCCAAACCCAAAAACACTCTAGTCCTGGACTCTCTCCAGCTGCTGGCTCAAGCCCTGGTTTTACAGCCCAATGCAAAGCTTCACAATTCTGCTAGCAAAAATCTAGTGCTCCAAGTGGCCCCTGAGCAGCACCCTGACACAGCAATGTTTGCACTGAGCAATGGGATAACCTTCAGAAAAACACTGTACGCAGGCCCCCGGGGAACAACAGCTGGTGCTCCAAGCTTGTCTGGAGCAGCTCCTCACAGAGAAAAAGGGTCAGCTTTGGTAGAGGGAGGGGGAGTCACCAGGCTGTTCTAGAAGCCCTCTGCCACCTCATTAAGACATGGCCCACAAACCAGATGCCGCAGTAAGACCTGCCCTGACTGGAACAGTCCATGGTCCTATGCTCTCTCACCCCAACAGGATGGGTATTAGTCAGGAGCAGCTCCTCTCCTCACTCCTACAACTGCAGGTAGAGACTGAGGAAACGCTCCCCAAGCAGTGTCTGAAAACAAAAGCAAGTCTCTGAAGTACTGTTATGCCCTATCAGAAACACCATGCTGAGAAGCTTACATCACCAGGCTCTGTCAATAGTTTTTCCTGCCCTCCAGGAACCCCCAGATCTGTAACTGCCATGTGTGGGGCACCACTTACATCTTTAATTGGCTGGGTCCCCCTCAGGGGTACCTCCAGGACCAACACCCTATTTCTGTGGCCACTCACAGTTCCAGAAACAAACTCTAGCTCTGCCCAGAGGTTCTGGAGCCTCTGCACTTCGTTTTCACCAATGAGCCCTCCTGGATGACCCCCCAGTCACCAGGCTTCCCCCTCAGAAAGGGAGGTGGAGCAAAGGTCCCAGCCTCAGCTGACAAGCAGGCTCCTCACACCTGGAGCAGGCTGGTAGCATTCCACTCTGCTTGTTCTCCCCTTATTGCAAGGAGAAGTAGCCTGATACAGGAAGCACTCCCACCTGGGACCTCCCATGACGGGGCCTGAGGGGCAGGAGAGAGGGGGATAATGAAGTTAGCTACAGGAGTAGCTGGCCAGAGGCTCCTACAGTATACCCTATGTCCATAGGCACAGCCCAGGGTGGGAAATGGTCAGTCTGTGGTAGGGACTCCTCCCTTTGGATGCTTTTACAGGCGCTCTGTTGCTGTGTCATCCATGCATGCTGCTCCAGTCTGGCTGCAGATACTCTGTTTCCTCCCCGTCTGTTCGCCAAAGCCTTGTTCACCTCTGCACAGGCTGTCACCTCTGCACGGGCTGAGCAAGAACCCACCCATGCTGGTGCTGTCCCCACCCAGGTTACTCCCTCTTGCTTCTCTATCTATACTCTTCTCCCAGGCTGAGGATAAAAACAAAACAAAACATAACAAAAAAAAACCAAACCCACTGCCATCGAGTTGATTACACTTAAAAAATAATCTGTGTATTCATTACAAAAAAAACATAATGCTTCCTTTAAAAACTCCCACATTTAAGCACCAACTCTCCCCTAAACCAGGTATTTATTGGGGTCCCTTGTACCCCAATCTGAGGACGTCTATGACTAAAAGCCATTTCTCCCCTCCCTCTCTAAAATCAGGGAAATCTATGTATCTGATGGGAGCCCTGGTGGCACAGTGGTTAAGCGCTAGGCGGCAGTTTGAACCCACCTGCTGCTCTGCAGGAGAAAGATGTGGCAGTCTGCTTCAGTAAAGACTTACAGCCTTGGAAACCCTATGGGACAGTTCTACTTTGTTCTACAGCATGACTATGAGTCAGAATCAACTGGACAGCATTTGCTTTGGGGTTTTTTTTTTGGCATGTACATGGCTACTCAAGGCAGAGAGACTTTAATTATCAACTATACTCTTGCTACTCAAAGTGTAGTTTGGTAGACAATATTAATATCATCACCAGGAGCCTGTTATAAATGCAGAGGCTCAGGCCCTATCTGAGACCGACAGAATAAACCTGCATTTAAAGATTCCCAGTTAATATGTACGCACATGGAAGTGTGAGCAATACTGATCTAACAACTACCACAACCTTCCCCACCCTAAGCTGAAGGGCCCCAGGTCTGAGAAGCAGGTTTATTTAAGCCCTCAAGGAACAAAGGCTACAAGCATCCAGGAACTTGGGAATCTAAATATAACTCTACCCTCACCCCAGCACTCCCTCCAGACTTCACCTTTATCGTTATCAGGCATTCCCTATGCCATTGTTTCTTCCAGGTAAAGGCCTTCACTATCACTGTAGGATTATTTCACTAG
Organism: Trichechus manatus latirostris; assembly: GCF_000243295.1. Lineage (NCBI taxonomy): Eukaryota > Metazoa > Chordata > Mammalia > Sirenia > Trichechidae > Trichechus > Trichechus manatus. Next base: position 4,883,192 of record NW_004443945.1, read on the forward strand.
GTCCAAAAAGATCAATGGAGGCTACGCCCATTAAACCTTTACTGACACATGCTTAGAAAAATCAAGTAAAAGCAGACAGACTGGGCTTTGCTTCCCAGGTCGGCCACTGTGTGCTCTCAGTCAAATCACTTCGGCTTTCTGAGCATCTTCTCATTTGTAAAGTGGCAATAGCAGCAACCTTTCAGGTGTTTTGTGGGGATAAAATACAACACTTGGTATAGTGTCTGGCACAGAGTATTTGCCAGGAGAATGACTGTATGACTTATCATCCAAACTAGGATACTTTTGAGAGAGAGAGGTGCAAACACTAGTAATCATACTGGAGAGTAAGCTTGAACAGGGACTATCTTGGCAAACTGGTGCACGTGGTCACTCTTACACGTGCTAAGTGGTAGCCATTTGTGTTTAGAACCATTTTACTCAAAGAGTCTCCTTTCTAATGGCTTCCTGATCCCATCTTTCCAAACTTACCCATCTGCTCTACCTTTTCACTCTGTACTGAAAGGAAGTTTGGAAAGCGAACTATCAACATAGATTAACATGTAGTAGTGAGTCAAAAGGTCTGAAAAGTAAAGGCTGATTCTGATGAGCAAAAGCTTCTCAAACTCACATCTGAAGCTAGACAGGCATTTGGGTCCTTATAATTGAAGGATATTTTTTAATTGGAGGATTCTTTTTATAATCCTTTGCCAAACATCAACTAGGCACTCAGAAGACACTAAAAGCGTGGCCAACACAAGATGAAAACAATAATTCTCATTCTAAGGCAATGTATCTGAACAATCTCTCAGTTTAAATGCTTTCTCCTACAAGCTTCTTTTATAAATACCTATACAAAGTTTCCGTTTCCCGGGTGGTACAAATGGTTAAAGGCTTGACTACTAGCCTGAAGGTTGGTGGTTCGAACCCACCCGGAGACTACTCGGAAGACAGGTCTGGTGATCTGCTTCTGAACGGTCATAGCCTTTAAAACTCTATGGAGTAGTTCAGTTCTACTCTGCACACATGGGGTCACTATGAGCAGGAATCACCTCAACAGCAACTAACAACAACATACAAAGTTTCCAATATACATTTCTTAATTTGGTTCAATTTTTTAAAATCTTTTCCCTTTGAGAACATCAGTTATCTTCTCTATAGTTAACCTCCCAAATTTCTCAGGCAACTGAATGACTCAGGGAAATAAGCGAAATAAACCTGAAGTCCAGTTTGCTACAGTCTAGAATAGAGCAGCCCTGGCAGAATGAAAACGCAGAAAGGAGAGTCAGGGACTCTGGCTCCGGGACTCAAGAACTCAAGAGTGGTATATCCTCAACTCTGATCTTTTCCATCCTCAGTGTTATAATAACCTCCTCTGTGCTCTGTTGACTACTCTGCCACCAATACTTAGTGCAAAACTGCTCGGGGTCGTCTGCAACTACCGTTCTTGAGCACCTGGCAAGCAGGAGAAGTAAGACAAGAAGAGTGCCTTTAAGACCCCACTTGGGAATCCCTTGAGGCAGGGTATTATAAAGGCTCCATTCTTTAAGCAGATGGTGACTGCGGAAGTCAGTTTCAGGCCTCTGGGAGACTTGAGCTGGCTTCACCAAAATGGGCTTCATAGAGCAGATTTATCACAAGGTGGTCCCTGAAAAAGAGGTCTACTAGTTTTGAAGAGGTGATGGGAGAGAAGGTAAGCAAGGTGTATTATGGCTAGCCAAGTCAGGAAGAACTGAGGCCGGATTATCAAACTGATGCTTAGGCAGGCAGTGAGGAATCTCTGTAAACTATTAAAAAATAGGAAACAATCTGGTAGAGGGCCCAAGATGAACCCGAGATCAGAGCCATGGAGGGCAGAGTCAGGGAAGGCACAGAGAGGTGTTGGGCAGGAGGGAAATATGTTAAAAGACACAGCAGAGTATAAAGCTGCATCTATGCCATGATTCTAACTATGTGAAAATTCTGTATGTTGATGGACAGTGTTGGTAACGGAGCACAGAAAAACATGAACAGCTAAGTGAGAGGGTGGCAGGCTGCTAATAGATTTTCCTGTTATTACACAAACATTATAACAACATAAAATGGAATCTGTCCTCTCCTTTCCTTTTCCTCTCTAGACTCTGAACAAGCATACTGTTATAGTTTGTATAGCAACCACACTTGAGCTCTTTTACAAAATCTCTACTTCATCCCCAAATTTCAGTCCCCGGGAATCGCAGACAGGACATTAAGCCATTTGTCTCCCCTGTATTCTTCAAAATGACTGACTGCCTTTACAGTCAGCCGAGACTATTTAAGTCAATGATTTACAATTCTTCTTAAAGTTTTAACAAGCATTTCTAAGAATGTACTCCTAAAAAGACAGTTTGGATATTATTTTCTCCCAAAATCAAGAAAAATAAAATGTTAATTTTGAAAAATCAATTTTAACAGCTTAAAGAGAAAGAATAGGCAAGAAGTCAGACATCTGTCAAGATCATTTCAACTGCCCTTTGCACTATGACCCGTATCCATTCATGCAAGGTGACCGCATGTTTCTCTGAGCAGAGCTTTTCAAACTTAATGTGCATACACATCAGTAATCTTTTTAAAACACATTCTGATTCAGTGGGTCTGGGATGGGCCCCAGAATTTACACTTCTAACAAACTCGCAGGTGACATCAATACTACTAGTCAACTGACTCCACTTTGAATAGCAAGAGTTTTAAGTGATTTTTTCTTCCCAGTGACTCTCCAGCTAATTCATCCCATTCTTAACTCAACACCACTTTCTTCATGGTGTTCACTGTCCTAAACAAGTACCTTCAATGGTTCATCACTACTGCCTTTCGGATCAAAGCCAATCTTCAGGCTTTGGCTTACTTATTAACTGTCTTTCATATTAGTCACCAAACATAAAAGGCTAAGTTCAAGTTACTCACAACTCCCAAGAAGTGCACACTCCAGAAAACAATTTATTGCTAATCTGTGTGGTAGTATGTAAAGCAGCAGTTCAGAAGAAAGAAACCGCTAGAATAATCAAGGATACCATCATTATAATTTTAGCAATACATTAAATTGCATTGTTAAGATAAAGGTACAAGACACATTAGACTTATTTTGTACTTACCATTATAAAAATATGATTACTAGATTTTAATCTTGATTGGTTTTATTAACTGTAAATGTTGTAAATTATTTCAAAGTGATTTCTGTAGTTTTTTAAATGAGTATTAACAAGCTTATTTAGATTTTAAAACAATGTCACACCATGTTCAAATATTGGAGGATTCGGTATTGTTAAGAAGTTAATTCCGATCAAATTGATCTACACAGTACCACCTCCTCTCCTTTAAGCAGTTCAATAGGCGAAAAGCTTTAACAAATGGTGCTAGAACAACTAAATATCCATATTAAAAAAAAAACCATAAACTTTGACCCCGTGCCTCTCATCCCCACTTAATTTAATATGATCAGATCAGAGACCTAAAAGTAAAATCTAAAACTATAAGCATTCTCTAAGAAAACAAAGAATATCTTCATGACTTGAGCAGAGAGGGAACATGGAGAAGTAAAGATTTCTTATGTAGGACACACAAAGTGACAACCATTAGAGAAAAACTTGATAAACTGAACTAATCAAAATTAAAAACTTCTGCTCATTAAGACACCATTAAGAAAATGATTAAGCAAGTCACAAAATGGGAGAAAACATCCATAATCATACCTAACAAGTAGCTAGCATCTGGAGTATATAAGAAATCTTAACAACTCAAATAAAAAGACAGCCCAGTTTTTAAAAGGGCACAAAATCTGAAAAAGCACTTCACAAAAATATATAAATGGCCAATAAGCACCTGAAAAAGTGCTCAACATCATTAGTCATCAAATAAATGCAAATTAAAACCACAATGAGATACCAGTACACACCCACCAGAATGACTAAAATTAAAAAGAAAGCCTGAGCCGCTTCTTCACCAACATTTGGTGCTGTCAGTCAGAATACTGCGACCCCATGTGACAGAGCAGAACTGTCCCCAGGGTTTTCTAGGCTGTAATCTTTCCCGAAGCAGATCACCAGGTCTTTTTCTTCCCATGGAGCCCTGGGTGGGTCCGAACCACCAACTCTTCTGTTAGCAGCTAAGCTCTTAACCATTGCGCCACCAGGGAGCTTTGATAAATGGTTAGAGAGATAGATAAATGAATAGCTATGAGATAAAGCAAATACGACAAAATGTTGACAATAAAATCCAGGTGGTAGGTATTACGAATGTTTACTTTGTAATTCAGTGTTCTGTGTGTTTGAAAATGTTCATAATAAAATGTTGGGGAAAAATGAATTCAGACTTTTTCTGACAAAAACCAAGTCTGACTAATTGGTTTGATAATAAGAAATGACTTTGTTAAAACGATTTTATGGCTGACATTCTGCATAAATAACCAAATCCAAACCCATTGCCATTGAGTCGATTCTGACTCACAGTGACCTAGAGGACAGAGTAGAACTGCCCCATAGGCTTTCCAAGGCTGTAATCTTTACAGGAGCAGACTGCCACATCTTTCTCCTGCGTTTCCATGAAGAGTAAGTTAAATCTACAGATGTGAACTTTTGACAAAAACATAATTAAAACCCACTGCCATCGAGTCGATTCTGACTCATGGAGACCCCATAAGGTTTCCAAGGCTATAAATCTCTATGGAAGCAGGCTGTCCCATCTTTCTCCCTTGGAGCTGCTGGTGGTTTCAAATTGCAGACCTTTTGGTTAGAGTCAAACACTTCAACCACTGTGCCACAAAAACATAATTAAAGCAAGTAATAATATAAAAAGCATTTTAAAATATTGTATTGGCAAAGGTATACTTTTAAATTAAAAATATTTTAATTTATAAAAAAGACCAGACTTACTGGTCTGACAGAGACTGGAGTAAATCCCACAGACTATGGCCCCCGGACACCCTGCTAACTCAAAACTGAAGTCCACCGTTCAGCCAAAGATTAGACAGGCCTATAAAGCAAACAATAACACACGTGAGGAAAGTGCTTCTTAGTTCAATCAAGTGTAAGACACCAAATGGTTAACATCTGCCCAAAAGCAAAGACGAGATGGCAGGAAGGGACAGGTAAATTGGCAAACGTACACGGGGAACCTAGAGCGTAAAGGGAAACGGGGAGAGTGCTGACACGTTGCAGGGATTCCAACCAATGTCATAAAACAATTTGTATATAAATTTTTGAATGAGAAACTAATTTTCACTGTAAACTTTCACCTAAAGCAAAATAAAATTTTTTAAAATATATTTTAATTTTTCCAATCCTGTTGGTATACTGAGTTAAACAAGGTGTCTCTAAAGAGTAATAGACACAAGTTAATAGCATCTGAAACATAAAGAATTCTTGGTACACTTCCAAGAAATTGAGAAATTCAGTGACTGATAAAACTAGGTAACAAATTTTTTCATAATTTTAGATGGTTTCCAGTTCCCTCTTCTTAACAAATATGAAGGAGGAGTGAATGGAACTGTCAGCAAGCAGACGACTAAAAATAATGACAGACGACTCTGGTTTATTTTTTTTTTTTGCACAGAACTCAAAGAGTTCAAAGAATCAAATGACAGTGTTCTAACACGCCTTTATCCCCCATGTATTTATTTATGTGAAGAAGGTTATTCAGAGCATAGATCTATAAATAAAAAAGAATATATTTGATATTGAAAACCCTGAGTCATTCTCGCAATAAGTGAGTCATCCAAAAATATGATTGTTTTAAAAGCCTCCTTCATCTCATTGAGAAACATTTCCGATAAACAATAATTAAATAAAGAAAAAATTTTATCAAAATTTGTAACATTTAGATTGTCTTAATCAATTGTCCTAGCAATCCAAAACATTTACAGCCTTTTAGCCACAAAAAATACGAGGCAAGCAGAAAGGAATAATAAATAATTTCCCACTGTTAAAGAACTATTTTACATATTTTTAAATAGATAATGGGTATCAAATCTCTAATATGCAATTCTGTTGGATACATTTTCACTTACGAAAATTTAGATACCAAGTTAAGTACGCAAGGGAGTGCATTGTTTTTTGAAAAAGATTAAGATGTACACAAATGTTTAGAAGATAGCTGCCGCCTAGTTTATAAATCCCCAAGATCATGTTTAAAACATCTCCACACACTAGACTTTGTTAAACTGCTTTTCTTATGCCATCCAATTGGTCCTAAAGGGAAATGCTATTTTCTGGAAGGATTAGCATTTGACCTAAGCTGGGCCAAACTAACCCACCCCCATGACTCCAGTGACCAGTCCAGGTATGGGTGTAACTCAAGCCAAGTTAACTGGAGTCCTTTTATGAAATTTTTCTAACTGGATGTAGTGAAAACCATTTCCTGACAGTTCATGATGCCAGGAGAACGTAGGTACATCCCCTTCCCCTTCCTCAGTAACAGGCAAGTCAAGAAAAAAATGAAACCTAAACTGAGAGAGAAGCAGAGCAGAGACAGAGTCAGTCTTGACAAAAACTGGAGGCCCTTGGCATGTTCTAGTGTTTCCAGGATTCCACTGCCATGAGCATATATTGTTTTTGAAGGTGACAACTTCACTTCTTCCCCATGGAGAGCAAAAGAGAAGACTGCTGAGTGAAACCCAGCTCCACTCAATCTATGACTTCTAGTATGGGGTGTTTCTGAAAGTATATTCTCTTGAAGACTCTAGTCCACAGTCCTGGAATACAACATACTGTCCAGGAAGTGTCAAGTTGTATGGAGAACTAATATAATCCAAACATAATGAAATGTTACTTTATCTGATGCTACACTGTTCAAATTTTCGGTTTGCAGAAGTTCCTTGAACATTACACCAAACTGGAGACCCCTACAGGTGACGCCTTACAGTGCCAAACCACATGGACCTAAAGAATATAAAAGCCAGTGCTTAAAAAAAGGGAGAAATGGGTATTTTCATATAGTGTAGAAAGTAAATTAGTACACTACTTCTGGAAAGTAATCTTACACGTGCATTAGAAGTTTTAAAAGATACCTATTCTTTGATGAAAGAATTCTATTTTTAAAGATTTATCCTATGTCCAAATAGTCACAGATGCAGGCAAAAGTTTTAAGTTCAGGTACTTCTCACTAGTGTTTAAAATACACACCTATTTAAACAAATTGTCTCCAAAATATGGAATTGAATGCCCAGGTTCCTAACTTTCTTGCACCATGAATCATTTGGCAGTCCGCTGAAGCCTATGGACTCTTCCTAATGTTTTAAAATGTGTAAAATGGTGATCATAATTTTGATGTAGTGATTAGGTATAAATAACATGTAAAGATATGTGAAATGACTGTAGATGCCAAAGTCACAGATCCTGGTAATATTATTGTGATGTGCTGCCTTCATTCACAATTGAAGACTGAAATGGTCAACTTCAGCTAAATGCTAATGAAAATAAAAATGTAACTTTCTACCCATTCAAGTTACTGGATCCCCTGAATTCTATCCATGCACCTACGTTAAAAATCCCACAATGCACCTATCTACACAATATGCCACACAGCCCTGGAAAAGACAAAGAACATGAATAACAGAAACAGGTAAGAAAAAGATGAAAATTACTATATAGTGTGCTCAGAAAGATTTCACTTTTATATATATAAATATACATGTTAGAAAAATACTAGAAAGATACACCAAAATGTTAAGAGTAGTTATCTCTGAGTAGTGGAATTGCATATGATTTTTTTCCTTCTAATTTATTTTCTTCAAAATTTTCTACAATGAACACATTACTGTAACAAGAAAAAACACAAGATGTTAAACAGGTTAAGGTGATTCAGATTTAAAATAAACAAACATGAATTTAAAAAACTTTTGCAAACAAAAGCCCATATTAAAAGAATATTTTAAATTTAATATGAGGAGCTCAATGACAATATGAAATTAAGATTATAAATCCATTTAAATATAATAAATCATAGAACATTAATAACAGAAGGAACTTTGGAGTCCCTCATTTCACAGCAGAAGCATCTTTCCTAGCACTCTGATTCCAGAAGCCTTAACTCCTGATCTCTCCCCCACAACATACTCATTTCTTCAGTCAAAAAGATGTAAAACATCTATCAACATCTGGAAAATGGAAACCACATTCTAAAGTCGAAGTGATCTTCAAGACACAATCAGCCCTTAGCTTTTAGTGGCAGAGCCCTGACATTCCAGCAGATGGGGATGGCATCACACAGACCAAGGCTTTTGGAAGTTAATGAAACATCACATTCCCTACTTTTGAAAGCAAGAAAAAGCAGAAATTTTATTTTTGAGATTGAAGAGGAGCTAGGCAATTTGTAACAATGACCATAATCCTCGAAACAGTGTGATGGAGAAGACATTACACCATTTTACCCATATTGAAGCCAAGGCTCAAAAGAGGTAAAGCAATTTGACCAGTGTCACAACCAAAAGGTCAGCAGTTCTAATTCACCAGCAGCTCCTTGGAAACCCTATGGAGAAGTTCTACTCCGTCCTATAGGGTCACTATGAGTCGGAATCAACTTGATGGCAATGGGTTTTTTTTGTTTTTTTTTTTTTTACAATTTTACATTTTAATGTAAAATTTCATTTTATAAAAAACAAAAATAATTCAAGACAACACACAGGGTAAAAAGTAAAACATCACTTTCACATCCCTGCAACACTCCTTGCCCTCAATCCTACTCTCCTCTGAATTAACAATATTAGATTTCTTTCCTATCATTTTCTACACATTTGTGAACACCTTTACCAACACCAGTACTATCCAACTTTAAGTTTTTTCAATGTGATAGGTTTAAAAAAAGATTTACTTAATAACTGAGTGTCTATGTGTCAGACACTATCTAGGCAACAGGAATATGATAGCAAAGAAAAAATAACTACACCTCTTGCCTTTGTGGGTTTACAAGTCCGGTGGTAGAGACAGAATCCAAATAATCATACTAGTGATAAACTGTAATTGTGAATGAAGGGCTAGGAAGGAAAGAAAGATGGTAATATAGAGGTATATAATGGCCTACCTGATCTGATGTGGGGATGTTGGTTAAAATTTCCCTGGCGAAATTTCAAATATGTTGTCAATATGTTAATCTAATTTGCAACATCCTCAAATCATTAAATGGTTGAAGTATCTTTTCAAATAAAAGAAAAACAGCCAGTAGCTACCAATTTTTAGTTCATATCCTCTTTTTTTTTTTTTTTTTTTGAGGATGAGTTCTTATCCTGTGGCAAATATTATTGTCCTCTGCAAGGTAATGAGATAAAACACCCTTAAAAAAAATTTTTTTACTACACTTTTCTAAGCACTAGTTAAGATTAAAGCACTTTAAACTGTGGAAATGTTTATAGAGGTCTCTAGTTTTAAATGTTTTTCCTTAAAAAAAAAAAAAAAACACCATACACACACAAAAAAAAAAACATCTCTCTCTGGGTTGGTCAGAACAAAAGGTTACTTAAGTTACATTTTGTCCAGGAGAGCCAGACTGCTGGTAAAAAATCAACTGATCTGCATAAAAATGAATAGTATCCCTTACAGGTTAGTTTGTATTTTTGTGTTTCTTGGCAAAGAATCTAAGGGAGACAGAAGTTCAAGCTGATCTCACAGCTCTTCCAAATTTGGATTTACACCTTCACAAATCCTTCATACACATGGAATCGTAACTGCACAGGTGTGAACTCAAGATGATTACTATTCCTAGCAATCATTAACATTTCAAAGAGCTAAAGTTGCCTGTGTGAAATAAATGCCATATAATTCCATTTTAAAGCATTTCCCCCACAGGCTTTTATGTATTAGGAACAAGACATCAATGAATTAAAAAGCTACATACCTTCTTTTAATCTTCCAAAATGGCAATCAGTTGTCTTTAATGCATCCTGATTTTTCAGGATGTGTAGTAGAGTTTTCACCCCAATAGCAAAAAAGGTTAGCAAGAAATGTAACATGGGAAATTTTTAAAACACTAATATTAAAAGTACTTTCACTTATTAAAAAAAGTGGGAACTAAAACAAAAATTCTGTTTACCAGACAAGCAAAAATTAAAGTTAAAATAATTGTGATTAATCATTTTGATAATTTTCTTCCCTAGATATATGGTGAGAGAAGCACTCTCAAACTGCTGGAGGGACCATACAAGATGATACATCCATAAGTCACCAAGAGTTTAAAAAATATTAAAATTGCTTGACACAGTAATTTTATTGCTAAAAATGTCTCCTAAGTAAATACTCATAAATGCAGAGGAAGATTTACCTATAAAGATGTTTGTCACAATGCTATTAATGGTGGAAAACTAGAAACAACTATTTCTCTCATAATGGAGAACTCAGGCATTAAAATTCCTATCTTGGAGGGGTGGGGCCAAGATGGCAGAGTAGTCAGACACTGTCTTACAACAAAGACCCCCCCAAAAAAGTGATGCGATTATATATTGCAATCTGGGAGCCCTGAACATCAAAGGCAGAGCTGAGGAACCGGATGCAGTGGCAGGGGGAGAGACAGACAGTTTGAAAACAGCGAACAGTTGCCAGACCTGACCGGGCAAGAGCCTGAGCCCTTCAGGCCTGAGCAGCTCATGGGTGAGTGGTGAAGCAGGCAAGCAGCTGTGCTCAAGAGGCGCGTTTTCCGCACCAGGAGAGCCCCAGCGCCAGAGAGTCTACACAGCCACCCAGAACTAGTGAGAAGCAGCCCTTGATCTGGCATATGGCCTACCATGCAGATCAAAAACACCTCCCTTAGGGAAAAACCTCTCCCATTTACCTCCCCACTCCCTGCTCTGCATTGGACACCGGACCAGCTTCCACAACTGCTGCGTCCCCTGGGCCGGAAGTAGGATCCATCACACACCCCAAGCCATTCTCCTTGCCTTGGAGAGTGAACAAATTAACCAACAGGTGAAAAAATAAATGGCGGGCTCCCCTAAGCCAGGAACCCAGAGTAGGCACAGCTCCTTTGCCTCAGGATCCAAGGCATAAGGGATCCAAGGACTTTGAGTGCCTTTCCCACTGCATAGACTTGTGTGGGCCCATCTCAACAGAGTAGACCCTCATTACTGCAGTACGACAGGGTATATACCAGAACTCTAACTTCAACTGTTTCAGCTGTGAAGTGGCAGGTTCTTGACATTTGACACTGTTCTCCTCATTAAGCAGGGTCTTCACATACCCACATCAGGAGCCTGAGGACTGGTGGCTCCACCCATGCCACCTAGCCACCTGCAATAGGGGCCCATGAATAAGTGGTGCCCCCTAGTCCTTACAACCAACAGCATTAGGTGCTCATAGTGTGGCTGCAAAACCCACCCACCTACCCACTCTAGGGAACAGGGACATGCCTTCCTCCTGGACACTCGGGGGCGGCCATCAGCCCTCTGCCTTGCTCAGAGGGTGTCCCCCTGCTGCAGCCAGATACCTGTGCCTACACCAATCACCCATGTCTGTCTAGGACTGAGGGCCTACACCACACACTTGGCGGTCATCTACTTGGGTACCTGAGCTGAATCCATACAAGAGGAGAGGGTGGACTCCTGAGCTCACATACCTACTAACAGATCTAACCACCTGGTGACAGGACATTAGAGCTTCAAAGGTGTCAATAATCTAACTAGCTCCTACAAGCAGCCTGTTTGGGTATATCAAAACAAAAGCTAGGACACAGTAAGCAAACATAAAATAAAGAAATATAATAACTTATTGATGGCTTGGAGACAACAGTCAATATCAAATTACATAAAGAGGCAACTGATGATAGCTTCAGCAAGCTCCCAAAACAAAGAACCTAGAAATTTTCCAGAGTAGGAAGATTTCTTGGAATTACCAGAGGCAGAATACAAAAGATTAATATACAGAACTCTTCAAGAAATTAGGAAGGAAATTAAGCAAAACACAGAACACGCAATAGAGGAAATTAAAAAGATTAGAGAAGAGCATAATGAACAAATTTAACAGGCTGCAACAATCCATAGAGAGACAGAAATCAGAAATCCAGAAGAATAACAATAAAATTTCAGTATTAGACAACTCAATAGAAAGTCAGTGGAGAAGAACTGAGGCAATGGAAATGAGAATTAGACTAAAGATAAAGCACTCTACACCAACTTATCTGAGGAAAAATCAGATAAAAGGATTTAAAAAAATGAAAAAACCCTAAGAATTATGTGGGAAACTATCAAGAGGAATATCCTACGAGTGACTGGAGTACCAGAACAGGGGGAATAACAGAAAATACAGAGAGATTTGTTGAAGGTATGTTGGCAGAAAACTTCCCTGACATCGTGAAAGATGACAAGATATCTATCCAAGATGCTCATTGAATCCCACAGAAGGTAGAGCCCAAAAGACAGTCACCAAGACATATTATAATCAAACTTGCCAAAACCAAAGATAAAGAGAGAATTTTAAGAGCAGCTAAGGATAAACGAAAAGTCATCTATAAAGGAGAGTCAATAAGAATAAGCTCGGACTACTCAGCAGAAACCATGCAGGCAAGAAGGCAATGAGATGACACATATAAAGCCTTGAAGGAAAAAAATTGCCAGCCAAGAATTATTTATCCAGCAAAACTGTCTCTCAAATACGATGGCACAATTAGGGCATTTCCAGATAAACAGAGTTTAGGGAATTTGCAAAAACCAAACCAAAATTACAAGAAATATTAAAGGGAGTCTTCCGGTTAGAAAATCAGTAACATCAGATAATAACCCAAGACAAGAACACAGGACAGAGCAACCAGATATCAACCCAGATAGGGAAGTCACAGAAGTAAATCAAAGCAAAAACACTGAAAATAGGGAAACAGATGTCAATATGTAAAAGATGACAACATTAAAACAAAAAAGAGGGACTAAAAAATGTAGACATACATTTTTCATATGTAGTGGAAGTCAAACCGATATAAAGAAATAAAAGAATGGTATAAACTTAGAAAAACAGCGGTAAATATTAAGGTAACCACAAAGGAAACTAACAA
>NW_004443945.1:4900930-4924710 GCF_000243295.1 Trichechus manatus latirostris
CTTGAGCTAAGAGGCACACTCCTCACAAGCATCACTTTATGTCCCACAGTCCAGTCCAATCCCTGTCGAAAGAGTTGGTCTCAGAAACTGTTTTGGTTCTGGGCTGACTCAGAATCCAGAGGCCATGCTTTCCAAGGTTCCTCCAGTCTCAGTCAGACCATTAAGTCTTGTCTTTTTACTAGAATTTGAATTCTGCACCCCAACTTTCTCCTGCTCCATCAGGAACCCTCTGTTGTGTTCCCTGTCAGGGCGGTCAATGGTGGTAGCCAGGCACCATCTAGTTCTTCTGGTCTCAGGCTGATGAACTCTCAGGTTTATGTGGCCCTTTCTGTCTCCTGGGCTACTACTTTCCTTGTGTCTTTGGTGTTCATTCTCCTTTACTGCAGGTGGCTGGGACCAACTGATCCATCTTAGATGGCCGCTTGCAAGCTGAACTGCCTTCTTTTAAGATAAAAACTTGGTAAAAACTTTTCTGGGATGCTATACGGTAATACGTATTAAGAGTCAGGGCTCCTATTAAGAGTCTCTTTATGTTTGTGCCCAGCATAAACGTCAATCCATTATTTCTAAGATTCTGTTATGAGGAAACGAGAGAAGATAAAAGATTTTCTTACAGGGAAGTGTGTCTCCACATTAAAACAAAAGTTAATAAAAAGTAGCACGCACATGCTAAAAACTTTAAATAAGAAAAGAGAGAGAATTGTCAAGTGAGAATTATCTCCTTCCCCTGCCTTTCCACCCCAGAGATGACTTTTGAAGATTCTTTCATGTACACAAGGACACACAACTTTTTAAACGTATGCAGAGTCAAATACACTATTTTACATCTTTTTAAAAAATCATATACTTTAGAGATCTCTCCCTATCAGTACATAAAAATCTACTTATTCTTTTATGGTGGCATGGTAGTCCATTTCATGAACACAATATACTTAATTTCCCCACTGATGGGCGTTCAGGTTGTTCCCAGTTTTCATTTCTTCTTCTACAAACAATAAGGTAATAAACATCCTTCCACATTTATCTTCACCTACTCAGGCAAGCACATTTGAAAAATGTATATACTTCATGACCCAGCATGTTTAAAATCGATAGATCTTGGCCAAAATTACCCGTTAAAAGCCACTGACCTACAGCATCTAAGTGATCTTTTTAAAGCTTTTATCACATTTTATAAATGTCTACCTAAAACCCTCCACTTACAGCTTCTGGCTCCTAACTATCTCTTCCACATCAATCTCATACTATTTCCCCTCTTGCTAACTGTTTCCAGCTATACTAGCCTTGCCACTCGCCTTAAATCTGTCAACTTCACATCCCCTTCCCCCACCCACTGTTTACTTACACATTCTTAGTCTTATCTTATACCAGTCTACATGGTGGCTCTTTATCAGTCAGGTCTTCAGCAGAAATGTCACTTCCCCAGACAGAGGTCTTCCCTCAATGATACGTGGGAGAACAATTTATGTAACCACTAATCCCCACCTCAGTTATTCCCTATCATACTCCCTTGTTTCGTTTTCTTCATATTACTCAGCTTAATTTGAGATGGTATGATTTATTCCTACTCCCCACCATACTTTGTGTAGTTACAGCATAGCTCTTCTGTAGGAGAGCAGACACTCTGTGACACCTGTTCACATCTGTATTCACAACTCTGAGAAGAGTGTATTAACTGTGACTAAAAGAAGTGTCTTCTCATGTATCTTTTGCCCATTTTTGCAGGGTTGTTAGTTTCATTAATTTGTAAGAACACTCCGAAATTCAAGAAAGTTAACCCTCAGTTATGAATTGTGAAATTTTTTTCTCCTTGGTCATGTCTTTTAGCTTTCTTTACAGAATCTTTTTCCCTAATTCATTTTAATGTTTATGTACTCAAACACACCAATCTTTCTTTTAACAACTTTACTGAGAAATAATTCACATATTCACCCATTTACCGTGTCCAACTCAATGGTTTTTGGTATATCTGGAGTTGTACAATCACTAACACAATCAATTTTAGAATATTCATCATCCCAAAAGGAAATTCTGTATCCTTTAGTAATCAGTCTCATTTTCCCTCCAACCATCTCCTACCCCTAGGCAACCACTGATTTGTTTCTATAGATTTGTTTATTCCGGACATTTCACATAAATGAAATCATACAATAGGTGGTCTTTCATGACTGGCTTCTTGCACTTAGCATAACGTTTTCAAGCTTCATCCATGTTGCAGTATGAATCAGTACTTCATTCCTGTTTACTGCCAAATACTATTCCACTGCATGGATAAACAACATTTTGTTAATCCCCTCATCAGTTGATGGACATCTGAGTTGTTTCTACCTTTTGGATATTAGGATGAACACTGCTATGAAAATTGATGCACAAGTCTTTGTGTGGAGATGTTTTCACTTCTCTTGAGTATATACCTAGGAATGATTTCTGGGTCATATGGTAAGTCAATGTTTAACCTTTTGAGTAACTGTCAAACTTCCAAAACGGCTGCACCATTTTACATTTCCACCAGCAACGTATGAAGGTTCCAGTTTTTCCACATCCTTACCAACACTTACTTTCTTTTTTATTATAACCATCCTCCTTAGTATAAAGATGGGATAATATGAGGGAAAAAGGATACTACAATGGATAAAGATTTATCAAGCATGTTAAATTCATGAGTTCACAAAGACAATGAAGAACAATTTACTAGTCAGCTTTGGAGAATGCTGGACAATCAACTCAAAATTATGAAAGGAAGTAAATAAACAAGCACTTATCTACCTTTCTTAAGTGTACTATTCTTCAGGTTAACCAAATATAAAGTAAGTTTACTTTTATAAAAGTATGTTGTTGTTGTTAGATGCCATCAAGTCGGTCCTTACTCATAGCAACCCTATGTACAACAGAACGAAACACCACCCAGTCCTGGGCCATCCTCACAATCGTTGCTATGTTTGAGCCCACTGTTGCAGCCACCGTGTCAATCTGTCTCATCAATGGTCTTCCTCTTTTTCGCTGACCCTCTACTTTACCAAGTATGATGTCCTTCTCAAGGGACTAGTCCCCCTGATAACATGTCCAAATTCGGTGAGATGAAATCTCACCACCCTCGCTTCTAAGGAGCACTCTGGGTGTATTTCTTCCAGGACAGATTTGTTCATTCTTCTGGCAGGCCATGGTATAGTATATTCAACATTCTTCGCCAACACCATAACTCAAAGGCATTAATTCTTCTTTGGTCTTCCTTATTCATTGTCCAGCTTTCACATGCATATGAAGTGACTGAAAACACCATGGCTTGGTAAGGAGTACCTTAGTCCTTAAAGTGACATCTTTGCTCTTTAACACTTTAAAGAGGTCTTTTGCAGCAAATTTTCCCAATGCAGTATGTCATCTGATTTCCTAACTGCTGCTTCCATAGGCATTAGTGTGAATCCAAGTAAAATGAAATTCTTGACAAATTCAACATTTTCTCTGTTTATCATGATGTTGGTTATCAGTCCAGTTGTGAGGATTTTTGTTTTGTTAAGGTATAATCCATACTAAAAGCTGTAGTCTTTGATCTTCATCAGTCAGTGCTTCAAGTCCTTTTCAATTTCAGCAAGCATGGTTGTGTCATCTGCATATTGCAGGTTGTTAATGAGTCTTCCTCTAATCCTGACACTGTGTTCTTCTTTATATAGTCCAGCTTTTCAGATTATTTGCTCAGCACAGACTAAGTATGGTGAAAGGATACAACCCTGAAGCACACCATTCCTGATTTTAAACCACACAGTACCCCCTTGTTCTGTTCGAATGACTGCCTCTTGGTCTATGCACAGGTTCTGCATGAGCACAATTAAGTGTTCTGGAATTCCCATTCTTCCCAATGTTATCTGTAATTTGTTATGTTCCACATAGTGGAATGTCTCTGCATACTGAATAAAACACAGGTAAACATCTTTCTGGCATTCTCTGCTTTCAGCCAAGATCCATCTGACATCAGCAATGATATCCCTTGTTCCACATCATCTTCTGAATCTGGCTTGACTTTCTGGCAGTTCCCTGTCGATGTACTGCTGCAACCGTTTTTAAACTATCTTCAGAAAAATTTTACTTGCGTGTGATATTAATGATACTGCTGGATAATTCCCACATTCTACTGGATCAGCCTTTCTTTGGAATGGGTACAAACACGGATCTCTTCCAGTCGGTTAGCCAAGTAGCTGTCATTCAAATTTCTTGGCATAAATGAGTGGGCACTTTCAGCATTGCATCCATTTGTGGAATATCTCAGTTGGTGTCATGGATTGAATTCTGTCTCCCAAAAATATGTTTCAACTTGGTTAGGCCATGATTCCCAGTATTGTATGGCTGTCCTCCATTTTGTGATTGTAATTTTATGTTAAAGAGGATTAGGGTGGGATTGTAACACCCTTACTAAGGTCACATCCCTGATCCAATGTAATAGCAGTTGCCCTAGGGTGTGGCCTGAACCAACTTTTAGGAAAGGGAAGCAAGCAGAGAGCAGGAACCTCATACCACCAAGAAAGCAGTGCCGGGAGCAAAGCATGTCCTTTGGACCCAGGATTCCTGTGTGGAGAAGTTCCTAATCCACGGGAAGATTGATGACAAGAACCTCCCTCCAGAGCTAACACAGAAAGCCTTCCCCTGGGGCTGACACCCTGAATTTGGACTTCTAGCCTACCAGACTGTGAGAAAATAAATTTCTCTTTGGTACAGCCATCCACTTGTGTATTTCTGTTATAGCAGCACCAGATTACTAAGACAGTGGTATTCTGTCAATTCCTGGAGCCTTGCTTTTCGCCAATGACTTCAGTGCAACTTAGACTTATTCCTACAGTACCATCAGTTATAGATCATATGCAGCCTCCTGAAATGGTTGAGCTATAGAAGTACATTAGCTAATAAATGAAGGAAAGAAAGAATTAGAAAACTGCTCTATGGCAATCCCCTAATAAATTAATAAGGAGCCCTGGTGGCACAGTAGTTAAAGCACTTGTTGGCTAACCAAAGGTCAGCGATTCAAACCTACCAGCCACTCCACCAGAGAAAAATGTGGCAGTCTGCTTCTATAAAGATTTACAGCCTTGGAAAAATAACAAAGATTTATAGCCTTGGAAACCCTATGAATCAGTTCTACTCTGTCCTACAGGGTTGTTATGAGTTGGAATCGACTCGATGGCCTGGGTTTGGTTTTTTGGTTTAATAAATTAATACATCTAGGTAGTGATCTGGAGCCCTGGTGGTGGAGTGGTTAAGAGCTTGGCTGCTAACCAAAAAGGTGGCAGTTCAAATCCACCAGCTGCTCCTTGGAAACCCTACAGGGTAGTTCTACTCTGTCCTATAGGTTCACTATGATTCATAATCGACTTGATGGCAATAGGTTAAGGTAGTGATCATTAATGGCTGCTAAGATTACCTAACAGAAGTATCCAACATTACCTATGAAGTATTCTCACTAAAAATGTCAAACCTAAGTCTCATGGAGCCTCTAGACCTAACTATCAGTTCATAGAAAGTACTGGGACAGAGGTATGTGTTAAGCACTGTCATGGTAACGCAATCAGCAAAATTTATACTGTGGATATTCTACACAACATATGATCTTGTTTTGTCAACAAATAAACTGGTGGGGGGAGGATGGAGGGAGAAATGCTAGAATAAACATGTGAGACACAGCAAATAATCATAGTGCATATGTTCAGCCATCCCACAATTACAAGACTTCCAAAAACGATTAGGCCTCATTTTCACTACAACCCACGAAAAATACAGCACTTAACATAACCAAGTGTGTGGTGAAACTCATACTCATATTGCACAATATTCTGACCAATTTATTTGCAATAAACTTAGCTATATGTATCAAAAGGCAGTATAATGCACTCTACACCCCTGAAGAAATAACCCAACTTCTAAAATTTTAATCTGCAAAAACAAAACAAAATGGAAAATAATATGCATGACAATGTTCATTACAGCATTATTTATAGCAGTAACATACTCAGAAGCATGTAGTTTTTGTTTTCTTGGCAAGAACAGTATGAGAACTATTAAGTAGTTTCGATACATCTCCCTGGTATGTCATTAAATATGGAAGACAATCTAGCAAAAAGCAAAAATCCTCATAACAGGTTTAGGATGTCTGAATCAGCACATGCTACAACTTCCCTGCTTTCTCCAATGCTAAAAATGCTAACTTTTAGGAATCCGCAGCCACAGCAGAAAATAAAAAAGGACATCGTTTCTGTGTCATAATCACGAAGAATCCTGGAAATAAGAAAGGCAGATAGATTCAAATCTGAAGGAGTAAATGTCGCAAAGGAAGACTGTTACAAAAGGAGAGAGCCGCTCCAGATGTTGCACACCTGGAGGAGTAGATAACGAACAGAAATGACCTCTAAAGCAAATGAGTAACTTGTCTGGAGGAGCCCTGCATCTGTGAACCAGGAGCCTGATGATATCCGGGTGTCGTGGTAAGACCACACATCCAGAAATTTTTCTACTGACACATCTCCTCCACACAACTTTTCATCCGAAGAGCAGGCTGCAGTAACTTATACAGCACCTGCACACAAGCTATCAGACTGTTTCAAATACAAAGGCCATGTTAAAATACAATCATAAACAATACTGACCAAATATTTTCAGAAAACCAACAGATTCAGTAAGGCAAGAAACTCAACATAAGTGCTATACCCGAGGAAATGAAGGATAATAATGCAAAGAAAATGATACTTTAAAATAAGTAATAAATATTCCCAGAAAGATACTAGAAAATCCACTGGAGACCTTGGAAGTTAATTTTTGCTTATTTAAATAAAGCTGACAAATGAGTCTGACTGGTAGACTGGACAGGGCTGAAAAATTAAATAGTGAGATGGAAAGACAAAGCAGTTCTCCAAAAGTAAATATTTTTGTGGGTACCTTAGGGTAAAAAGGAATTAGAACAAAACCAGGACCAAAATCTCCTGCCACAGTAGCCGATATTAAAAAAAACTCAAAGGTGCAGTTTAACAGCAAATGAGGCACAAACCAAAAACCAAACCTGTTGCCGTC
The DNA here is from genome assembly GCF_000243295.1 of Trichechus manatus latirostris. Lineage (NCBI taxonomy): Eukaryota > Metazoa > Chordata > Mammalia > Sirenia > Trichechidae > Trichechus > Trichechus manatus. The sequence continues at coordinate 4,907,978 of NW_004443945.1, forward strand.
GAGTCGATTCTGACTCATACTGAACTAGAACGTTAAGACCAAAATAAAGAGAAAATACCAAAGAGAGGATAAGAGACAATGGATAGAATGAGAAAAACAAATATTAGCATCCCAGAAGAATGAAAGTGAAAAACGGGGTAGAGAAAACACATTAAGAGATAATGGTTGAGAAACTGAGAACTGAAAAATACAAATGCATACATACAAGCAGCCCAAAAATTCCCAAAGCAAGAAAAATAAAAAGATATCTATATGCAGACAAAGTGAAACAGTAGAAAACAAAGGAAAAAGAGAAAAAGAACACAACATGGAGACAAAGAACAAGAGATTTCAAAAAGAAGTAAACGAGTCTCAACACAACCTGAAAGTCTGAAGATATTCAGCATATAGACAGTGGAATGATAATGCCAACCAATAATTCTATACCCAGCAAAAATATCTTAAGAAATGAAGGGGAAATAAAAAAATTTTATTTCAGGGGAAAAAAAGAATTCATTACAGGCTGACCCACACTAAAGAGAGCACTAAAGGAGTGCCTCAGGCAGAATGAAAGTGACCCACAAAGAAGAACAGATATTCAGAGAGGAATGAGGAGCAATGGAAAAAGGATACACGTAGGCAAGTCTAAATAAATAATGATTATATAAAATAATTCCAGGATTTAAAAATATATATAAAATTTAAATGCACAGTAATAACAACACGAAAGCAATGGGGGCAGGGTAAATGGAGTTCTATAAGGCCCTTGAATTTTCCAGGAATTAATGAAAGTACTAATTTGTTGGATGCTAATACATCAAAGATGCATATTGTAATCCCTAGGTTAATCACCAAAAGAATGTTTAACTACCTAACAGAGGAGGGAAATTTGAATAAAGAATACCTGAATAATCCAGAAGAAGGTCACAGAGGAAAAGAAAAAGGAATAGAACATGTGGGACGAACAGTAAACCAGTAACAGTGACAGATTTAAGCACAAATGTATCAACAGTTATACTACATGTAAAAGAACCAAAAACTGCAATTAAGACACAGCTTTGCAGAGTATTTCTTTTTAAATCCCCAACTATATGCTGCTTATCAGAGTTGTCTTAAAAAACAAAGTCACAGAAAGATTGAAAAATATGAAAAAAAAAATGCTATGCAAACACCAACCAAAGAAAGCTGGTGTAACAAATATTAAAGTAGACTTTAAGGCAAAAATATGAGTGGTAAAGATAATTTCATAATTATAAGGGGATCAATCCAAAAGGAGACATAATTCTAAAACTTAGCCTACAAAAAATCTATAAAGCAAGCAAGCAAATAAAAATAAAACTAAAAGGAGAGTCAAGACTACAACAAAAGCTGGAAATTCAACACATTTCTCTTGGTAACTGAAAGAGTAAGCAGACAAATACTAATATAGAAGACTGAACAAGAAAATTAACAAACTTAACCTAATTGACATAAACAGGACACTGTATCCAACATCTGCTGAATACACTTTCTTTGCAAGTGTACACAGAACAGTTAACAAAGTAGAGTATATGCTGGACAATAAAACAAGTCTCAGTAAATTTAAAAAGACTGAACTCAGAAGAGGATTTCTATGATCATAGTGGAATTAAGATAAAAACCCACAGCAAAAAGTCAACTCAAAAGTGTCAAATATTTTGAAGCTCACCTACACACTTCTATAGGAGACAAGACATCCAAAAGAAATTAGAGAAGTATTTTTGAACTGAATGATAATTAAACAGATACACAACTCATAGAAAGCACCTAAACTCATGCTTAGAGGGAAATGTGTTGGAAATTTTTAAAAAATCAACAATCAGGGTGATATCAGTGAAAGCAACAAGAACACTGGGAAAAATGATCAGAATCAACTTTTTCAGAACTCTGGAAATTGAACAAAGGCTTTAAAAAAACTCCAGCTAAATCCTGGTAAGACAGCAAGTTTTGTGGAGTTTTAAATTGCACTATTCCCATCCCCTTCTCCCCAGCTCCTTGGTAAGCCCTGAATACCAACAGCTTGCAATCACAGTGAAAACCAGCAGTCTGCCAGGTCACTGGAGCAAGCAGAGTAGGGCTGGAGCTCCTTCAATGCCTAATCCCCAGAGAACAACCATTATGTGACTTCTCTAGCGACTGCCTGGTCGACCTCACTTTAACTGACTTAACTCAGAGCTCACCTAGTGCAAACAGCCTTTCCTCAGAGGAAGGTTGTCAAAAAATAATCAGAGACAACTGCTGAACATCACAGCTGTCTGAGGCAGTAGATAACAGCTGGGGCAAACAATAGGCTAACCAAGAAAGCTTAAAAGGAAAAGCTGGGAATGAGATATCAATAACGGACTTTGAAAAGCCCCAACATATTCCTGGGAATCTAGAAGGCCAGGCGCAAGCTCAGAAGAGACCTGAGAAGGCCCTAAGCTTTTACTTCTGGTTAACCTTAGAGACACTGTGCAAGCAAGAAGTGAAGGCTAATGTGGAAACGTAAACTGCCTGGCTCAGTGGTGAAGGCATGCCTCAGTACACATCAGTGCTGAAAGAAAAAAGCTGTCAACCAAAAATTCTATGTCCAGCGAAACTATCCTTCAAAAAAATGAAGGCAAAATTAAGACATTTAACAGCAGATCTCCCCTATGAGAAATACTAAAAGTAGTCCCTTCATGCTGAAATGAAAGGACACTGGACACTTGAACCCACGTGAAATAATAAAGAGTACCAGTAAAAATAGCTGCATAAGTAAATATAAAAGACAGTAAATGTATTTTTGTTTATAACTTTTTTCTCCTATTTAAAAGACAACTGAATGAAGCAATAACTATAAATCTGTGTTGACAGACACACAATGTATAAATATGTAATTTGTATGACATTAACCACACAAAGGAGAAAAATAATAAGGGTTATCGAACTGCTGCTGAGTCGATTCCAACTCATAACGACCCTACAGGACAGAGCAGAACTGCCCCACAGAGTTTCCAAGGAGTGGCTGGTAGATTTGAACTGCTGACCTTCTGGTTAGCAGCTGAGCTCTTAACCACTGCGCCACCAGGGCTCCTTAATAGAGTTACAGAAGAGCCAAATTTTTGTATATTATTAAATTTAAGTTTATACTAATCTGAACTAGACTGTTAAAATGTTAATTTTAATTCCCAGGGATGCCACTAATAACTCAAAAATACATAGACTAAAAAGAAAACATGACAAGGGAATTAAAATGGTACACTAGAAAATATTCTACCTAATACCAAAGACGACAGTAATGGAGAATAGAGGGAAAAAAAAGACAAGACATACAGAAAACATAGGAAATGGCCTACCTTACTCGTAATATAAATGTACTAAACTCTCCAATTAAAAGGCCGAGATTAGCAGAATGGCTTAAAAAAAACATGATGCAAATATATGCTATGAACAAGAAACACACTTTACATTCAAAGAAAGTAGACTGAAAGTAAAAGTATGGAAAAAATATATACCTTTCAAGGAGTAACCCAAGAAGAGCTGGAGTGGCTATACTAATATCAGACAAAACAGACTAGGACAAATATTGTTACTAGAGGCAAAAAGGACATTTTATAATAAGGATCAATATATCAAGAAGATATAATTATATACAAAGTGAACTTAACACAGAGCACCAAGATACATAAAGCAAAACCTGACAAGAATTCACGGCATAAACAATTTAACAGTGATAGCTGGAAACTTCAATACCCCACTTTCATTAATAGATAGAACAAGACAGAAAATCAGCAAGGAAAGAGAAGACTTAAACCCTATAAACCAAATAAACCTAACAGACATCTACAGAACACTGCATCCAACAATACCAGAATACATATACTTCTCAAGTGCACATGGAATATTCTCCCGTATACACCATATGACGTCATAAAACAAGTCTCAATAAATTTGAAAAGACTGAAATCATACAAACTACGTTCTTCAATCATGAGGAATGAAGACAGAAATCAGTAACAGAACAAAAATGGAATAATTTACATATATGTAGAAATTAAGCAACACGCTCAAATCACCAATAGGTCAAAGAAGAAGACATAAGTTAGAAAAATACTTTGAGATGACTGAAAACACAACATACAAAAATTTATGCCATTAAGTGAAAAGAGCACTTGAAAGGAAATTTATACCTGTAAACATACTGCCGTAAGTCGATTCCAACTCACAGCAACCCCACAGGACAGAGTAGAACTGCCCCATAGGGTTTCCAAAGCTGCAAACCTTTACAGACACAGACTGTCACATCTTTCTCCTACAGAGTGGCTAGTGGGTTTTAACTGCTGACCTTTCGGTTAGCAGCTAAGCGCTTTAACCACTGCCACCACCAGAGCTCCTTAACACTTATATTAAATAAGAAAAAAGATCTAAAATCAGTAACCTAACATTCCACCTTAAGAAACTAGGGAAAAAAAGAGCAAACAAAACTCAAAGCAAGTAAAAAAGAAATAAAGATTAGACTACAATTAAATAAAATAAAGAATTAATAAAACTACAAGCATGCATCACTTGACGTCCGTTCAGGCAACACCTGACCACATATATGTCCATGGTCCCATAAGGTTATCCCTACAAGAAAAAAGGACTCAGCGGATGTACTTTGCTAAGTAGGGAGATCCACTCTCTCACTACCTCTCTGGTCCCACAGCAGCCCCAGTCCTGTAGTGGCATGGGGAAGGGACCCCAGAACCCATCCATTGCTGCCTGTCCCACCACCCTGCCTCAGGCAGGGGCTGCCCAGATGCCCCTGGAGGCCCTGAGCGGGATGCCTGGCTGAGGCCGCTACCTCATGGCCTGGGTACCCTGCGAGTGATGCACACGCCCAAGGCCGTGGCTCTTCCTGCAGTGGTGGCAGCTGAGCAGCCCAGGCTGGGGTGGGCAGGGCTGGAAGAGTTTAAAGCCCATTAGGGGAGATAGGAAGGAAGGCAGGGAAAAAGGAAGGGAAGAGAACCAGCAGCATGGTGGGGTCAGAAGGAGGCGGTCTGGACCGTGGTGAGTGTGCGCCCTGATGGGGCCAGGCTCTCAGAGACTGAGTGGTAAAGGTGCAGGACCAATGGCAGGAAAATTTTCTTGCACTTCCTGGCAGTGGCAGCAGCAACTGCACACATCCCAGCCAGACCAGTGACCATTTTGCGTGCCTCTCTCCTGTATATAAGATGGTGTTCACACAACGACCAAATCACATAAAGTTCTATTTCACAGATGGTATCATGGACATTAAGCGGTGTATACCTGTGTAGAGAAAGATCAACAAAACCAGAAGTTGGTTCTTTGAAAATACCAACAAAATTGACAAACCTTGAGCTAGAATGACCAAGAAAAAAAGAGGTAAGACTCAAATTACTAAAATGAAAAATGAGCATGGGGACATTACCACCAACCTTACAGAAATAAAAAGGATTATAAGGGATTGTATGAACTGTATGCCTACAAATTAAAAAACCTAGATGAAAAGAACAAATTCCTACAAAGACACAAACGACCAAAACTGACTCAAGAAGAAACAAACAATCTGAATAGATCTATAATAAATAAAGGGATTGAGTTAGTAACCAAACAACTTCCCACAAAGAATAAATCCAGAGCCAGATGGCTTCACTGGTGAATTATACCAAAGACTTTAAAATAAATAAAAACCAAGTGATCACAAACTCTTCTGATAAACAAAAGAGAAGGTAACACTTCACAACTCAGCCGACAGGGTCAGTATTATCCTGATACCAAAAACCAGACAAAGACATCAGAAGAACAACAGACTAACATCTCTTACGAATACAGACGAAAAAGTTCTCACTACAATACTAGCAAACCGAATGTAGCAGCATATAAATAGGATTATACACCATGACCAAATGGCTGCTAACCAAAAGACTGGTGATTCAAGAGGTGCCTTGAAATAAAAGCCTGGCAATCTACTTCTGAAAAATCAGTCACTGAAAAACCTATGGAGCACAGTTCCACTGTGCACACATGGGGTTGCCATGAGTTAGAACTGACTCAGTTGCAACTGGTTTTGGTTTACGCATTTTTTAAGTACTGAACATACATATTTTATTTAAACTTCACCAAACCTCTAAAAAGGGGTACTATTTACAATTATTACAGTTGGGGAAAGTTAAGCTCAGATAGTTGGTCAAGGTCAGAACTAGTAAGCAGCACAGCAGGATTCATTCTCAGGTCATCTGCATCCAGAATCTATACTTTGTGTAAATTTATTATGAAATGAGCAAACTGAATATGCTGTTTGAAAACTGTGCCCTCTCCTCCCTATTTTGAGAATATACACACTTATAATACCACACAGTAGGTCCATGAACAAACAGGAAAAGGGAAGCAGGACCTTGCTCCAGCTTGTAGAGCCAAACAATTTGGAACACAGGAGGCAAGAGAACGTGACAAAACAATTTCAAAGGTGACAGCCAAGCCAACCTTGAAAAAGTGTAGTATTTATATAGGAAGTGCATATTAAACAGCTGTGTGACAGGAGAGTATTCCTTGCAGGACATCATCTAAATCAGTGACTTTAATTATCTAATACATATGGAATCTCAAGAAACACACCTAAAAGAACTCTGGGATGTATTTCTAGAGACCTTTTCTGGGTTAATGCAAATCCCTATTAATCTTTACTATTTATATCTATCCATCAACAGATGAATGGATAAACAAAATGTGGTATATACATACCATGGAATATTACTCATAAAGAGAAATGAAGTCCTGATTAACTCCACAGCACGGATGAACCCTGAAAACATTATATGACTCAAGACAGTCATCCCTGAGTGGCACAAATGGTTAAGTACTCAACTACTAACTGAAAGGTTGGTGGTTCAAAGCCACTTCTCAGAGACGCCTTGGAAGAAAGGCCTGGCAATCTGCTTCCAAAAGGTCACAGCTTTGAAAAACCTTATGGAGCAGTTCTACCCTACACACACAGGGTCGCCGTGAGTCCAAAGTAACTCAACAGCAACTGGTTTGGCTTGGTTTTGGATCTCAGACAGTAACTACTAACCACACGTGACTACTTAAATTTAATTAATATTAAATAAAATTTAAAATTCAGTTCCACAGTTACACTAGCCACATTTCAAGTGCTCAATATCCTATTTGGCTATTGCACTAGACAAATACAGAACATTTCCATCATCACCAAAGCTATACTGAACAGCACTGATCTACAGTATCTTCCCATTAGATTAAGTATACCTACTCAAAAAGGACAAGCACACTTTGGCACAATTTGTTCCTAGAAATACAGAATCAACACGGTTTTATCTATATTTTGATAAGATTCCACAGAAGAATCCTGATCAAAAGGGTAGAAATGCAGAACAGAATTTCAAATTTTCATGAATTCCAGACTTCCTGGAGCTATGAAGGTTAGATGAACCACTAAAACTACTGCCCTGAGGTAATCGTTAAACCTTAAAACAAAACAATTCCTGGAAATCTTCTTAACACCAAACAACAGTTTAGCTTAACCATTAAAAATAAAAGTCTGCCTTGAGATTATGCTGTTTTAATAACTATCTATATGGGATCAAACTGACAAAAGCAACTTGAAAGACTAGATAGGAACCTTAGGCTGCAGTGAATTTATGTTAATAGAGGAGGGACAACTCAGAAAAGGAGGGTGAGAACGGTTGCACAACTCCAAGAATGTAATCAATGTCACTAAATGGTACATGTAGAGACTGCTGAACTGGTCTATGTTTTGCTGTGTATATTCTCAACAACAATAGAAATAATTTTTTTTAAAAACCATTGTTGTTACGTGCTGTCCAGTCAGTTCCAACTCGTAGTGACCCTACATACAACAGAGTAAAACACTGCCCGGTCCTGCACCATCCTCATAATCGTTGTTACGCTTGAGCCAGTTTTATCTAAATCTCACAATTTCCTTTAATATTACCCAAATCAAAGGTTTACAGTTATACGTTTTCTGTTGAATTACAACAGTTTATGGTTTAAAAAGGACTCATCTACCATGAGATACTCTTTTAAACATGCTAGAACAGGTAAAGTAAAAAAAGACTGAAAATACCATGGGTTATGGATTGTGTCCCCCAAAAAATATGTGTTGTAAATCCTAGCCTCTATGCCTGTGGTTATAATCCTGTTTGGGAATGGGCTGTCTTTGTTAATAAGACAGGATTAATGTAGGGCATATCCTGAGTCAATCTCTTTTGAGATATGAGATTAAACAAGTAAGCTAGCAAGCAGAGATGGGGGAAGATTCATGCCAAGCCACATGGAGACCTCCAAGGGACCAGGCAACAAGCTGAGGAGACAAGGACCTTCTTTCAGAGCAACAGAGACAGAAAGCCTTCTCTTAGAATCGGCACCCTGAATTCAGACTTCTAGCCTCCCAAACTGTGAGAAAATAAACTTGTTTGTTAAAGCCACCCAATTTGTGGTATTTCTGTTATAGGAGCACTCGATAACTAAGACAGCATGGTTGGCAAGAATGTGAAGCAACTGGAACTCTCATACATTATCTGTGGGAGTATAAACTGGCACAACCGTTCTGGAGAACAGTTTGGTCATTTCTATATTTAAACATACACTTACCTTTTAACCCAGCAATTCTACTCCTAGGTATTTATCTAGAAGAAATGAAAATACATATCCACAAAACAACTTGCACAAGATGTTCATTTCTCAGGAGCCTTATTCATAATAGCCCCAAACTGGAAACCACTCAGGTGTCCAACAGGAAAATGGATAAACAAATTATGCTATAGTCATACAATGAAATACACTAGACAATAAAAAGAAACATTACCGATATAAACAATAACATGGATAAACCTCAAAAACATCAGGTTGAATAAAAGGAGACACGACAGTACGTATTACATGATTCCACTTATATGGTGTCTAAGAACAGGCAAAACTAATTTGTGGTCATGAAGTCAGAAAATGGCTATGATGAGATTAACTGGAAAGGGGGTAGAATGAGTTTTGAGGTGACGGAATTGTTCTATACCTTGCTTTTATGGTGGTGGTTATTTGAGTGCACAAATTGTCAAAATTCAAACTGACCACTTAAGAACCGTACATCCCCCTCAATAAAAAACTCAAGAATACGTTGTTGTTGTGCACCGTCGAGTCGATTCCAACTTGTGGCAACTCTGTATGACAAAGCAGAATTGCCTTACAGGGTTTCCAAGGCTGTAATCTTTACGGGAGCAGATTACCAGGTCTCTTCTCCCACTGAGTAGCTGGTGGGTTTGAACTGCCAACCTGCCAGCAGGCAAGCGCTTAACCATTATGCCAGCAGAGGTCCTCAAGAATATACTGGCAATGTTTTATTTCTTAAGTTGGGCAATGGATAAACTATTTGCTTTATGTTTCATAACTTTCATATATGCTACATGTATTAAGTGCAAAAAATATTTTATAATATTAACAAAAATTAAGTCGGTTTTATACCCAGACTGACTAAAATTTTGAAGTATACAATACCTAGAGTCTACAGGGATATGGAAAAAAACTCTTATACAATCCTGGCAGGACTGTAAACTGGCAGATTCACTTGCATAAAATTTGAAGATAGTATGCTAAATTACTCTACAATCCACTTCTAGGTACACACCCTAAAGAATCTTATACCGTACAAAAGGAAATATAAACATGAATATTCACCAAAATACTGATTGTAATAGCAAAAAATTAGAACAGACCTAAACAATCACCAGTAGAAAGATGGATAAATACTGTATATGTTTACGTAAAAGATTACTACACAGCAATTAAAATGTATTAATTAGACCTACACATATCAAAATTGACACAGTATAAATATAATGATAACAACATGTTATCAGGAAGGACTAGTCCCTGGAAAACGACATCATGCTTGGCAAAGTAGACAGTGAGTGAAAAAGAGGAAGACCCTCAATGAGATAGGCTGACAGAGTGGCTGCAACAATGGGCTCAAACATAACAATGACTGTGAGGATGGTGTAGGACCAGGCAGCGTTTCGTCATGTTGTACACAGGATCCTCGCTATGAGTCAGAACCAACTCAGTGGCACCTAATAACAAAAAAAAACTATAATGATACATGGGTAAAAAAGCAAATACCTGAAAGATAAATGTTATACTATTTATGCAACGTCTTAAAACACAGTTAAGACGGGCATGAGGAGTCTTCTTGGGTGTTGTTAATATTCTATTTCTTGACCTTAGCTGTAGTTACATGGGTAAGCTTGCTTTGGAATAATTCATTCAGTTGCACAGTTTAGTTGCGCACTTGACTGAATGTATTTTTTTTCTTTTTTATTGTGCTTTAAGCGAAAGTTTACAGAGCAAATTAGTTTCTTATTAAACAAAAGACAAATTGTTTTTTGACACTGGTTGCCAGCCCCACAATGTGTCAACACTCTTCCCTTCTACACCGTGGGTTCCCCATTTCCACTGTTCCAGCTTTCCTGTCTCCTCCTGCCTTCTCTTCCTTGCCCCTGGGCTGGTGTGCCCATTTAATGTCATATACATGGTTGAATTACATGTACTACTATTTTATACGCCTGTCTAATCTTTGGCTGAAGGATGAATCTCAGAAGCGACTTCAGTACTGGGTTAAAAGTGTGTCCGGGGGCCATACTCTCAGGATTCCTCCAGTCTCTGTTAGACCAATTTAAGTCTGGTCTTTTTTTCTGTGAGTTTGAATTTTGTTTCATGTTTTTCTCCAGCTCTGTCCAGGACCCACTATTGTGATCCCTGTCAGAGCAGTCAGTGGTGGTAGCTGGGCACCATCTAGTTGCACTGGACTCAGTCTGGTGGAGACTGTGGTAGCTGTGGTGCATTAGTCCTTTGGACTAATCTTTCCCTTGTGTCTATGGTTTTCTTCATTCTCCTTGCTCTAGATGGGTTGGGACCAGCAGACATATCTCAGATGGAAGCTCACAAGCTTTTAAGACCCCAGATGCTCCTCATCAAAGCAGGATATAGAACATTTTTTTAATAAATGATGTTATGCCAATTGAGCTAGATGTCCCCTGAGACCATGTTCCCAGCCCTCAGCCCAGTAACTCAGTCCCTCAGGAGTCTGGATATTCTTATGAAGCTTCTATGACTTTGCCTTGGTCAAATTGCGCTCACTTCCCCAGTATTGTTCACTGCCTTATCCTTCACCAAAATTGCCACTTATCTAGTGTCTAGTGATTTCCCCTCCCCACCCCTCCACCCTCCCAAGTAACCATCAAAGATTGTTTCTTTCTGTGTGTAAACCTTTTCATGAGTTTTTATAATAGTGGTCTCACACAGTACTTGTCCTTTTGTGATCTGACTTATTTCACTCAGCATAATGCCCTCCAGATTCATCCATATTGTGAGATGTTTCACAGATTCATCACTGCTCTTTATTGTTTTGTAATATTCCATTGTGTGTATGTAACATAGTTTTGTTTATTCATTCATCTGTTGATGGGCACTTAGGTTGTTTCCATCTCTTTGCTATTGTGAATAATGCTGCAACGAACATGGGTGTGCATATGTCTATTCGTCTAACACCTCTCACTTCTCTAGGATATATTCCTAGGAGTGAGACTGCTGGATCATATGGTATTTCTATTTCTAGCTTTTTAAGGAAGCACCGTATCGTTTTCCAAAATGGTTGTAGCATTTTGCATTCCCATCAGCAATGCATAAGAGTTCCAGTCCCCCCTCAGCCTTTCCAACATTTGCTATGTTCTGGGGGTTTTTTGTTTTTTTTTTTAAATTAGTGCCAGTAATGTCAGGGTGAGATAGTATGTCAATGTAGTTCTGATCTGCATTTCTTTAATGGCTAGTGATAGCAAGCATTTCCTCATGTGTCTGTTAGCCGCCTGAGTGTCTTCTTTGGTGAAGTGTCTGTTCATATCCTTTGCCCATTTTTTAATTGGATTATTTGACTTTTTGTTGTGGAGATGGTAGATTTTCCTACAGATTTTAAAGATTAGACCTTTGTCGGATATGCCATGGCTGAAAATTTTTCCCCAGTCCGCAGGTTCTCTTTATACTCTTTTGGTGAAGTCTTCTGATGAGCTGAATGTATTTTTTATTTAATTAAAAAGGCAACACACACACACACCCTAACGGATTCAATGCAATTTCAATTAAAACCCCAGTAGAGTTGTGTGTCTGTGTGTGTGTGCATGCATACATGCACACATGTACCTGCACAAGTGGGTACTAACAAACTAAATCCATAACTTATATAGAAACACAAAGCCAATAAAAGCCAAGAATCAAAATGACAAAGCTAGAGGGCTTCACTACCAAATATCAAAGCCTATTACAAGCCTGTAGAAACTAAGACATGAGGACAGATAAGTACATCTGTGGAAGAAAACAGATTTGCATGTATATACAGACACCTGATTTATGAAAAAAGTGACACTGCAGTGCAAAGGGAAAGAACTTTTTCTAAACTGGCACTGGGTCAACTGGCTTTTCACACAGAACGAAATGAATCTTGATCCTCTCTCTACCTTACACCATATACAAAATTAATTCTGGATGGGTTGCAAATCTAAACACGAAAGGTAAAACAAAAAGTTCTTGGAATGAAACACAGATACCTTCATGACTTGGAATAAACAAACATTTCTTAAACAGAACACAAAGTAGAGGCGGGAACAAGATGGCGGAGTATTCAGATGCTTCCTGTGGTCCCTCTTACAACAAAGACCTGAAAAAGCAAGTGACTCGATTATATATGACAAGCTAGGGGCCCTGAACTTCAAAGGCAAACTTGAGGAACTGGACTGAGTGGCAGGGGGAGGGACAGACAGTTCAGAAGCAGCAAGGAGCCGCCAGACCTGACCCAGCGGGAGCCAAAGCCCTTCAGGCTGGATCAGCTTGCATGCGCGGTGAGGCAAGCAGTGGCGCTTGGGAGTCATCTTCCACACTGGGAGAGAGCCAGCAGCAGAGAGTCTACTCGGGCAGCCAGAACCAGTGAAAAGCGCCCTCAGTCAGCAAAAGATAAGTACTTGCATCTGGCCTACCACGCAGATCAAAAAACACCCCCTTTCGGGAAAAATCTCTCTCCCATTTACATCCCCACTTCCTGCTCTGCACCAGGTCCAGGACGGCTTCAGTGACTGCCGAGTCCCCTGGGCTGGAAGTAGGACCTGTAACGCGCCCTGAGCCATTCTCCTGGCCTTGGAGGGGAACAAATTAACAAACAGGAAAAAAATAATCTGTCGGCTCCCCTAAGCCAGGAACACAGGGTAGGCACAGCTCCTTCGCCTAGGCACAGGCATAAGAGGTCCACGGACTTTGAGCACCTTTCACCCCTGCACAGACCTGTGTGGGCCCATTTCAACAGCACAGGCCCTCACTACCACACTACAACAGGGTATATACCTGAATTCTAACTCCAACTGTTTCAGCTGTGAAGGGTTTGTGATATCTGACACTGCTCTGCCTGTTAAGCAGGGTCCTCACCTATCCACATCAGGGGCCTGAGGACTGGTGGCTCCACCCATGCCACCTAGCCACCCATGACAGGGGTCCTAGAATAAGTGGTGACCCCCCAGTCCTCACAGCCAACAGCACTGGGTGCTCACAGTCTGGCTGCAAAACCCACCCACCTACGCTCTCTAGGAAACAGTGACACGCTTTCCTCCCAGACACTCAGGCAGCAGTCAGCCCCCTGCCTTGCTCAGCACGTAACCCTCTACTGCAGCCAAATACCTGTGCCTACACCAATCACTCATGTCTGTCTAGGACTGCAGGTGAGAGCCTGCATAACACGCTTGGTGACCGACTACCTGGACACCTGAGCTGAATCCATACAAGTAAAATAAACAGACTCCTGAGCTCACATATTTAGTAACGGATCTAACCACCTGGTGACAGAACATTAGAGCTTCAATGGAGCCAATAATCAAACTAGTTCACACGAGCAGCCTATTTGGGCATATCAAAACAAAACAAGAAGCTAAGACACAGTGAGTAAACATAAAATAAATGTAATAACTTACTGATGACTCGGAGACAACAGTCAATATCAAATCATATAAAGAGGCAGACCATGATGGCTTCATCAAGCTCCCAAAATAAAGAATCTACAATTTTTCTGGAGGAAGATAAATTCTTGGAATTATCGGAGATGGAATATGAAAGACTGATACATAGAACTCTTCAAGAGATCAGAAAGGAGATCATGCAAAACGCAGACCAAGCTAAGGAACACACATACAAAGCAACAGAGGATCTTAAAAAGGATATTCAAGAACATAATGACAAATTTAACAGGCTGCAAGAATCCAGAGACAGGAATCAGAAATCCAGAAGATTAACAATAAAATTTCAAAATTAGACAACTCAACAGAAAATCACAGAAGCAGAACTGAGGAAACAACAGTCAGAATAAGTGAGACTGAAGATAAAGCACTGGAAACCAACTTGTTTGAGGAAAAATCAGGTAAAAGGATTTAAAAAAATGAAGAAACCCTAAGAATTATGTGGGGCTCTATCAAGAGGAATAACCTACAAGTGATCGGAGTACCAGAACAGGGGGGATAATAGAAAATACAGAGAGAATTGCTGAAGATTTGTTGGAAGAAAACTTCCTTGATTATCATGAAAGATGAGATGATACCTATGTAAGATGCTCATTGAACCCCACATAAGGAACATCCCAAAAGAAAGTCACCAAGACATATTACAATCAAACTTGTCAAAACCAAAGATAAAGAGAGAATTTTAAGAGTGGCTAGGAATAAACAAAAAGTCTTCTACAAAGGACAGTCAATAAGACTAAGCTCATACTACTCAGCAAAAATCATGCCGGCAAGCAGGCAATGGGATGACACATATAAAGCCTTGAAGGAAAAAAACTGCCAGCCAAGAATTATGTATCCAGCAAAACTATCTCTCAAATATGATGGCGAAATTAGAGCATTTCCAGATAAACAGAAGTTTAGGGAATCTGCAAAAACCAAATCAAAATTACATGAAATACTAAAGGGAGTATTCCAATTAGAAAATCAGTAACATCAGATAACAACCCAAGACTAGAACACAGGACAGAGGAACCAGTTATCAACCGAGACAGGGAAGTCACAAAAATAAACCAAAGCCAAAACACTGAAAACAGGAAAACAGAAATGTCAATATGTAAAAGATGACAACATTAAAACAAAAAAGAGGGACTAAAAATGTAGACATAGATTTTTCATATGGAGAGGAAGTCAAGGCAATATAAAAAAATAAAAGACTGGTTTAAACTTAGAAAAATAGGGATAAATATTAAGGTAACCACAAAGGAAACTAACAATCCTAAACAATTAAAAAGAAAAAAATAAAGACTCAGCAAATACAAAATAACAACAATGAGAAAGATGAAAAGAAAATACATACAAACTACTCAGCATAGACAATTAAGTGGAACAAAGAAACTGTCAACAACACACACAAAAAGACATCAAAACAACAGCACTAAACTCGTACCTATCCATAATTATGCTGAACGTAAATGGACTAAATGCACCAATAAAGAGACAAAGAGTGGCAGACTGGATTAATAAAAACATGATCCATCTATAAGCTGCCTACAAGAGACGCATCTTAGACTTAAAGACACAAACTAAAAGTCAAAGGATGCGGAAAAAATGTATCAAGTAAACAACACTCAAAAAAGAGCAGAAGTGGCAATATTAATCTCTGACAAAATAGACAAAGTAAAATCCACTACAAAGGATAAGGAAGGACATTACATAATGATTAAAGGGTCAATACACCAGGAGGATGTAACTATAATAAATATTTACACACCCAACGACAGGGCTCCAAAATACATAAAACAAACTCTAACAGCATTGAAAAGAGAGAGAGACAGCTCCACAACAGCAGTAGGAGACTTCAACACATCACTTTTGTGAAGGACAGAACATCCAGAAAGAAGCTCAACAAAGACAGGGAAGAGCTAAACGCTACAATCAACCAACTTGATCTGATGGACATACACTGATTAACACTCCACCCAACAGCAGCCAAGTATACTTTCTTTTCCAATGCACATGGAACATTCTCCAGAACAGAACACATATTATGCCATAAAACAAGCCTTAACAGAATCCAAAGCATCGAAATATTACAAACCATCTTTTCTAACCATAAAGCCATGAAAGTAGAAATCAGTAACAGAAAAAGGAAAAAAAAAAAATCAAACACATGGAAACTGAACAACACCTTACTCAAAAACTGCTGGGCTATAAAAGAAATTAAGGATGGAATAAAGAAATTCATAGAATCAAATGAGAATGAAAAACACATCCTACGAGAACCTTTGGGACACAGCAAAAGCGGTGCTCAGAGGTCAGTTCATAGCAATAAAATGCACACATCCAAAAACAAAGGACCAAAATCAAAATATTAACCCTACAACTCAAACAAGTACAAAGACAGCAGCAAAAGAAGCCCTCAGGCACCACAAGAAAGGAAACAATGAGAATTAAAGCAGAATTAAATGAAATAGAGAAAAGAAACACAATTGAAAGAATTAACAGGACCAAAAGCTGGTTCTTTGAAAAGGTCAACAAAATCGATAAACCATCAGTCAAACTGACAAAAGAAAAACAGAAGAGGAAGCAAATAACCCAAATAAGAAATGAGATGGGGAATATCACAACAGACCCAACTGAAATTAAAAGAATCATAACAGATCACAACAGAGGGTTCTGGACAGAGCTGGAGAAGGATGTAGAGCATAATTCTAACTC
>NW_004443945.1:4925751-4985678 GCF_000243295.1 Trichechus manatus latirostris
CAAAAATCCTCAACAAAATTCTAGCCAACAGAACTCAGCAACTTATCAAAATAATAATTCACCACGATCAAGTGGGCTTTATACTAGGTATGCAGGGATGGTTCAACATTAGAAAAACAATCAATCCATCACGTATATAAAAGACAAGAACCACACTATCTTGTCAATCGATGCAGAAAAGGCATTTGACAAAGTCCAACACCCGTTGATGACAAAAACTCTCAATGAACTAGGAACAGAAGGGAAATTCCTCAACATAATAAGGGCCAGCAGCCAACGTCATCCTAAATAGAGAGTTTGAAAGCATTCCCCTTGAGAACAGGAACCAGACAAGGATGCCCATTATCACCACCCTCGCCACAGTAATTTGGCTAGAGAAAGAAATAGAGGGCATGCAAATTGGTAAGAAAGAAGTCAAAGTATCTCTATTTGCAGATGATATGATCTTATACACAGAAAACCCCGAAGAATCCACAAGAAAACTACTAGAACTAACAGAAGACTTCAGCAAAGTATCAGGATACAAGATAAACATACAAAAATCAGTTGGATTCCTCTACACCAACAAAGAGAACCTTGAAAAGGAAATCAATATCATTTACAATACCTTCAAGAAGATCAAATACTTCGGAATAAATCTAATCAGAAACGTAAAAGACCTATGCAAAGAAAACTACAAGACACTACTGCAAGAAACCAAAAGACACCTACCTAAATGGAAAAACATACCTTGCTCATGGACAGGTAGACTCAACATTGTGAAAATGTCAATTCTACCCAAAGCGATATACAGATACAATGCAATCCTGATCCAAATTCCAATGGCATTTTTTAATGACATGGAGAAACAAATCACCAACTTCATGTGGAAAGGGAAGAGGCCTCGGATAAGTAAAGCATTACTGGAGAAGAACAACAAAGTGGGAGGTCTCACACTACCTGATTTTGGAACCTATTATACTGCCACTATAGTAAAAACAGCCTGGTACTAGTACAACAACAGATATGTAAACCATGGAACAGAACTGATAATCCAGATGTAAATTCATCCACCTATGAGCAGCTGATATTTGACAAAGGCCTAAAGTCCATTAATTGGGGAAAAGACAGTCTCTTTAACAAATGGTGCTGGCATAACTGGATATCCATCTGCAAAAAAACTGAAACAAGACCCATACCTCACACCATGCGCCAAAACTAACTCAAAATGGATCAAAGACGTAAATATAAAATCAAAAATGACAAAGACCATGGAAGAAAAAATAGGGACAACGCTAGGAGCCCTAATACATGGCATAAACAGAATACGAACCATAAGTAACAATGCACAAGCACCAGAACAAGACTAGATAAATGGGAGCTCCTAAAAATCAAACACTTACGCTCATCAAAAGACTTCAGCAAAAGAGTCAAAAGACAACCAACAGACTGGGAAAAAAATTTTGGCTATGACAAATCCAATCAGTGTCTAATCTCTAAAATCTGCAAGATACTGCAAAACCTCATCAACAAAAAGACAATCCAGTTTAAAAATGGGCAAAGGATGTGAACAGGCACTTCGCCAAAGAAGATATTCAGGTGGCTAACAGACACATAAAGAAATGCTCACAATCATTAGCCATTGGAGAAATGCAGATCAAAACTACAATGAGATATCATCTTACCCCAACAAGGCTAGCACTATCCAAAAAACACAAAATAATAAATGCTGGAGAGGCTGTGGAGAGACTGGAACACTTACACACTGTTGGTGGGAATGTAAAATGGTACAACCACTTTGGAAATCAATTTGGTGCTTCCTTAAAAAGCTAGAAATAGAAGTACCATACAATCCAGCAATCCTGCTCCTTGGAATGTATCCTCGAGAAATAAAAGCCGTCACACAAACAGATATACGCACACTCACGTTCACTGCAGCACAGTTCACAATAGCAAAAAGATGCGAACAACCTAAGTGCCCATCAACGGATGAATGGATAAACAAATTATGGTATATCACACAGTGGAATACTATGTAACGATAAAAAACTGATGAATCCATGAAACATCTTATAACATGGACGAATCTGGAAGGCATTATGCTGAGTGAATTTAGTCAGTTGCAAAGACAAATATTTTGTGAGACTACTACTATAAGAATTCAAGAAAAAGTTTAAACAGAAGAAAACATTCTTTGATGGTTATGAGGGTGGGGAGGAAGGGAGAAGGGTATTCACTAACTAGACAATAGACAAGAATTATCTTAGATGAAAGAAAGGACAGCATATACTACATGGGAAGTCAACACAACTGGACTAAACCAAAGCTAAGAAGTTTCCTGAATACAACCAAACAGTTCAAGGGACAGAGTAGCAAGGGTGAGGGTCTGCGAACCATGCTTTCAGGGGATATCTAGGTCAATTTGCATAACAAAGTTTATTAAGAAAACGTTCTGCATCCTAGTTTCATGAGTGGTGTCTGGGGTCTTAAAAGGTAGCAAGCGGCTATCTAAGATGCACATTCACTGGTCCCAACCCACCTGGAGTAAAGGAGAATGAAGAACACCAAAGACACAAGGAAAGTATTAGCCCGAGAGACAGAAAAGGCCACATAAACCAAAGACTGCATCAGCCTGAGACCAGAAGAACTAGATGGTACCCGGCTACCACCAATGACCACCCTGACAGGGAACACAACAGAGAATCCTTGACAGAACAGGAGAAAAGTGGGTTGCAGAACTCAACTTCTAGTAAAAAGACCAGACTCTTAAGGGTTTGACTGAAACTGGAGGGGCCCTGGAGGACATGGCCCCCAGACTCTGTTAGCCCAAAACTAAAACCTATGGGATATAAAATGATAGTTGTGAAGAGTGTGCAGCTTAGCTCAAGTAGATATATGAAACTAAACGTGCAATTCCTGTCCAGAGGTGAGATGAGAAGGTAGAGAGGGTCAGAAGCTGGTTGAATGGACACAGGAAATCTGGGGTAGAAAGGAGGAGTGTGCTGTCACAGTATAGGGAGAGCAATTAGGGTCACAGAACAATGTATGTATAAATTTTTTATGGGAGACTAACTTCAACTGTAAACTTTCACTTAAAGTACAATAAAATAAAATAACTAGTCTGCTCTGTAAACCTTCATCTAACGTACAATAAAAAATATTAAAAAAATGCAAAGCATTAACAATAATGGGAAAAAGCCAATAAACTGGATTTCATAAAATTAAATTTCTGTTATCCCAAAGATACCCGTTAAGAGTTGTAAAGGCAAGAAGTTTTAAAGAAGAACAATGTGGCCATCAGGATTGGAAGAAGACTCGTTTACAACCTGCGAAATGCAGATTACACAACCTTGCTTGCTGAAAGCGAAGACGACTTGAAGTACTTACTGATGAAGATCAAAGACTACAGCCTTCAGTATGGACTGTACCGCAACATAAAACAAAAATCTTCACAACTGGACCAATAAACAACATCATGATAAACAGAGAAAATAATGAAGTTGTCAAGGATTTCATTTTACTTGGATCCACAATCAATGCCCATGGACGCAGGAGTCAAAAAATCAAACAACGTATTGCACTGGGCAAATCTGCTCAAAAGACCTCTTTAACGTGTTGAAAAGCAAACATGTCACTTTGAGGACTAAGGCGCGCCTGAGGTAAGCCTTGGTGTTTTCAATCGCCTCATATGCATGCAAAAGTTGGACAATGAATAAGGAAGACCAAAGAAGAACTGACGCCTTTGAATTACAATGTTGGGGAACGATACTGAATATACCATAGACTGTCAGAAGAACGAACAAATCTGTCTTGCAAAAAGTACAGCCAGAATGCTTCTTAGAAACAAGGATGGTGAGACTTTGTCTCTCATACTTTGGATGTGTTATCAGGAGGGACCAGTCCCTGGAGAAGGGCATCATGCTCAGTAAAGTAGAGGGTCAGCGAAAAAAAGGAAGACCTTCAACAAGATGGAGTGACATGGTGGCTACAACAATGGGCTCAAGCATAACGATTGTGAGGATGGCGCAGGACATGGCAGTGTTTCGTTCTGTTGTAAACAGGGTCTCTATGAGTTGGAACCGACTTGACGGCACGTAACAACAACAACAAAGGCAAGCCACAGATTGGGAGAAAATACTTGTAATACATATTATCAGATACAGAACCTATATCCAGAATACATTAAAAAAAGAAAAACCCTGCTACAAGTAAACAAGAAAAAGGGAAATAATTCTAAATGAAAATGGTTATAAGACCTGAAGAGGCACTTTAGAAAAGGACAGCCAAAGATCAATAAACATATGAAAAGGTTCTCAACTTCATTAGTTATGAGGAAAATGCAAACTGAAACCACAATATAGAGATACCATTATACACTCACCAAGATGGTTAAAATGAAAAAGACAATACCAATTGTTGGTGATGATGTGGTACTGCTCACACTATCATACACTGCTGAGAATGTAAACTGGTGCAACCACTGTGAAAACTGTTTGACAGCTGAATATATGTGCACCCTATGACCAAACAATTCATCTCCTAGGAATGTACCCAAGAGAAATTAATACATGGGTTCACCAAAAGACATGTTCACAAACACGCTATTCATAATGGCACCAAACTGGAAAGTACCCAAATGCCCATTAACAGTAAAATGAATAAACATTTGTACATTCACACAACAGAATACTGTACAGCAATGGGAACAAATGATCCAAAATTACTCACTGCAATATGGATGAATCTCATAGCTGAAAAGTACATATTTATGACTCCATTTATATAAGTTAAAAAACAAACTAATCTATGCAATTGAAAGTCCGTATGGTGGCTACCGTTTGGGACTTCAGAAACTGAAGTGTTACAAGGGAACTTCTAGGCTGTTATCAATTTTTGCCTTAGATATGAGTGGCTATACAAAGTATGCTCAGCATGTGAAAATTTACTGATTTGTGTACTGTTCTGTATGTATGTTACACTTCGATAAAAAGTTAAATCTTTACCATTTAACTGTTAAAGCCATACATTAAGGATCCGCAACAATTTATTTTGTGAGAAATCAGACTTCCTGAGAGAAATTTCAGTCAACCCTAATGTATTAAACTTTGTTTCACAAGAGCTTTTCAGATAATTCAGTGATAATACTGTTTGTAATCCTCCAGAATAAAAAAGGAAACCATCTCAGTCAGAAATCCAATATGGGGCTACAACTGTACAACTCTTTGGTACTACATTAAAAGTCAGCAGTCCATTTAGATCTGGGTGCTGGTTACATGGTTGTGTTAAGTTTGTGAAAATATGAACCCTTCACTTACGATATAAACTTTTCTGTATGTGTATTATACCTCAACAAAAAAATTTTAGATCAGCAATCAGTCCCCAACCCTGTTACTTTGAACTACTTTTGACTAATCCATCCTGTTTCTTAACCTCCAAGATATTTTTAACTATTTACTGAGAAGTCTCATCCCAGTGAGTTAATATGAAACTTTTTTCCTCCAGTCACTCCCTCAGCCATGCTATGTATTAAATCTCCCTATCCCTTTAGTAGTTATGATGTCCCTTAATGATGTCTTATTAGTTTTCACACCTTCACAAGCACTGTTACGAAAACCCAGTTCATTAACACTTTAACTGCATGTCCAGTTTACAGCTCATTTTCTTACATCCCCACAGCTCAACAGATTTGCGTCTTAAAGGACTAAAGAGTGTGGGAAAAGTCCTCTAGGTGGCAGGCATCCTCTCCTGAGGAGCGTGTACATCCTCACGACACAGGTGCCTGGGGAAGAGATCCAGCTCTGGGCTGACCTTTCCAGTCCCACCTCAGCTCCTACCACCCAGCAAGGGCCTTCTTGGTGGCGTACTAGCCAAAAAGCTCAAGCCTAGGCCCCTTCTGCAGAACCCTCCTGCACTACAAGAAGTCACAACTTCCTTGTGTATCAACTGGTGGGAATTCAGACAGCTCCACAACCACCCTCCTTTCCAACACTACCACATCTCCCAATTTCTCTTTCTGCTCTACTCAGTCAGGAAAAGAGAGTAAGTCTGCTGACCAAGTAAGGGTTCAACCTTGCTTTCTTTCTTAGAAGTACCCTCAATCTATACAAATGATTTACTCAGAAGACACTTGGAAGCCAAGTCCTTGTTTTGCTTGAAAGGAGAAAGCTGTATCCCATTCCACTCTTCTCCACTGACGGGGAGGGAATCACTTTAAATGCTATGCTCCTATGTGGTCTTCTGCTTATAATGACCACAGAAGGGCTGAGATGTTTATGGCAGCTCTGTGGTGTCTTGCCTGGTAAGAGAGAATTATCTGACCCCAACACAGGTCACTTAACATCTCTTGATCCTCAACTTTGGGCCCTAATGGAGCCCTGGTGGCACAGTGGTTAAGAGCCTGGCTACTAACCAAAAGGTGAGCAGTTCAAATCCACCAGTCACTCCTTGGAAACGCTATGGGGCAGTTCTACTCTGTCCTACAGGGTTGCTATGAGTTGGAATCAACTCAACAGCATCAGGTTTTTGGGCCCCAATGGCCAACTCTGAGATAACAGAAACAATATGCTCAACATCCAGTTAGAATGAAACAATTTTAATGATCTTCAAAGCCTATTTGAAATGGTGCTCCATCCAAAAGCGTTTCCTAATTCCCTAACCAGTGCAACTTTTCTCTCCTTTGACCCTATCGCACTTTTCCAATGATGCCATATAATAAGTCAAATGAGTGTGTATTTCTGTCACCACTCACTACACTACATACCATGCAATAAAATGTTTTGTCATACCTACAACACAGTCTTGCATGTGACTGTTTACATTTGTTCAAATGAAAAAAACTGGTAACTATTGCAAAGTACAGAACAAGTTAATTGTGCAATTTTAATACTAATGAGAGAGAACGAAATGTGATCAAAATATTAGCAAGACATTAGTAAAAATATCTTTTCCTTATGCCAGAGCCCAGCAAGAAAATAAACAGGATCTATGCAAACAGTAATGTGAACCACTGTGCTAGGATATACCATTTTTTAATTTTTAATTACAAAATATGCTTGTTAATAGAAGAACTAATGGGAAAAAGCACACAAAAAATTACCCATAACTCCTTTATTGTCACACTTAAGTCTATTCTAGTCTTTTTCTATACACATATACATAACTTAAGGCCATACTGTTTTGTACTGTGCTTTTTTCACTTCAGACACTGTGGTTATCTTCCTATATCATTAGCCTTCTAAAAATATATTTAATGGTTGCAGAAACAATTTATTTAATCTTCTATTGTTGCCAAATTATGCCTATTTATAAAGCTGTGATAAACAATTGTGCTTTATGTTTTCACAATTGTGTTTATTTTCTTAGGTGACAAAATTACTTTGACCAGAAGCTACAAGTTCAGATTATTTCCTAAGGCTCTTCATTGAAAATACAGACCCAGGTTTCCTTCCTCATTAATCACAAGGTTGGTGTTCTGCTAGCCTAGACTATCAGAAGTTCTTGCTAAGGAAATCCAGGAAAGATGCTCTCTGCTGTAGACCAGACAGCTCCATTTGACCACTCAAAACTAAGGGTCCACACAGCCCTGAGCTGACATCTCAGGTGGAGGGTGGGAGGAGGGCTGACCACACAGTAGCGGCTAGGTGTGTGTGAAGGGCTCAGAACATCAGTTACCTTGGCAGGAACCTTTGCTACAATTCCCTGAGGTCCCTTACAACTGAAGAACTGCTTTCTCTGAGCCCCAAAAGAGCACTGTGAGGCAGGCTGCGCAGGTACCATTCTGTCCTACAGCTGGGAAAACCAAGGTCTTCATCTAACGGCCCAAGGTCAAGCTTAGGACCCAGGTTTCCCAACTTCTTCGAGGCACTCATCCCACTGTACCTCTTAGGATGTGTGCCCTGAGAAGGGTCTGAAGAGGCTGAGAAGTCTATACCTCATAGTCTGACCAGCTACTGACTTTGGCCACAGAGCAATGGTAATGCCCCTCACCAGGGCCTGGCATCTTCCCACTGAGGCCAACAGCTTCCTGGCCAATTGCAAACTTACATTCCTCAAAGCGCCTCTCTCACCAATCATGAGTCTTTCCCTGTAGACAACAACCTAGCAGTGGCTGAAAAATGCTTTCCAGTAAACTAGGAAAGTTTCCAGTATGTATAAAGCAACCAATGGAAAAATTGCATTGATTGTCATTCTTAATGGACTATAATCCATGCAACTTTCTCAAAGAAGAAAAGTAGAACATGTAGAACCAAGCAGATTCCCTGAATTTTTAATTCAGTATAAGCTACAGGAGCAAAAGGGTTAGCTCATGAATTACTCCAATTAACAGAAAATATTACAGACGTGTTTTTTCGGAAGTTAGAAGAGACAAGAACACCCCCATCCCCCACCCCCCACACACATCTGCATGCCCTTCTCTCATTTGCCCTCCTATACAAGTTAATAGAAACAAATTCTACAGATGCCACCAGTCAGTTGCCCTGTTAATGAGCCTCTCCCTTAAATATTTAGCTACTTAATGTTCAGATACTCTTCCAATCTTTGGGGGGATTATTTCCAAGGCCTAGTTAAAAAAATAAATCTAACAATTTATAACTAAAAAACAGCAATTACTAGTACTTGTTCTGAAAAGCCCCATTGTTGCAACAATTTTTTTCACGGTCCACTTAAAAGATTAAAAATATATTCACTTTCATCTAAAATAACTCAAAAAACATTCCATCAATGTTCTTAAAACATGCTGCAGTACCTACAAAGGATTATGAAACTGTTAGGACATCCAAATCTCCCTGGGAAGAGTCATCTTCAGGGGATGCGGCCCTCTCCCCCCCCAATTCTGTGAAGTATCCTATATTCCATAGAAACTAAATGCTTGCTGACTTCCACTCACGTTTAAAAGCAATTAAAACATTCAAGAACTGCATGTCCAATACAGTAGCCATTAGTCACATGTGACTACTGACGCTTGAAATGTAACTAGTCTGAACTGAGATGTGCTACACATGTAAAATACAGATTTTGAAGTCTTACTACTAACAAAAAATTAATTACCTTATTAATAATCTTTATATTGAATGTATGTTTACATGGTAACATTCTGAATATGTTAGGTTAAATAAAAAATTAATTTCACTTGTTTCTTTTTCTTCTTTAATTGGCTAGCAGAAAATTAAAATAACATGGGGCTCACTTTATATTTCTATATATAAACAGTCCTGTTACATTTGACTTATTCTTTTTTACCCAATCTTCCTGTATATCATAAAATATTTCTATATTCTAATCAAAGGCAATCTTTACCCACAGAGGGACTCAATCTACAAAGTAAACCACAAACGGGGCAAGTCTTGACTCAGGGTCATACTTCACAGACTTCATAAAGCACCAGCTCTGTATACAAGCCTTGTGCAGCCAAGTCTGCACATCTAAATCACCTGGCAAATGCTCATGAATTCCTCGATTTATGGGTGTAGTGCAGACTCTAGTGAAATCCAGAGAATTATCCAATATGGTATTCATCCTTCGAAAGATACTGGCATTGCTACACGTGGAGAGCGCAGGTGCTTCCTGGTTGTCCCAGCAATCTTTGATCCTTCCCGTTTCTTCTTCCTAGACACAGAAAAGGTATTTAGGCTTTCTACATTCCTTTGCGATAAATACAGAGATTCTAACAGCCCTTTTCTGCCAACCTAACATCATGGGTTAGAGTTAACAAGGACTTAAGTTTTTTTTCATATAATACATTAAAATACTTAATGAGTGTTTACTATAAGCAAGGGACCCTGAGAAAACTTTAAGAGGGGAAAATACTAAAATATAAAGATATTACCTCAGTAACCTAATCTAATGAGACACGTAGAGGAATCAGCATGGGAGGCAGAAGCAGCATGAGCTTTAGAACCAGATAGACCTGGGTTCCAATTTTGGTTCTGATCCACACAACGGAACATTATTTGGCAATAAAAAGGAATGCTACAATATGTATAAACCTCAAAAACATTATGCTAAGAAGCCAGTCACAAAACATCACATATTGTATGAGCCCATTAAATAAAATGTCCAAAATAGGCAAATCTAAAGTAGATTAATGGTGAGAAGGATTTGGGGAGGGAGGGGGGCTGTGGGATGGTGGCTAACGGGTCTAAGATTTCTTTTGGGGATGATGAAAATATTCTGAAATTAGATTACAGTCATGGCTGTACAACTCTGTAAATATTCTAGAAACCACTGAATTATATAATGAGGTGAACTTTATGGTATGTAAATTCTATCTCAATAAAGCTGTTAAAGTCTTGGTTCTGCCATTTCTTGGCTGTGATGTTAATCACTCGGTGCCTCAGTTTTCCCATTTGTGAAATGGGAAAATGTGTATTTACTAACTTTTTTAAAGCAACGTACAAAGCACGTAGCACAGTGCCTGGCGTGGTATAACTGCTATTTGTACACCTCGAGGTATAACTGCAAGAGAGGATACGGTAAGCACCAAGAATGGTGCAACCACCACCCAAAGGGAATTGGTTAAATGCGTTCATGCAATTCTACATGGTAATTAAAAGTACATACAACTATTTACTGGCATCAAATGATGTGTAAGATATATTACTGAATAAAAAAGCACTCCAAGATATATAACCATGAACTGAACCCCGACACAAAATCTGGTATTCTCGATGTTCAGTAAATAACGCCACCAACCACCAGGTGCCAATGCAAAAATCTAGGTACCATTCTTTACTCTTCAATTTCCCTCACTCTCCACATTCAATGCCTGATATAGTAAGCAATTAAATATCGGTTGACAGACTGAATCTTCTAAGGGGAGTCTGCTTCACCAGTTCTATCATTCCCAATTACCTTGAGGAAAACAAACAAACAAACAAAAAAATAGATAAGGTAAGAAAGTCAGCACCTAAGATCTTAGAGCTGTCACCTTGGGACCCAAAAAAAAAAAGAAAAAAAAATCCTGGTATCACTCTGTTTAGTCCATTAAAATCCAGGTAAGCATGTGAATGACCAGAAGCATTTATGGATTTATATACTCTGTAGGATGACCTTAAAGCAACAAGCTCTTGAAAAGAATGCTATCATTTGCAAGCTGTGAGGATGATGAGTAATGTACAATCCTGAAAAGTTGTTTTCTCAAACTCTCCAGAAAACACCGAGAATGGTTAAATCCAGTGACAAAAGGCCCTTTTTTGTAACTGTAGACTGCTAAAAGGATTTACAACTTCACTAAGGCAACTTCACAAAGACTACGATGCCAGCATTTATAATCTGCAGATCTTAAGGCTGCATGCTTAATTCATTCACTGCCCAAAAAACACTAACCAGTTGCTTGCTATGTACAGTGAGCACCCTGAGGGTCAGCAGCATATTTAGACAGAGACTCAATCAAAAGAAGTTCTTCAAGTCTAGAGAGGGAATTAAGACCTTATCATGTTGTAAACAACCATAACACAAGTTATAAAAGTTCTATTAATGTATATTGTCCTTAAGGGGGCCCAGAGGAAGAGAATGTGCCTGGAAGTGGGGACAAGAGAAAAGTCTGAAGAACACAGAGAACAGAAGGGCATTACCAACAGTGCTCCAATCTAATGAAGAATTAGGTATAGGAGAAGAAAGAAGACTGGAAGGAAGGCCTTATATCCCGGATTAAGAGGTTTGAACTATCTTTCAGATCAGAGGTTTCCATACTTTGAAGTGCCCCTCTTAATACATAAAAAATAACCTGATTTTTATATAACAGATGTTATAGTATCTATCTGGAGTATACAGATTGTAGTTCTCGTTTGCCACAAGTCATTTCCAACTCATAGGGACCCTACAGGACAGAGCAGAACTTCCCCATAGGGTTTCCAAGGCTGTAATCTTTATGGGAGCAGATCACCAGGTCTTTTCTCTCTCAGAGTCACTATATATATGTATGTATGTATATATATATGTATATACACACATATATACACATCCAATTCCCAGACCCTGGCCAAGTTTGAAGCCAAATTAATGACAACTGTATGTGAGCTTTAGGAGACCACCAGCAACTACATGAAACATGGAAGGCAAGAGGACCAATGAGTAGTGTTACAGTAGCCTAGGGGACACACACAGACCTGGAGACCTTCTGGGAGACACTTGCTTCCCCAGGAGGAAGAGAAGATCTAAGAATCTTACCATCTCAAGCAGCCTGGAGAAAAAAACCTAATTTAGAGATAAATAACTTGGCATCCTACCCCACTGCCTCTCCCATTAGAAGGATACACCACAATCTCCCAACTCAAAACAAATGATACCTGGAATGCTTCCCTCCCTTTCTCTCAAGTATGCCAAATCAGAGATCTAGTTTAAGATGATTCCATGTAATTACAATAAAAGCAAATGAAGTATTCAATTTATACCCCAAACTGCTATCATATCAGTAGGTACCAATAGCTTGCCTTGAGTAACCAATTTAGAAGGAGGGGGGAAAAAAAGCCAGCAATGTCAGATAGGGAATAAATCTATAACTTACCTTATGTGCACAATGGGAATAAAAGCAATACTACTATGTCACAGGGCTGTTTGTGAACGAATACATGTAAAGTGATCAGCACAGTGCCTGGCACATAATAATTATGTGCTAAACAAAACAAATGAATGTTGGATATCATGAGTATCATTATTATCACAAGAAGGGGTCAGAGATCACCACACGAATCCTTAATGAAAAGACTTTATTTGTTCATTGTTGCTGTTGTTAGCTGTCTTCTCTCATGGCAACCCCATTCGCAATGGAACGTAACGCTGCCTGGTCCTGTGCCATCCCCATGATCAGTTGAGGACTGGACTATTGTGATCCATAGGGTTTTCACTGGCAGATTTTCAGAAGTAGATCATCAGGCCTTTCTTTCTGTCTTAGTCTGAAAATGCCACTGAAACCTGTTCAGCATCATAGCCAACATGAAAGCCTCCATTAACAGATAGGTGGTGGCTGTGCATAACATGCATTGCCTGGGAATCGAACCTGAGAATTCTACCACTGAACCATCGATGCTCCACGGAAGATATTTTAAGGGCACCTATTCCTTTAAGACACCAGGCCTTTCTGTACTTGGGACTCATAACTCTTCCTCCTAATCATTTGACTCAAAAAGCTTAATTTAAACACTGAAGACATTATACAAACATAACTGCCTAAAGCCTAAACCTACTGAAGAATATATTGATCCTTTTAAACTCTCCAGTTAAATGAATTCATAGTTTCTCATTTTCAAAATGGTAAACTTCTAGCCACAGATCCAATTACTTTGTATATTATATCTTAACTTTGATCAATTTATAGGTCTGTGACTTACCTAATGCCGCTATAACAAAATACCACAAGTGGGTGGCTTTAAAGAATAGAAATTTATTTTCTCACAGTTCTGGAGGCTAAAAGTCCAAATCAGGGTCTCAGCGTGTGGATTCCTTGTCGGCAGTCCCAAGTGTTCCTTGGCTTGTAGACCATCCTCACTGGGCATCTGTCTTCCCTGTGAGGTGTGTCTATTCTTTTTATAACTCTCAAGTGATCAGGTTTAGGATCCACCCTACTCTGATTGATATGACCTCATTAACATAGCAAAAGAAAAAACCCTATTTCCAAACAGGGTCACATTTACAGGCATAGGGTTAGGATTTCAACACATATTTTGGAAGACACAATTCAATCCATAACATTCTATCCTTTGGCCCTCAAAAACTGATGTCCTTCCCATGTGCAAAACACATTCACCCTATCACATTAACCCCAGAAGTCTTAACTCATTTCAACATTAACTGCAGGTCCAAAATCTCATTTTGTGAATCATTTAAATCAGGTATATGTGAGACTCTGGGTGTGTTCCACCCTGGGGCAAAATTCCTCTCCATCTGTGGACCTGTGAAACCTAGAATACAAGTTATCTGCTTCCAAAGTACAATGGTGGAATAGGAACAAGGTAGGTATTTCCATTCCAGATGGGAAAAGTTGGAGGTAAAGAAGGGGTCCTCTGCATTCTACTATAAAACCACACCACTCCTTTAAAATCTTGCTTAGAAATCTCATCAGCTAAATATCCAAGTTCATCACTCACAAGTTCTACTTTCCACAAAACATTCTAACATAATTCAGACAAGTTCTTTACCATTTTATAACAAGGATCACCTTTCTTCCAGTGTCCAATAACAACTTCATTATTTCCTTTTCAGTCTCACCAGAAGCACATTTAACATTCACGATTTCTTGCAACATTCTGTTTATGGCAATAGCTTTCTCTCAATTCTTTCTGAGCCTTCATCAGAATCACCCTTAACATCCATAAGTCTACCAACAGTCTCTTTAAGGCAATCTAGGCTTCTACTATTAAGCACATCAAAATTCCTCCAGCTTCTACCCATTAAGTAATTCCAAAGCCCTTTCTACATTTTAGGTATTTGTTAGAATAGCACCCCACTCTTCTGCTACCAAATTTTGTCTTAGTTACCTGGTGCTGGTGTAACAACTACCACAGTGGGAGGCTTTAAAGAACAGAAATTTATTTTCTCACAGTTCTGGAGTCTTAAAGTCCAAATCAGCGTCTTGGCAGTGCTGATTCCTTCATTGTTGGTAGCCCCAGATGTTCCCTGGCTTGTAGACGATCCCCACTTGGCATCTGTTTTCCCCCATGTGTGTATGTATGCATCTATGTCTATTCTATTCTTTTTATTAAATCAGGAGTGATTAGGTTTAGTATTCACCCTGTTATGATTGTTATTAACTCATTAATATAGCAAAAGAAAAATCTATTTCCAAACAGGGTCATATATACAGGTACGAAAACCAAAAGCAAACCCACTGCCATTGATTCCATTCTGACTCATAGCAACCCTATAGGACAAAGCAGAACTGCCCCATAGGATTTCCAAGGAGGGATGGGTGAATTCAAACTGCTGACCTTTTTGGTGAGCAGTTGAGCTCTTAACCACCAGGGCTCCATTTACAGATACAGGGGTTAGGATTTCAACACATATTTTTGGGAAACACAATCCAATCTATAACAGTCTGAGTTCATACCAATTTTTTTACCATGAGGAAAAACAGGGTTTTTTCCTTGGTTATTCAAAATAGTTTCTTCCTTGGTTAGTCTAGTAATGCATTACCTGACAGCTTCCACTGTGATTTTTGACATATTTTGCCATAAAGTGACATCTACAGCTTCTTTTTACCATTACTTGGTCTTTCACTATAGACAGAAAAGTAGGCTTTAAGATAGATCAGAGGCTGTCAGAGAGCTCAAGTCTTAATACTACTGAGAACCAGGGGTCAACAGGAACAATTACTTGGTAATGCTGGAAAATAAAAACAATTCTTTTAAAGGTTAATGCTGATGATATAGTCATACCTAAAACTAGTCTCAACAAAAAACTAGTTCTATCTGCCTACTTACTGTCAGCAAGAATGGCTAATGAGAGATTTCTATCTATACAAGTAGAGCGAGTCTTAATTTTCTCTTCAACAGAGGAGAGTTTTGACACTACCATCATGAAACAGTGGTTTCCTATAGCAGTGATCCTCAACTGGGACACAAATGAGGATAAGGAGTAGAAGTCCAGGGGTGGGGGGGAAAGCACTCTCCTTTTTCCACAGGGAAGAATCCTCTCCAAAACTGGGAA
This sequence comes from Trichechus manatus latirostris, assembly GCF_000243295.1. Lineage (NCBI taxonomy): Eukaryota > Metazoa > Chordata > Mammalia > Sirenia > Trichechidae > Trichechus > Trichechus manatus. The sequence goes on from NW_004443945.1 coordinate 4,941,373, forward strand.
TCACTGCTTTGCACAGAATGAACACAGGCTTTGGAGTACCAGTTCTACTATAATTTTTGAGATAGACTTATGGGTACATTAATCAGAATACCCAGAACACATGGTCACTATAATTGTAGTTCTTGGCACATTGTTTTTTACTTGTCACAGTGTTAGCTGTATGCATTGTTAGGTCTGCAAATCAATACAAACTATAAGATCTGGAAGGCCTGTATCTCAGCAGCATCCAGCATAATATCTGCTGCATTTGCAGGTACTCAATACAGCTACCACAAGAAAGGCAGAACCATATCACACTCCTTTCACAGGTATTTTTTACCACTCAATCACAACTTCCACAAATGGCAGTGATTCCTTTCTTGAGCTTTTAGCCACAGTCAATGTTTTCACTCACCAATTCTACCTCTTCTCATTTATGAGTAGCTCTCAGGCACTCAAAGTCATTTCAAGATTTGGAGTTTTAAGTTTGGATCACAGGCAATTCTGCATGAACAAAAAGCAAAGAACCCATGAACAATATAATTTGGTGCTTGGGGACCCAAAGATTACAATTATTTATGGACTGTATTCTCATCATATGCCAGAAGCTATTCTAGGGACTAAAAATAAATAAGACAGTCTCTGGTCCCAGAGTTAACAGTCTAATAGGGAACAAAAGCACATAAATAAGTAAGATATGCTATATTGTAAGCTCAACTATAAATATATAGGAACAACAAGATTAGTAGATAGGTAAAAGATTAAAAGGTTTTTGCTAAACAGGTATAGTAGAGGGTGGGGAGAGCATTCTGGGCAAAAAGAACAACACGTACACAGGCCAGGAAGTCTGAAACAGTTTAAAGCAACTTTAAGCACAATACCGTTAGAATTTTAAGTGCAAGGAGTACTACCCTATGACCCAAAAATCACACTTGTGATCCTATATCCAAGAGAAATGAGTGCCTATGACTATAAAAGGGAGCAGTCATGGTTCAGTGGTAGAATTCTCGCCTTCTACATGAGGGTTTGATTCCCAGCCAATGCACCTCAGTGCAGCCACCACCAATCTGTCAGTGGAAACTTACGTGTTGCTATTATGCTGAACAGGTTTCAGTGGAGCTTCCAGAATAACACAAACTAGGAAGAAAGGTCTGGTGATCTACTGAAAAGTCAGCCAATGAAAATGCTATGAGTCAAAACTAGGGCTTGGAACCAGTTTGTTCCGGTTTGAACTCCTGCTGAGAATTTGCATTTCCACCCCAGATATACTGAATCAGAATCTACATTTTAACAAGATCCCCAAGTGATTCTTATGTACAACTTCCTGGGAACTTGTTAGAAATGCAAATTCTCAGCAGTCTCAGCAGGGCACATTGCTAGAAATGATTACAATGTACTTGTTAGCTCTGATTACAATGGTCGGATCTCATTGTGCATGGGGTCACCATCAGTTGGGGGCCAACTCAATGGCAGATAACAATAATAGGACTATAAAAAGGCATGTACAAGAATATTAACAGCAGTTTTATTCATAATAGCCAAAATAAACGTCCACTGTGTCAGGAGTCCCCAAGACCACCTCCCAGGTTCGACGATTAACGAGGAGGACTCACAGGACTCAACATATAGTTGTACTCATTACTAAGATTACAGCTGAAGAAAGGATACAGAACAAAATCAGCAAAGACAAAAAGCACATGGGGCGAAGTATGAAGGGAAATAGGGTGCAAGCTTCCAAGGGTCCTCTCCCAGTGGTGTCAGAATGCACTTAACTCCCCCAGCAACAAACTGTGATAGCATGTGTGAAATGCTGCCAGGCAGGAAACCTTGTTGGAGATTTAGTATCCAGGGTTTCTTCCTGGGGGCTGGTCACACAGGCAGCCTCTGCTTGGCATGAACCAAAATTCCAGACTTCCAGACGAACACAGGTGTTCAGCATAAACCATATTATTTGGTGGGAACACTCCCAAAATCCAAGTTCTCAGACTCCAGTCAAGGGCCAACCTTGTAAACAGGCTTTTCAATTCAGGTCTGCTATGTTAATTCTTTTCTGCATACCCATAAGCAGGAGAATGGATAAATAAAGTATGATATAGCCATACCTGTAATGTAGCACTACACAGAAAAATTTATCACACAGCAAAATGTATAAATCTAGATATTAAATGAAAAAAAGCCAGACTCAAAAGAGAATATACTACATGAATCCATTTATAAGACGTTCAAGAACAGGCAAAACTAATTAATGACAACAGAATCGGACTAGTGGGTAACTGGCAGGAGAAGGGGTACAGAAAAGGGGCATGAAAAAACCTTAGGCAATACTGGAAATGTTCTGTATCTTGATCTGTGTGGTGGTTACTCAAGTACATATAAATATGTAAACACTGATCAAGCTATACTCTTACAATTAGTGCTCTTTACAGTATGTATGTTATTCGTCAATTTGAAACAAGTTCAAGGAGCAGACTAGTAGGGAAACAAACTCACCCACAATGCTGAAGCTACAACATGAAGGGTTTTATATTCTATCATTAAGGAGCTTGGTCTTTACCCTACGGCAAGAGTTCTCAAAGTGAGCTCTGTGGACCCCTGGGGGTCCCCAAGACCTTTTCAGGGGTTCACAAAGTCAAAACTCTTTTCGTAATACTAAGACATCATTTGCTTTTTTCACTGAGTTAGCATTTGTATGGATGGCACAAAAACAATAGGGTGGGTAAAACTGCTGGTGCCTTAGCAGGGATCAAGGTAATGACATTAAACTATAGTAGTAGTCACTGTATTTTCCATGCTACACATTCCCAGAAAAGGCCTGCTTCACTTATGAATATCCTTCAGGAAGCAGTAAAAATTATTAATTTTATTAAATCTTGACCCTCAAGTCCATGCCTTTAATACTGCGTGACAAGTGGGAAATATGTATAAAGCACTTCTGCTGCAAATGGAAGTACGATTATCTTAAGGAAAAGCATCTAGGTGATTATTTGATTGCAAGCAGAATTAGCTTCTTTTCTTCATGAAACATGATTTTTACTTGAAAGAACTGACAAACTATGGTTATTCAACTTTGTGTATTTGACATTTTCTTAAAAATGAAAAAAGCAAGCCAGTCACTTAAAAAAAAAAACAAAAAAAAAAACTGAAGGTATTTGTTGCCGGTGATAAAATTTGAGCTTTGAAGTGAAAACCAGGATGTTAGGAAACCTTTATCTGCCACCACATGAGCTTAACAGCTTCTCTAATACTTAAGACTTTTTTCTGATGCGACTGGTTGTGCTATTAACTAATGTGTCAACATTTGCAATATCTGCATAACTCAGTGAACCAACATTAGTCAAATGACTAATAATGATGCTACAATCAGGCATGGGTTAAAAGGTCCATTCAAAGTGCAAGATAGACCAATGCTTTTTAATGTGGCACAGTATGAAGAATACATGAATATGGTTTCAGATTCCATGTTGCAACTAACCTTTAAGAAATTACCACTTGCTGAGTTTTGGTGTAGTATCAAAGAGGAATAGTCACAATCATCTGAAAAGACTAGTAAACATTCCTCCCTGTTCCAAATACACATCTGTATAAAGCTGGATTTTCTTTATATAACTCAATTAAACATCACATGACAACAGATTAAATACAGAAGATGACAGGAAAATTCAGCTGTCTTCTATTAAGCTAAACATTAAAGATTTGCAAAAATGTAAAAGAATGCTATCCTTCTCACTAATGTTTTTAAATATAATTACTTTCCATAAAAACACGTTATTTGTGTTAACATGTAGTGGGTTTATTTATTTTTAAATGATTAATAAATGTTAAAAAAATTTTCAGTTTTAATATATAATTGGTAAATATTGACAGTTATGATCCACATACACACAAAGCTCTTGAGGTCTTCAATAATTTTAAGAAGGTAAAGGAGTCCTGAGACCAAAACGTTAGTGAACCACCGCCCTGGAGAGTAGGGGATCAGATTTGCACTTCTCAAAGACCTTATAGGAACCATCGAGGCAGGAATGAAAGCACCTCTAAAGGCTCAAGAAATGTCCACAGGATTTGACAGATCACGGTGAACTTAGTGAAAACTTTCAGAAGTATGTGTGGGAAGGAAGAGGGGTATCTGATGCCCAACCTCAAGGTTTAAAGAGATGAATAAAGGTGAGGCAGCAGAGACAGAGGGATTACTCTGTACAGAAGCTTGATAAGGAAAGACAGTGAGACTGGCTACTAAAGTTGCGTGTAGGGCTAAGGAAAGGTCTAAGCATGAGAAAGTGGTAATCATATTTACAGACAGAAATGAAAGGTATGAGAGAGATAACTGACCAAGAGATCCTAAGGGTATGAGAAAAGATGGATTCCAAAGCACAAAACTGCTCTTTGAATAGGGAGAAGGACATTCCTTCTTCAATAACTGGAGCAAAAAAAAGGACAGTAATGGAGGCTAAGTCCAATCAGGGAGGGCAAGAATAGGGCCTATAATGACAATTTACTGTCCAAAGCTTGTGGTCTCTCTTGTTCCTCACAAGAATTTATGAGACTCTATCATTCTCACATTACAAAGAAAATGACATGCTTAGAGAAACTGAAACTCTTGCTCAAATTCACTCAGTTAACGGAGCCAAAATCAGCTGTCATCGAGTTGCTTCCACCTCACTGCAACCCCATGGTGTGTCAGAGCAGAACTGTGCTCCGCAGGGTTTTCAAAGGCTGATTTTTCAGAAGTAGATTACCAAGACTTTCCTCCAAGGCGCTTCTGGGTGGGCCAAACCTACAATCTTTTGATTAGCAGCTGAGCACATTAACCATCTGCACCACCCAGGGACTCCACTAAGGCTCAAACCAGGATCCCAGACTCCAAACCCCCAGTCTGCTCCTTCTGCATCAAAAGAGCCTGAGAAACACTATCAGGAAAGGAAATGGAGATCAGGTCAGGGAACTGCTGAAAGCGTAGGCGAGCCTCTTGCAAGGGCAAGGAAATATTGTTCTCAGTGGTTCATCGGAAACACTCAGCAGCTTTGGCATTTACAGATCCTTCCACCTCATACAGGGCAACATGAGCAGGAAAAGCAGCCGGATAGTGGAGCTGGTACCCATCATCTCCTGACCAGAAGAACTAAATTCAGCCCCTTTGAGTCCAAAAATCCAAAGGAAGTTTGAGTTCCATCATAAAACCCCTGTATTTAATCAAGCAACAGTCATCGCCATATGGAAGGTGGGTAGGAAGGATTCATGAAAAGGTCCTCTCATCCAGAGCTCACCATCCAGCCTGGGAGATACCATCCAATTAAGACCCAAGGACCAAGGGTCAAAGGGGTAGGTCTGGGGAGCAACGAGCCAAAAGTATGGTTAAACGCCACACAGAGTGGCAGGTGTGAATAGGCAGAAAAACTGAGAAGTAAGGTGGAAAAAGCAGACTGAAAATATTCACCTGGGGAGGCCAGAATTAGTGGTAGCAATGGAAATGCAGGAGGCGTGAAAAGTTAACAGGGGGCTAAGGGAGACACCGAGTTAGAATCACAGCAATGCTTTATAGCTATGGAGATTGAGAACAGGTTTCTAAAGGAAAGCAACAAGTGTGTACTTACCTAGTATCCTTCTGTACTGGGGCTTCTAGTGTTCAAAACAAACAAACAAACACTCAAACATAGTTCTTGCCCCCAGAGGACACCACAGCTTAGGTGGAAAAAAAAATCAGACTAATTGGGTGGAGGGGATCAAATTACACTAGCCTCAAGAGATAAGGAAAGGGAAAAAATTGGTTTTGTTTTTGCATCTGTTCGGTTTAATATGCCTCGGATAGATATATTCACTCAGTAGGCCAATCAGTACTATGGATTTTGAGAACAATCAGGGCTAAAGAGCTCAACTTAAAGCTTGGTCACACACAGAGAGAACTGATCTATATGAAGACGTGGACCCTCTGTACAGAACGAAGAATGATCCAACAGACTGCACCATTATTTGGGAGAGAAGAAAGCATGCAAGTGCTAAAACAAGAAAAGATCAGGCAAGAGAAAAGAAAAAGTAGAAAGTCATAGAGTCTTATGAACCAAGTAAAAATTTTAAGTAAAATGAGATAATTACAGACCAACATAGAGATATAAGAATTCTAAAAATAACGCTAATCTAGAAATGCAGAGAGATGGGCCCCAGTTATGACTCTATTACCCACTCACTGTATAAACTTAAAGCAATCATTTCTCATTCTAAACTTAATTCTCCTTGTCCACGAAAGAAGGAAGTCAGACATTATAATCTGGGCTTGGCGTCAACGCCAAGGTATACCTGGGAGACAGGTTTGTAACACCTTTAAAACAATTCCAGGATTACAGTTAAAAAAAAAAAAGTCTCAGGAAAAAAAGCAGACTCAGGAGACAGATGGTGCCAAAGCCAGAACCCAGGAGCACAAAGCCAGAATGCAGAGAGCACAGGTGTTAAGTAGTAAGAGATTAAGCGTTCTGTCAAAAGACACACACACAAAAAAACCCACCTGCCCTTCAGGGTAACTGCTCTCCTTCAACATAAAAGAGTTACTCCCATGCCTTTATTAAAGGAGTCTACAGGTAGTGGTGTTAAAGTCAGGATGGTGCATATGTGAGTATGCTAGCCAAGAATAAAGAAACCAGTAAAACTATTAACCAAAATCAACAACTATATGCAACTGTGACCCATTTTTAGCACACAGATCAATCTTCAGATCTGCACTTTGGGGATTCTCCAATTACCTCAAGGTAACTCATCACAAAACGCAGTGACCCTATACGACAGAGTAGAATTGCCCCACAGGGTTTCCAAGGCTGTAAATCTTTACTGAAGCAGACTATCACATCTTTCTCCCTCAGAGAGGCTGGTAGCCTTGAACTGCTGACAGCAGCTGAGCACTTTAACCACTGTGCCAACAGGGCTCTTTACTCATCACAAAATGTCTTAAAAATCAAAACAAAAACTGTTATGTCAGTATAATCTAAAAGGGCTGCTCCAACCAGACAAGGATACTAAAACAACAAAGTAGAATTCAAAGCTCATGGGCCTAAGGGTTCTCTCCTAAAAGCAAAGCTCATCCCCATTGATTCAGAGATTCCCCACACCCCCATGTCTACGCTATTTAACAACACTTAAACAATATATATTAAACAGGTGAAATAATCCCTAACTGAAGTCTTTTTAAATCCCAATAACAAAATTCACTGAAAATTACATCTACAATGTGAATTTAACACTCTGTAATTTGGATACTGGCTTCTTTATGGATAGTCAAGTAATTTTCCCATGAAAAATATGAAATATTATATACATCATATGCTTTTTAGTTCAATCTTTTCAGCCAGTTTACTATAATTATGGAACGTCCTTTTCTGGGAGTTCTCTCAAACATAAAAACTTCCAGCATTTGGAACCTGTGCTTTCACACAAGATTACCTGCTCTCATAAACTGGTTTAACTAAAAACAGGCTCCAGCAACAGCAAGAAAAAAAACAAAGGGCATTCTACAGCTGCAATGCAGGGGGCAAAGGAGGCAGTCACCCACAAGGCTTGATATAACACTGAAAGGGTGCAACCAGGGCTGCTTGGTTTTAATTCAAACTACAGATAGAAGCAAAATCCTTTATGTAACCTCCTCCACCCCATTCTCTAGATCTAACCCTCTTCCTATCCCTTCCCCGCAGTGGCTTTTTGGCAAGTTCTCCTCAGAGTCAGTACAGTTTAGACACTACCTAGGAAAAGCAGATTTGCAGAACAGGATGGGATTAACACAGCTCTTCCACAGCAGAGAAAATAATCTGCGATTTGATCCCATTATTCTTTTACCACCTCCACCGCTAGCTACTGAAGACAACAGCCAAAACATTAACATCCAGGTTTCGTGTACATTCCTGTCAAGCTTTAAGCTAAAGGTACAAGCCCACTAACTAATCTGCACTGTAAACAAACATATAACAATTTTAGAGAACGGTCATTTAGAAAAGGGACCTGAAAGCAATGAATGAGAAAGCTTACACAAATAATACCTAGCATATAAACATTAAAATACCAGCAGAGAGATACTTTAGTCACCTTGTTACCCCACCTCAAAAAAATCCACAAGCACTGAGTTCATAGCTAAGTGTTTGGCTGGTAAAGGTTCTGAGAAAAGCACCTGGGGTCAGGTAACGTTTTCAAGTTTTCATCTTTCCAAAAACTTCCTAGTCTACAGGTAAGAAAGCTATCTAGCTTATACTTGGGTCTGCAGTCCCACAGAAAAATCCCTTTGGCAAAACTTCTGAATATGCTTTTACTACTTTAAATCCCATGAGAATAAGACAGAAATAAATGTATAAATCCTTTATACCTGCTAGAATGACTACATACATTTCTGGGATTTTAAATTTTGTCCAAAATGAAACTCCAACCCCTCATTCCTGGGGCAGGGATGTTTTTTGCCCAGGGAGCTTATGCCAGATTTTACCATGTACTACTAAAACCTTTATTAATTCTTCCTGGAAAGCTATGAGGGAGTATTATGGGCATTTTAGCTAACAGAGAAAAACTTAGTAAAGTTCCATTTTACTTTTACAGGTCTTCGAACAATTATATAATTTCAAGTTTGCCTTGTTTCAGAAAGAAAAGGTTATTGAAATTTTAACTCTGTCTTGAAAAAAGGAGCCCTGGTGGTGCAGTAGTTAAGTACTCAGCTACTAATCGAAAAGTCTGTTGGCAGTTCGAACCCATGAGCCATTCCGAGGGAGAAAGATGTGGCAGTCTGCTTCCGTAAAGATTTACAGCCTTGGAAATCCTATGGGACAACTCTACTTCATCCTACAGGGTCGCTGTCAGTCAGAATTGACTTGATGGCAGTTAGTTTCGTTCGGTGGGTCTTGAAAAAGGAAGGTCTTTTGTGCAGAGGGTTGGCAGGGTCACCCCCACAGCAGGAGAAGCCTGCTTTCTCCAGGCCTCTGGCTCTCTCAGGATCCGCTAACTGCTCTGACACACATCATGGAATGATAGACACAGCACATTCCTCCTGACATCAACACTGCTGCACTAATACTCAGAAGACAGACCCGCATTGACTTCCACATCAACCCCAGATTCCCTCCAATGCAGTTAAGGTTCATTTTCCCTATAAATGTGGCCAGCCAGCCCACAGACCACTAAGTTTTCTTTACAGTGTATACCACCAATAACCCCTTGACCCCTCTAATATACCAGAGCAAACATAATGGCGTAGGCTGGGCTACAGCACCAGAAGGACCAGGTTCCATCATTTGCCTTGTGACTTGATTTCTGAGCCTGTTTCCTCATCTGCAAAACAGAAGCGAAACCTAGCAGATATGTTTTAAGACAGTGATCCCAAATTGGCCCACAGGTTAAATCCAATCTTCAGAGGCATGTTACCTTTGGTCCGTACAGTATTTACAATTTTTAAACTGCTACATTTAAAAGTCAGAGGAGAAAAAGTCAGGAAATTAATCAAAACAGAACTGCCAGCTTCACTAGGAAAAAAGTCAAATATCATCAACTCTCGGTCTGCATTTTTTGCATGGCAACAACCATGCATGGCTGCTCCCATTAGAGAGACATATGCACTGTAGTTCAACGGGCACTACTCTTCCTTCACTTATGTTACCTCAGGTCCCTGTTGGGATTTGGGTTTGCAAACATTTTAAGGATTAAAAACAAAATTAGTAACTTGGTGCCCAACAAAAATATTTACTAAAGTTATGACCATTACTTTATTTGTTAGTAAGTCTGGTGTTGAGCCGGAAGTTTTACTACTTTTATCATTTTTCTCCATCTTCTGCTTCATGTACACCACTATCACAGCAAAAGAAAAGACCACAGAACCACTTCCATATCAAGTGCCCAATCCAAACATCCAATGTTTCCATTATCGTTCACCACATGTACCATCTTGTTTGCTGTACAGGCTAGCACAACTTCCCTTCCACACATGGTAGCCTTGGCCAGGGAAATGCTTGTGAGAACTTTTTTTTTGGCGGAAGGAGAAAGGGAGAGAGCAAGTATTTTGTACCACAAAGGCTGACTTACACACAAGGTAGTCAACATTCAAATCTCATATCTACAAACAGCATTCACTGCCAGGTCACTAAAGTTTACATCATTTAAACAAAAAACAAACTACAGCAATGTACTCTGGTAACATAGCTCAGCTCAGAATAACTCACTGAAGAAAGGTAAAAGATCAGTGGTGGGCCCTGGACACTACTGTCCTTAAGGGCTCCAGACAGCCCAGAGCCCTCCTGAGCTCCAGAAGCTGAAGTTCCACTCATTTTCTACCTTCGATAAAAAACAAACCAAGAAACAATCACCAAGTTCAAGTTTCCTAGGTTTTATTTTGTCTCCATAGATTTTTATTTTTTAACCCAGCATGTGTCCCCGGGCTCAGAGAGAACCGGAGTCTAAGGGTGCACACCACCCTCAATAGACAGCCTTCCAGCTGGCACATGTCAGCAATGTCACCAGAGGAGCAGACAAGAGACAGACGGTGCACCTGTGCCTTCCAAAGAACCAACTCCGATCAGCTTGCCCCTGCCCCAGCAAATGACGCAGACCAGCAATTTACTCAGGTGCCAGAAGAGACAGTGAGGAGGTAGAGCCGTAGCCAGGGAGACCAAAGGAAGCAGTTGCCGAAGAAATGCAACGTTAATCAGAGACTGAGCTTGCTCGGTGGGGGGAGGAGAACCCGGCCTCACTCCTGAAAAGGCCTGGCAGCAGGCAACCCCGGCTTCTAAGAGCTATTTTGGTGTCTCCCGATCCTCAGGCTTTTTTCACAAGAGGAATCCTACTCGAGAGCAATGAGCAAACGCTGCAAGCAGCAAGCACCACTACCAACAAACCCTGCACACGTGAGGATGTATGCCAGACCCTGGGCGTCCACTGGGGCGTTCTGCCCTATTGGACACCGGTAGGCCACCTGACTGTGCGCCCCTCTTGGCCGCTTCCCAGGGCTTTGGTCTTCCCTGGGCCCTCTGAGAATAAAGCAAGAAACGTCATCATCGACTTGACCGTAGAGAATAACCACAAGCGAGGAAAAACCCCAAAAACTGTCGCCAAGCGAGACGACCAAAGTAAGTAGCCCTCTCTCGGTGTTAGTCCCCACTCACCCTTCACTTTGGACAGGCACCGGCCTTCCTAACCAGCTTACTGACCAGGTGAAGCCGCTGCCCACCAAAGCTGAGGTGGCCCCACCGCCTCTCCAACGAGTTTGGGCACCTGGCAGGAGCGGATTATCCAACAGGCAACGTAAGCACGGTGCTAACCTAGCTTACCAGATCATCCGTAGTGAACAACTTCACATGGGTTTCACCACATCAAAGGTATGAAATTGTTCGCTACAGATTATTAAACACAAGTAAGCGTGTGCTTACCTTGCTTATTGGATAATCCTCTCCTAGCACCTGGCCTTGGCCTGGAATGAGTAGCGAATGACTAGACGACAAAACCGAGGCCACATGCATTCGTCTCGCCAGGCCTTCAGGGGCTCGGAGAGCTGGCGTGGCCTAAGGCTGCTCCACGCCTGGGCCACCTCTGCAGCCTGCATGTCCCCTGACCCACAGCCGCAGAACCCACCTCAAGAGATCGGCCCCGCAGTCACCACCTGCACCGTCTCCCTGGTACAAAGTTGAGTCGCACATGCCCGGCCACCCACTCGCGCGCGACCCTACCTGGCCGCCCCAGTACCAGAACTCCGGTTTCTGCGCCAATCGAACGTGTGAAGCCACGTGATCTCCCCCAGCCTGGGGAAGCCAGCGCGCGGACGGCACGAGGGGCCCAATCACTCCGCCTTAAAGGAGCCGCGCCCGCTGCCGTCGTGGCGCCGTACTGGTGACCATAGGCCCAGCGCGAGAGTCTTCGCCGCCAGCAGCCCCGCCCCGCCGCAGTGGGTGCGAACGAGACTCGCAGAGGGCGCTGCTAGGCGCCTAAGTTCCCGGCGCCGGCGGCTTCGGTTCTCACGTGCGACGGCCGCAAGAGAAGGAAGTGTTCCGGGGCCGGGGCTACCTTCCGTCCGGTCAGCTCCCGCCTGGACAGACACCCGAGGCCACAAGGAATCCACGGCACAGCTTGGAAGCCCCACTGGCCGCCCCCGGAGGGCCGCGGCGCCTTTAAGCCCAAAGGCCCTGAGTCACGAGGAGGCTCCCTGCCCCCCCTCACCACACAGCCTCTCCACGAGGCCCCACGCCCGGGGGCACGTGACCCGCGCCCCGCCCGGGACTCGCGCTCACCGGGGGCGGAAGGGATACGGCAGCGCCGGCCGAGGCTGCGCGCGGACCGTTAGCTGCCACAGCCGGGACCGCGGCCCCGCCCAGCCCCGCCCAGGCGGGAGGCAGGCGGCTCTTACCAGCGGGAACGCCATGGGATCGGCGTGGCCCTGCGGGACGGACCGGCCGGCCGGCCGGCGGGCAGGCGCGGCAAGGGGCACGCAGACACGTGGGCGCTATTTTTGCAGCGAGACGCACGCAGCCCCGCACCCCGGGCCGCTTATAAAGCCCCGCGGAGCCGCCCCCCCCCCCCGCCGGATGCGAAGCACCTGTGTCGGCTCCGCCTGGGCCCTCGCCCCCGCCCCTTCCAGCGGGCCGGCCCGAGGGCTCAGCCGCCCCCCCGGGGCTGGACGCGGGCGCTACAGCTGCCTGCGTACGAGCTTCGCAACCGCTGCTGGCCACAGCCACCCTCAATCCGCCCTGGGAGGCCCAAGCGTGAACGTGCCACTCACCGCGTCACCCTAATCAAGTCACTTACTTCCTCTGGGCCTCAGTTTCCCCCTTTATGAAATCAGGCGCGATTTACAAGGCCCTGCGACACTGTGGAGATGTGCTTTGTCAGTAAAGCCCTGCGCCCACGCTCCTCCTCTTCCAGGGAGCCCGCCGGGGCTAGGGCTAGCCCTAGCCCCGCGCGCCCTTGTCCGAACCTTCGTCCCCCGGCTCCAGCAGGCGCGCTCACATTAGATCACCTGTTTAGTGCGCTGGAAAGGGGGATGCGGGTCCCGAGATACCAGAAAGTTCCCAAAGAAACCAGCGTCCTTTTGGACCGCAGCTCGCTAGGGGAAAATCGCTCCTGACGTTCCCGGGCAGATATTCCACCGGACTGCGAAAGGAAGGTCCACAGAGAGCGGACGAGGGATAGAGTGAGGGCCACGGGCCCGCCGAGGGGAAGCCCTCCAGAAAATTTGGAGGGGAGAGAGAGAAGTGTGGGCTGGACTGTTGATGGGAAAGGCGTCCTGGAGTAGCTGGGGCAGGAGCGGACCGGAAGCCCAGGCAAGCGCAGAGGCGGCGATGGCATTCCGGGCGGGGAGACCAAGCAAAGACGGAGAGGGGGCCTGAGCCGAGCGGCTCAGTCAGACCGGGACTGAAGATAACGCGTGCTGAAAAAGAAGGAGGGGAGCCCGGGGCCAGTTTGTGAAGGGCCTTTATTTTGCAGACAGCAGAAGACTATTGAAGAATTGTAAAGAGAATGGTACTATCAGATCTCTTTTAAGATGTTTCTGGAGACTTAGAGGTTAACCAGAAAAAAGACAGAAACAAGGGAGTGGGGTGGGGAGGAAATGCATTTATTGAGCATTACTGTTTTATGTGGATTATCTCATCATTATCATATTTATTAAACACTTCCTTGCTCCTGGCTGCTTCTAGTAGTTGGAAAGATGGGGCTGCTGCCTTGCTGGCAGGCTGGTGAGACCAGCCTGGGTGTAATGACTAAGGGGGAGTGGAGGAGGTTCTCTTTGGGGCAATGGAAAGAGAGGAAGCCAATGGTTTAGCCTAGTGTTTTGGAAGAATTAATGGTAGAAGGTAAGAACAGATGCTGGAGTAGACTTCCACAGGGGTCTCAGAGTGACAGTAACAGTTAACCAAACTCTGTCCGCTGGTAGGTCTTCAGGCGGAGCTTCCTGGAGTTGCTGAGGTCTTGGGCAGAGAGGGTGATGGCTGCAGGAGCAGGACAGAAGGAGGCCCTGGCGTCCCCCAGCCATCAGCCCTCAGTACTCAAAATGGCCCATTTCAGCGCCCCAGGAAAAGGCATCTCCTGGTTCAGCTCCCTCCCTGCTGCTTTCCCGGGGAGCAGCCCACCCCCAGTCTCACCCTGACCCAAGCAGCATAGGACAGCTCGCTTGTCCTCTCTTGGTGCCACGCCGAGATGCCTACAGTATAGAAACCATGTGAGGGTGGGTAAGAGCACTGAGAAGGATCAGGGCAAGTCTAAAGAGGCAATTAACTGATGGGGCACCATGCAGGAATGAGGTCCCAGGGCTGCCAGATCTTTCAAGAAAAGCTGGAAATATCGGTTGCTTTGCTTAATGTGAAATCTTCCAAATTCTAAATTTGTTCACTAATTCGAATTAAGAGCCAAGTCCAGCATATCCACCAGCCCGATGCAGCTGCCAATTTGTGATCTCTTATTCCCCGTTCTTGCTTCCTGACCCCAAAGCTGGGCATGGTAAGAATCTGAAACCCCTAATAGTGCCCAAGGGAACAAATGTCTGGGAGTTCTTTTCATATTTCAGAGCTCCCAGCGTTAAGAACATGAGGGTATCTTTCAGGTAACTGGGAACAGAAATTGCTGCTGCCTAAAAGTCCTCTTCCTTAGCTTTCTGTTGCAGGTAATAATAATAGCTAACTTTCATTGAGCACTTACTGTATACTTGGCACAGTTGTGAGTGCTTTACATGTGTTAACTCACTTTGTAAATGAGGAAAATGGAGCTCAGAGAAGTTGTATAACTTGACCAAGGCCTTCCAGCTAGACCTAGCAGAGCTAGGACAAAAACCCAGGCAGTCTTCTGGTTCCAGAGCCTGCACCCTTAACTAGATGAGAATAACACTTCTGGCCCTTTATGTGTGTACTTCTTTGTGACTGATCCCAGAGCTCACTGCGGATGATTGTGCAAATACACAATCATGGCCTCAGGTGTAGGTAAGTCCTTGCTTATTGCCCACACTTTGCCAGGCCTGCAGTCACAAGGAAGAACAGTACTTCCGATTAGAAGATGGCATCAATCCACAGGGCAGGGTGCAGAGAGAGGCAGAGGTGGACATTAAATGACTTGGTCAAGTCCCCACAGCTGGTCAGTGGCAGAAGTGACAGGAACAAATGGGCAGCATTATCCATTCTCCCAGTCAACAAACAGCCTTTGAGCCCAGCTATGCCTGGCACCATCTCTACAGTCAAGCCCCAGATTTACAATACAGGTTTTAAGAGTAACTGTAATTAGTTGGATTGGGTTTTAAACACATGTCCTAGGGAGACAGGAGGGACCCTATAATCTTTTATATGCTTAGGTATGCAGTGCTTCCCCAGCAGGCAGAGAGCTGAAAGGAGAAAGGAGACTGCTCAAAAAAAATAATTTCCTGGTTGCAAAAGATCAGAGGGAGAATTCATTTAGGAACTCAAGACCACAAAGTAAAGTGGGAACACAGTTCCTGCACTCTGCTCAAACTTGGCCAAGCTCTGTGCAAAAGAGCAAGGTCCTCTCTTTCTATGTGTGTGTTCTTTAAAGTGGGATAAAAGAGTGGATCAGCCCCACCCTTCATCATACACAAAAATAAATTTAAAGTGAGTTAAATGAGAAAAGCAGTGCTTGGAAATTTTTTAGAAGAAAATATGGTGTTGCTAGCTGCCTCGAGCGGGTCCCTGAGTCATGGTGACCCCGTATACAACAACAAAACGCTGCCTGATCCTGCACCATCCCCATGATCTGTAGCGGATCAGACCATTGTGATCCATAGGGTTTTCATTGGCTGACTTTTGGAAGTAGATCACCAGACCTTTCTTGCTAGTCTGTCTTAGTTGGGAACTCTGCTGAAACCTCCACTGACAGACGGGTAGTGGCTGTGCATGAGGTGGATTGGTCGGGAATCAAACCCGGGTCTCCTGCATGGAAAGTGAGGAGAATTCTACCAATGAACCCCCAATGTCCCCAGAAGAAAATATGGGAAAATATTTTTATTACCTCAGGGGAGAGACAGATTTTGAAAATAAGAAACAACTAGCACAAGATATAAAGGAAGACTGATAAATTTGACCACATTTGAATTAAAAACTTTGATTTATCAAAAGATATTGTTTAAAACTTGAAAAGACAAATCATAGCTGGAAGAAGATATTTGCAATACATAGATCTATAAAGGACTAGTTCCCAGAATATATAAGAACTTCTACAAATTAATGAGGAAAAGCATGCAAAAGATGGTGTTATGGATTGAGTTGTGTCCCCCCAAAATTTGTGTTAACTTGGCTAGGCCATGATTCCCAGTATTGTATGGTTGTCCTCCATTTTGTGATCTTAATGGGGCAGCCACTCCTCAGGAGAAAGATGTGACAGTCTGCTTCTGTAAAGATTTACAGCCGTGGAAGCCCTGTGGGGCAGTTCTGCTCTGTCCTGTACAGTTGCTTGAGTCAGAGTCGGCTCCACACAGTGGGGTTTTTTATGTTAATGAGGCAAGATTAGAGGCAGTTATGTTAATGAGGCAGGACACAATCTACAGGATTAGGTTGTATCTAGAGTCAATTTCTTTTGAGATATAAAAGAAGCTAGCAGAGGAGAGGGACCTCATTACCACCAAGCAAGAAGAGCCAGGAGCAGAGCGAGTCCTTTGGACCTGGGGTCCCTGTGCTGAGAAGCCCATAGACCAGGGGAAGATTGATGACAAGGACCTTCTCCCAGAGCTGAGACAGACAGAAAGCCTTCCCCTGGAGCTGATGCCCTGAATTCAGACTGCTAGCCTCCTAAACTGTGAGAGAAAAAATTTCTCTTTGTTAAAGCCATCCACTTGTGGTATTTCTATTGTAGTAACACTGGATAACTAAGACAGATGGGAACCCAAATGGCCAATAAACATATCAAGAGATGCCCACTCTCACCAGTAACTGGGGAGATGCAAATAAAATCATGATAGGATACCATTTCACACCTCTCAGATGGGCAAAAAAGAAAGATTCTTGCTATCCCAGTAGCAAGGTTCTCTGTCAGTGAGAATGTAAAGAGGTTCCACCAGTTTTTGCTTTTATTGTTTACATTTTTTCAAGCTAGGGGATAAGACATTCAATGAAGTGCCTAGAGTGCACTAATGTTAAGTGTACAGCTCCATGATTTTCTTGACCTGTATCTATCTATCTATCTATATATATGTATATACACCCACCAACCGCATGAAGACATACAATCTTTCCAGAACCCGATAGGATTCCATCGTGCCCCTTCTCCATACCCTCTCCTCAAGGTAACCACTATTCTTACTGTTTTAATCATAGATTTGTTTTACCAGTTCTGGAACTTCATATAAGTGTCTGGGCTTCTTTCACTCAACATAGTATCTGTGAGATTCATCCATGTTGTGGTGTGCTTCGATAGTTTGTTCCTTTTTTATTGCTAAGTAGTATTCCATTGCATTCCATCTATTCTCCTGTTCATTGGCATGCAAGTGGTTTCCAGCTTGGGGTCTATTATGAATAAAGCTGCTATGAATGTTCTTTATCTGAAGTACAGCCATTTTGGCATGCAATTTAGCAATGTCTAGTTAAGTTGAAGGAGTCCCTAGATAGCACAAATGGTTAGGTGCTCAACTACTAGCCAGAAGGTTGGCAGTTTGAACTCACCAAGAGGTGCCTCAGGTGTCAGGCCTGGTGATCTGCTTCTGAAAGGTTGCAGCCTTGAAAACTCTACGGAGCAGTTGTACTCTGCACACGTGGGGTCACCGTGAGCCAGAAGCAACTTGGTGGCAACTAACGACAAGTTGAAGATGTGTATACCCTATAACCCCGAAATTCTGCTCCTAGGTAAATATGTTCGAGGAAACGCACGTGTAAAAAAAGGCATGAATAAAAATGCCCATAGCTGTGTTGTTCATAATTGCAAAAATAAAATAACAGTCTTAATTTCCCGCTAACAGGAGAATGGTGCAAATAAATTGTGGTATAGCTTACAATGGAATAGTACATGTAAGTAAGTGAAATAAAGCTAAGGATATTAACATGGAGGACTCTCAAACAATATTGAGTGAAAAAAGTAAGATGTAGGAGAATATACGCTCTAAGATGGCATTTATATAAAATTTTAAAACGTGGTACACCACTATCATGAAGTTCAGTACTGTATATTGTTTAGGAACACGTCTGTATGGAGCAAAAGTACAAAAAATGCATGGCATTAATAATCAGCAAATTCAGAGTGGTGATTTACTTCAGGTAAAATGAGGGGTACAGGGGACATCTGCTGAACTGATAAATGCCTCCGTTCCTAAGCTGGGCGATCAATACACAGGTGGTTGTTATTTTATTCTTTAATCCTGAACTATATCATCATAATTTGTTTAAAGCGAGAAGGGGTGGGGATAATTAAGGGCAGAGGTGTGCTAATAAGTGTTTAACAATTGGCTGGGAGAGGAGGTGATTTGTAGCATTTGCCTATTTCCCTAGCATAAATACTCCCACCAGGGCTGATTTCAAGCTACCAATGTGACATCAACTGGCTTACAAAATTCTTGAAAGTGTAACTGTCGCTGTCCTGTACAAGCCAGCTCAGCACACTACTCAGTATGGAATGTGGGTAAAAAGCGCTCTGAAGGCTGGAGCGGGGGACCCAGGCTCCTTTTGAGGACGAGCCTGTCGCTGGTTAGACTTTTCAGACACCCTATAAGATGGATCAGGGGCTGGACTGTATTAGTTATTTATTGCTGTTAGTAACCCTAAAACAAAGCCCTTCCGAGGTAGATGCTAAGCAGTGTCTTGCACAGTTTCTGAGGGTCAGGAGTCCCAGAACATCTTAGCTGGGTGGGCTGGTTCAGGCTCTCTCCTGAGGCTGCAGTTGTTTGAAGCGCTGCCTGGGCTGGAGGAGCTGCTTCCGAGCTCCCTCACGTGGGTGTTGCGCACACGCATCAACATGTCCCAGGTCCAGCGGTGGGCCTCAGCGACTCCCAAGCATCCTCTGCAGTAATGGGGCAGTAAAGATGGGGCCTCCCAACAGTCAGGGTCAAACAATGCTGCCCAAAGCGTTTCTCTTAGTAGACAGGTCAGTGGGATGGGGAGCTGGGGGAGAGACAAGGGGGCCAAACCAGCACCATCAGGAGAAGATTCAGGAAGGTGCCCACTGCTGCTTTCCCTCTGGGTGTGCCCACTTTTCCCCTTGTTATCCATACCCCGTCCTGGGCTACCCCCTTCCAGGCACCAGTTCACCATCATTCTCTTGACCCTGGGAGGCAAAGCTGACTAGGAGGTGATGCAGGGAAGGCCCAGCTCACTCCTGTGAGGACCCCTGTCCATGAGCACCCCACCCCTCAGCTCTCCTGCCCACACTCCTGAGCCAGGCTGTCCAACACAGCAGGCTCTGCAGAGAGTTGTAGGCTGGTGGAATGGACAGGACCCATGGGGGCCCAGAGGTCCTCCACAGATCACACCCACTCCTGGCTGGCTGTCAGCCTACAGTTTTTTCACCACAGTACCTAGTATGCTGTGGCTGATTGAGAAAGGAAGGGTAGGCCTTAGGCAGGCTTTTCCCCCATGTCATATGGAGCCATAGTAGAAATGGGAGTGACTGAGAGTGACATGGACATGGCTGGGGAGTCAGGAGAAATTAGTGGTGAGGATCCTGGCTGTCCAAGGACCAGGCCCTCTGGTGGGTCAGAAATCTCCTATTTTCCACTTCCTTTCCCAGACACGCCAGAGGGAGTTCTGTCACTCTAGTTACATACCAACACCCATCCCTTGGTCTGTGGGCTGTGTTGGGAGGAGGTGACCTTCAAGATGCCCGGCAGAATGTGCTGAACTAGACAGAGGGGCTTGGCTCAGGGATGGGCACAACTGATGCTCTAACCCTGGGGTCCTTGTAGTGGCTTCTGTCATGTCTCTAGGTGGAGCTGTTCCCGAGAGTCACTGGCACACCCAGCTATTGCAGCAGCTTGGCCAGAAACTGAAGTCATTTCTCTTACCCATTTGCCAGGGCACCACTTTGAATCATCCCTCATTGTCCTCTGACCTACTGGGGCCTGTGGTTAGGGAATACACTCAGACATCCTCTGTCCCCATTGATGCTCTACCCCACCCTTGCTGGGGACACCTTCTGACTCTGTGCCAGTCCTGTGCTTCTATTCACTTCCACCCCACTCCCCACCCAATCCTAACCTGTGTACCAGGGTCCTAAGAGTGCTTCCCAGCCTGCTGTGTGGTCCAGGGCCCCACCTGGATCCACAGCCCTACGCCAGCTCCCTCGCTGCCCTGTCAGTGCTGCTCACTGAAGCATCCCTTCCTACAAGCCAAGATCCAGGCACCTACCACCCTCCCAGACATCTCCCCCAGGCATCCCTCCTACTCTCCCAGCCAAGATCCAGGCAGTCTTTGATCAGGCCCCTGAGACCCTGGGGACATCATGTTACCACAATGGCAAACACCAGAGTGAGTGACAAACTACAAGGTATGATATGAGTGGGAAAGAGGGTGCCCTAGGGGGAAGCAGGGCCCCCTCAGCTTTGCAAGTCTGGTCGATTTCTACCAGTGGGCTGGGTGGGCCCCTGCCCTACGCCTGAGGAGACTCACTCATGGATATTGACATGGCTGCTGTGGGAAGGTAAGGCCATGGGCAAAGCATCTTGGAAAAGATGGGCTGGGCTGGGATGAGGACTGGGAGAGCCACTCTCGTCCTCCCTCTCTGAGGCCTGTGTGAAATAAACTTTCCTCAGAACAGAACGGGCCCCTTCTCCCTCTTGGGTCAGAGATTGCTACCCCTGCCTATCCTCCGCCAGCAGTCACCACCATCCCCCCAACACACTGGTTCCTCCTCCTCCTGACCAGCTGCAGAGTCAGGCAGTCTCCCCTGCTCCCCCCTCATGCCTCTGCCTCCTGCCTCTCTCCCCGAGACATGCACAAGAACCATTTTCTTATGAAAAGTTATTATTGCTAATCACACAGCCCGGAACATGTTCCAGAGAAGCAAACACAGAGCTGTGACCAAGGTTCCAGTTCTCTAGATTCTCGAGGTTGAAGATCCCAGTCCCCCTTCTGAGAGGTTCTGGGAATCTGGGCTGTGAGCTCCTTGAGGAATATTAGGGGACCTGCCTTATGCACTGCTGTGCCTACAGACACTACTCTGGGGCCTTCGTTGCAGAATAAAGGCTGACGTGGAATTCTCCGATGGCCCTTGTTCAGATCTCTTGGAAAATAGCCCTCACCCTCTTTCCCCATGCTGTGAGCCGTGCTGATTCAGATGCAAAAGCGAGAATGAGTCTCCCATTCAAGTGGTCACTGACAGGGTGCATCAGTTCCACCTCAGAACCTGCAGTGACAACAACAGTCATCCCTGGGAGACTCTGGGGCCCCAAGGCTCTCAGAGAAGCAGCAGCCCAGCTGCTCTCTGGTGCCACCAAACCCAGCACGTCCCTGGAGCCAGAGGCAGGGTGTCCCATGGCACTGCCTTTGTTCTCCTCCCTAAGAGGAGACGTGCCACACCCTGCTTCCCCTTGTCTTTTCCCTGAAAAGGCTTGCTCAGGAGTGCTGAAGTGACAGGGCTGTGTGGGGTATGGCTGTGGACCTACAGTCTTGGCCATGGAGCATCAGAGGCTAAGACACCCACATCTCAAACTTTCACTGGAATGTATTCTATAACCCAGTCAATCAAAATGCTCTGTGGGAAAATTGTTCCAAGGTCAAAGCCAAGTTTGGGTAACACTGTAAGCTCTAGCCGCTTCTGAGGGGAGAGGATGTTACAACGCACACTAGTGTAGGAAAGGCTCTGAGAAGGCCTATGGAAATTAAACTTCACAAAAAAGCTTTGATTTTTAAAAGAACATTTCTTAGTATCAGGATGTAAAGATAAAAACAGATGTCTTCCGGGAAAACAAGCTGTTGATGAGCCTGAGGGTGTTAGTGCTGTCAGATTTACTGGTTACCACAATTTAAGCTGAGAAATTTCATTTGTATGATGATCACTGAAGAAAATGCACGTCTTTCAGGCTTCCTTAATCTGGTAGTGTCAGCTGGAAGAGAATTTACTCTTGCTTTTTTTTCTGGAAGTTGTTTTATCTGCTGAGCACAATGATAAATAAAAAGTATCTTGAGTGTTGTCAAGGAGTTCTACGGTTTAAAGTTTTATCCTGAGCCTACATACTTTGGAATACAGAATTCACCTTGCCCTCTGAGATTTCCTGAAGTACATGATTACAGCTTTATTATAAAGGATACAAATCAGGATCTGCACAAAACAGAGATGCATAGGGCGAGCTCTGGCAGAGTTCCCAACACAAAGCTTCCATGTCCCATAAAGGGATGTGCTGCCTTCCCACATGCATTGATGTCTTACACCAACCAGGAAGCTCCAACTTATTTCACTTTAAGTCCCTGATTCCTAAACTTATTATATCGTAGACGTTCTTTTTTGTTTTTGGCAGAACACATGCTAATGGAACACCCTTTGGAACCACTTTCCTCACCAAGGAAGATTATCAGGGAGGGCCTGGTCCTCACTACAACCACCAAAAGGCTTGTCCCAGATGTGGAGGTTCTATATCCTCCCTACTCAAGTATGTCCATGGAGCCAGCCTTTGTTAGCAATGCAGACTCTCAAGTCCCACCCCAGACCTGCTGATCAGAATCTGCAAGTTAGTAAGATCCCGGCGGGGGGGGGGGGGTTGATGCATGGCAGTTTGAGAAGCATTGTTCTATACCTCCTGTTCTTTCCTCACCAAGCCTGCCCGGTTGGATCACCTTCCCAGCCAGGTGGGGGCTCCGGGCCACACATCCAGATGTAGAATGTACCTATGTTTGGGAATCCCACACCTATATTTGGGAAATTCCCCACATTATGAGTCCTTCATTCCTGAGGCCCATGAGGGGAAGAAAAGGGGACTGCCAGCCATCCAAGAAGCCTCACTTCTGCATAAAAAACAACAGGGAGTCCTTCTGGCTTGTCCCCACATCTCTGCTCAGATGTCTCTTCCACAGAAATGTTTGGAGGCTTGGAGATGGTCACCTCAAGGGTCCAACCAGTCACTCCTGAGAGTCCATCCCAGTCACCCCTGGAAGGTCAGTAATGTTCATTCACAAGGGTCAACCTCAGTCACTCTTTACATCTCGACTCCCACACCCCCAACTGCCTTAGATGGAACCCAGAGGAAGGAAAAGGGAGCCAGCGTCTAGGGAGGAGACATTTTATTGAGAATCTGCTACATAAATAGCTACAGAAAGCTGGGGGCACTGAGGGAGCAACTGCCATCTCCCTCTGCCCAGGCCATTAAGGAATCCATGGGGAGGGAATGGGGTGTAGCCTGGTAAGGGTCACAGGGAGAGGCCCCCTGGATACTATCGGGAAAGAGGAGATGATGATGATGATGATGATGATGGTGGTGAGGGGGGAGAGGAGCTGACAATCCAGATGTCATGGTGGAGGGACAGGTGGGGGCCAAAGAGGAGGTCACAGTGTTTAGGAGTCACTGGGTCAGGGCCTGTATCACATCCTTCACAAGCATGGTGCCAATCACCATCTTCTCACTGTTGACAGTCAGCTGTGCAGCTCCAGCTGGCCTGGCATCCAGGGTCAGCAGGACTAGGCTCCCGCTGGTCAGTGTCCTCCCTGCAAACCTGAGGTGGGGGTAGAGGAAGGGGTTCAGCCCTGGGGTATGGGGCCCCATCTTCAAACTAGCCCCTCCCAAGGGCCCATCTCTTCCCCTCTACTGGTGGACTAGTACCTGTACTCATCAGATGTCCCACAAGGGACACGACCCAGGTTGGCAGTAGTAGTCACTTTCTGCACCACAATGTGGTCACTCCGACAGGTGTCTGGCAGTGTGAGCTTCTCTGTGATCTCATTCATGCCTGTCAGCTTTCCTGGGGGCAGAGGTCATAATGAGGGCAGAGGCCGGGGTGGGGCCTGAGGCTGGGTCTGCTCCCTGAACACTCTCACCAGATTCTCCTCACACTGGGCTCTCCTCAGGGCAGGTCTGAATCCCCCTCCTTGGTCTTGGGGACGGGGTACTTCCCTTCCAGACCTGGCCCTCCCTCAGGAAGTCTTTGCCAGCCTCCCAACCCCATGCCATCCCACCCAGGGCTCTATCCATGTTGTTGATCAAAGACTGATTTAGGCTTCCCCACTGTAAGACATCTGGGGACTCAGTAGCTGGTCAGTTCTTAGAGGTTTCCCACACTCTGGACCCCATACCCTGTGGTCTTTCCTGGGTTTGACCCCCTCCCGGCTGCTAGATGTTGAGAGCCTTCACAAAGAGGTCATTGGTGGCTGCTGGACTACTGGCCAAGGTTCTGGCCTTTGGGCAGACAGGCCAGAGTCCAGTAGTTCCATGAAGTCCCCACAGGAGGACTCCCAGTATTACCTCCTTAAGGCCCTAAGTCCTCGTGGCATCCCTGGAGCCCTTACTCCACAGGATTGACCTCCCCTCTTCCACCCACAAGGTCTAGGCCATGGGCCTGAGCTCTTTGTCAATCTTCCTGCCCACTCACAGCCTTCTTTTCAGCCTCTCTCTCCTCCCCTTGCTGCTTCCCCCATTCCATCCCTCCTTTTGAGAACTGACACTCCTCTCCGTATCTTCCATCCCCTCCATTCCTGACAAATGACATTTTTTTGCTCCAGTACCTTTAGTCTCTCCATGTTCAAGACTTCTCATTTCTAAAAAATTTCTCTTCGCAAGTGAGATCCTTCATCACGTCAATGCCCTGTCTCTCCTCATTCATTGTCAGAGTTTTCCAGAGAGCACTCTATTTTGTCAAGCCCTTGCCTCCCTCAACCCACTGCAATTGGGCTCTGTCCCCACTTTGGCAATGGCTTGCTCTCCCTAATGTTGGCAGTGGCCTCCTATAGGATGGACCTGAAGGTCTTTGGTCATCCTAGCTTGAAAATCACCCCAAAGCACTCTCCTGCCTTGTCATCTCTCTTGGTTCTCCTTTTACCTCTCACTCTACTCTTTTACCCCTCCCCTCCATTTTCTCCTGGGAATGCAGGATTTCCTCAAGGTTCTCTTCTTGGCCTTCTTAGCCATCTCTCTCCCAGGATGATCTCACTCATACTCACAGCTTCAATTATCACCTCTACACTCATGACTCCAGCCTAGAAGTGTTGCCTGGGCACAGACCCACATTTTCAGTCACAAACTAGACACCTCCTCCTCAATTTCCCAACTGCATTTCAAAATCAGCTTATCCAAAACGAATCACAATCTTCCCTCCTCCCTTGCCCAACCCGTTCTTCTTTCTTCTAGGTCAGCGGTTGGCAAATCATAGCCCACAGGCCAAATCCAGCCCACCACCTGTACAGTCCAATGTTTTTTACATTTTTGAAGGGTGGAAAAAAATAAAAATACTAATACTTCATGATACGTGAACATTATATGAAATTCAAATTTCAATGTCTGTAAATAAAGTTTTATTGGAACACAACCACACTCATTCATTTACATATTCTCTATGGCTGCTTTGGGCTACAACAACAGAGGTGATTAGTTGTGACGGAGACTGCATGGACCTCAAAGCCTAAAATATTTACTTTATGGCCCATTACAGAAAAAGCTTGATGACCCGTGGTCTAGGTGAAAGGCACCACTATTCTATCTACCATCTTAGCCAGAAATTCTAGAGTCAGCTTACCTTCTCCTCTCCTCTTAGGGAAATTTCATGGCTTCCTTCTTCCCAGTAGCACTTCATTCCCTTTGCCATGGCTCGAATCTAGATTCTCGCCATCTCATCATATCTACTACAATTCATAACCCAGTATTATGGACTGAATTGTTGTCCTCCCCCCAAAAAATATGTATTGAATTCCTTGCCCTTGTGCCTGTGGATATGATCCCGTTTGGATTTTCTTTTATGTTAATGAAGTCATACCAGTGTAGGGTGGGTCCTAAATCTAAACACTTCTGAGTTATAAAAACACTAGCATAGACACAGAGACACACACATGGGGGAAGACAGATGCCACATGAGGATTGTCTATAAGCCAAAGAATGCTAAGGAACCAGGGAATGCCTGGGACTACTGACAAAGGAAAGAACTGACATGGCCTCGACGCTGATTTGGACTGTTAGCCTCCAGAACTGTAAGAAAATAAGTTTCTGTTCTTTAAAGCTACCCACTGTGGTAGTTCCATCACTGCAGTACAAGATAACCAAGACACCAGGAGAGTGGCAAAAATTTAGTCCAAGTGAGTGGCAGGTTCAGAACTTAAAGTCAGGATTCATGACGCCCAATGTTTCTCCCATTTATGCTGGGCTGCCTCTTTTTCCTGCTGCAGGCTCTCCCCATTCCAATGCTAGCTCTGAGTGTTGCCAGATTCGTCTTTCTGAAGCAGAGGTCTGAACCTGCCTTCCAGCCCTGGCTCTAAAATCTCCATTGACTCCCCCACTGCCAGAAAAATTAAGTCTGCAGTCACTGTTCCTCTTTAGGCCTCAGCTTCCTCATCTCTCTAAGGAGAGGATTAGACCTAATAACCTCCAGGATCCCCTCCAGCTCTGAAATGCTAGGACTGAAAGCCTTGAGCATGGCATTCAAAGCTTCCAGAAACTAGACCAAACATTATTTTCAGCTTGTCCTCACTACTCCCCTATGCTAGGGACTGCTATGCCCTAAACCAAACTGCTCCCCTCCTCTCTCCCTGTAAGCTTTCTCCAACACCACCATGCCTTTGCTTGTGTTGATCCCCAAGCTGGGATGCTGACCTAGTCTTTCCTTCCTGGCTGAGTCCCAACTCTTTCCAAAGCCTCACTGAAGTGTCCTAGCCTCTGTGAAGCCCCTGATAGGGCCACAAACCACTGGGCCTCCCTCTGTCTGGAGGATTTGAAGTGCCTCCAGCATGACTGTGTAGCAGCGCTTAATGAACACCAGTGGGTAGCATTAAGCCCCCTCCCTGCCCATCCTCATGGAGCACTCACCCTGTTCCTTCTTGAACTCATTCTCGCTCATGAACACGGGCGCCATCAGCTCTCCCACAGGCGGCTGAATGGAAACGTAGAACTGTCGAGTTTCGGTGCTGGGAAGGGCAGAGGAAACGGAGAGGAATTGAAGCCACCATCTCTTCCCCCACCTCCCACTTTATCTAGAGGCAGAAGGAGAGTGAAGGAAGGCCTGGGGGCTTCCAGGCCCACCAGATCATGATGTATCCCCCACCTATCACCACCCCTAGCTCTTGTTCATTTTAACCCTGCCTCTCCCCAGCCCACCCTTCAACCCCCACCATGAGTTGGGTACATACCACAGCTGGAAGTTGGCTGCCTGGGTTGAGTCACAGAAATTAATGCCCATTACAGCAGTGGTGGATTCTCCAGGTGCCAGGGACTCTGTAGTGGTGGCAGGCAGGGAGAGGGTACCTCATGGGGGAGACACCATCACCTGATAGGCCTGGAACCCAGTCTGGCCCCATCTTCCCAACCACCACCAGAGCCAACCACCCCTCTATGGAGTCCTGGCTTCCTGGCTCCTGCTTCCCTCCTGAAATATAAACATCCTTCCCCCACTCACATCAGTCCTGAAACAACCAAGGCCCACATCTTCTGCCTAAGCTCCTTCTGCCCTGATATGGAATTGCTTGTTTCCTACTCTGTCTTATCTACCAGGGCATGGATCATTGTTGGACACCATCTCTGTTCCCCAGAGTCTGGTCCCTGACCTGGCACAGGGAGGGCATCGGCACCCACAGAAAAACTGAGTCTGCTGAGGGCCTCCTCTGCCACCCTGTCCAAGGCCCTCACGCACCGATTTCAGGAAACTCCTGGATGCTGATGCCAGCAGGCAGTTTGGGGGCACCCACACGCAGGCCCTTGATGGGGTTTTCGGAGCTATTGGAAAAATGGATGTGCACTGACACCATGTGGGGGTCCGCAGGGAAGGGCTGGCGGCTGAAGGCATAGTCCACAGCCAGCCCCTCGCCAGCTACCCGGTGCAGCAGCTCCTGCCTCCCAGCACCTGGCACTGGGCTCAGCAGCTAGAGGGGAGGAGGAGAGAAGTGTGGAAATGGGCATGAAGGAGAAAGCCTGTCCCAGTCCCCACCTAGAGCCATCCAGCAACTGGGATTCAAAGCTATCCCTTCCATCACAGCCCCCCACCCACAAACCCAACCCTCGGATACAGCACAGACACACGCCCATGTCTCAGCCCAGTCCCCTCCCCATCTCACTCACCGACGGCACCAGGGAGGAGTCTGTGAGTGTCAGGCCCTCCAGGTCAGTGACCAGACTGGTGGATACAATCATGGGGGGAGACACAGCCTGAACACTGGGAGGGGTGACTGTGGGAGGAGATGAGGAAGACTATGATGAGGAATAAAGTCCCTGGGTGGTACAAACAGTTAATGC
This sequence comes from Trichechus manatus latirostris, assembly GCF_000243295.1. Lineage (NCBI taxonomy): Eukaryota > Metazoa > Chordata > Mammalia > Sirenia > Trichechidae > Trichechus > Trichechus manatus. The sequence continues at coordinate 4,969,619 of NW_004443945.1, forward strand.
GCTCAGCTGCTAACCAAAAGTTTGAGTCCACCTAGAGGTGCCTTGAAAGAAAGGCCTGGTGATCTACCTCCAAAAAATCAGTCATTGTAAACCCTATGGAGCACAGTTCTCCTCTGACACATATGGAGTCACCACAAGTCACAGTTGACTCAACAGCAACTGGTACTGGTTATAAGGAGGAATAGGCAAAGTGGAGTTGGCTTGAGTTGAACAGGGAGCCCAGGGCATAAGAAGCAAATGGTTCAGCACCATGGACAGCGCAGCTGCCTGGCGGCTCCCAGCAGATACCCACCCTGTCCCCCAATCTCAGACCTGGCAAGGTTCTCCTGCTGTCCTCTCAGGGCTGAAGAGGTGTTCTGTCTGCTCCTCCCAAGACCCGAGGAACCTAATTCAGATCCCTTATGGACCCTCCTCAGTCACTCTCCCCAGGCCTCCTCTCCCACCCCATCTACCACCCAGACTCACAGTCCTCTAGATCAAGCAGGGAGATCTCCTTGGCTGCAGCGGCACTTTTGCTACTTGGAGCCTGAAAGAGAACAATGGGATGGGGGTGTGGGAGTTGGGCGGATGATACAGTGGTCGTTGGTAGGGGTGACGGCCCTGGCCCACAAGCCCACCCCCTCTGCCCCAAGGCTCTCACTGTTTTTCTCCTCCAGGAGGTAGCTTCCACCTGCTCCTCCTCGGACTCTGATGTCACCTCAGACTCTGAAGAGCTGCTGCTAGAATCACTGCCCTCATCTGAGGATGAGCCTGCTCTGTGTCCCTCTGCAACCTTCTTCCTCTTTTTCGTCTTCTTCCTCTCACCTTCCTCCTCACTCTGCTCACTAAAGAAGAGGAGGCAAATGGGGTTAGAGTGACAGCTCTAAACAAGCCTGTGCCAGCTCCATCCCAGGCCCGTCTCCTTTTCCACTCTGCCCCTGGGGAATGGCAGGCCTGGCCCCAGAGACCTCCTGCAGCCAGCCGAAATAGCCACCAGTGAGCTTACCCGTGGGTCTGCAAGGCCCCCACCAGCTCACGACAAGGCTCAGGGCTCTTGGGAGACTGGCTAAGGGTGGGTGCCAGCCCTTCTTTTCCAGGGAGACCCCTGAGCCCCACCAGCTGTGTGCCAGCTCCCCTCTTACCTCTCGCTGCTCCTCCCTTTCTCCTCATCCTCATCTTCATTGTCGGACTCACTGCTGGACTCTCCGGAGGTGCTCTCACTGCTGCTCTTACTGTCTGATTCACTATCGGACTCGGGGTCTGGGAAGGAAATGGGTCAGGCCTCCCTACCTTGTCTGCAGGCTTCCTCAGGTCCTGAGCAGGTGCTCTGAGTCTTCAGCTTCAGACTCGGCACTAAAGCCTCAAACCCCTCTGACCTGCCCCTACACCCAGATGTCAACTGGAACACACTGGGAGACAGACAGACTTACATTGATAAGACCTGCACAAGCACACACACTTTGGAGAGGCACTCCCCTCAGATGCATGTGCATGCATGCTCATGTGCGCACACGCGCACACACACACACACACACACGCACAAGCTCCCAAGTGTGTGCGTACCCCCTTGGACACTCAACCACAGAAACACATGCATGCACACACACACATCTCCCGTACAGTCACACAGGCACACACATAGCAGGGCACAGAGGCCCCAGCTCTGCCCATCTCCTCACTGCTGTCTGCGGACTCCGTGGGCCCCGACTCCCCCTCGGAGTCTGAGTAGAAGGGCTTCTCCTTCTCCTTCCTCTTCTCCCTATTTGAGCACTTGGTCCATTCAGGAACCTGGAGGCGGGGGGTAGGGTGAGAGGGTAATTTCACCATGACTGGAGAGGGTAAGGAAATATCAGGGCCTTCTTCCCCTTCACCCACCTCTTGCTGGGGTTCCACCTGTCCCCAAAAAGGAATAATGGGGGAGGAGCAAAGAGGCTTTGTTCCCAGAGGGGAGGGATGCCGCTTACGGAGGGGACACCGCCAAACCACAGAGGAAACAGCACAGGGAAGGGCACAGGGCACAGCCCACGAGGGGAAGGACAGGGGAGCAAGCACTGCACACGGACAGGGCACACGGCACATGGAGGGGGACCTCAGTGTATTCGCACAACAGGCCCACGTGGGTCTCAATAAGAGAGAGATCTTCTTCCTGTGTGTGGGGAGGGTTTCAGCAGGGCTGTGGAGGGTGTCAGGAGAGCTGTGGGGTGTGAGGAGGGCTGTGCTGGCACTGCCAGGGCTCCCTGCTGCTGCCCACCCCCACTTCAAAAAAACAAAACGAAACAAAACCCGTTGCCGTCAAGTTGATTCTGACTCACAGCAACCCTGCAGGACAGAGTAGAACTGCCTCATAGGTTTCTGAGGAGCGGCTGGTGGATTTGAACTGCTAACCTTTTGGTTAGCAGCTGAGCTCTTTTAACCACTGCACCAGCAGGGCTCTGCTCCACATGCACGCAATTCAACCCTCACCCACGCTGACCTCCACGTTGCGCACAGACGGGTCCGGGGCTTCCTCTGGCCAGTCTGGGAGCTCCTGGTAGCCTGTGGCCTTGGCATTGAGCAGGTGGGACAGTGAGCCCAGCTGGAAGTGATCCCGGTCTGGGGACAGGGTTAGAGGTCAAGCCAGTAGTGGCAGTGAGGACATGCCCTTGGAGCTGTTTCCTAGATGGGGTCAGGGGCAATTCTGGCTGGCCCTCCCTGGCTGGGTAGGAAAAAGGGATGGACGTGTCCCCTAATGGTTCTTCCACCCTGACTCTCACTTTCAGGCCCACATGCTGTAAGAAAAGGTCGTCAGGCCCAACCACAGCAGGGGCTAAGGAGCGGGGGCATGTGGGACTAGAGGCGAGGGCAGGAGGAGACTTGGGCCCATCTGCTCGGGCTCTGCCTGCCGGAAAGGCTGAGTCTGAATCTAGTCTTCTCTTCCCAGGCAGTGAGGGCTGCGTGCCGCCCCGCAGCCAGACCCAGGGAGGAGGCCTAGAGAGGGAGGGGAGGATGGCAGCTACAACGACTACAAGGCTGGCCAGGCTGGGTCCAGGGGAAGGGACATGTCTGGGAGGGGGGCAGTCAGAACGTAGCAGTGGGAGTCAGGGTCAGAGAACCAGCATGTGGCACACAAGACCCGCAACACAGAGACCCGTGAGCGGTGATGGTGTCAGGGGAGGGAGAAATAGGCTGTTCACCTTCTTCCTGGGAGATTTTCCAATCCGCCCCATCTCTTAACATCTCTCTATTCCTGATAGTGAGAATGGTTGCACAACTTGAAGAATGTAATCAATGTCACTGAATTATACATGGAGAAATTGAATTAGTATATGTTTTGGTGTCCGTAATTTCACCTCAAAAAAAAAAACCAACTCCCTCTTCTTGAGGTCCTGGGGAACGAAGCTATGTGGAGGTGATCCCTCTCCTGTGTAGGTTCCAGGCTTCAGTTCTTGGAGTCCAGAGAGCCAGCTGGAGGACCTCCACTCCGAGGCCTCTCAGAGCCCTTGTCATGGAAGAGGAGCCCTTAAGGGCTGGAGAACAGAGGCGAACAGAGGCTGGGCTGAGGGCTGGGCCAGGGTTTGGGTTGACCTCCAGGGACTAAGCCCACATACTGCTGGGAACTGTGTTCTCAGGACTTTTACAAACATACATCTCTACTCTGTATGTTGTTTCACTTCCTGCCTTCCAGGGTCCTTCGTATTTAAATTCTTGATATACATGTTCAGGCCTAGTGTCTGACTGGAGTCCCTGGATGGTGTAAACATTAACATGCTTGCTGCTAACTAAAAGACTGGAGGTTTGAGTCCACACAGAGCTGCCTCGGAAGAAAGGTCTGATGATCTACTTCTGAAAAATCCACCTTTGAAAACCCTATGAAGCACAGTTCTACTCTGCACATGTGGAATTGCCATGAGTCAGAACTGACTTGATGGCAACACTAAATGGTCAGTGCCTGATCATTAAGGGCATCAAAGAGGGAGCCAGAGAGAGGAGAGGAGCCAGGAGCCCATCATGGCCAGGAGGCAGACTCAGGGGAGATGATGTTAGTGGTGCTTGTGAGTGGATAAAAAGGTGAGCCCTGGTTACTGCAGGAGGGGCCGTAGCGGTGGGCCAGAGGGTCAGACCGGCATTTCCCCAGAAGTCTAGTGCCTGGCTAAGGCCAGGGTCTGCGGCTGGGGGCCCCACAGGAAGGTTACCCTTGATTTCAGCTCCCACCTTTGAAGGATGACTCCAAGACCGGGGCCGGCTTGGGTGCCAAGAAGAGCTTCTTAGCGTGGCGGCTGAGGGCCCCACCCTGCTCCGAAGGGACGATGAGCTGCCGGGTGAAGCGGGCTCGGTCACGGATATCATAGTTCTGGTCGTACTTGGCCAGGCTCAGCACATACTGGGTCAGCAGCTTGGTCTGGGGGGACAAGAAGAGGTGAGTCAGCAGTGGTTGCAGGGAACAAGAGGGCTCTGACCCAGATCCTTTAAGCCAACACCCCAAGCAGTTCTTCTAGACCTCACAGTTTGCAGGTCCTCATTCCTTGGGACTGGCTGCCTCTACCCAACTCTCCCTCCTCGCCCTGCCATTGTTCCAGACTCAACACATATCCTCTAGTCTCTCTGGCACAGACTCCTGACCCCACTTTGACAACTGCCTTGGGTCAGCAAAAGAAGCTGCCCTCTTGGCCCTGGACTCTGCTCTGGTTCAGGTTTGTGGTCCCCGCTGCCCCAGGCCCTGCTCCTACCCTACCTAGCCCAGGCTGGGCCAGCCCCTCTACCCTGGGCTGTCAGGGTGAGTGAAGGTCTGGAACATTCTGGGAGACCTCACAGTTGGCAGGCCCCATCACCCAGGGGGAAACTAGATGACAAAAAGAGAGAGGAGGAATAGCAGGGATGCCCTTAGCAGAGGCTACCTTCACGCCCCACTAACCACAAGGTAGACTCTGAGCAGCCCAGAGGTCTCAGAGCTCATGACCCTCCCTCCTAGAGGGTTCTAATGAGATCAGAGTAAAGTGCAGCTGCTCAGGGTTTGCTGAGGTCATGCGGGGTTCGCAGTCTTCGGTCATGGCGGCCACACCCCAGGACCCAATATCTCAATTTCTGCCCTTAGCCTGGCCTAGTCTAACCTGCCAGGCCTTCAACAAAATGACAGTGGTAGCAGTTATCATTTACTGAGTACCTTCTAGTGTTGGGCACTGTGCTAGGTGCTTCACACTAACTCATTTAATCCCCACATCCCTTCTGAGAGGTAGTTATTCCTACACAAAACCCACTGCATCAAGTCAATTCCAACTCACAGCAACCCTACAGGACAGAGGAGAACTGCCCCATGGGGTTTCCAAGGCTGTAATCTTTACGGAAGCAGATTGCCACGTCTTTCTCCCAGGGAGCGACTGGTGGGTTCGAACTGCCAACCTTTTGGTTAGCAGCCGAGTACTTAACCACTGTGCCACCAGGGCTCCTTTGAGGTAGGTATTTCCAGTCCCATTTTACACAGGAGAGAAGAGTCACAAAAGTGCCTTGCCCAGGTGAAGGAGCACTAGGTGCTGCCCCTTTCCCTCACCGCCTACCTGCTGGCATGGGGGCTGCCCTAACCCAGGGTGAGGAGAACTACACCCTGGCAGACATGCCACAATCTCAGGATGTAGCCCTGCTGCAGACCCCGGCCACCTGCCCAGATACTTTGCTTCAGGGGTTGGCAAACTTTTCCTGTAAAGGGCCAGAAAGTAAATACAGACTGTCTCGACTATTCAACTCTGCTGTTGTAGCATAGAGGTTGTCAAAGACAGTACATAAACGAATGAGTGTGGCTGTGTTCCAATAAAATTATATTTACAAAAAGAGGCAGCAGGTCAGATTTGACCCATGGACTGTAGTTTGACGACCCCTGCCTTGCTTAACTGAGTGGGGCAGTGAGTGCGAGCACTGTCACGGTGCTTGGTGCCCCAATACCTTGGAAAGCTCTGCACATTACACTTTGTTCTTAGGAGAATCTCCTGGAGGCAACTCAGAGGATCCTGGACACCCAAGGGGATTTTAACATGCTGATGTTCCAGCTAAGTTCTACCTTTTGCTATGGTACCTCTCATAACATCACCTTGGGAATGACAATGGACGCCAGCACCACCCAAGCCCAAGCAGAGACTCACCTGCCCTTATCACTGGCACAGACTGGCCAAACATCACCAAGCTTGGGGAGGAAGCATGGATCACATCTCCCTGATTTCATGTTATTGCATCAATGCATGTCACTGCTGGTGCCTCCCAAAGGGGCAGAAAGGAACACTCCTGCTAGCTGACTGAAGGTCACAGCTCCACAGGGGAGCCTCTTCAACAGTGGCCACCAGCCCTACCAGGCCCTTGGGTCCCCAGAATAGCTGCAGATACTGGAGTAACACTGCTTATGTGGAAGACCAGCCACCTGCCCCTGATCACCCTCTTCAGAAAGAGGCGCTCAAGTTAGGCCTGCCTGGTGAGGGCCCACAGGATACTGCTGAGGCAGAGTTTCTGGGACCAGAGAATTTTGGGTGGCATCTCTCAATCTTTACCTGCTTAGAATTGGTCAGATAGAGCTTGGCTGCCAAGTTGATGACCTGCAGCTTGACGATATCCTCCTCTGCTGTGAAAGACTTGGCCATTTTTCTCAGTACATCAGGTGCAATCCTGGGGACGTGCTCACAGTACTCGCCGATAAGCCACAGTATGCTGGCTCGGGCCATGGGCACCTGTGGGTGTGGGAGTGAGAGGAGAGAGGACTGGGGGAGATGTGGGAATGGGAGTAGGAACATAGACCACCAGGGAACCAGCCCTCCTGTCTGTGCTGGCCCATTGTATTGTGGGGTTCTGTGGAAATGGGAGTGGGGGGCAGTAGGAGAGAAATTAAAAGGTTGGCCTCTCCTGGGCAGCACCTCCCGTCTTCCCTAGGGTTTCATTAGCCTGAGCAGAGCCTTCAAGCCCCAAATTTGGCTGTGGTTTAAAAGAGTGATTTTCTGGATTCACTGTACCCTCACTGCTTTGCTGTCATGTCATTCTTCCTGAAAATCTTCATTGTTTGAGTGTTTTAACTCAGCAGTGCAGCAGAAAAGCACAGGATTTGTCAGTCAGCCACCCCTAGCCAGAGCTTTAGAGAGGAAAAATGAGAGTGAAGGTAAAGGCCACGGAGCTCATCGAGGGATCATCAAGGGAAGGTGAATCCCAGCAACAAGGCCAAGGTCACGCAATCCAGTCTTTCCCCTCCTTCTACCTGAAGACCTTTCAGGATCAATGTGGAAAGTCTGGAGGTTGATTTTGATAAGTCTAGAGTATTTAATTACAAGATGTTAAAGTGATGGGCAGGATGATGTTGGGCTGAGAAGGGGAACATGGGGCTGCTCCCTCACCTGGATGTTGTCCGTGAGCTTTGCCAAGTGTTTGATGATCTCCCCGTGCTGTGCTGGCTGCATCTGCAGCAGCTTCTTAATGACGACCACTGACTCTGCAACCACAAGCTCTGTGGAATGGGAACGAGTGTGTGGACCCCAGGCAACAGGTGGCCACACACAGGTGGAGAGACACACCTGTGATGCCCCAGACCCTCCTTCTCAGTCCCCTTTACTTCTCTAGTGACCTTCAGAGGGATCGGAACACCTGGACACTAATCGAGGCAGACAAGCTGATGGACACATATTGTGCTTAGACAGATAGGTGGGTCCCCACTGGCCATCAGAGTCAGACATGCAGGGAGACACCCACTGATCAAGGCTGGACACTCAGACAAACACTGACCATCACGGTTGGACAGCAGCTGCACCAGCCCGTTGAGACAGGTGTCACGAACTCGGCCTATGTTAGTTGCACAGCGTCCAATGGCCTGGATTGTGGCTGCCACAAAGTCTTTGTCCATACTGCGAATGTAGGTCTGTGGGATGCCATGACAGAAAGTGACCCCCAGGCAGCCAGTGATTCCACAGGCTAGAGGGTGACCTTCAGGCAGGCTGTGACTGCTCACTCAAAGACTCATCATGCCAGAGACTAAACCCTGGGAGAGAAGGAGAAACTACCTTGCCCCCCTCCACCCCTACCAACTGATTTCCCCGCTCAAAGCCAGCAGAAGGCATTGGGAGAGTGACCTAAGATAACAAGATCTCCAGCTTTGGACTCAGAAGGGCAGTTTGACCACCAGGGTGATTCTCTCTAGGACAAGGATCTGAAGGCACCTCTCCTGGGCCTCTATGGCTGGGGCTGCCCCTGATCCGTACCTGGAATTCCCTCAGGACAGTAGGGATGTTGGTCTCATTGGCCAGGTTGGTCAGCACTTCCAGCTGCGGGGAGGGGCGTAGAACACAGAAAATGGGCAAGGTAGTTAGTGGGCTTTCTGTGCTTTCATAACCTTTCATCCCAAAATACACTTCAAAGACCAGAAAACAATCCTCAGGACAGCCTGCATCATCCTTGGACTGCTGAGGGAACTGACAGATCATGAAGCTTGTCTAAAATGCAGGAGTTTGCCTCTTAAACAGATTCCCTGACAGAGTATGCCCACAGTATGACTGTGTCACTTCCCATTCCCATTAAAAATGTAATGCTTCCTATTGCTTTTAGGATACAGACCAAAATCCTTACCATGGTCTGTAAGTCCCTGAATGGCCTGAACCCTATCTGCCTCTCCAGCTTCATCTCCCATGGCTCTACTTCTTGCCCTCTATGCCCCAGGGCCTTTGCATATGCTGTTCCCTCTGTGTGGAACAGTCCTTCCCACTCCTATCTCTGTATTTACCTAGATAATTCACGCTCACTTCTCAGGCCTCAGCTCAAGTTTTCCTTGGGGAAAACTTCCCTGACACCCTACCCCCAGACTAGATCATGTCCCCCTATTTGATGCTCTTATGGCTTTCTGTACCTTTTTTCCTACCATATTTCACAAACGGAATTCTACATTTGTTTTGTGATTAGCTGCTTAATGTTTCTTCCGTTCCCCCTACTATAAGCTCCACAAGAACAGGTTCCCTGGTTATTTTTGCTCTCTTTCTCTTCTACCCCTAGATCTAGCAACATGAGGATCCACAGGAGATACTCAGAAAGGGTTAGGAGGACGAACTGTTGCTGAACAAAGACCACTCAGGAATGCAGAGGTGGAGTGGGAGTGGAGCGGAGGTATGCGCTTCTGCCACTTTTTCTGCGGGCGTATGTTTGCACAAAAGCTTGAGGGGCATGGGGGTGGTAATACTGAGTGGGAGGCAGAAGACTGCAGTGAGAAAAGCATAAGCTTTGGAGTCAGCAGACTTACAGTTACCTGACCCTAAAATCTACATTTTTATGAACTGGAGATAATGTACATCTAATGGGGTTATTATGAAAATCAAGTGAATTCATATGTGAAGAGTGGGAGGTGTACAACAGGTACCAGGCAAAGGGCGGTTCCCTTTCCCCATCTCCCCAGTTCTCATTAGCTTGCTTCCTTGAACAAACATACCTGGCTGAGGTAGCCATGAGCTCAGCCCCAGAAACTGACAGGCACCTAGGGTGGCCACTGTGAATTATCAAAGTGGGCGTGCGGGGGTGAAGAGGAGCCTGAAATGCTTCATGCACACCCGTCCATTACTCACCTTCAGGACCTTGATCTGGGTGGGGTCAGTGGACCTGATGTAGAAGCTCTTCAGGTAGGGCTCAAACATACCCTGGCACAAGAGAAGCAGATCCCGGAGCTCAACAGCAGCCCCCGACCCGCTCCTCTTCCTGAGGGCCCATCATCTCCTGACCCATGGCGCAGGATCCTTCCTGCCTCCTCATTGTCCTCCACTCTTCTATTCTTCCCGCTCAGATCTGACCAGGTCTCTCTTTACTGAGCTTTCCCCCCTCAGCGGCCCTTCAGGATCCAGGCCTTGCTCCTTGGCTTGTGTTTAGGGTCTCCCCTTCCTCTGGCTCTGGCCTGGTCCTGCGCAGATCAGGCATTCCCCCATCTCTCCTTTTCCCGGGTCCCACTCCCAACGGTGCCTTGGTGCCCCCAGCAGCCACCCCTCGAGCGGTGAGGAGAGGTCTTGGTCGCATGCTCACCCGGCGTTTGATAGACATGGTGGCGACGTTCTGGAGCACCACGTACTGCACCTCACTGCGAAGAGACAGAGACAGGTCAGACGTCCCTGGTCCCCTCGGCTGGGGCAAGGGGCAGCCAGTGGGGAGAAGGTAGGCCAAATAGCGGAGAGAGAAGGACCAGGACTCCTGGTCCAGGAGGAGGAGGGCGGGACCGGGGTCAGTGCGGGAGCAGGTGGAGTAGGTGGAGGGTGGTGAGTCGTGAGGGGGCGTGATCCTGCATGGGTCACGTACAAATGCCTGGTGGTGGGACCGTGCCAGGCCAGGCATGTGGGCGGGCCATGCCCGTGCCGCAACATGGAGGCGCGCACCTGTGGCTGCGCAGCAGGCGCACTAGCGCCTTGGCGATGACGCCCACCTCCGCCTTGGGGGCCAGGTGGAAGTAGAGCTGCGCCACTGCCATGACGACGGCGGCGCTGCGGCTCTGCAGCAGAGGCTTTGTGTTACGCAGCAGCAGCCGGTGGTCCGGGTCCATTACGTAGGGCTTTCGGGAGGGCAGCGCAGTGGCGGCAGCCTCCTCTGGCCCAGGGCCCTTGGCCTCGTCCTCCTCCGAGCCGTAGAAGGCTTTCTCAGGGTTCTCCTCTAGCAGGGATTCCTGGAGGGAGAGACAGACAGGCCGGCCAGTGGGCGCCTCACCAAGACGACGGTGCCACCTGCCCCGCCTGGGCACCCACTCACGTTCTGGGTGGGGCTCAGGAACTGGGTGCGTGCGTAGCGGGTAAGCATGCTGATGATGACCACCTGGCCCCACTCCTCCACGTCGATGAGCAGGTTACAAAGTTTCCGGTAGTTCTTGTGAATCAGGTCGATGCGCTCTGGGCACACCTCCTCGAAGGCCATTACCACGCTGCCGGCCACCAGCTGGGGGACAGGCAAAGGCAAGAGGATAAACGGGAAACGCAGATGGGCCCCTGACCCGCACCTTCCCTTCCTCCATTCTTGTGTGCCCAAAATACACACTGTGGTTTTGTCTGCCAGAAGCTTCTCAATGACCTCTATCAGCTGATCCTTCTGGTCAGAGTCCAAACTGAGGGAGAAATTGTTGAGGAGGATTTGTACCCCCACTGGCAGCCTGTCCAATATCTACCCAAGCCTCCTGCACCCCAGCCCCTGATTATTCATGAAGAGGTGGGACCCCCAATCTCCATTGTCCTCTATCTCGGTCAACTCTCCAAACTGTCTTAAATCACCTGAAAGGTAAAAAGAGGGGCTGCCTGCAGGACTTCAGGTGAGTCCAGGAGTGGGCTGGGGGCTTGGGAACCAATCCCCCGGAGTGAAGGGCAGAGGCTGGGGCATACCTGTAGAGTTTAGGGATGGCATGGGCAGCTGTTTTCCGCACATAGGGGGACATGTCCGAGGCAGCTTCCTTGATGGCCAGCATCATGATGGGTACTATGATGGGCACACGGATGCTAGAGAGGACACGGAGGGCACTGGCCCGAATCAGCTGGTTGGGGTCCTAAGGGCAGAGGTGGAGGCAGAGCAATCAGGAGGCACCAGGTGCCCTGATGGGACAAGGGTACACCCTCTGCAAGTCACTGTCCCCAGCTACCACCAGCTCTTGCTTCCCTGCCTCATGACTTGAGCCTAGATGGTGTGCCGTGCTGGGTACCTGGGGGCACTGCTCGGGATACTGACTCTTGGCCTTGGCTGCAGAAATCTGACACCTGAATAGGTATGGAAGTGCGCAACTTCACTTTCACAAAGAGCGGAAAAACTTTCAGAATGCCTAAGGTTTCTGAATGAGCCAAACTAATCTAGGCGTGGGGGCCCTTTGTTTATGCCTGAGGTGATCACCAGCAAATGGAAGCTGGTCTCCCTTCCAAATAATTCCTTCTTACATTCCTGTCTCCCAGCAGCCTCTCAAACGCTGCTGTTTATCTTTCAGTGCTTAAAGCAGAGTATGTAGACCTGTCCTCTTTGCTCCTATTATACACTATACACACTTGCTAAGAGCATTAGCCACACTGTACTGAAATCATGGGGCTTAAGTCTATCTTCCCATTATCGTCATCAGCAGCAGCACCAGCTGTAAATTACTGCTAATCTTGGAGAATTATGGACAATAGGAGAGGTGCTGTAACACTAAAGAAGGATAGATGTTACCCTGATTTTCTAAAATGGAAAAAGAGAAGATTCACGAAATTACAGGTGAACTTGGTAGTAATCCCTGGTAAAATTCTAGAATTGGTTTGTGTGTTTTTTTTAAGATGGTTTAGAAGTAGGTATTTGAAAAGCAGGAGTCTATGTTTTCTTAGAGACAAATTATATTAAGCCAGCTGCTAATGCCTGCTTTTTGTTTTTAGCATTTTATTTGGAAATGATTATAGAGTCACAGGAAGTTGCAAAAAATGTTTCCCTTTTTGATAGGGTAACCAGACTGGTAGATATTAGTACTAAGTATTTGGATTTCAGCAAGGCTTTTCTCAGTCTCTCACAGCATTTCCTGGATTGTCATTTTTCTCCCTTGTATTGCCATTTTTGATGCCAGCCTTTTGTTTCACCTAATATCTATGCATTTTCAGAGCAGAATTCATGTCTGTTTTATTTCTGTAACGCTCACAGCCCTTTTCACATGAAAGGTGACAATTTCTTTTTGCTGTTGAATAAGCCCCTTCCTGACTGTGGGAAAATGCCAGCCAATTGTACAGTTAGGTAAATCTACAGTTTGGTAAAATATTGTACCTAGGGGAGGTTTATGAAGAGATCAGTGTCAACCTGGAAACTGAAGTCAGTCACCCTGGTCTGAATAGCTTATCAACATCTTGGAGGAAGACACAAAATCAGGAGGGACAAAATTAAGATTTAGAATAACCCTGGGCTTAGGCCCTGTGCTAAACCAATGAAATGAAATATAATAAGGCTGAAAGGATCAATTGCACAAGGACAGGATACTGGGAAGCCTAGATTATCCTCTTGCCAACTGGAGGTTTGTCTAAATTGAGCCAACCACATGGGTGTGCTGCTAAGAAAGCAAACACGGGCTCAGCCTGGGCTGATAAAATGAAGGAAGAACTGTGGATGGAAACGACTGGTTCCAGTGTGCAGGAAAGGCCAAAAGACACTAACAACAACAACAAAGAAACCAAGTTGCTTGGAATACATATATAGTATGATAACCATTTACAAAACAACATATTGTTTAGGAATACATAAATAGGTAGTAGAAGAATAAAGATATGCATATAAATGATAAACAGATAAGATACGTAGGGGGCTTTGGCTGTTTGATAAATGCTTGGTTTCTTATGTTGAGTATATGAGTATTCATTATATTATTCTTTATGACTTTTTGTAAGCCTGAGACACGTTTTTAAAAATTACAGCAAGGTAGGTTTCAATGCAATATAATGAGTTTTTTAAAAAACAGTGGTAGCTTCCCTAAGATGGAATGAGTTGCCTTACAGGATGAGGTCCCCATCACTGGAGATGACCTGGCAGGGCTGTTCTAAAGCAGAGGTGGGCACATGATGGCCCTGGGGCCAAATCTATCCAATGCCCTTTTTGTAAATAAAATTTTATTGGAACACAGCCATACCCACTAGTTTATGGATGCTTTCACACTACAAGGGCAAAATTGAGTAGTTGGCATAGTTGACACCGTATTGCCTTAAAGCCTAAAATATTTACTCTCTGGCACTTTACAGAAAGGTTTGCTGACCACTGTTCTGGAGTGATCATTGCACTAAATGACCTGGTTTTCTAAAAGAGGAAAAGGGACAGACTGTAGAAACTACTGAGAACTGTAAAAGTTGTCCCTGAAAAAATTCCAGAATAATTTTTATAAAACAATGTTTATAAAATTTTTATAAAATGGTTTAATTCTCATTCAACCAAAAAGGTTTCTTGCCAGTCTGAGCTGGATCTTATGGTTTTGGCTTAAAAAAAAAAAAAAAAAACTGTTTACCTTATCATTGGAACACTAAAAAGGTTCAAGTGAGGCTCCTGATGACAGAACCCTGTGAATCAAGGCTCAGAAATGAAAGACCTGGCCTCTGGCAGGCCCAAGTGAATTTGAGAGATCAACACGGTAGCATCTAGTAAAGTCTCTTAGATAAAGGCTGGATATTCTTTAGCCAGCAAGCAGTAAGTCTACAGGGCCGGAGCAGTCGGGGTGCACGAAGAAGACAGAGGTCAAGAACGAGGCCTGAGCAGCTGCCCTTGTAGCTTTCTAGTGAGCTGGCCTTAAAAGGAGTCCTGGTGGTGCAAACAGTTAATGCGCTAACCAAAAGGTTGGTGGTTTGAGTCTACCCAGAGGCACCTGGGAAGAAAGGCCTGATGATCTACTTCTGAAAAATCAGCTGTTGAAAACCCTATGGAGCACAGTTCTACTCTGACACACACGGGGTCAACATGAGTCAAAACAGACTGATGGCAAGGTTGTTTACTGGTTTGGACTGTAAAGAGGATATGAGGTATGTCCAATCAAAAAACAGATTCCTGAGTCCCTGTGCAATTAAGATCTAGGCTCATACACTGTGAGAGCTGGAAGGATCCTTCAAGCAGAGCTCTTCTTTCCGAATAAAGTCTTACAAAAGCCCCTAACATTCATTTGTTCATTGAACATTACAAAGCTTATAGTTTAGGGAGTAACAGGCAGTCAGCATATTGTTGTTAGGTGCCATCTAGTCAATTCCGACTCATAGTGACTCCATGTAACAGAGTAGAACTGCCCCATAGGGTTTTCCAGGCTGTAATCTTTACAGGAAGGAGCCCTGGTGGCACAGTGGTTAAATGCTCAGCTGCTAACCCAAAGGTCAGCGGTTTGAACCCACCAGCCGCTCTGTAGCAGAAAGATGTGGCAATCTGCTTCCATAAAGATTAAACCCACTGCCATTCAGTTGATAAAGATTACAGCCTTGGAAACCCTATAGGACAGTTCTGCTCTGTCCTATAGGGTCACTATGAGTTGAAATTGACTCTACAGCAATGGGTTGGTTTTTCTGAATCTTTACAGGAGCAGATCACCGGGTCTTTCTTCCAAGGAGCCACTGGGTAGGTTCGAATCGCCAACCTTAAGTTAGCAGCCAAGTGCTTAACCTCACCACCAGGACTCTTTATATTAAGCATACATAAAGCAGAGCTTTTCAGAATGAATTAGGGCTCCACAAAACACAGTTGGAGCTCCACTGATCCGTCCAAATCCCCATTTTACAGGTGAAGAAATAGTCTCAGGTACATTCTACCGTGTGTAAGTTATACCTCAATAAAATGTTAAAGAAAAAAAGAGACCCAGACAGGTCAAGTCAGTACATAGTTTTGCTTAGTTTCTGGGCTTTCTACTATTGATGCTGTGTAGTTTATCTATATAAAAAAGGAAACTGCCTGCAGCTCACACTTCAAGTAGGAAGTGACTTTCTCTACCAGGTCTCAGCCAGATTGTTACCTCATCAGAAAGCACTTTCCAGATCCCCAATCTCAATCAGGTCTCGTCTGTCATTCTGTCATGGCACCCTGTTCTTTTCCTTCACAGCAGTTACCACAATTGGGAAGGATATATTTTGATGTATGTTTATTGATTGTGGCTCTGTGAGTACAGAAAACATGTCTGTTTTACATTCAGTATATGTACACCAAGAACCTAGACAATGCTTGGTGTACAGATACCCAAGTATTTGCTTAGTAAATAAATTGCTATGCAAGCGGTGATGTTTTCCTCCCCACTCTGCCAAAGAAGCAGACCCTGCCAACCCCTCCTGCTGGCCACAGCAGATGGAACCTGATTGAGACAGTCAATTTGCAGTCTACCCAGCAACCTAAAGAATGGCTGGGTATGACAAAACGAGCTAGGTATTTCAGAGTCCCTTCCACAGGAATCTGAACTAACTGTATGGAAAGAATAAAGGGTTAGTGGTTATAATCAGAAAGGCCTGAGATGCAGACAGCACAGAATGGACATCATCTGGACGTCTCTACCCTTGAGGTATCTTAGCCAAAAAAGTGCAGACAGTGGAGACTTATCATGCATGCATTTAACATATAATTCAATTATAGATCCTGGGAAAAACAAAACAAAAGGTGAGAATCTTCACAATTTAAATAGTGGCGGGGG
>NW_004443945.1:4985778-5084373 GCF_000243295.1 Trichechus manatus latirostris
CCCACCATCCCAGTTTCTGCCTGCCTGGGGGCGTCTACCACAACAGAGGTGCCGAAGTGTTGAAAGATGGATATTTTTTATACACTTGGACCTCTAAGACAAGCCAGTTACTTTTGCTGGAGCTAAACAGAAGAAAGATCAATATGTTCCAACTCTAGAGGAATGATTGGCTGTACTGAACTTATTGACATTGGAATTTTCATGGTTTGTTTTGACAATTCATGTATTGTTGTCCTCTGTGCTGAGCTTAGAATCCAACCTCCATGTGTGAGGCCAACTCTTCTGATAGTAAACTTTGTTGTTTTCCTCTCAGTGGGGCTCAGGTATTCTAAGTAAACCCTTGTGTTCTCCTTACCAAATTCCAGGTGAAAAGGTTCCCACAGTCGTTATTATCTACAGACACCTGGACTAGGTGAGCCTGCCAGTGCTAAGACTCTGATGCCCAGAGGCGAGGAATCCAGCTCAGCAGCTCCCTCACAGAATCTTGTCTTAACAAGGTTGATTTCTGCCTGGCTCTGGGCCACAATGAACACCTTTACACCAATGGGGTGAGGGAAAGGGGCTTTCTGTTGTCAGTGGCTCAAATGGTTCATACCTGAGGCAGCCATTATCACAGGCTCCTCAGAGGAGGAGAGATAGGTTCCTGGACACCCACTTCATCTTTCCCCCTCCTTCTGAGGCTTGCCTCCACCCTCTGACTCTGCCCCTCCCAACTTTAGGCAGATAGGAAGAGGCCTCCAGACTGTCTCCCCCGTGCTCACAGCCTCTACCCGGGCCCACTCCTCCAATACTAAGCTAGTGAGGCCCAGGCTCCAGAGAGCCAAACTGAGACTTTTAACCTTTAGTCCACGCTGGAAGGTGGAGATGGACAGCAGGGCCAGGTCTTGTTGCTCCTCCGCATAGCGCACCAGGTACACATAGACAAGCTTCTTCACCTGGGGGGAGAGCAAGTTTCTAAGCAGGGGCTAGTGTCCCACCCCCTGAAATGTCATCACCCCCGCCAGCTGCCATGCATGGGGAAAAATTCTTCCTGTGCATGGAGCATCCCCAGTGTATCCTGGGTCCTTCATCCTGACCCACATGCAGTTCAGGGACATGTAGATAGTGTCTTCTCTTGGGCCATAGGACATTTCTGAGCAGGTCAGGCCCCCAAGAGCTGAACGGTTCCCTTCCTCACTCATAACTCAACTTGAGTTTATTCCTGGGGGTGGGGGATGAGGGATCCCTCACTGGGTAGTGCTTACCTCTATGTTCTTACAGGCCACGTTCTTCACCACAGCGGGAAACAGGTCTGAGGCATTCTTTCCACGGGCGATCATCTGGGGTGGTGGGGTCAGAGCAGAGGAAGAAAAAGAAGGGCAGAGGTACAGCACGATTAGGGAAGGGTCCACAAGGAGCCAAGGAGAGCTGCTCTCTGACACCCAGACCCTTCCCCTGAGGGGGGTCCCTCCTTCCCCCTTTACCGCCACAATCCTCTTCATGGCCTCCAGCTTGAGTGAATCCTTGTTGGTGTCCAGCATCTCCTTCAGGTCATCATGTCTGGTGGGAGGCACAATGGGTCAGCTGAGGGCACAGGGTTGGGGGGATCAATCAGGAGGATGCAGGCAGTTAGAAGGGACACAGGCCAGGGAAGGCTCAGGCAGGACCCCAACCAGAAGAGAGGGACCATAGTGGGGCTGCTGCTGCTGGTGCTGGTGGTGGTGCTGGTGATAAAGTACAGATCAGAGGGCTTGGGGTTGGGAGAAACATGTGAGTCAGCCAGGAACAGAGAGCCAGGAGACAAGAGGAAGGGTTTGGGGTGGGAAGAGGTATGGACCTTGTTCTGGAAACAGGGCCAGCTGGATAGATGGTAAGGGCCTGGAGCCAGTGGAAAGGAGACAGGGCATCAAAACAAGAGCAGGATGCCCTTGCCCTGCCTGAGTGTGTTCTCAGGTCCTGACCCCACAGACCCAACTGATTCCAAGAACGGGATGAATCCCAGAGACTCCACAGATGGCCTTACAACAAAAGTCCAGATCTGTCACTCAACATTCATTCAAGAAAGTTATAAAACCCCAATGGGAGACATAAAAGAAGATTTGAATAAACAACCCCTTGCACTGCCCTGGTGGCACGGTGGTTAAGAGCTCGGCTGCTAACCAAAAGGCAGGCAGTTCAAATCTACCAGCCGTTCCTTGGAAACTGTATGGGGCAGTTCTACTCTCTCCTGTAGGGTCGATATTTACTCAACGGCAACAGGTTTGTTTTGTTTTTTTGCACTTGGCTGAGGGGAATAAAGTTAGCACCCAAGCCAATACAAGGAGTCCATGGAATGTCTGTTAACACTTCAATGGGAGCATTTTGTCAGACTTCATGAAGTGACAGCAAAATTCATCTGGGAAAACAAATCAGTAGGTAAAAAAAATCCAGTAACTATTTTGGGGAAAAGAAGAAAATAATGGTAGCTCACCCTTCCGGGTTTCAAAACACAAAACACCATGACAACTAGAAAAGCTGTATGGCACCAGATTAAAAATAGAAAGTCAAAGGTCATAGCGGGAAATGTCATAAATGGATCTAAGTGGATACATTAGGAACAAATAATTCACCATGGAAGAAAGAACCTTTTTTCTTAAGTAAATGCTGTTGAGACAACTGCCGTGCAGCATAGAATTTTAACTTCTACACATACTTCATGCCAAAATAAATTCCACATCTGCTTACTTAAATTTTTTTTAAATGTGGAAGAGGAATGGTTTTTATTTTCAAGGGTCATAAAATTATCAGTGGCAAGATGTCTAGGTTTAATTTTTTTTTAACTTTGGTATGATAAAAACTGAAATTAAGAAGTAAGGTGGTACAAAGGAGCCCTGGTGGTGCAGTGGTTAAGCACTCAGCTGCTAACTGAAAGGTCAGAGGTTTGAACCCACTAGCCACTCTGCCAGAGAAAGATGTGGCAGTCTGCTTCCATAAAGATTACAGCCTTGGAAACCTTATGAGGCAGTTCTACTCTGTCCTATAGGGTTGCTATGAGTCGGAATCAACTCGACGGCAGTGGGTAAGGTGGTACAAATGGTTAACATGCTCGGCTGCTAACCAAAAGGTTGGAGGTTCAAGTCTACCCAGAGACACCTCAGAAAAAGGCCTGGTGATCTCCTTCTGAAAAAGCAACCACTGAAAGCCCTATGGAACACAGTTCTACTCTGACACACATGGGGTCGCCATGAGTCAGAATCAACTCCACGGGAACTGGTGGTTTTTTGTTTTTTAAGGCAGCAAAAGGGAAATATTTGGGGTATGGTGGATAAAAGTTGAATATTCAAAACAAATAAAGATCTGATATAAATCTATAAGGTCCATATCCAGTATTCACTGCCAGGGCTAGCACAAGACAACCCACCACCTGCTTGCCCCTGCAGGCAGATGAAGCCCTGAGCTGGTGCTCCCTAGTCAGGAGGGGAACATGAACTGGTTATTTCTTGGCTAGGCACCCTTGTGCATTGAACAACCTACCCAACCATACTTGGAGGTCCTGGGACTGGTAGTCAAAGAAGTGAACAGAGAATTTTCAATAAACCCATGGAAAAATGTGTGTATACGCAGCTGATGGGGTTGTAGGACACCTGGTGCACTCATATGTTTCCACAATAATTCCAAAATGTGGTGAACAGCTGTGTGTGTGGACCTCTAATCTCCAAGACCACATTCTGATCACACACAAGGAGAGTCCCAAGCCTGCACAAAGATTTTGACCCAGGTGCAAGAACCTGGCCTTGGGAAGTATCATCAATGGTAGAAATTAAAAAGCTATATGTGCAGAGTTAGTGAAACATTTAGAAACAATAGAAAGTCAGAAATTGGGGGTAGCAATATTAGGAGGGAGTCCTGGTGGTGCAGTAGTTAAGAGCTTGGCTGCTAACCAAAGTGGTTAAGAGGTCAGCAGTTCGAATCCACCAGCCACTCCTTGGAAACCCTATGGGGCAGTTCTACTCTGTCCTGTAGGGTTGTCATGAGTCAGAATCGACTCAGCAGCAACGGGTTACCGAATATTAGGAGAGGGAAGGTCAAGATAAACATGACTGCTGCTGATGCTGAGAAATAAGAGATAAATGCTAAGAGGAAAAGAAGAACCCAATACAAACACACCTAGTCACAGTGCTGGAAACCCTGGTGGTGTAGTGGTTAAGAGCTATGGCTGTTAACCAAAAGGTCAGCAGTTCAAATCCACCAGGTGCTCCTTGGAAACCCTATGGGGCAGTTCTACTCTGTCCTATAGGGTCACTATGAGTCAGAATCGACAGCAGTGGATTTTTTTTTTTTTTTTTAGTCACAGTGCTGCAGAAATGCACAAGTGCCTCGCTGGATAAAATCACAAAGGACAGAAGGGCTGGTAAGAAGCTGATGTTCCAAGGATTTTAGAAAGTGTCTTTCCTGAAGAGATTTTTTATGGAAAGCAAAGTAAAAAGATGATGCCTTCCAGAACACAGAGGCCTTGCTAGCTGCCAGATGAGAGCAGAAAAAGGTATCCAACCCTGGCCACATTGATCTAAAATTTGCTGACCTAGGGGAATGCTGCCAAAACCAGAGGTCACCTTCTATTCTCCTATGGACAAGCCAGGGCCAGAAGACAACCACCTTGTCACCCCCCAAACAGATCAGGCTGCCAGTTCCTAAGGGACAGCTGGAGTGTGTAGAGTTACAGACCATTGGCTGGGTGGGAGCAGCACTGAGGGTCTGAGCAGAATGACAGGGCTGGGCATCAACTTCCCCAATTTACAAATGTACACCATTGTACTCCAGGGTCCCCCATACATACACGCAGTCAGCACACACACCCTACAGACACCTACATACCCCAACACCCCCACCAAACACATAGCACCAACACACCCCCTGCCACCCACATGTATCACAGATGCTCCCACGTCTCCCCCACAGACATACGCACACCTCACAGACACACCTACAACCTCCATGACACACCCACAGACATACCTCGCCCCACAGACACACCTACAACACCCAGAGACACACATAACCAACCAGTAACCAGTTGCCATTGAGTCAATTCCGATTCATGGCAACCCCATGTGTGTCAGAGTAGAACTGTGCTCCATGAGGTTTTCAATGGCTAATTTTTCGGACGTAGATAGCCAGGGCTGTCTCCTAAGACACCTCTGGGTGGACTTGAACCTCCAACTGTTCAGTCAGCAACCAAGCACATTAACCATTAACTTCCACAAAACACCACCAGACACATCTACAATGCACACAGAAACACACCCATACACATCTCTCTACACACAGATACAGTCTTCACACTTAAACACCTACACACCTATAGACGCTCACGCAGCCTACCTACACACCCCTACAGACACCCACCAACACGCACATCCCCAGAGACACACATGCCTCACAGAAACACACCCACACTCCTAGACGTACACAAACACAACAGTCACACCACCTATACAACACCTTTTTGATAAACTCAGTCACTCATTCAGCAAAATGGCCAGTAGAGTCCTAGTTGAGATCCTTGATGATAAGTTCAGGCTCCAAAGATCAAATACATCCAGCCTCAGGGGTCGTCTGACCTCCTTCAGGGGGGTCAGGTGGGTGTCACTACACAGGCCCAGTGTCCTCACCTGTCACCTGGGCGTGGCTTCCCACTGGGCTTCAGTGGGAGGCAGTCAGAGATCTCCCAGACTCTTAGAACTAAGGGTTTGCTCCAAAGTGGACTTCCTCACACCTGGGTGTCCTCACCACACCCACAAATGTCACAGACTCATGTCAAATGCGTAAGCCCCAGGGCATGCACTGGGGCACCCATACCACTCCCACTCACCCACCCAAGCACACACATTCCAGGTTGCTGAAGGCTTAGGCCCTGGGCAAAGGAATGGAGGGAAGGAGGGACCAGGGGGTGTAAAGCAGACATAGCACAGGCAGGATTGATGGTCAGGCCACGGGCACCCCTCCCTGCATACCCCCAACACAGACAGCAGCACTCCTCCGGGGTTAGACCACCCTGAGTCTTCCCTTCCTTGCTCCTAGCAGCTTATATTCCCAAGAGGGAGAGGAAGGGAGAGATGCCAGCAATACCCTAAGGCTGTGAAATGTGAATCTGCCATGGTCAGATCCCCTTACACTACTCTCCCTCTGACCTCATCCCTGTTCTGGCCTGAGGGACCTCCCCTGGGGTACCTGGAGACAGCTAAGGGCTACAACAAGGCATTTGAGGCCAGTCATGCTCACCTCCCCTGACCTGCACCCACCTCTTTCCCCTCCCCACCCAAGTTCCAACCCACTAGCAGAGAATAGGCTGGCTGTGCTCAATGTGCGCTTTATCCTGTCCCTGACTCCACCCAGAGCCCAACCAGCCAGGACCTGGGGAGAGGAAAAGATCAAGGTGGGACCTCAACCCTTAGATATTTGACCCTTCTCCTCCCCTCAGTCTGCAGAAGGTTATGCTCATCTGCTCCCAGTCATACTCTCAGCCCCCCATACTGTGTCCCCTGTGCAAACCACCCCCCAACCTGCAGCCTAAACGCCAGCCCAGTCCTCTTTCACCTGAGAAGGTGGGACTTGTAGGAGTCTGGGCTGCCAGTGGCCTTTGCCTTCCTGGCTGGGTGGGGGCCCCGGGGGTCCCTTCTAAGGGCCTTCCTGGCTGGGTGGGGCCCCAGGGGTCCCTCTATACCGTAGTAGCTGGATCTGGCTCTGGCCTTGGCCATGCTCTGGGCCAGGACCTTCCAGGGACGCTTCTGGGGTTGTGTCTTCCTCCGGGGCCTGCAGCCACCGAAGCTCCTCGGGCTGAAGGGCCTGGTACCAGGGTGGGGGCCCACCTTCGGGGGCCAGCACAGGGCTGGCAGCCTCCTGATCAGCCCCACAGGGCCCCCTGGCCCCTGGCCTCACTGCGGCCCCCGGGAGCTGCAGGAATCGCTGCATCGAGCGCCAGGTCCTGCTCAGGGATGAGACTGAGTTGACCAGGAGCCAAGGCTGCTCGTCATCACTGTCACCAGATGGCCCGCCCCCGAAACTGAGAAACCGGACACTGGCAGGGAGGAAGGCTCTGGTTTCCTTGGCAGTGCTCAGTAGCAAGACCTCAGGAGGGGGAGGAGGGCGGGACTGGGGACTAGGCCTCCACAAGTCTCAGAGGAGGGTCAGGGAGTTGATCCAGTGGTTGATGCCTCACCTCCACTCCCACACCACAGCTGATCTCAGCCTCGCAGAACTGCTCTTCCTCGGAAACCTCACATACACTTCACTCTGATCCCAACCCTCTTGATCCTCGCCTGTCTTTCCACAGTCAGTTCCTTGATTTCTTCCTTCCTATCAGCCTTCTCTCACCTGTACCTCCTTACTACCTGGCCTAGGCCCCAGTCCATCCCTCCAAATGCTCTCACTCATGTCCTTGGCCTTCTTGTCCCACTGTCCTCCACTGCCCCTACCCTGCCAGGGGTGGCTGGCCGGCTTTATACACCATGAGTATTCCAAACCTCCTCGCCCCTCAAGTCCCCACCCATAGCCTTGCCTTCACTCTTAACATAATTTCACTACCTGCTTCTCACACAAAATGAAAGGCCTGAGACAAAATCCTCTGCAGCTCCCTGCCCCAGACTCATATACATCTACACTCTCCTCTCCTCCTTTCCTCTTCCCTCTGGGGCAGAGTCTTCCCACTCAGTTCTGTAACTCTCCTCTCCCATCAACTCAGGGCTCTGGAGCCTCTTTTATTCCCTTGAGTCTCTCCCACACTACTGGCTCCTTCCCATCAGCAGTTAAACTTTATCTAGTCTCCCACCCTAACAATAAACAAATAAAAATAACAACAAAAATAAAATAACCAAACTTCCTTGAACTGATGTTCTCCTCCAGCAGCTCTTTCTCACTCTCCCCTCTATAGTCAAATGTTTTGAAAACAAAATTTCCATTCACTGTGTTTTGTTTATTTACCTACTATTTCATCCTCTATTCATTTTAATCTGGCTTTAGATGCTGATGAATTTAGGCTGACGGGTCAAGATGTTTGCAACTTGCATTTAAATGGTTCAGCCC
Source organism: Trichechus manatus latirostris (assembly GCF_000243295.1). Taxonomy (NCBI): domain Eukaryota; kingdom Metazoa; phylum Chordata; class Mammalia; order Sirenia; family Trichechidae; genus Trichechus; species Trichechus manatus. The sequence goes on from NW_004443945.1 coordinate 4,993,819, forward strand.
TCTCCCTGCCCCCCCCCCCAAAAAAAAACTATATGGTTAGAAAAAACAACAACCAAACCAATTGCCATGGAGTCAACTTGGACTCATGGCGATCCCACGTATGTCAGAGTAGAACTGTGCTCCGTGGGATTTTCAATGGTTGATTTATATATACATGGTTAGAGAAAGCAAATATGGCAAAATCTCAATGACTGTTGAATCTAGATGAAGCATACCCAGGTGTTCATTGTATTATTCATTCAACTTTCTTGTATGTTTAAAATTGTTCATAATAGAATGTTGGGGAAAAAAATAACCTAGTTCCCACTCTCCTCACTTCATAAGAACTGGTCTCCCAGGGCAGGCAGTGGGGAGTACAGGGAGTGGGGGGGGGTGGTGGTATGACCTCCTACTTATCAGACCTAATGGTTATGAATCTCTTTCCTTGTTTTACTTGAGCTCAACGGGCAATGACACTACTGACCACTTCCTCCTTCTTGAAACCACACTATTTATTTCCCTCTGCCTTTTGATTCACTTCTCCATTCGCTTCAAACACTTCCTTCCTGTTCTCTGGTCACCCCTAATGCTGGAGTCCTCAGGGTTCAGACTTAGGCCTTGTCTGAACTCATTTTATACACTCTCCCTGGGTGATCTTCACTTCCTCAACATTATTTTCCCCAAATTTGTTTGTAACATCTTTATTTCCGATTACAATGAATATCACCACCATGTATCCAGTTGCCTGAGCTGGTAATCTGAGTATTATCTCTGTCTTTCCAGCCCCCCTCCCCTATCCAATTGATCATCAGGTCTGTGGCTTCTACCTCCACAAACCAGAAAACCAAACCCATTGCCGTCGAGTCAGTCAATTCTGACTCATAGCTACCTCCACAGTGGCCCTCAAATCCTCTGCCACTCCTCTAGTCAAGGGCACCTTCATGTCTAGACTGTCAACTTCAGCACAGCCCTCACTTGTCTCTGGCCTTCAGTCCAGCTCACCTCCAATCTCTTCATAATCCAGCCTGTGATCCTTCTAAAATGCAAACCTGCTTAGAACCCTTTGAGAGCCCCCCTCCCCCATCCTGGCAGTACCCACCCTTGTTGTGGCCACTCCAGTGGCTTGCACTGTGATTCTGGCCACAGTGTACTTGCACCTACTAAATCTGTGGCCTTCATCTCCCAACCTTTGTTCAAGCTCTTTCCTCTGCCTGGAAATCCCTGTCTCCCCCCTCCCTACTCTCCAGAGCCAGGAACAAACTCCTTTCACACCTCCCTCCCGCTGCCCCCACTACAACCCAATTATCATGGACTGTTTCCTCATCTGTGTTCCCCTTTAGAGCAACTTGAGGACAAGGACTGTCTCTTGTTCACAGCTCTATCACCAGTGACTAGCAAGGACGGGTACCAAACCAAACCCATTGCCGTCCAGTTGATTCTGACTCATGGTGACCCATGTGGTACAGAATAGAACTGCTCCATAGGGTTTTCTTGGCTGTAACCTCTAAGGAAGCAGATCCCCAGGCCTTTCTTCTGTGGTGCTGCTGGGTGGGTTTGAACTGCCAACCTTTAGGTTAGTAGCTGAGTGCAAACCGTTTTCATCACCTAGGGACCTCTGGACTTGGCACAGTAGGCCCTTAATAAATGCTTGTTTCAGAATTTAAGAATAAACAGATGAAAGAACGAATGAGAATCTAAGGCGGGGGGGGGGGGGAGAAGAGAAGTTGAGACAGGGAATATAGGTGTGGAGCGGAAGTGGGAGTGCCAGATGGGAGGCGGGGATGAGAGCAAGGGGACCTGAAGAAGGGGAAATGAACTTGTAGGAGGTGCCAGGCCTGGGAGGTTCTGGGTCTAGGTCCAAGGCCTGCCTTCCTGGAGGGACCCCAGGCTCAAGCTCGCCCACTGTGACCCTTCCTCCATGTTGTTTTGGAGCCAACCAGGCCTAGCCTTAAAAGAGGTGGGGGAACAGCCGGTGATCAAACCCCACAAACAGGGGAAACCTGGGTCGGGCGAGTGGGTGGTGCCGAAGCAGAGCTGTCTGGCCCACCCCCCACCAGCCTCCAACCTTCCCCCACTTCCCGGGTCCCAGGCCACCCCTCCAAGGAAGGGTGCTGACGTGGAGAGCGGAGGGAGGGATAATGAGGGTGAGAAGGGGCCGCGTCCGCCAGGGCCTGCCACGGGAGGGGGGCTTGCCGCAAGAAGGAGGGCTCCTGCCGCGGGCGGGGGGCTGGGCGGGGCCAGGGCCGGGCCGCGCGGCCGGGTCCGGGCGCTGTCCATGGTGCCAGAGAGGACCGCCGAAGCCGGGCCCGGGCGCCGGTGTGGAGGCCGGGCCCCTTCGCCGACCCTCTCGGCGAGCTCCCTCACCGCTTGTAGTCGGAGGAGAAGATGCCGCCGCTCGCCGGGTCGTGGCCATACTCGGGCTCCCCGGGGCCGGCGGAGCCGCCCTTGTCTTCGCTGTAGGCGGGGGCGGCCGACATGGGGCGGCCGGGAGAGGGCTTCTCTGGGGAGGAGAGCGGCCGAGGCTCCGCTGGGGCGGAGAAAGGGAGCGCAGGTCGGACCCGCGAGGTCGGCGGCGCGGCCGGGTCTCTGCAGAAGCCGCAATCTGCGGAGGCGGAAGCCGCGCGCGGATTTATCAATCAGGCCCGCGCGCTGAGCTTCTTAAAGGCGCCGGCGCCCGCGGGGCGGAGGGCGTGCCCGCGGAGGGGGGCGGGAGGGGGCGGTGCGGCAGGGTCTGGCCCCGCCCCAACCCTCAGCAATCCCCTCCTCGCCTAAAAACGATTCTTGTCTTTTAAAGGGACTAGATACACCTCCAGGTCTGGGGGCGAGTGGAGGTTGCTGGGCTGACGATAGGGCGCCGTTTCGAAGGATACAGACCACTTGCCCCCGTCCCTTGACAACCTGAGCTCGTGGAACGGGCCCTAGGGGCTCCGCTCATCCCAGACACGTGCGCGTTTGTTCACCCACACAGATGGAGGAAGAGGGAAGGCTGAAGGGAAGGTTGAGCCTGCAAACCGGCGGGTCCGAGGGCGGGAAGGAGGCACCGCACAAGGGACTCATCCAAAGATATAAGGATGCTCCCTCTCTCCGCCCCTATTTTTCCTTCAGAATCTGGACTTTGGTTTCTCAGCGGGAAGCCAGGAGGCTTCCTGGAGGTAGTGAAATTTGAGAAGGGAGGGCTGTTGTAGAAGCGGCGAAAGAGCGCATAGTGGGCTGAGGACCGAGAGATGGGGAGAAGACAGAGAGGACTGTGAACCCCGAGTTCAGCTTTGAAGAACATTTTAATGGCCCCTTTTGAAACCCTCACGCCCACCCAGGAGGGCCCGAGGTCCACGCCTAGTCCATGAACACGTCCACCGACACCTAACGAGGAATGGAAGGGGAGGGCTGTTAGGGTCTGGTGAGACCGCCAGAACTCCCGGGTCCTGCGAGGCCTCCATCTCAGCACCCGAGGCCCGAGGCACCCCAGGGAAGGACGGCCTGGATCAGAGGAAATGTAGTGAATAGAGCAAGAAGAAGGGGTAAGATCTCGTTGGGCCTGAGTTTGGGCGTTAGTGGGCTGAACGTCAGTTTAATAGGTGTGGCCGGGATCTGTGAGTTGGGGCCTGACGCCTTCCTGGAGTGGGCTCACTCATAACGGCTTCAGAAGGGCAGAACTTCGATGGGTAGGCGTACCTAGTCTGGGTCTGGGGGCTCTGCGTTTGCCAGGGTAAAACAGATCTTGAGGTTTGAAGGAACGTGGCCTTCGTGGGGAAGGGGAGGGTCTGAATCTTTCAGGAGTGCGTTGGTTAGCCGGCTCCGGAGGGGTGTTATGGTCCTGCATTGGTAGCAGCGCTGCGCTCACCGAGCCACTGGGTCTCCTATGTATGTGCAGAGATTCCAGGCCAGGAATCGGGCCAAGCAGACGCAGTGCGAAGTGCACGCAGTTACTACGCGTGGGGTGGTAGAGAGGCGGGTCCGCGTCCATGGCCTCGCGCAGGCGTCCCTCCAGTGCTGTGGATCCACACCTACGCGTCTACGCAGCACGCGCCAGCACGCGCCAGAGGGAGTGAGAGCGCAGCCGTGGGCGCTGGCCCTATTTAGACACAACGACTTCCCGGGAGCCTAGAAACATGTGGGGTCCACGACCCTCGGGATTCCTGCCTGCGGGACTGCCAGATGGATGTGGATCAGAGCCAGACTTAGGTCCCAGTACCCCAGGCGTCAGACCCTCTGGCCCTCATCTTCATGATCCTGCACCGCCGCTTCCTGGGACCTGGGGGCCCTAAGCCCCACGCTGTGTGCTCAAACTCACATCTTCAGACACCCTCAGCCCCTCAGCCCAGGACGAAATCTCCACCCCCATGTGGCCCGCCCACTGGTGAGGCATGGCTTGCCTGGGCAGCCACTCTTTGTTGTTTTGGCCTTGGATTTCAGCTGGAGGCACTCACCCTCAAAGTGGATGATCTCTCCCTGGCCGCAGTACACGCCCACGTCGGCCCCGCACCAGCGTCCTGTAGGGGACAACGGCCTGAACAGGAAGACGTCTCCTGGCTCTGGCTCGCTGCCCTCCAACTCCACGGCCTTGAAATGCTGACCCAGTAAGGCCTCAGACAGGAAGAACTTAATGGTGCTGACTACCCCAGTCAGGGCCTGGGAAGAGAAAGGGACCAGACCGCTGGGCGTTTGCACAGGCTGAGGTGAAGGAGGAGCTGGGTCTTTCTACTGACCATTGTTAGATGGTCCAACCAAGGCTCAGGGAGACCTCCCTTCACTGCCACACACTTCTGCTCTATTCAAAGGAACTCCAGACCCCTGGACATCACGGATAAATCCTGCCCCGAGCCACCTCTGAGAACCCCTTAGTTTCCAGCAATTGGAAACTTCTCCCCATTGAACACTATCTCCCAATTTCAGATTCCAGCCACTCCATTCTCTTCCCCTCCCCCTCCTCCAGGGCACCCTTTCCCCAACCACCTCCCATCTTGCCCCTTCCTGGAGGCAAGACCAAGGACTGGGTCTCAGCTGGTACCTGGGTTGAGCAGAAGACCTAAAGAAACAGTGAAATATGGGTGAGATCTGAGACGAGGGCAGGCATCTCCTCCCAAGTCTGGGTGGAGAAAGACCCCTCCAACAACTTCAGCAGCAAAAGTCCATTGAGCTGCTGCTCATTTGATCCTTAATACAATCTTACAAGATGGGTACAGTATCCCCATTTTCAAGATAAGGAAACTGAGGCTCACAGGGGTTATGTGTTCCTGGAAGACTCAGGTAGGGTGACTCCTGTGCCCTGTCTACTAAAGATCAGCTATTTACATCCTTTTCTTCTATAAGGAGGTGAGAAATCAGTTTAGTGCAGGTTTCTCCTGTTTTGATTGGGAGCAAAGGGCTTTCGGGACTTGGGAGGATGGCCCGGTTCCCTGGATTGAGCCTCAGCTTTGGTCTCAGAGAGGGTCTGAGATAGGGGGTGAAGGTAGGTCCTGCTGGGCACTGAGCATAGCCCATCAACCTCAGGGTTACTTTGTTGGAAGGACAGTTGACTCCAGCAGATTTGACCTTGAGTGGAAAAGGACCCATATAAAAAGAGGAGCAGGGCTGCCCAAGCCCACACTGCACCTTTGTGTCATTTTAGAAACGTGGTCCTTTTTTTAGGTATGTGCAGTCTTCTGCCAAGACACTGACATGACCAGTGACATATGGCTAGGATTTCAGCTCCACTCACTCCCTAGTCAGGTACCTTTGTGCAGTGAACACCCTCCACAACTGTACTCAGAAGGGCTGGTGATGGGGACCGAGTCCTCCCAGAAAGTGGAGCTACCCTTAGGCAGGGGTAGCACCCACAGTCACTGTAGGCTAAAATGCAGAGGAAAACTTCTGGGTAGCATGCTGCCAGAGGAGCAGGAGGGCCCTGTGAGTGACCCACTTGAGCTCAGAAGCACCCCAGTGAGCATTGCTTCACAGCTCTTGCTCTCCTCAAACTTGATGGGAGATGCCTGCCATGCACAGACTGGCAGGGGAGGCAGGAGACCAGTCCAGAGCAGCAGGCTAAGCCCTGGGTATTGTGAAGATGGAGTTAGAACCTTGGCTGGATCAGATACTGAGAGCAGTAGGAATTCTGAAACCTTGGCAACTTCCCTTCAGTTTGCCTGCATGGAATGAAAGGGCCCATGGCCTTTTTTCCAGGCTTGTCTGTCCTACTGTCCAGTAAGGCCTAAGGGACAAAGGAAATTACCTAACTTTTCTCAGCCTCAGTTTCCTTATGTAGAAAATAGAGACAGCATCCCATAGGGAGCTGGCACCAAGGCTAAGCCCAGGTGGGTCAAGCATGTACTTGCAGGTACTCATAGGAACCCTTATGCCAAGCCCAGCCTGTGTCCTTTTAATCCACTGACCCCATGGCTCAGTGGCCTCTGTCATGAGATGCTCCCCTTACACCCCTCCCCCTCACTGGGAGGCAGCTTGAGGATGACTTTGGGTTATACTGGGAGGAGGCCCCGTGTGCCCCACCCATGCACACAGAGGGACCCAAGAAAAGCAGTCTGAGTATGATTGAGTATAGGGGTGGTGGTTAGGTCAGGCTGAGGGGAGATGAGGCTGAAAGGTCCTGAACACTTGGGATCTCCATTATTTATTTTCACGGAGGGAGCAGGATCCCCTTCCTCCAGGCAGGCTGCCAGCCACTACTATGGTTCACTGTGTCTCTCCTCTTTTCCCTTCTTGCCCAGTCCAAAATATTCTCTCCTTGTTTCTGAATGAGTCTCATTTTCCCAGACTGGGAGCTGTGGAAGACTCAGGTAGGGTGACAGACTTATCCCTGTTTGCCTGGGATTTTCTACGTCTAAATATTAGAAATCCTATGTCCTGACAACCCAGGAAAACCTGGGTGGTTGATCACCCTAGGCTCAGGTCTCTACCCTCTTCTGTCCCTCTTGACTTCAGGAGAGTGAATGGAGCACCCAGTCATGTGAACAGCCCTTTTGGCCCTAGGTCATGCTGTCCTGCAGTCCACCAGATGGAAAGGCACCTAGGTTGCTGCCTCCCCTTCCCCATACGCATTGGACCAAGCAGAAGTCACAGCCATAGAAAAGGGTGGACTGTGCTGGCTCCTGTTGGGCAGTGTGCATCACTCCTGGGGAGATGAGCTGAGGGCTTCTGCTCCGGTTACCTGGGATTTGAAACTCATCTAGGAAGAAAAGAATCTACCATCACCACCTAGCCAATGAGGAGGTGAGGGTCAAAGCCAACCCCCTTCACTCCTTTTCCCCTTGGGCTCTGCTCTCTGCCTGTGGGATTGTATGTCTGTCTGTAAGGGTGTGATTATGCATTTGGTGTGCCCATGAGTCTGCACTCGAACGAACGCTGGACACAGGACTGGGAAACCTAGCACTGGCTGTGCCACTTCTCTATGTGGAACATCAAATAAGTCCCTTCCTCTCTCTGGGCCTCAGCTTCCTCATCTATGAACTGGGGACAGTAGGCATGGAGGGCTGGCATCACAGGGCCATTGTGAGGCACTGAGGGCTCTTTGTGAGCTGGACAACAAGAGAAGGGCAGGGCTTGTTTATCTACCTCCTGAACGTGAAGAGTTGGGCATCAGGGGAGGAGGGGTGGGGGAGTGCGTCTTTCCTCCACACTAGTGCTCTCAGCTCAGAGGAGAAGAACAAAGAGCCCTCAGAGGCTGGCCACGTCCCTGTGACCTCTGCCTCAGACCGCTCAGGGAATCACCCAGCTGGAAAAGCCCTGGAGAGCAGGGACCCACCCTTGACTCTCCCCTCTGAAAGTTCCTCAGTGGGGTGGGGGTGGGGAGGCACTTTGGTCACCTTTAGGCTGGTGCCCTGGACTTTGAGTTAGGGTCTGGATGAGGAGACGGGATCTGGATCCACATGTGGTGCTCCATCCATAACGATAACAACACGTACAGGCAGTCCCCAGATTACAAACAAGATCCATTCCTATCTGTCTTTAAGTTGAATTTGTACGTAAAGTCGGAAGTTAGGTATGTTGATATCTAATGTCAGTTAGTCAAATATTTGTCTTGGTATATAATATATAGTGTACCTTTCTATGCATAAAAAACATGAAACACTTCCAGATACACTAAAACATCTTTAACATAATAATACAGTAATAATAATAATGTTTTGATACACATGGCAAAGTAGCACTCATTTGTTATTATGAACCATTATATGTACCTCAAATTCTTAATGTAATAGGCTTTTTTCATAACTAAAGGTCATATACTGGTCGTTGGTAACCCTGGGGACTGCCTGTATTACAAAAACTGTGCTAAAGCACCATTTAACCCTAACAACCATGTCATGATAGATACTGTTGTTATCATTCCCATTTTACAGATGGGGAAACCAAGCCTTAGAGAGGTTGCCAAGGTTGCACAGTTAGAAAGTGGCAGATCCAGGACTCAAATCCAGGGGGTCTGGCTCCAGTATCCATACCATTGCACTATGCTATCCTGCCTTTCTAATGCTGCCAACACATGAGCGCCACAAACCTCATCCCCCACACCTCACCCCACCACCAGAGAGTATCCCTGTATCCTTCTTGACTTGGAGAAACAGCCACTCTTCCATTTGTATTTTCATTGAGCCAAGCCAGTTTTCTTTGTAAGAAAGAAAAGGAGCAAAGCCCTGGAGCAGTGAGAAAGAACCCAGGGACAGAGCTTCCCAATCTCAGGGCACCTGGCCTGATAGCACTGCCTACTCCATTGAGACTCCGTGCTAGGGGCCTGAACTCTCCCTCTTCTCACCCTCACTGAGACTTAGAAGAGAACAGATCAAGGAAGGTGACCCTGTGGCTGGGGGGTGGGGATGACAGGCATTCTATCTGGTGCCTGGGGCTTTGCCCCTACCCCCAGAGCTGGGCACCTGCAGGACCTCAACCCTGTGGGGCCAGTGTGGTAGCCCTTGGCGCTGTGGTATAGTCTGGCCTGAGCTTCCAGCCCCTGTCTTCACTCTGTAGGTAAGCCCTGGACAGAGTGCCTCTGTGGGAGGCAAGGCTTTGAGGTCACTACTCCCAGCTAGCTACCTTCAGCCAGAACATGGGTCAGGGCCTCTCTGCTGGGCAGAGCAGGTGCTTCCCTTGAGCCCCCAGCACACCTGCTCTGGCCTGCCTTCCCTTGGAGAGCCTTTGGGCACCCCCTCCCTCCTGGTGCAGAGTGATCCCACCTGAATCCCAACCCCTAGCCCAAACAGCTCACCTCGGTAGCGGCCAGGCTCCACAGCTTGCTGGGTGCTCTTCCTCTGTGGCTAGAGCAGGGAGGATCTGTCCACCCCTCAGGCAGATAAAGGGGCCTAGCAGGAAGCCCTGAGGCCCTGTTCTGAGCATTGCTGCCTAAGTGACCTTAGCCAGGCCAGTCATATGGCACCACTCCCTTCCGCAGCAGATCTGGGGCCAGGTGGGAAGCCAAAGACTGAAACTAGGGTCTAGGGCAGGTAATTGCTACCTTCAGCCACCCTCTCTCCCCTCCTTCTGGCATTCTGCTCTTCCCTGGACCTACCTGTGCCAGCACTGCTGGCAGTCTGCCTTCTCCCCTCACTGGCCTCCAGGGAACCAAGACGCCTATCTCCACCCCATTGTGGTCAGAGAACAAACTCTGTATGTTTTCAATCCCTTTAAATTGGTCTATATTGGTGAACGTACCATGTGCACTTGAAAATGTTTATTCTGCAGATTTAGGGTATAGTATTCTATGAATCAGGAGCCCTGGTGGCGCAGTGGTTAAGAGCGCAGCTGCTAACCAAAAAAGTCAGCAGTTCAAATCCACCAGCTGCTCCTTGGAAACTCTATGGAGCAGTTCTACTCTGTCCTTTGGGTCGCTATGAGTCGGAAATGGCAATGAGTTTGGGTTTTTTTTGGTTTATTCTATAAATATTAAATTTTTTTGGTTGGTAATATTCAGATCACCTAAGTATTTACTGATTTTTTTGGTATAGTTTTGCTATCAGTTGCTATGAGATGGGTGTTAAAACGTCTCACTATAATTCTGAGATTGTTTATTTCTCCCTTTAATTCTGTCAGTTTTTGCTTCACAGAGTATATATGTATGTGTATTAGGTACATATACATTTTTTTCAACAATTTCCACATGTATAATTCAGTGACATTGATTACATTCTTAAAGTTATACAACCATTATCTTTACCCTTTTCCAAATTATGCTAACACCATTAACATAAACTCAATGCCCCCTTGGCAAAAACTCCTCTTGCCCCCTTCCTCCCACCCTTGGTAACCACTAATGATCTTTGGTTTCTATATATTTGCTTATTTCATATAAGTGAGATCATACACTATTTGTACTTTTGCGACTGACTTATTCAGTATAATGTTTTCAAGGTTCATCCATGTTGTGGCATGCATCAGGACTTCATTCCTCTTTATGGAGGAGTAATATTCCATTGTATGTATGTACCATATTTTGTTTATCCATTCATCTGTTGGTGGACATTTCAGTTGTTTCCACCTTTTGGCTATTGGGAAAAGTGCTGTAATGAACATGGGTGTGCAAGTTTCTGTTTATATTCCTGCTTTCACTTCTTCTGAGAGGTACATATATATTTTATGATTGTTAGGTCTTTCTGATGATTTTAACTTTTTTATCATTATGAATAACCCTTCTTACTTTTTGTTTTGAAATCTATTTTATCTAATATTATGCTTACTATTTGCAAGTATATCTTTTACCATCTGTTTGCTTTCGATCTATCTGTGTCTATATTTAAACTGCATTTCTTGTAGACAAAATATAGTTGAATCCTGCTTTTTTCATTCATTTGGACAATCTCTGCCTTTTAATTGCACTATTTGGTCCATAGATACTTAATGTAATAATTGACGTAGTTAGATTTAGGTCTACCATGTTATTATCTCTTTTCTGTTTTTCCCTTCTATTTTTGTTCCTTTGTTCTCCCTTTCCTGCCGTCTTTTTGTTGTATTTGACTACTTTATCTATTGACATTTAGCTCTTTGTCTTATATTTTAGTGGTTTCTCTAGGGATTTAAATATGACTTTTTTACAATCTACTTAGAGATAATATTGTACCATTTTACATAAAACATAGAAACCTTGTAACCATATAAGTCCATCCACCACCACCTCCTGCCCCTTCCTTTATATTTTTCATATGCATTATATCTGCCTATATTATAAACCCCTCAAGATAATGTTATTTTTTTTTTTTTGCTTTGAACTGTCCTGTGTATTTTAAAGAAAGAAGAAAAAATACTTTATATTTACTCAGATATTAACCATTTCTGATCCTCTTCATTCATTCTTGAATATCTAAGATTTTCTCTGGTTTTCCTTTCAGCCTAAAGGATTTTTTTCAGTCCATTTCTTGTGGTATAGGTCTACTGGTGAAGAATTATCTTTTTTTTAAATCTGAAAACATCTTTATTTCATGGTAATTTATTCTACTGGATACAGAATTCTGTCTTGACGGCCTTTTTCTTTCATCACTTTATAGATTTTTTTCCCACTCTTGTCTAACCTTCATAGATTCAGGTAAGAAGTCAGTGATAACTCAAATAGTTCTTCTCCAGTAGGTCAAGTGTCATTGATCTTTGGCTTTCAAGATTGTCTCTTTATCTTTGTTTTCAGAAGTTTGATTATGATGTGCCCAGGGGAGGCTTCTTCATACTTATCCTGTTGCGGTTCCCTGAGATTTTTGAATCTGTATATGTTTGTCTTTCACCAAATTTGGGAATTTTCCCTATTATTCACTCAGTTCAGTTAATACTGTCCTCTTAATATTATTCAATAGGCCATTTTTTCCAATCTTTTTTCTAGTTTCTTGACTGAGATATATCTTGATATTTCTTTGAGTTCATTGACCCTTTCTTCTGACACCTCTAATTTGTTAAAATCCACTCATTGCATTTCTAATTTTTATTTATTTTCAGTTCCAGAATTTATACTTTTAAAATAGTTTTATTTTCTCTAGTGAGATTACTCATCCATTTATTCTTTATGACTATCTTTTCCTTTAAAACTTGGTAGGTATTTATAACAGCTGCTTTCAAGATTTTGTTTATGAATTCTAACATCTGGATTGTCTTGTTGTCTATTTCCATTGACTGGCTTTTCTATTGACTTTGAGTCACGTTTTCTGTTTTCTTTGTATGTTTTTTTTCCTAAAGTCTTTGTTTCTGTTCCAGAATCCCCCCCAGAATACCACATTACATTTGGTTGTCATGTATCTTTAGGTTCCTCTTCTTACCGTGGTTTTGTCATTTGCCTAGTGACTAATATGTTGAACATCTTTTTTGCTTATTTGCTATCTGTATAATCCCTTTGGTAAAGTGTCTGTTTGTATTTTGCCTATTGCTTTATTGAGATATAATTAATATACCAAAAACTTCACCATTTTGAAATATACAATTCAGTGCTTTTTAATATGTTCACAAGTTGTACAACCATCACCACTAATAACAAAACATTTTCATCACCCCCAAAACACCCCATATCCATAAGCAGTCACTCTTCAATCCCCCTTTTTCCCAGCTGCTAACAACCATTATCTACTTTCTGTTTCTGTGGGTTTGCTTATTTTGGACTTTTCATATAAAAAGAATTATACAATATGTGGTCTTTTGTTTCTGGCTTCTTTTAACTTAGCATAATGTCTTCAAGGTTCATCCATGTTGTAGCATATATCAATAGCTCATTCTTTTATATGACTAAATAGTATTCCACTGTACAGATATACCACAGTTTGTTTATCCATTCATCAGCTGATGAACATTTGGGTTGTTTCCTCTTTTTGGTTAATATGAATCATGCTTCTATAAATATTAATGTACAAGTTTTTGTTTGAACATATGTTTTCAGTTCTCTTGGGTATATACCTAGGAGGGAAATTGTTGTGTCATATGGTAATTCTATTTTTAACTTTTTGAGGAACCACCAAACTGCTGTCCACAGCGGCTGTACCATTTTATATTCCCACCAGCGATGTATGAGGGCTCCAATTTGGCAATATCCTTTCAACACTTTTTATTTTATATCTTATTCATTTTGTTTCATTTTATGGCTACCCTAGTGAGTGTGAAGTGGTATCTCATTGTAGTTTTGATTTGCATTTCCCTAATGATGTGGAGCATCTTTTCATGTGCTTATTGGCCATTTGAATATCTTTGGAGAAATGTCTCCCCAACATCTTTGCCCATTTTTAAATTGGGTTGTTTGTGTTTTTACTGCTAAGTTATAAGAGTTCTTAATATACTCTGGATACTAGACTCTTATCAGATGTATGGATTGCAAATATTTTCTCCCATTTTGTAGGCTGTCTTTTCACAGCCTTGATAAGTGTCCATTGATGCACAAAATTTTCTCATTTTGATAAAGTCCAATTTATCTGTTTTTTCTTCGGTTGTTTGTGCTTTTGGTGTCAACATGTCTATCCTTATGCCAGTACCACACTGTCTTGATTACTGTAACTTTGTGGTAGGTTTGAAATTGGGAAGTGTGAGTCTCCAACTTTGTTTTTCTATATCAAGATTGTTTTGACGATTTAGGGTTCCTTGCAATTCCATCTGAATTTTAGGATCAGCTTGTCCATTTCTGCAAAAAAGCCATCTGGAGTGTTGATAGGGATTGTGTGGACCCTGTAGATCATTTTGGGTAGTATTCCCATCTTAACAATGTTAAGTCTTCCAGTTCTTGAACACAAGATATCTTTTCTTTTATTTAGGTCTTCTTTAATTTCTTTCAACAATGTTTTGTAGTTTTCAGCATACAAGTCTTGCACTTCTTTGTGATTCTTCAGTATTCTTTTTGATGCTGTTATGAATGGAATTGTTTTCTTAATTTCATTTTAGGTTGTTCATTTCTGTGGTTGCCGTTGTTAGATGCTGTCGAGTTGGTTCTGACTCAATAGTGACCCCATGTACAACAGAACGAAACACTGCCTCGTCCTGTGCCATCCTCAATGGTTTCTGCATTTGAGCTCATTGTTAGAGCCACTGTGTCAGTCCATCTTGTCGAAGATTTTCCTCTTTCTCGCTGACATTCTACCTTACCATGCATGAGATCCTTCTCCAGGGACTGGTCCCTCCTGATAACATGTCCAAAGTACATGAGACAAAATCTGGCCATTCTTACTTCCAAGGAGCACTCTGGCTGTACTTCTTCCGATACAGATTTGTTTGTTCTTCTGGCAGTCCATGGTATATTCAATATTCTTTGCCAACGCCATATAACAAAGGCATCAATTCTTCTTTAGTCTTCCTTATTCATTGTCCAGCTTTCACATGCATATGAGGTGATTGAAAGGATCATGGGTTGGGTCAGGCACATCTTAGTCCTCAAAGTGACATCCTTGCTTCTTAACACTTTAAAGAGGTCTTTTGCAGCAGATTTATCCATTGCAATGTGTCATTTGATTTCTTGACTGCTACTTCCATGGGCGTTGATTGTGGATCCAAGTAAAATGAAATCTTTGACAATTTCAATCTTTTCTCCATTTATCAGGATGTTCTTTATTGGTCCAGTTGTGAGGATTTTTGTTTTCTTTATGTTGAGATGTAATCCGTACTGAAGGTTGTAGTCTTTGATCTTCATCAGTAAGTGCTTCAAGTCCTCTTCGCTTTCCGCAAGTAAGATTGTGTCATCTGCATATCGCAGGTTGTTAATGAGTCTTCTGCCAGTCCTGATGCCGTGTTCTTCTTCATATAGTTCAACTTCTCAGACTATTTCCTCAGCATACAAATTGAATAAGTATGGTGAAAGGATACAACCCTGACGCACACCTTTCCCGATTTTAAACCACGCAGTATCCCCTTGTTCTGTTCGAATGACTGCCTCTTGGTCTTTGTACAGGTTCCACATGAGCACAATTCAGTGTTCTGGGATTCCCATTCTTTGCAGTGTTATCCATAATTTGTTACAATACACACAGTCGAATGCCTTTGTGTAGTCAATAAAAAACACAGGTAAACATCTTTCTGGTATCCTTTGTTTCAGCCAAGATTCATCTGACATCGGCAATGATATCCCTTGTTCCACATCCTCTTCTGAATCTGACTTGAATTTCTGGCAGTTCCCTGTCGATGTACTGCTGCAACCTCTTTTGAATGATCTTCAGCAAAATTTTACTTGGATGTGATATTAATGATATTGTTTGATAATTTCCACATTCTGCTGGATTACCTTTCTTTAGAATGGGCACAAATATGGATCTTTTCTAGTCAGTCGGCCAGGTAGCTGTCTTCCAGATTTCTTGGCATAGACGAGTGAGCACCTCTAGCGCTGCCCCTGTTTGTTAAAACATCTCAGTTGGTATTCTGTCAATTTCTGGAACCTTGTTTTTCCCCAGTGCCTTCAGTGCAGTTTGGACTTCTTCTTTTAATACCATTGGTTCTTGATCATGTGTTACCTCCTGAAATGGTTGACTGCCAACCAATTCTTTTTGGTACAGTGATTCTGTGCATTCCTTCCATCTTCTTATGATGTTTCCTGTGCCTTTCAATATTTTGCCTATAGAATCCTTCAAAATTGCAACTTGAGGCTTGAGAAATGCTGAGCGTGTCCTTCTCTTTTGGTTTTCTAACTCAAAGTTGTTGCAAATTTCATTATAATACTTTACTTTGTCTTTTCAAGCTGCCCTTGAAAATCTTCTGTTCAGCTTTTCTACTTCATCATTTCTTCCTTTCACTTTAGCTACTCTAAGTTCAGGAGCATATTTCAGAGTCTCTTCTGACACCCATTTTGGTCATTTCTTTCTCTCCCATCTTTTAATGACCTTTTTGCTTTCTTCATGTGTGATATCCTTGATGTCTTCCCACAACTCTTACTGGTTCTTCGGTCATTAGTGTTCAATGTGTCAAATCTATTCTTGAGATGGTCTCTAAATTCAGGTGGAATATACTCAAGGTCATACTTTGGCTCTCGTGAACTTGCAGTAATTGTCTTCAGCTTCAACTTGAACTTGTACACGAGCAATTGATGGTCTGTTCCACAGTTAGCCCCTGGCATTGTTCTGATTGGCTATATTGAGCTTCTCCATTATCTTTTTCCACAGATGTAGTTGATTTGATTCCTGTGTATTCCATCTGGCTTGGTCCACGTGTATAGTTGCTGTTTATGTTGTTGAAAAAAGGTATTTGCAATGAAGAAGTCATTGGTCTTGCAAAATTATATCACGCGATCTCTGGCATGAAGAGATGAAGAAAGAATCCTAAAAGCTTCCACCAAGGAGCAAAACACACTAGATACAAAGACATGATCAAATTGGGATCAGTCTTACAGGCAACACTGGATGTTAGAAGACAATAGAGAAATATCTTCAAAGTTCTGACAGAAAATGAATTTGAATTTCAATTCTATGCAGGACAACCTAGAATTTAAACACAATGGCAAAACAAAATTTCACAGATAGGACTTAGAAAGTTACCATAAAATATATCTAAAAGAACTACTCAAGCAAAACAAATAAAACTTACAGAGAAGACATAGGATGCAAGAATAAATAGTAAAACTGACAGTAATACTGACATTTATTAGTCTGAATGATGTTGATAACTGATGTTAAATAATTAGCAACCTCTGCTAAAATCCTCATTTATAATGACATTTAAGATAGTGGGGGTGACGATGGCAATGACTATAGAATAAGAGTTTGAATAGTTAGAAATTTAACGTTACTATTAAGTATAGTCTCTAAAACTTTCAAGACATTAGTGAGGAAAATAGACTAAATACAAATCCAATAAAATATAAGACAGGTAAAGGAGTTTAAAAAATAGAAACCATAAGATGGCAAGAAAATGTCCAAATATACAATAATCATCCTAAATATAAATGGTTAAATTCTTTTATTAAAAGATAATTTCTGGGTGCATCGACATGGTCTCATAAGGCCTTTTTCTGAATTGGCCTTAAGTTTTCATCATTACACCATGATTTATTAGAAACCTATAAAGAAGTTAGGTTAAATAAATGAATACCATTACACTTATTATCTATACAAAGTTCTCACCTTCAAACTTTCTACTATGGAGATTTCTGAAAGGGTACTATGAAACTAGAAGGTACTCTGGGGAATAAAATGTTTTCCAGCTTTGTAGACGTTTCTAGGACTGTCACTGAAGGTTCTGTTAAAAGAAAACTCAGACTTCTGTTTGTGGCAATGTGGTAGACTAGGAATCTTGGAAAACCTGATTCTACTAAATACCTAGAACAGCTGGATAAAATAAAAACATATTATTTAAAAAGCAAAGCTGAGCTCACAAGAAAAATAAGGAAAAACTGAGAGCCAAAAATAAAGAAGGAGTTGGAAAAAGTATAACAGCAAACCACTGCTGAAGCTACAGCTGCCCTGGAGGTGTTTGCCAATCTTATTATCTAAGCGACTATAGAGGGGATAAGGCCTAGGTCCCAAAAAATATGAAACATTGGAAATAAGGCACCTGCAGAAAACTACAATCCTCAAAATGGTTGCACTTTCAATGAAAGGGTAGGCTAAAAAGAAAAATCTACTCACTTGCAAAGGGATATGACAAGGAAACTTGTCTGTCTTGGCCTAGGCCATAGGTAGAAGGAAAATTCACTCCAGAGAATTTGTGACTACAGGCCTACTCTCATTTGAGTTGGGATTCAAATTTATGCTTCCTGCATGGTCAAGGAAACTCTAAGCCCATAAATTAAATGGGTGTTTCCAAACGTAACAAACATATCTCAATCTACAGAATTCCCTCCCCATGTCCTATCAAACATGAGCTCACAACCTAAAATTATAAACTATATAAAGAAGTGAGACACATGAACAAGAGAAGAAAAAAGCGGAATTAGATCCTTGAGAATTTCAGATAATGGACTATCAGATATATAGACCAGAAAATAAGTATGTTCATAATGTTTAGACATAAAAATTGTATCAAAAACAAGAAATGAATAGGATACTGTCATAGATTGAACTGTGTCCAAAAAAAAAAAAAGTATCAACTTGGCTAGGCCATGATTCCCAGTATTGTGTGATTGTCCACCATTTTGTCATCTGATGTGATTTTCCTGTGTTATAAATCCTACCTCTATGATGTTAACGAGGCATGATTAGAGGAAGTTAGGTTAATGAGGCAAGACTCAATCTACAAGATTAGGTTGTATCTTAAGTCAGTCTCTTTTGAGATATAAAAGAAGTGAGCAGAGAGATGGGGGTGGCTTGTACCATCACGAAAGCAGTACCAGGAACAGAGTGCATCCTTTGGATCCACGGTTCCTGCAAGGGGAAGCTCCTAGACCAGGGGAAGTTTGATGACAAGGACCTTCCCCCAGAACCAACAGAGAGAAAGATTTCCCCTGGAGCTGCCACCCTGAATTCGGACTTCTAGCCTCCTAGATTGTGAGAGAATAAATTTCTCTTTGTTAAAGCCATCCACTTGTGGTATTTCTGTATTGCAGCACTAGGTAACTAAGACAGATACTATTACAAAAGAGTAAATAGAGCTGGGGGAAGAAAAAGAACATCTAAAAGTGAAAATTTCAATTATTGAAAATTAAAAACTCATGAGGTTTGCTATAGCTAAAGAGAATTAGTGAAGTGGAAGATAAATCTGAAGAAAGTACCCAGAATGCAGCACAGACAGACAAATGGAAAACATGAAAGAGAGGTTAATAGACGAGGAGAGGATAAGAAAGTCTAACATGTCTTAATATGTCTAACTGGAGTTCCAGAAAGAGAAGGGAGAATAAGCATTTAGTGGTGGGGAGGGGGGGAAGATGAGATAACGGCTGAGAATTTTTCAGAATTGATGAAACATATAATGAAACATATGATTCCTCCTACTTTTTGATCAGGTATATAATGAAACTCAAACCAGGTAAATAAAAAAGAATCTATATCATCATGAATGAGAGATAAAGATATTTTTAGAGGAAACATTAATCACTAACAGGCCCCACTGAAGAAACTATCAAATGAAGAAGGAAAATTACATGTAAGAAGGAATGGTGAGAAAATAGACTAATGGACATGTAAATAAACCTAAACAAGCACTGAGCAGAGACTAATCTTAGAAGATATAAAAACAAGTTGGAACTAAAATACTGAATAAGAGTAACATGAAAGATGAGGGGTAATTCTTAGTTAAACCTAGAATGATTTACTTTAAAAATTGTATGTGTAGTTCGAGAAGATAGAGTTGACTATGCACATGAACGTTAAAAAAAAAAAACTAGTAGAAATTAGAATGTGTTCATGTAGCCTTCCAGTGAGTAGAAATGAGAAAAAGTAAATCAAAAAACCTTCATCTTAAAGAAGGCAGGACAATTAGATCCAGTTTACAGGAAATATGGAGGAGAGAGGAACACATTAACTGACACCACAAAACCAGAATATGGGAGGCTCTACTCAAGAGGTGAAACAGTGTTTGCAACCAATAAATGGCATTAATAGAAGGAGCAGAAACTGTTATAAAGAGAATTAAGAATCATATTATTCAAATATAGTATGTAGACCTTGTTTGAATCCTGATTTTTTTTTTAACGTAAAAGATATTTGATAAAAATTAGGAAACTGAACATGATTAAGTATTAGATAATATTAAGGGATTGTTCATTTTGATGGGAATGCTAGTTTTGAGGTTAAATTTTTTTTTTAAATCCTTTTATGATAGAGTGAAGTATTTACAGATGAAATGGCATGATGTCTGATTTGCTTTAACATATTCCAACTCCCCACCAAAAAAAGGAAAAAAGCAAGGGGGAGTGGCTAGGTTAAAGAAGAATGGCAGAATGCTGACAATTGTTGAAGTCAAGTGTTGAGTTCATGGCAATTCATTACATTATTTCGATTTTGTGTATATTTGAATTTTTCCAAAATACAAAGTTAAGAAAAACAAAAGGTGGCAGGAATGGAAAATAATTTAAAAAGCAGGGTAAATGGAAAGCATAGAATAAGCTAGAAATCAATCCAAATATATGTAACCGTAATAAATGCAAATGAACTAAATACATCAGTTAAAAAGACACTGTCAGAAGAAAAGAGAGAGAAAATGCAAATATCTAAAATTAGAAACAAAAATGGGGGCATTATAACTGATCCTACAGAAGAATCAAAAAGGATTCTAAGAGAATACTATGAACAGCTGTACAGCAACAAATTAGATAACTTAGAGGAAATGGACAAATTCCTTGAAACACCTAAACTCCCTACACTGACTCAAGAAGAAATAGTGAATCTCAGCAGACCCATAACAAGTGAAGAGATTAAATTAGTAATCAAAAACCTCCCAACAAAGAAAAGACCTGGACAAGATGACTTCACTGGGGAATTCTACCAGACATTTATAGAAGTGACTCCTATCCTGCTTATACTTTTCCAAAAAATAGCAGAGGAGGGAACACTACCCAACTCATTCTATAAGGTGAACATCACCCTGATTCCAAAGCCAGACAAAGACACCACAAGAAAACTGCAGACCAATATTCCTAATGAATATAGATGGCAAAAATACTCAGCGAAATACTAGCAAACTGAATCCAAAAACATATTAAAAAGATTATACACCATGACCAAGTGCGATTTATCCAAGGAGCGTAAGCCTGGTTTAACATCAGAAAATCAATCGGTATAATACACTGCATTAACAGAACAAAGGAAAAGAACCACATGATCATCTCAATTAGTGCAGAAAAAGCATTTGACAAAATTCAACACCCTTTCATGGTAAAAACACTCAACAAGATAGGAATAGAAGAGAAATTCCTCAATATAATAAAGGGCATTTATGAAAAACCTAAAGCTGACATCATGCTCAATGGAGAAAGACTGAGCACAATGTATAAATTTAATGCAATCCCCATCAAAATTTCAATACCCTTCCTTGCATAAATGGAAAAGCCAACTGTCAAATTTATATGGAATGGCAAAAAAAAAAAAAACCCAAATCCGTTGCCGTCGAGTTGGTTCTGGCTCATAGTGACCCTGTAGGACAGAGTAGAACTGCCCCTTAAGGTTTCCAAGGAGTGCCTGGTGGATTTGAACTGCCAGCTTTTTGGTTAGTAGCCAAACTCTTAACCACTACGCCACCAGGGTTTCAGTAATGACAAGAGAGATCGCAAATAGCTAAAACAATCTTGAAGAAGAAGAATAAAGTAGGAGGACACACACTTCCTGATTTCAAAATATACTGTTGTGAAGGAGCCCCCAAAATCTAGATACTTGGCATAAGGAGAAGCTTCTGCCAAAGATGTAGGGCAGACTCCGTTTTTGCTGTTTACTGTTCATTCTGAACTGACTCCCAAAAGTCAGCTAGCCAGAATACCTCGGGAAGCCTGCTGGCTCCCCTCCCCTCCCTTCCTCTCACAGCATGCTCCCAGGAAGGATAGTCACTCAGGCTGGCCCCTCAAAATATCCATAGATTAGCAAGAAGTTAACCGACTCAAGCTTTATCATTAACAAAGTAATGCTTAAGGGATCTCATAATTGTCTGGTGTCAAATTGTGATTTTGTAAATGTTGTCCAAGGGTAAAATCACTACAAAGTCACAGGAAAGCAAAAAGAAAGGTTTTATTTGGCATATGTTCAAAGAGGCAAAAGTGGGAAATGGACAAGCATGCTGCCAGAGCTATGTCTGCCCAAATCCAATGAATATTACAGAATAGGCAAAAGTAGGAAAACAGACAAGCATGGGTTGTTGAAAAGCAAGAACCCTCATTCATTGCTGGTGGGAATGTAAAACAGCAGAACCACTGTGGAAAACAGTTAAGCGGTTCCTCATAAAGTTGAACATAGAACCTATGTTCTGTTCCACCCTTAGATACCCAAGAGACTCAAAAGTAACAACACGAACAGACACATGTACACCAATGTTCATTGCAGCACCATTCACAATAGTCAAAATGTAGATAGAAATAACCGAAATCTCCATCAACAGATGAATGGATAAACAAAACGTGGCTTATACTTACAATGGAATATTATGCAGCCATAAACAGAAATTAAGTCTTGATACATGCCACAACATGGAATAACCTTGAAAACATTATGCTTAGTAAAATTAGTCAATCACAAAAGGACAAATACCGTATGATCTCACTTATATGAAATAAGCAAATATATAGAAACCAAGGATTATTAGTGGTTACTAGGGTAGGAGATCCCTGGGCTGCGCAAACAGTTAAGCACTCAACTATTAGCCGAAAGGTTAATGGTTGGAACTCACCCAGAGGCACCTGCGAAGACAGGTCTGGTGATCTGCTTCTGAAAGATCACAGCCTTCATAAACCCTATGGAGCAGTTCTACTTTGCACGCTTGGGGTCGCCATGAGTCGGCATCAACTCCATGGCAACTAACAACAACAACCAGGAATGGGAGGGAGGGAGAAAGGGGGAGTTTTTACTTAGGGGCTCAGTCAGTGGTGGAATTAATTTGAAAAAGGATAATGGTGGAATAATTTGAAAAAGGATAGCGAGAATGGTTGTACAACCCAAAGAATGTAATCAATATCACTGAATTATACATGTAGAAATTGTTGAACTGGTTGTTTTGTTGTATATATTTCCACCACAATTTAAAAAAAGGAAAAAAAAAAGGCATTGCCAGATTGGATTATATGCCCAGCTACATAAGGTTTACAATAGATACACGTCAGAATAAACACAAACAGAACAATACAGAAGAGTTGAAAGTAAAAAGACTCAAAAAGATATATTAAACAGTACTGGTAAGATCAACAATAAAAAGCTGGTAGTTCCATAATAGGCAAAAGCATTAAGGACAAAGAGTCACTACATATTGATAAAAAGAAGTATTCATTTGGGGAATAATTCTAAATTGTGTGTACCTAAAAACAAAGCCTCAAAATATATAAAGCAAAAATTTTCACCTAAAACACACACAAAAAAATTATTAAACAACTTCTTAAATTAAAATATATATATATATAAAGCAAAAATAGAGAATTATAAGAAGAAATTGAACAAATAGAAAATCATAGTGGGAAATTAACACACCTCTCTCAGTAACTGACAGATGAAGCAGACAAAACAATAAGGTTATAGACTATTTGAACACAATTAACAAGCTTTACCTAATAGACACCCCAAAATTAGAGAACATACACTTTTCTCAAGAATGCATGTGATATTTTTAAAATGTGACTACATACTAGACCATAAAGTAAGCTTCGACAAATTTCAAGACTATATTCTCAAGACCCTGATGAAATTCAGTTAGGTTTTAGTAACAACTGAGATTGTAGCAATAATGAAAATACTACATATCAAAACATGTAGGATACAGCTGAAGTATGGTTTTATATGAGTGTTCTACTACACGTTCAAGGAACCAGTACTAATTCTCATACTAATTTTTCTGAGAACAGGAAAAGAGGAGACAATTCGTATGTATCTTAGGATACAAGACCCATAAAAACAGTGACTTCAATAACTTAAAATTTAATTTCTTTTTCTGATTATAAAAGTCTGAGCTGCTGTGTCAGCTCTGTACAATGAGGTCATCAAGGCAGGGACACTGGAAGGTTCTTTATGGTGTCAGGGACCCAGACTCCTTTTCTCTTTTTTCTCTGCCATCCCAAGAACGTTGCTGTCATCTGCATGGTCCAAGATGGTCAGCCACAACATTCATACTCCAGCCAAGGAAAGAAAAGGGGATATGTGAATGTGTCAAGCTCTTTTAAAGGTACAGCTACTTGATTTCAAAGCTGCTGCTCTTAATCACTATCCTGTCATAGCTGGTTCCACCCAACAGTGACTTAAGAGACACGTCAGATATATAGGACAAATCAGTGAAATTTCTCTTCCCCAGGGATTCCTGCCTTGAATACCAGGGAGGGAGTTGATTCCCAGGTCTGGGAATAGGGTGAGGCCAGTGAGGCAATTGTCTTGGAAACAAAACTTAAGGAGGTGCCAACAAATTCTATAATCAAGATAAATACTATTTTAATGCAATGTTTTGTTTTAAATAAAAACTAATGCAAAAAAAAAAAAAAAAAAATCCAAGACAAAAAAAAATCAACATTTTAACTAAGGACTAGTGGTGTATCAAGCCACACTGCAGCCTGAGGAAAAAGGAAAAATGTGCACCTTTGACTTTAATGGAGGCAAACTCATCAATATTTTCAAAATCGACTTCTTTGCTTATCTCATTTTTAACTGAGAGAATTGCCATGTTTGATAATTTTTCTTGACCAAGTGACCATCTTAAATAATTAACCTGAAGTAGAATTATAATAAATTCTGTTTTGGTAAAAAATAAAGTACAGTTATGCCACGCATAACATCCATATATGTTCTGTGTGAAATAGGACGTTACGTGATCTGGACGTTGTGAGAACACCTGGGTCCAAGGAGCCCAGGGCTCCCAGGTGCAGCAGCCCGAGGCCTGCTCTGGGTCGCGGGGTCAGCCAGCTTCCTCTGCAGACATGTCAGGTGAGCGCCAGCGGTCCGCCAGGCATCTGCCCTGTGGCCGGACGCTCCAGGCACGGGGTAGGGAAGCAGGGGCGCGGTCTCAGCAACCTGGCGCCCCAGCCCAGCCGGCCCCGCATTGCCTGACGACCTTGGACTCTCAGGAGCAGACACGGGTGCCCACTCCTCCCAGCGGCAGGGTCTCCTGTTCCCGAGGGCATACCCTGGAGAAAGGAAGGGAGTTTTTTTTTGTTTTTCTCTCTTTTGGGAACGTCACTCATTTATTGTGGAGGTGGGGGTGGAGTTAGGGAAACCGTTCCTTTATAAAAGGAAACCAAAGGCTGCACCGGGAGCCCCAGGGCAGCGTTTCTCGGCCCCAACTGAGGCCTTTCCTCCTTGGCCGCCAGGATGGCCTGCAGCTCCTCCTCCTCCGTCTGGTGCGCAAAACTGTGGAACAGCACGTTCCCCTCCCCAACACTCTCCTGGATCTTGATGAGCTGGAGCGTCATCCGAGGACCAATCCCAGTGAGCGATTGCCAGGGGCAGCTCGGTATTGAGCTCGCTGTCGGGCTCCACCTCCCTCTCTGGCAGCCCATGACGGTGGCCAGCAGCTAGCTGATGTCCTGCAGATGGCTCATGTTGGGGAACTCTCTTGGAGAAGCTTTTTCATCAGGAAACTTGTGCCCACAGGAGCAATTTTGATGCTATAATGGCGGAATTCCAGCTCCTGGGAGTCGGATGAGGAGGAGGCAGCGCTTGGTGTTCAGGTTTACCTTGGGCACATTGATGGAGGGGAACAGGTTCTGAACATAGTAGCCATGAGCTTCACGTGCATGCCATGCAGGCCGAAGCTGCTGAGCACCAGAAGGGGCGGCTGAGCATTCCCCATAGGGGTAGGCTGGACCACAGGCATATACGCTGTGAGACTTTGTGGGAACAGACATTATGTGGTGCACTGACTGTATTTAAACTTAAAATGAGTTTTACTACACCTACTTTTCAATTTTTCAATATTTTTTCAACTACTTTAATGTTCTTGGGAAAAAATAACCATTAAAAAATACATAAAAACATGTATATAGGGCTCAGATTTTTCCTTTTGCCTCAGGCTCCAGCACGGCCAGACACAGCACTATTTATTCGGCTGCATGGGGCTGCGCTATTGGAAAGTGATTTTTATTATTAATTTACTCCATGAGCTTAGGTGTGGTTTGGAGAAACACCTGCTAAATACATGTTATTCCCATTTTACAGAAGAAGAAACCAGGGATTTTAGACAGGTTAAGTAACTTGTGCAAGGTCCCCAGCTCTGGCTATAGTACTGCTAAGATTTGAATTAGGTAATATCACCCGGAAGCTTGTGTTCTTGGCAACCATTCTGTACTATTAATAGACTTGATTAGTTTACAGTCAAGTCTCATACTTGGCATTGAGTGTTTCTAACATACATTATATGTTAATGCTGAGGTTTGATTCTGACAGAGTACTTATTAAGCATGGAATCAGATTGGTAAGGGCCTTATATAGTGTGGAGAGAACTTTACTCTGTTGTCCCCTAAGGAGCCACTGAAGGTTTCTAAGCCATTAGGATTTTGTAATTAGATTTGTGTTTCAGAGAACAGGAGGCCCTTGCTGGTGCAAATGGTTAATGTGCTTGGCTGCTAACTGAAAGACTGGAAGTTCAAGTCCACCCAGAGGCACCTCGAAAGAAAGAAAGGCCTGGGGATATACTTCTGAAAAATTAGCCATTGAAAACCCTATGGAGCACAGCTCTACTCTGACATACATGAGTCAGAGTCAACTTGATGGCAACTGTTTTTCTTTTTTTGTTGTTGTTTTGTTTTGTTTTAGAGAATAACTACTGGCCAATGCGAAATATAATGGAAACAGAAAAAGCACAGTTTTTTTGGGTGGCTGGGTGGGGTCAAATAAACAGTTCAAATAAGATGGATGCTTTAACTAAGGCAGTGGCAGGAAAAATGAAAAGAAGGGGACATAAAAGAGAGATTGAGGTAATTGATACCTGAGAATCCTTTTAATTGGGTTGTACCTAGAGATTCTTTCAAATTTCCCTTCCTAACTGAAGTAGGTTAAGGCTTAGTTAGGTTTCTTCTACCCTAGTTCTTGATTTATGTCCACTGGTAAATAATACCACTTTATACTCTTTCAAAATGTTTTAATATTAATTTATTTGATCCTCTCAAAATAAGAGCAGAGACAAGCATTTTAGACAAAATGATTTTAAAGGGTCTTTTTCAAAGTTCAAAGGGCAAAAACCAGGACCAGACCCTAGATGTTCTGACAGTTGAACTTCATGGGTAATAACACAGAGGAACTACAGTCTGTTTGGCTGATAGG
Source organism: Trichechus manatus latirostris (assembly GCF_000243295.1). NCBI lineage: Eukaryota > Metazoa > Chordata > Mammalia > Sirenia > Trichechidae > Trichechus > Trichechus manatus. The sequence goes on from NW_004443945.1 coordinate 5,020,518, forward strand.
GCTGTTGAGAGAGCAAAATAAATATCTTCATGAAGTTTCACGCCTGGCCTGCTACAGATAAAGCCTTATTTCTCATCTCTATTCAGGATTATTCTGAGAATACACCTAGAGGTCTTCAAATCAGGAAAGTTACCATCAATATCTTTCTTGCATGTCATAACCATACCAATCATCCTCAATAGTTAGGTGGGACTTCTTTTATAAGCATCCAGGAGAATTTGTGGTTTTTCACTAATGACTCTTCCTATAGCCTAAGAAAAGCATAAAGGACCCGGCTCTCCTCCTGCTTTGATATTGGTACTTTCCTCGCCCCACAGCTGATTCCTGCCTCCACTGGAGTACTAGGGACACCACTACCCCCCAACCAAGGAACAGGCTCTAAGCAAATAAGAACCACTTTTCTTCTAAAGTAGTGTCTTATCACAGATTATCACCATCATCTGGCCTCTTCAAAAGAGAATGAGTTTTCATCTGCATGTAACCATGTATCTGTGTTGAACTTGGGAAAATCTTTAGAGTGCTTCTGTGTGAATTCCTGCATTTGCTTTTATTTGTGGTTTTGAGGTACTAGTAGGACACAATAGAGAACTGATCATCATCCCGGGTCTTATCCTTATACAAGTATAAGAGCATCTCGACATTCAAATTATGAATGTTTGCAATTTGAGTGAAAGGAATAATGGATCCTGCAGTGTAAGAGGTTTTACATTTGTTTAGCCAGTTTGTCTCATCTATAGCCCATTAACTATTATAGACCTGACATTCCTGGCCTGCCTACAGAAGGGAGGAACAGAAAAAAGGAAGAGGAAATGACCCATTGCAACCCTCAGAGCTCACAGTCAGCATGACTCTGACCACCTCCTGACTGCAGATGGTATCCAGAGGAAACAGGTGGGACTTAACCAAGCACCTGTATCTATACTCTGGGTTATTCAAAGGCTTGTACAGCTGTGCCACCCTTTCGTCTTCCAGGGTATTTTGGACCAAGATTAGACTTCTCAGATTTTTGTGCTAAGAACAGAGGCAACAATCAGAAGTGAAAAAGCAATCCTTGAAACCTACAAGGAAGATACAATACAGATGAGAAATGACTCAAACCAAAGTTTTGAAACTAAGCAACAAAACCATATATGAGCCTGAAATAGAGAACCCTGCCAAAATCTTGAAAGATGACAAACCTAGGATAGAGGAGTTTATAATATTTGTATGCAATTTATTTTCCCCTGAGAAGAAGTTTAAGCAGAAATTTTACCTTTAACCCTATTCAATCTTACACAATTCACAGGTCACAAGCTCACACCTATTTATTTTTGCAAATTTTGGTAAAACAATGTTTTTAATTTTATACTTCAGAGTGAAGAGATAATTTGTTCATCTCATAAACACAAATAAGTTAGGTAAGACAATGAAGGAAAAAAAGGCTTTCCACCACTATTTATACTGCAGGTTAGTGAAGCAATGGATATATAACTAACAAATTATTGGCTAAAGTCACAGAAACGAATTTCCAGACATTTTTCTCAGCCAAGAATGTGATAAATACAAGATGCAATGATCCATCTCTTATTCCTAATAGAAATCAGGAAAAATCTGATCTATAACATCTTAACTCTTTGTTTCATTTTTTGAAATGTCGTAAGAAGAGACTAGTTCTTCTTGAGAAATTACAGGTCCTAATGCTTGAGAAAGCATATACCCACCCATGTAATTATCATAGTTAGTGCTCCTCATTTATTTGAATAGATCCAGGTTTCCATCTGGTGTTATTTTCCTCCCTTCTGCCTGCATGACATCCTTTAATATCTCTTGTAGTAAGGGTCTGCTTGTGATGAATTATTTCAGCTTTTGTATATTTGAAAAACTCTTTATTTCATCTTTTATGTAGAACTGGTATAGGATTCTAGGTTAACCTTTTTTTTTCTTTTTCTTTCAGTACTTTTAACATGTTGCTCTACTGTCTTCTCATTTGCATGGTTTCTGAGGAGAAATCTGTTGTCACCCTTATCTTCGTTCCTCAGTAGGGAACATGTCTTTTTTTCTCTCTGGTTTTAAGAGCTTTTAAGACTTTTTATCACTAGTTCTTAGCAATTTGATTATGATGTGCCTTGGTATAATTTTATTCATGTTTCTTGGGCTTGGGGTTTGTTGAGCTTCTTAGACCTTGGATCTTCTTGGCCATTATTTCTTCAAATATTTTTTCTGTCCTCTTCTTTCCCATATTTTTTGGGGACTCCAATTACATGTATATTAATACTGATGCTGCTCTTTGTTTTTTTTTTTCCTCTGTGTTTCATTTTGGATAATTTCTATTACTGGGTCTTCAAATTCATGAATCTTCTGCAATATTTAATTTGATGTTAATCCATCCAGTTTATTTTTCATCTCTCAGCTAGACATTGTATTTTTCATATCTAGGACATTTTTTATATCTTCCATGTTTCTATTTAACTTTTTGAAATATGGAATACAGCTATAATAACTGATTTATTATTTTTATTTGCTAATTCTAACATCTGTGTAAGTTCTGGGCTGGTTTCCATTCATTATTATTTATTATTCTCATTATGGGTTGTATTTTCCTGCTGCTTGCATGCCTGGTAATCTTTGACTGGATGCTGTTGTTGTTAGCTGTTATCCAGTCAGCACCAACTCATGGCAGCCCTATGTATAGCAGAACAAAATGTTGCCTGGTCCTATACCATCTTCATGATCTTTGATATGTTTGAGCCCATTATTGTGGCTATTGTGTCAATCTATCTCACTGAGGGTTTCTCTCATTTCTGCTGACCCTCTACCGTGCTGAACAAACAAAAAAACCCAAACCCATTGCCATCGATTCTGACTCATAGTGACCCTATAGGACAGAGTAGAACTGCTCCATAGGGTTTCCAAGAAGCGGCTGGTGGATTCAAACTGCCGACCTTTAGTTTAGCAGTCAAAACCTTAACCACGGCGCCACCAGGGTCCCCTTTACCATGCTAGACATTGTGAATTTTACATTGTTAGGTGCTGGATAAGGTCTCTGGGTGGTGAAACTGTTTACACTCAACTACTAACATAAAGGTTGGCAGTTCAAACCAGGGCTTCAAACCAGTTCTGCCTGGTTTAACCATGACCAAGGAAGCGTCACCGGAACAGACACAAATTTTTTGAATTTGGGTGATTCGCCATGGTAGCCAGAATGGGAAAAATTACGATTGAAGCCCAGCTAGAAACTTAATCTCCCTCTTAGAAAACAAGGGGAGTGTACTCGTTACCTAACAACCAAATCTTTTGCCCTCGGGTTTTGAGCAGATTTGGAAACAGCGCTGCCCCACTCAAACGTGGCCGTAGACCGTGCAGCTTTGAAAGTGTGTTGGTCTCTACAGTCCTGAAAATAATCCAATCTCATGCATCAGGCTCCTGAAAGGGTTCATTATACCTCTTCCGAGTCTCCCATTCCAGGGCTTTGACCTGTAATTTTTCCCATTTTAGGTGCCATGGTGAATCCCCCAAATTGTAAAACTTTGGGTCTGTTCCTGTTTCACTTCAGCCATGACTGAATGAATTCAAATTCGTTTCAAGCCCTGGTTCAAATCCACCCAGCAGTGCTACAGAAGAAAGGCCTGGCAACCTGCTTCTATAAAGATTACAGCCAAGAAAACCCTATGGAGCAGTTCTACTCTGTAACACATCAGGGTCACCCTCAGTCGGAACTGACTCAATGGCAATAGGTTTGGTTTTTTTTTGGGTGGGGGGTGGTTAGGTGCTGGATAATTTTGTATTCCTGTAAATCTTCTGGAGCTTTGTCATGAGATGCAGTTAAATTACTTGGAAACAATCTGATCCTTTTAGGTCTTGCTTTTAAGTTTTTTCAGGTAGGACTAGAGCTGTGTTTAGTCTAGGGCTAATTATTCCCCACTACTGAGGCAAGACCTTTCTTAGTACTCTACCCAGTGCCCCATGAATTACACCTACTACTCACTTATCAACTATCTTGTTATCTGACTATTTTGCAACTATTTTGCAGATTAACAAGGTGGCAGGCATGGCGGCAGCAGCTGCAGTGCATTCCCTCCCTCAAGGAAGGTCTCGGGACAACCTCCAGGAGATGGGCCATGCTGCCCCGTGCCCTCCGCTCCCTCCTGCCGGTGGGGGCACCGCATCCAGCTGCTGCACGAGGCCAGCGTCCTCCATGGCCACAGTGTCCAGACTGACATGCAGGCAGCACCAAGCCAATGGGCACCTGTTCTGGGTTCCCAGCTCCTATGCAGCCTGAGGCCCTGCAGCTCAACACTGCTGTGGAGTGGGAAGTAAGGAAAGAAAGAGGCATCAGAGAGGGTGTTTGGAAGAAATGCGTGAGAGTTTAATGACATCCCAAAGTGAGCCAAACTGGGCCTGAAGCTTCTACCTTGGTGGGGCCAGGGCTGTGGCCAGGCTCCCAGCGTTCTTGCGGGAAGCCTGGAGCCTTGGTGACTCGCCAGGCCTGGAAGGCAGAGCAGGCTCCGGGATCCTGAACTCAGGGCTTTCGGGGTGGGAGTGGAGACCTGGAGGTGGCTCCGTGAGGGAAGCTCTGACCTAGCACAGGAGGAAAGTGAAGTGGTTAAGCTGTGGGCTCTCCAGTCACACAGCCTGGCTTTATCCAGCTTTGTTTCCTCCAAGCCTCCTTCTCCACAGAGGTTAACCCATAACTGGACTTGTCACAATGAAGAGCACATCAGTAAATCTTAGCTGTTATTCTATGATCATATTTTCTAAATACAAAAATCAGACAAATGGATGGTCTGAAAACAAGAACAAAAATCCTCCATTTTTGCATAACGCTGATTTTTGCCTAACAACCCGGTCTTTGGAACCTAACTATGTTGATAAGTGAGGAGTAGGTGTATGAGTTTTTCCAGTTTGACTGGTGGGAATAGGCATTATTCTTCGCCCTGTGTGAGCACTGGTATTGTCTCCTCTATTCCTTTTAGGTGCTTCTTTTCCTGTCCTTAGGTAATTTTTCACACTTATGAGGTGACTAGTACTCTGCAAATACTCTACAGACCTCTAAAGTTATCTTCCTGTGCAGCTTTCTCCTCTCTAGTCCTGAAAATTCTGCCTTGATCTCCTTGGATTCTCAGCTCTGTCTCTTCAACTCAACGAGTTTACTGGCTCCGGCTGGGTTTCCCTCATTGAACCGTGGCCTGGAAACTCTCAAGGTAGTAGGTGGCACAATTGCAGGGCTCACTTCATATTTCTCATCTCTCAGAGGTAACTGTCCTTCACTGCTTGATGCCCAGTGTCTTGAAAACTGTTGTTTCATATATTTTGTCTTTTTTTTTTTTTTTGGTGGTTATGGTGTTATTTTTAAATGGGAAGGTAAATCTAGTTCCTATTATTCCATCTTGGCTGGAATTAATAGTCCACATTTATTATAATTCTTCAATCAACAATATATACTATGTGCTAGACATCTAACTACAAAGATGAAAGTAGCTTATATTAGAGGACAGGTAATGGTGAGAACAAAAGACCCAATAAGGCAAGTATTTCAAATATATGTACCAAATGCTATTAAAGCTTAATATAGAAGGATAAATTAACCCTTGGTAGGTGTCAAAGAGGAGATATTTGAACAGGGACTTGAAGAATGAGGAAGATTCCTCTAGGGAGGACCATGATTAAGAATGAACTCTGACCATGGCATCCAGTGGCTAGGTAGAAGTACACTTTTAGCTTCATCCGAAGTGATACAATCTGGGTGAAAGTGAGGAATCAATATTGTAAACACCAGAAGTAACTTCTGCCAGAATGCAATGACTGAAGAATCAAATCAACCTCTGAAGAATCAAATCAATCAAATCAAACACCTTCTGACATCACAATCCAGGATTCTTCCTACAAATCAAATTTGCTCACATCATTCTCCCTTTACAAATATGATGGGTTCCAACTGCCAACAGTTTTAATGTATGAAGTCTAGAAAACATATCATGTGAAGTTTCTCCATTGCTGGATCCTGCGCCTCTCCTTACATTTCTTCACTCAACCAACCTGTTTTTTTAGACTTTTGAGATCTTTATTCCTTCTGACTACATTGTCTTTCCCTCAGTGTCTGCTTAGTTAATCTTTCAAAATTCAGATATAAACATTCAGTTTTCAATAACCTTGTCATCTTCCACCACTTTGAAAACACTTCAATTGCAGCACGTTCACAAGGCATTGGAATAATTTTCCAGCAACACCTGGGGCTATGTCATTTGTCTTTATGTCCTGGGATCTAACACAAAGAAGACCTTGATAAGTGTTTAGTAAATTAATGAATAAAAAGTGAGTGGGCTACAGATGGCTTCACTGGAGAATTGTATCAAACTTTCAGAGAAGAATTAACACCAATACTACTGAAGCTATTTCAGAGCATAGAAAAGGAAGGAATACTCCTGAACTCATTCTACGAAGCCAGCATAACCCTGATAAAAAGCCAGGCAAAGACACCACAGAAAAAGAAAACTGCAGACCAATATCCCTCACGAACATAGATGCAAAAATCCTCAACAAAATTCTAGCCAACAGAATTCAACAGCATATCAAAAAAATTATGCATCATGAACAAGTGGGATGCAGGGATGGTTCAACATTAGAAAATTAAATAACATAATCCACCACATAAATAAAATAAAAGAATCACATGATCTTATCAATCTAACACAGAAAAGATATTTGACAAAATCCAACACCCATTCCTGATAAAAACTCTCAGCAAAATAGGAATAGAAAGGAAATAGCTCAACATATTAAAGGCCATTTATGCAAAGCCAACAACCAACATCATTCTAAATGGAGAGAGACTGAAAGCATTACCCTTGAGAACAGAAACCAGACAAGGATACCCTTTATTACCACTTTTATTCAACATTTTGCTGGAGGTGCTAGCTAGAGCAATGAGGCAAGAAAAAGAAGTAAAGGGCATCCAAATTGGTAAGGAAGAGGTAAAACTATGCCAATTCGCAGATGATATGATTTTATACACAGAAAACCCCAAAGAATCCACAAGAAAACTAATGGAACTAATAGAAGATTTCAGCAATGTAGCAGGATACAAGATTAACATACAAAAATCAGTAGGATTCCTCTACACCAACAAACAGAACTTCAAAAAGGAAATCACTGAATCAATACCATTTACAATAGCCCCCAATAAGATAAAGTACTTAGGAATAAATCTAAGCAGGGATGTAAAAGACCTATACAAAGAAAACTACAAAACAGTACTGCAAGAAACCAAAAGAGACCTACATAAGTGGAAAAACATACCATGCTCATGGATAGGAAGACTCAACATTGTGAAAATGTCTATTCTATCCAAAGTGATCTACAGATACAATGCAATCCCGATCCAAATTCCAACAGCATTTTTTAACGAGATGGAGAAACAAATTACCAACTTTATATGGAAACGGAAGAGGCCCGGGATAAGTAAAGCATTACTGAAGAAAAAGAACAAAGCGGGAGGCCTCACAATACCTGATTTTGAAACCTAGTATACTGCCACGGTAGTCAAAACAGCTTGGTACTGGTACAACAACAGACACATAGACCAATGGAACAGAATTGCAAACCCAGACATAAATCCATCCATCTATGAGCAGCTGATATTTGACAAGGCCCAAAGTCCGTTAAATGGGAAAAGACAGTCTCTTTAACAAATGGTGCTGGCATAACCGGATATCCATCTGTAAAAAAAATGTTACAGGACACACACCTTACATTATACACAAAAACTAGCTCAAAATGGATCAAAGACCTAAATATAAAATTTAAAACAATAAAGATCATGGAAGAAAAAATAGGGACAATGCTAGGGCCCCTAACACGTGGCATAAATAGTATATAAACCATAAGTAACAACGCACAAACACCAGAAGAGAAACTAGATAACTGGGAGCTCCTAAAAATCAAACACTTATGCTCATCAAAAGAGTAAAAAGAGAACCGACAGATTAGGAAAACAATTTTGGCTACGACATATCCAATAAGGGTCTCTAAAATCTACAAGATACTGTAACACCTCAACAACAAAAAGACAAACAATCCAATTAAAAAATGGGCAAAGGATATGAACAGACACTTCACCAAAGAAGACATTCAGGTGGCTAACAGACACTTGGGGAAATGCTCACAATCATTAGCCATTAGAGAAATGCAAATCAAAACTACATTGATATGCCATCCCACCCCGACAATGCTGGCACTAATCCAAAAAACACGAACTAACAAATTTTGGAGAGATTGTGGGGAGATTGCACTGCTGATGGGAATGTAAAATGGTACAACTACTTTGGAAAACGATACGGTGCTTCCTTAAAAAGCGAGAACTAGAAATACCATATGATCCAGCAATCCCACTCCTAGGAATATACTCTAGAGAAATAAGAGCTGTCACGTGAATACACATATGCACACTGATGCTCACTGCAGCACTATTCACCATAGCAAAAAGACGGAAATAACCTAAATGCCCAACAACAGATAAATGGATAAACAAATTATGGTACATACACACAATGGTATACTATGCAATGATAAAGAACAATGATGAATCTGCGAAACATCTCACAACATGGATGAATCTGCAGGGCATTATGCTGAGTGAAGTCAGTCAGTCACAGAAGGACAAACATTGTACAAGACCACTATTATAAGAATTCAGTAAAAGGTTTGCACACAGAAAAAAGCATTCTTCATGGTTAAAAGGGGGGAGAGGGGGAGGGGAAATCACTAACTAGATAGTAGACAAGTGTCAACTTTGGTGAAGGGAAGGACAACACACAATACAGGAGAAGTCAGCACAACTGGACCAAGCAAAAGTATAGCAGTTTCCTAGACACATCCAAATACTGAGTAGCTGGGGCTGCGTCCTAGGGACCATAGTCTCGAGGGATATGTAGGTCAATTGGCATAACATAGTTTATAAGAACATGTTCTACATCCCACTTTGGTGAGTAGCATCTGGGGTCTTAAAAGCTTGTGAGTGGCCATCAAAGATACAACTATTGGTCCCATCCCACCCTGAGCAAAGGAGAATGAAGAAAACCAAACACACAAGGAAAATACTACCCCAAAGCACTAAAGGACCACATGAACCAGAGACTCCACCAGCCTGAGACCAGAACTAGATGGAAACTAGATAGAAAAATGTAGAACAGAACTCAAATTCATGTAAAAAGATCAGACTTAATGATCTGAAAGAGTCTGGAGGAACCCTCAAAACTATGGCATCCGGATGCTCTGCTAACCCAGAACGGAAACCATTCCTGAAGCCCACTTTTCAGACAAGATTAGACAGGCCTATAGAACAAAAAATTAATACACGTGAGGAACATGCTTCTTGGTTCAATCAAATATATGAGACCAAATGGGCAGCTCCTGTCCAAAGGCAGGACGAGAAGGCAGGAAGGGACAGGAACCGGACGAATGAACACAGGAAACCCAGGGTGGAAAGGGGGAGCATGCTGTCACATTGTGGGGATTGCAACCAATGTCACAAAACAATATGTGGATAAATTTTTGAATGAGAAATTAACTTGAGCTGTAAACTTTCACCTAACACACAATTAAAAAAAAAAAAAAATGAGTGGGCGAAAGCAATAGGATCCATTTCCACCAATAAAAAGCAGCACGTTTTTTAGTGGAAGCATCTTCAGTGTGAAAGGGCTAAATGATAAAAGCCTTATGTTGAGAAATAGCTTAACATTTGGGGAGAACTGCTGAATCTTCCCCACAAGTTCTCTTAAAGGAAGTGATGAGAAGAAAGTAATGTATCAATTTCATTGTGTATTGCTTTCTTGGTGGTACATAAAATAGTGGTGCATCTTACAATTGATGAAATCTTAGATTGGATGAAATAAAGTATTTGTTTTTTCTTATTGGTCTGGAAAAGATTTAATATTTTCTGATTACTAATACTGCGTTTGTTATATGTGTTGCAAATATATTCTATGTGACGGAAAATATTTAATATTTTCTGATTACTAATACTGTGTTTGTCATATGTGTTGCAAACATATTCTTAAATGTGATTCATTTTCTTTGTGGTGTCGTTTGATGATCTGATATTCTTAATTTTAATACAGCCAAATTTATAAATACTTTCTGTAATAATTAGCATTTTCAATCTTGTTTAAAAACTCCTTCCTTAGGTGCGTTAATAATAACTGCCATAAGGTTAATTTAAAAAATGTGAAGATAACTCATATCCACTTTCCCACTTCATCATTCTGACACCAGCCACTCACGTGGCCACTTTCTCTCCCACCCTAACCACTCAGAGTTGGGTCTCCACAAGTTAGGACTCTGTCCTTCCAGCACCTACCAAATAGGCAAATGTCAGCAGCTCTGCTCACTCTCACTGTCCCCAGTGGGTTTGATAATTCGACAGAATGACTCACAGAACTCACAGAGAATACCTGTACTTATAGTTATCCATTTGATATAACCAGAAAGGATACAAGTGAAGAGATACATCCATCAGGCATGGTCTGGGAGAGGTTCCTGCAGCACATGGCTTCCACTGTCCCCAGGGACGTGCCTCACCCTCTCCTCTGCATGGATGTTCTCACCAATTCAGGAAGCCTGAAAGAGGAAGCACCAAGGTCCAAGATCCTGTAGTCACTGGGCGTAATGCATATGCATAAATGACTGCATCATGCCCCCTTCCTTTCCTGAGGTCTGTTGCCAGGGTAGGGCCTATGCAGTCCCTACTTATTTACATGTTTAAGGGTTACCTTTGTCCCACACTAAGTGAGAAAGATTTTCTCCTATTTTTTTTTTAAAGTTTTTACTTAGCTTTAATTCCACATAGAATTATATGTGTTATGAAACAGAGACCCAATTCATGATTTCCCTCAATTTGATAGCCGATTGTCCCAGATCCATTTATGTACAGCTGCTCCTTTCCTCACTGGACTGCAATGCCACCTCTGTCATACCAAGTATCCATATGCATGGGTCTGTTTCTGGACCCTCTAATCTGTTCTATTGGTCAATGTGTCTAATTCTGCACTAATACCTCATTGTCTTAATTATTATAGCTTTATATTAAGATTATCTGTCTGGTAAGGTGAGTCCTCCCACCTCATTATTTAAGAAGAAAGACTTAATGAGACAAATATTCTCTTTGTTAATATTTTCAAAACACGATTGGAAAAGCCTTACAGAAAAGTTCAAAAAAAGGTGAAACACTAAAGAGAAAATCAGGCAAAAGGAAAACATTAATACACAATTGAAAATTAAAATCTGGCAATAAACATGTGAATTCAGATTTGTTTATAATAAAAAATAAATGTTGCTTAAAACTGAGGCTGTTTTCCAAATGGTGAATATGAATCTGCAGTTTTTCATACGACAAAATTTGAAAATATGTTTTAAAAGCTTCAAAAATATTTATTCTTTTGACCAAATAACTGTACATCTGGATACTTATCCTAAGGAAGCACCCTTAAAACAATACACAAAATTTTCTGCACAAGGATATTCATTATATTACTTCAAAAACAGATTTATAGATATATATACTGAGTTATTAAAATATGCTAATTGTAAAAGAGTTCAGAAGATACAGAGATGTCTAAAAAAATAAAAACAAAGAATTGGGATTCCCCTCAGATATAACCACTGTTATAATTGGTCGGTTCTTCTCCCCCATGTTTATGTATGCAATTTATATATTTATAACTCCTTCCTCTGTAACTTGCTTTTTTTTTTTACATATTGTATCTTGCCTAGTTATTGATGCCAGAAATTTGATGCACATCATTTTTAATGAATGCCTAGTATTCTATTGACAGACATTTGTTGTCTTTGTTGTTGTGTGCTGTCAATTGCTTCTGACTCATAGCAACCCTATGTGACAGAGTAGAACTGCCCTATAGGGTGTCCTACGCTGTAATCTTCACAGGAGCAGATTGCCAGGTCTTTTCTCCTGCAGAGCCACTGGTGGGTTTGAACCACTGACCTTTTGGTTAGCGGCCGAGCACTTAACCATTGCACCACCAGGGCTCCTTGGATGGACTTTTAGTTGTCCTTAATAGTGAAAACTGAAAAGTAATGATTTAGAAATGTTTTATTATATTTGGAAGATTGAAAACATGATTTATCTTCTCATTTTCCTAAACCAAACCGATTGCTGTCGAGTCGATTCCAAGTCATGGCAACCCCATGTGTTACAGAGTAGAACTGCTCCATAGGGTTTTCTTGGCTGTAATCCTTACAGAAGCAGTTTGCCAGGGTTTCTTCTGCAGAGCTGCTGGGTGAGTTCAAAATGCCAATCTTTAGGTTAGCAGCTGATCCCTCTCCTAAGACCCCTCTAAAATAATATTTAAGAAATAAAAGAGACATAAAGATCTAAATAAGAGAATGGGAAAAGGACCATCAGTGGATAAGACAGTTAAAAAAAAATTCTAGAAGATGGAAAGCTGGTGGGGGAATAATAACTGGTAGTAGACTGTAGAAGAAACTGTGGCAGTTATAAGATACAGCCAAGGCTACAGAACCCTAGAAAGATCCAGAACCAGGAAATACCAGGGACAACTGAGTACAGGAATGAGTTACAGGACTGAGAATCCACATATGAAACAGTTGTCTCTCTCTCCTACTCCTGCATGCAGAATGTCATACAGCCAAGTATCTATCCCAAGGATGGAGTGTATAGTAGGAGAAGCAGAGAACAGCCAGAGTTTCCCAAAACACATATACACATAAAACACCGAAAAGTTATTCTCTAAATAAATTTAATGCCTCCATAAAAAATACCTTGCATCCTTCCATTTAAAGTAAATGCCAGCTCTCCTGCCCCATCATCTTGGCCAGCTGACAAACCCCACCCAAGTACAGAAAACTCATAATCTGTTTACTGCCTTATTTATTCTTAAATATGAACAGTCAAGACCTCCATCCCTCAGACATTTGAGGAAAGCTTTCAGTATGAAATAACGCTTAAGAAAACAGACCCAGAAGGACGCAGTTAACTCAGGGAACATAAGAGAACATACAGAGAAAGAGAGAGAGAGTTGTACCCTTGAAACAATAACAGGATGCTATGAAACAGTAACAAAGAACAAGAGCTCCTAAAAGTTGAAACTAGTGCTGAAATTAAATCAACAGAAAGGTATAAAGATAAAAATTGAAGAAATCTCCAACAAAATAGAACAAAAACAAAGAAAACAGGAGAAAAAAGAGACAATCAATCAGGAAGTCCAAACTTGAATTACTGGAAATTCCAGAATATATATAATAAAAGTGAGGGAATCATAAAAGAGAGACAGAGAGAATTTCTCAGAGTTGAGGGGCAAGAGTCTTCCGAATGAAAGGGCTTAATGATCACCTAGAACCTGAACATAGAGAAACTGGAAGCCTTGGACATTGCTGGTGGGGTTGTAAAATGGTGCAGCCGCTTTGGAAAACAGTTTGGTGGTTCCTCATTAAGTTAAACATAGCACTACCATATAATCCAGCAATTCCACTTCTAGGTGTACACCCAAGAAAATAAAAACATAAGTCCAAACAAAAACTTGTACATTAATGTCTGTAGCAGCACTATTCACAATAGCCCCAAAGGTGAAAACAACCCAAACGTCCATCAACTGATGAGTGGATAAACAAAATGTGGTATATCCACATAATGGAATATTATCCAGCTGTAAAAAGAAATGAAGTTCTGATACACACTATAACAAGGATGAAACTTGGAAATATGCTAAGTGAAAGATGTCAGACACAAAAGGTCACATATTGTATGATTCCATTTATATGAAATGTTCAGAATAGGCAAATCTAGAGAGATAGAAAGTAGATTAGTGGTTGCTTAGGGCTGGGAGGATGGGGTGGTGAAGGGAGGGGATGATAGATAAAGGAGTTTCTCTTCGTGGTGATGAAAATGTTCTAAAATAGGCTGCCGTGATGGTGGCATATACCTATGAATATACTAACAGCCATTGAATTGTACACTTTAAATGGGTGGATTTCATGGTATATAAATTATAGCTGAATAAAACTGTTTTTAATAAAGGATTAGTTAACCACTTCAAAGCTAAAAGAAATCTAGAGATAAGTATTCTCTGGGTTGGGTGTAAAGGACAAGAAAATATACATTAGTTAATGAAGCAAAGCCTAGTGAAGATGAGAGGGGAAGGTACAGTATCTTCACAGGGGAAAAAATCTAGTCTCGGAGGGAGAAGGCCCCCTTCCTTCTGGAAAGGTGAAGGAAGTAAGGGGTGTGTTAAAGCAATACAGAATGAGGCTTCAATATTGGAAACTGGGGAAGGGGTGGGGCTGACTATCCAGTGGTCTTCATTTTCCTGGTAAGGGGGAGGAGGAGGAGGCACTTTCAAGAGAGAATCCTATATCCTTTACTCTAACATCAGTGGAACATAGGACACAGCATTTAAGTGACTTGTCCAAGAATGATCTTCCAGTGTACTGGCAGCACGAGCTGTCAAACTAGATTTCCTTCCTCTTCACTTGCTTTCCTAATGTCCCTATGTTTACACGTATGTCTTGAATTAATTTAAAAATATCTTTACACACTGAGCATCCAGGCTCCCCCCTCCCCCCCTCTTCATCACACTGCGAAAACTGTTATGGCCGCCTCTTTCCACCCAGGTGTCACTCTCCCTCTCAGATTCAAATTAGCATTGCGTGAAACGAGAGTCCAAACAATGGCTAAATTTTACAGATACAAAAATGATGGGAATACTTAACACAAAGCTCACCCAGCTAATATGGCTGAGATAATACTCTGTGTTTGTTCTACCTGTAAAGCAAGACTTTCGAACTTGAAGTCAAGGTTTCTTTCACAATTCTAAAATTTTAATGAGTTACAGAGTAGGAAGAAATGCAGGTATTTCATAGGAGCTCAACATTTACTGTCTGATTAGGGAAGGAGGCAGGGATGTGGTGGAAGAAAAGCCAAGGACATGAGATAAGAGGCACTGGTCCTAACCTGGAGCTTCCTTAATAAAGAAAACCTTTTGGAAATGCAAAAACAGCTTGTTTAAAACACAATTAAGTTGGAAAATTTAATCATGTCTCTTTTAGAATTAGACTGATCTAGGAAATATATCAAGGAATCAAATTCTAAAACCAATAAGCTTGAATACTAAAACCAATAAACCTGATATAATACAGCCATAGAACTTCTCAATTTTAAGTACAGAATATAATTTTTTCTATGTCCATGCAATACGTAAACATTGATCATGTACTCGACAAAGAAGAAAACCTTAATTAAAAAGTATAGAACCTAATTCTCTGATCATACTAAAATAAAGCTAGGAAAAAAATAATAGATGTTCACTGTGTTCATAGATACTTCATATGGGTAACTTTGGATGGGGACTTTTTTTTTCTATTTTATTGTATTACTGGTGTATAAGAAAAATGTAAGTTTTCATATGTAATTTAGCCAGCTTGCTGACTTATCTTATTAGTTGTAATAGTTTGTCATTTCATTCTCTTGTATTTTCTAGAAAGAAAATCATATTATCTGTAAATAATATTTTCACTTCTTCCTTTCCTAATATTTTTCTTTCTTGTGTTATTGCATTGGCTAGAAAAAATCTAGCACAATGTTGAATATTAGAAGTAAAAGTCTTGCTTTTTCCTGACCTTAATGGGAATGCTTGTCATGTTTCATCATTAAGTATGATGTTTACTAGATTTCTGGGAAGTACCTTTTATCAAGTTACTATTTATCTAATTTCCATTTTGCTAAAAGTCTTTTTTTCTTTTAAATTAAAGTAGATATTGAATTTTTCTAAAATGTTTTGGTATCAGTTGAGATGATAATATAGTTTTATTATTGAACATTTTATTGTGTTTTACGTGAAAGTTTACACAGCAAATTAGTTTCCAATTCAACCATTTATACACAAATTGTTCTGTGACTTTGGTTGCTATCCCCACAATGTGTCAGCACTCCCCCCATTTTCACCCTACCTTCTCCTTTTCCCTCCATCCATTTTCCCTGCCCCTCCCTGCTTTCTCATCTTTGCTTTTGGGCAAATGTTGCCCTTTTGGTCTTATATTGTTGATTGTTCTAAGGAGCACAGTCCTCATGGGTATTATTGTTTATTTTATAGGTCACTGTATTATTTGACTGAAAGATGACCTCCAGGAATGGCTTCAGTTCCAGATTATCCTTTATGATTCTTTTTTTTTTTTTAATGATAATATAGTTTTTTTAAACCTCTACACTATTAATGAGTTATAGTAACATATTTTCTAACGTTAGATCATTTCTAACATTTGCTAATATTATATTTTAATATCTATGCGATATTTGTATCTATGTGAGTTTGGTCTGTTGTTTCCTCTTGTGCTATCTTTGTTGAAGTGAGGAATCAGGGGATGCTCACGTTATAAAATAAGTTGAACAACTCTCCTTTCTCCTCCCTAGGGTATAGTACAATTTCCATGACAGAAAAATGGACAGGTGAAAACTGTGCAGCTTGATGGCGGCATTCCAGGCAGAGAGGACAGTATGAGCAGAGACACCGGGATGAAAAAGCACAGTACATGCTCAGTGAATAGGATTTAAGACTACTTAACTGGAATGAGTAACATAAAGAGGTTTGTCTCAAACAGCTAACAAAATTTTCAAAGCACAAGTCCCCTGCTGAATAACTTTGATTTGCCCCTTATTTTATATAGAGCCCAAACTCTTCAGCCTGCAAGCAAGATCCTTCTCGTTTTATCCTATTTTTCAATTCAACCAGCGCTGTCTTGTCTGTGATGTTTATTTTGCCTAGAATGCTGACCGTACGTTCAAATCCTACCCAACTTTCAAGGTACAGCCCAAATGGCCACAAAACTTCTGATCCAACTGAACGATGTTTGAATTAGTTTGGATCTTGCACTACACCTATTTATCGTTAGATCTTGGCTTCCCTACTTATGCTCTTTGACGGCATCTTTCATTTCTAATTTATCTTCCCAGCCCCAACAGTCCACAGTAAATTCTCAATCCCTTCGATGGTAAACGAATGTTGGACTTCCAGCAGTAGTAGGAAATTGCCAGACATCTAGAGATCCTGCTGTGAGATAATGCACAGCCAATGCCCAACAAGTAGTAGTCGTTATTACAGTAGGATATGGGGCTACAGAGACAGTAAAGAACTAAATACAAAAACTGGCAGCTGCAGGGAGGGGTCTCGACTTCTGGAGGACGCCACGGAGGAAGGAGAGAGGTCTTGAGAAGACGGGCGTCTCCAAGCCGCTCTCTCAGGCCTCGCTGTACGCCTCCCGGCTCTCTCCCTATTCCCTGCGGCCGTCGGCCCAGCAACAACTAGCTCCTACCCAGGTGTTCCTCGAGTCGCCCACGACAGTACCGCCGGAGTACCTCAGTGAAAGAATCAATCTTCTGACTTCCACGGAAGTTACGCGCGGCGTCTCGACGCATAACCTTACGTCACATTGTTGCGACGAGCGGGCGCGGGATTTCTTCCCGCTTCCAGGAAACCCGAAACGACTGTTTTCCACGCCGGGCAAGAGGAGTTGAGGCGGAGAGCGGAGCTGGAGGCCTGGCAACGTTTGTCGCGTGAAGTCAGCGGGGCGGGTGACGACGGGATCCTTGCAGGCAGGCCGGCTGGCGTGTCGGGTTTCTAGTAATGCCGCGGGGGACGGGAGTAGGAGTGAGTGGTCGGAGTATCTGTCACAGGGTCAGAGACACCAGAGACCTGGGCCTCATTCCTAGCTCATTATGCTCAGTCTTTTCGTCCTTGTCTGAAAAAGGAGGTTGGTAGCCCACGGAGCTATGATGGCGATAGATGTAGACAGGAGAAATACGCACTGACATTGAGTAAATTTTAAGAGAAAAATTTGAATTTTTACAGAGGCGGTGCTATCCTGCGTGTCTTAAGGCAGGCGCTGTAACGTGAGTGCCTGTACAAACCCAAACATTCTAATTCGGTGACTTCTGCTTGAGGCAGTGGCACCTGTTGCATTCGTTTGAAAACACACGCACGGAGATCATTTTTAAGCTTTATGAATCTGCCAGCAAAATTCATTTGGTGTTAGATGCGGAGCAGAGTCATTGACGTCACCCCCTCCTTTCAGCTTAAACTGAAGCGTAGTGAGATGAGACAGGCTGAAGTTTTACAGCTTGTTAGCGATGGAGCTGAGACTAGAGGCGAGATTTCTTCACTTCCAACCCAAAATTCTTTCTGTACTGTCTGGATTGCTAAACAAACCATTCTGGGGGCGGGGTGTGAAGAGAGTGGCGATATGCAGTTAGATGTAGCATAAATCCATCAAAGGCAAAGTCAGTATTGTCAAGGGTTAGAACTATGTCATTCATCTACAATTTAGATACTCTGTTGATGGTGGTGAGTCTATATGTTGCTTCTGTCATTTCTCATTCAGCACCATATGTATAATAACAAAGTGTGTTACATACGTTACACGAAAAGGCCTGGGATTCGTTAAACAAAATATGTGCTCACCTTGAAAGACTTAAGCTGAGCTCTCACTATGAATATATGCTGTAACAGCCTGTGGAAATGTTTACCCAAAACTCTTATCTGTATTAGAAACCACCTGTAAAGAACTTGTAAATTGCCTGCAATCCAGGTGAGAAGCTGTAGAGTGCACTGCAGTCAAACCTTAGCTGTCTTCTTAGATAATATTGCTTTAATGCTCACGCTGTTTAGATGTATTGTGCATTATCGCTGTCATCTTTATCATGGGATTAAATGAAAATGTAGGAAAGTGGGCAGATGTGCAAAAGCTAAAAAAGAGCAACCCATACATTAACAGATATTGAAAACTGTTAGCATGACACGGAAAATCTTTCTACTGAGAAACACTCATTCAACTAAATGCTCATTTTGGGGGAGCCATGAATAGGCCATATAAGCAATTGTCAGACTTTGTCTAAGCACTCCTGTAATATTTGAGGACTCCAAAGAGCTTTCGTTTTCATGGGTTATGTATGTTGATATTTATGGTATTAGCAATTAGTATTTTTTTAAACTTAAGAATATACAAGCATACACTGCATTAGTTAGCAGGTGATGAGTGTCCTCACACATCCTGTAGCCTCTGGTTAAACTCTGATGTACATTCATGGAATGAGACTGAAAAAGACAAGTAATGTCTTAGTATTATTATGAAAGGGGGCAGTGGTGGTTCAGTGGTAGATTCTCACCTTCCATGCAGGAGACCTGGGTTCAGTTCCCAGCCAACTGCAGCTCAAGTGCAGCCACCACCCATCTGTCAGTGGAGGCTTGCATGTTGCTGTGATGGTGAACAGATTTCAGCAGAGCCTCTAGACCAAGACGGACAAGAAAGTCCTGGCACTCTGCTCACTTAAGTCAGCCAGTGAAAATCCTGTGGATCCCAACGGTTCGACCCACAACCCCTTTCTCTCAGGCACGCTTTCATTCCTTTGTGCTTAGGGTCACCAGGAATCAGGGTCCGACTCAACAGTAGCTAACGACAGCATTATTATGAAAATAGTTTTGACCTCACTAACCCCCTAAAAAGATCTTAGGGTCCCCCACAGAGCTTCCTGACCATACTTTGAGAACAACTGCTCTATGCAAATCCTTCAAAGAAATTTTAGATGATACAGACAAATGATTGCTGTTATAAGTGATTGTGACATGAGCAGAACCGTCACCTTGAAAATGGGATAATCACACTCTTGTATTTCCACAAGCTATGTAATTGCAGGCAAAGGGAACACACACAGATGTCCATTTTGTGTTGATTTGATCGCATTGCTTTGCATATGGCTTCAGATGGTGGTTCACACCAACTCTTAGATAGTCAGGGGCTAAGAAGAAAAGACCTCACCAGTTCCTTGGATTTTGATATGGACAAACCACAGGCAATTTCTATGTCACCCACTCCCTTGGACAGTTTACTCTTACTCACCTTCCCCCACATGTGACCAGCAGCATGTTACAGCCTCCATCACCCTTTTGTCCATCAGAACTAAGATAACTTTTCAATGGATAAGTAACTGCACAGAAACATACCTAACTACTTAGTTAATAATTGTTAAAAAACTGAGTAATTGATGTTTAAAATACCTTCTATTGTGCAGAAATCCTTGTATAGTTATATTTAGTATTTAGGGAAATTGGTTTGAAGTTCTTTGAAGGGCTGGTAACACATTTTTTCCATTTAAAATAACGGAGGTAGAATTCTCACTATCTGAAAATTCTGGTCATCCTCTACCTTTTTAGGAAAGGATGTGATTTCGATAATGAGGGATGCCTGCGTTAGATCTCCACGCTAAGTTTGTCACTACCTTTACGGCATATAATTTTCTCTGTAAAAGTCTTAGATTCTAAAACTAGCAGAGAGCCATAGAGCCTTGTTGTGCTATAAGTATCGGATGGACAGTTGAGCATACACAATCACTAAGGAGCTAACTCCCACTCACCAGCCTCCAGGACACGTGAACCTACTTTATGATTCACAACATTGAAAATATACATGTTGTGGATCTTTAGACGCTCTTAAGAATAGTCCAAACCGTAAATCTTAAAAGGGAGTGCCAGGGGTTTCTTGAAGTGATTCAGGGTGGGGTGGCATTTTAAAACCACATGTATCTTCTCTCCCTGTACTCCACCCCCAACCCCAATTCTTTAACACCCCTTCCCACCCCCCACCTTTGAAGTCACCATGGAGCACTGCTACTAATGGGACTGTGTGTCAGATCCCTCAGGTGTATTGGGGCAGAAAAAAGATTGAGAATCACTGGTCCATATTTTTAAAACCCCGCCTCTCCAACATACAAATTTGAAAGCTGCTTTACTCTCTAATGAGAGGCTTTTTCTTTGATTTGGAAAACACTCTGGTGTCTCTCTCTTTTCTCTTTCCAGGTAAATGAGCTCCTTGAGAGCAGAAGCTGTTATTTCTGTGTTCTGATTATTCAGAACAGGTATAACTGAGGCACAGTTCCTGGCTTTGATTTGCTTACCGTCAAGTGGAGGAGGAGACAAGTCAATGTTTGTAGTACACCCATTTAAATATTCTAAAAGAGGTGAGTTTCTTGGCACTTAAGTCGACCTGGGAGAGGGAAGAATGAGGCAGTGCTTCAAGCGGTGACTTTTGAGCTATACAGGTGTTAGTTAGGTGGAAAAAGAAAAGGAGGTCCATTTCAGGTGCTAGGAGTCTATGGCTGGTGTATAAATTGTAAACTATGCAAAAGACTATATCAAGTAGTTTACACTTTTCTCTACAGCACTCTACTTACCTTTGGATAGTGATTCTTGTGTTTTCCTTCTCTCTCCTTGACCCTTTCCCACTTAACTGGGTGGGTGTTTGGGATGTGAAAGCAGGTAGGAGGGTAGGAATCTTTCTGGGTGGCAAAATAATAGGACAGGTTTGCAAGAGGTAATGTGTAAACCAAACCAAACCCATTGCCATCAGGTCAATTCTGACTCATAGCGACCCTATAGGGTAGAGTAGAACTGCCCCGTAGGGTTTCCAAGGAAAAGCTGGTAGATTGGAACTGCCGACCTTTTGGTTAGCAGCTGAGCTCTTAACCACTGTGGCACCAAGGCTCTGAGTTAATGTATATTCCCAGTAGATTCGTCTTTAAAAACTATGTTCCTGCTTTGTTAAAATGCACGGCTAGGAAACCTCAATTTTGTCAGTTAGATGTGTTCCCAGTGAATGGATTATATTTTATTCCTATCTCCAGTCTGGTCTGTTTGAATGTAAGGGCATCTCTTAAACTACTTTCAAAGAAGAGACCCCATATTTAGGTTTAGGAATGAAAATGGGTGAGAGAGCAAGATTAGAATCTAAGTTCATACTACAAAAATATTTTTACTGGCTATGTCTGAGTGACTGCATGTTGTCTGGATACACTGCAAGCTGTGTAATTAATTTGCTCCTATCCAAAGAAATGACAGTAGTTCCACCAGGATTTGAGTAAGGTGAAAATAGAGCAGAAAAAATTGGATTCTGTCAAAAGTCTGGGAAAATGAAGAAAAAGCAATCAATCAGTGAGCAGGGCTTAATTTTTTTTCTGAGATTGGAGGTAGCAGAAAACAAGCAGTGAAATAGTAGGACATGATGCACCAAACAAGAGTCAGCTCTTGTTCAGTAGAAACTCTGAAAGAGTGACTAACTTGGGGCCAGTCACTGTTCCCAGGTCATTGTCATGGTTGTTTCAGAAGACTTCCTGATAGAAAAGATGCTGACCTGCTGTGAGCTTCTTTCCAAATCAGACTCATCGCTTGCTTTTAGATTCATTAGCCATTGGTTTCAGTGAAGCTTGAAGTTATAAAAGTAGAGTGAAACCTGGGAGAGCTGGATCTCGATGGGACTGCCTTGCTTTTCCAAGTCACGCAAGTTCTCTGCCTTTGACAGGGTACAGTCTTACCACTTTTCTATTGGTGGTTTTAGTGGAAAATATTTGAGTTTTCCTCCTCTGACAGGTTTCCACCTTACACAGGTTCCGGCTTTTGCAGGTTTTACTCTAATAGAATTAATTGAATCATCTTTCCTTGAATATCTTGGCATGCTAAAGGACAGTGTTTTAAAAGCTGGACTTGGTCATATTTTTATGGAGACTAAGTAAATAGAGTCCTTGACGTCAAGCTGACTCTGCTTTTAGCCTCCTAAAGGAAAAGGTAGATAGAACAGGTCTTGTTTGCGAAATAAATTCAAGGCCTACTTATCTACCAACAGCAATTAGACACTTTCTAGCGTATTGCTGTAGAAACTAGGAATAGTAAGTTAATAGTTGAGAAAGGATAGAGAAAGACATAGTGAACTCATAAGAATCTTACCGTACAAATTGCCAGAAAGGTGACTAGAAATTGGAGAGATCATTTTGGGAAGTGGAGGAGAGGACCTTTGCTGCTCTGGTAGCTAAGCTCCTTGGATAGAGAATGCCACATATTTACAGAATGCCACATCACAATAACTTGTGCTCTGGGCAGCTTCCAGTGTGTGAATCATGTAAGATTATGAGTTTAACAAAATGTGGAGAGTGAGGAGTATCAAGAAAAAGGCTCCATTGCCCACGCATTTGCCCTGATTTATCCTCACAGCCCGACACATGCTTCAGAAATATGTCATTGGTTGTGTGCAAGTGACTGCTTATGATTGTTTGAACCAGTAGGAAGTCAATTATTAAGCATACGCTTTTACAATTTAAATGTCTTTATTATGTTGAAAATGTACATAACAAAATATATGCCCTCTCAACAATTTCTACGTTAAACATATGCTTTTTCAGATAAAAGACAATTTAATTTTACCAGAAACCTAGCTTATTTTATATCCCAAGTCTCTAACTAGCTTTCCAATTCCATCCAGTAAGGGCCCTTAAAGATTTTTTTTAATGAAATGCTGAATGTTCTGAATTACTAAGCTCATGTTAGTTTACAGCAAGATTGAATTGCTTTTGCACCTTTCTCAAAAACAAGTTGGGCATGTTTGTGTGGGTCTTTTTCTGGGTTTTCTATTTTATTCTGTTGATTTGTCTATCCCTCTGCCAACACCATACTGTCTTAATTACTGTAGCTATATAAAAAACCCAAAACCGAACCTGTTGCCGTCGAGTTGATTCCGACTCATAGCGACCCAAAGAGTTTCAAAGGAGCGCCTGGTGGATTCGAACTGCCGACCTTTTGGTTAGCAGCCGTAGCTCTTAACTAGTACACCAGCAGAGTTTCCATAGCTACATAGTAAGCCTTAACATCAGTTAGAGAGATTTGCTTTACAAGATAAATTCAAGACCTACTTAGCTACCAACAGCAATTATACACTTTCCGTTGTCTTACTATAGAAAATGGGAATAATAAGTTTATAGATGAGAAAGCCATAGTGAACCCATGAGAATCTTACTCTCCTAATTGGCAGAAAGGTGACTAGAAATTGTTGTACGTATTCCTTTTCTCCTTTGTTAACATGGGAAGCTGAAGCTTTATGTGAATGACTTGCTCAGGAGTTATAGAGTGATACAGATAAAGCTAAGAAAAGAACAGATTTGATAGCTTTTGTTTTAACTGCCCCATATCAGGGAGTTAGAAAGAACTCTTAGCCATGTAAATAACAGTTTGTGGCTACAGTGGTCTGACTTTTTTAAAAAATTCTTTCTCTGTTTTGTTTTTTAACAGATACATCAGCAGGTTGCAGGTGAACATGGCCTCTAGGTAAATCCTGCCCCTTGTTGAAATTTAGTTCCAACAGATTATTCATAGTGTGGATTTGGAATATTTTCCAGAAAAACAAGTTTTGTTTGGTTCTGTTCTGGATTTATTTTTTCTTTTTGTAGAAGAGAAGAAAGATGCTTAAACAGGTTCTTTATGCTGAATAATTGTGATGCTTGAGAATGGTCATCTACCTTATTTAAGTTAAGTGGATTTTAAATGTCAGAGCCAATTCTAGACAGTTTTTTCTTGGTCAAATAAAATTTTATTAAAACCGTATCATTGTGGAGTTTTTAATCCATTTATTATGGAGCCAGTTAGAGTAAGTCTTTGCCTCCTGAGTTGCAACTTTTTATATGTGTTAGTAGTAAAGACACAAACTGACAAGTTGTAGTGTTTAGTGGGAGAATATGTAAAGCATTCCATAAAGCCTATTAGAACCCTGAATTCAAACCTGCCTTAACTGTGGTATCCTACTTCCTATTTTGCAGTTTCTATTTCAAAAGCTGGGAGCACTTTTGAATGTACATGTATGTGTATTTTAATTATTTATACCTTGAACCGTTCTGTGCCTCCATCTGCTGTACCTTCTTCATCTCAGAGTGATCCAGCTTGGCAGGTGTCTCAGCCATCTAGTGCTGCTCCAACAGAAATACCACCAGTGGATGGTTTTACAAAGAGAAGTTTATTCTCTCACAGTCCAGTAGGCTACAAGTCCAAATTCAGGGCATCAGCTCCAGGAGAAGGCTTTCTCTCTCTGTTGGCTCTGGAGAAAGGTCCTTGTGATGCATCAGTCTTTCCTTGGTCTGGGAGCATCTCAGCGCAGGAACCTCAGGTCCAAAGGACATGCTCTGCTCCTGGCACTACTTTCTTGGTGGTATGAGGTTCCTATGTGTCTCTGCTCACTTCTCTCTTTTATATCTCAAAAGAGATTGCATTAAGATGCTATCTAATCTTGTCAACCTCATCAGTATAACCTCATCACAGTGATAGAATTTACAACACATAAGGAGATCATATATAATCTCATCATAGTGCTAGAGTTTACAACACATAAGGAAATCACACCAGATACCGCAATCATACAATACTGGGAATCATGACCTAGCCAAGTTGCTATATTTTTTGGGGGACACAGTTCAGTCCATGACAGCAGGGCAGGTATGTGTGTGTGTAAAACAAGCTATAAGATTGTCAAGACGAGTTGTTAATTCAGAAATATGAGCTATTTATATCGATAGGTAAAGTTTTTTTTTTTTTTTTAATTGTACTTTAGATGAAGGTTTACAGAACAAATTAGCTTCTCATTAAACAGTACACATATTGTTTTATGACTTTGGTTAACAACCCCACAACATGTCAACACTCTCCCTTCTTGACCTTGTTGAAGCTTTATTACCAGCTTTCCTGTCCCCTCCTGCCTTCTAGTCCTTGTCCCTGGGCTGTTGTGCCCCTTTAGTCTCGTTTTGTTTTATGGGCCTGTCTAATCTTTGGCTAAAGGGGGAACCTCAGGAGTGACTTCGTTACTGAGCTAAAAGGGTGTCTGGGGGCCATACTCTCAGGGTTTCTGCAGTCTCAGGCCAGTAATTCTGGTCTTTTTTTGTAAGTTAGAATTTAGTTCTACATTTTTCTCCAGCTCTGTCCAGGACCCTCTATTGTGATCACTGTCAGAGCAGTCAGTGGTGGTAGCTGGGCACCATCTAGTTGTACCGGCCTCAGTCTGGTAGAGGCCCTGGTAGTTGTGGTCCATTAGTCCTTTGAACTAATCTTTCCCTTGTGTCTTTAGTTTTCTTCATTCTCCCTTGCTCCTGAAGGAGTGAGACCAGTGGAGTATCTTAGATGGCTGCTCACAGGCTTTTAAGACCCCAGACACTACTCACCAAAGTAGGATGTAGAACATTTTCTTTATTAACTGTGTTATGCCATTTGAGCTAGATGTTCTTCAAGACCATGGTCCCCACAGCCCTTAGTCCAGTAATTCAGTCCCTCAGGGCGTTTAGATTTGTCTGTGGAGCTTCCATGACCTTCCCCTGAACAAGCTGTGCTGGCTTACCCAGTATTGTGTACTATCTTATTTACCCTTCACGAAAGTTACCGCTTATCTGTTGTCTTCGATAGGCAAAGTTTTGAGACAGTAGATGAGAGGTATTCAGTGTGCCAGACTTTGTACTAGAAAACATGGAAGTTTTAAAGTGAAAAATATTTTTTATCTAACACAAAGCTTTTTAAGTGATGAGATTAGGATATCTGTACTAAGACATACCTGGGGCACAGTACTAAATTGTCTCTCTGATAATTGCTTCACAAATGGAGTCATTTGCTCCACAGTTTGACTCATAGGTGAGCTCTGAACCATGCTATGTGCAGAGTGGTAAGTGGCAACTGGAAAGTTGAACTGGAGAAGCAGCAATGCAGCTGATGGGGCTGGGCAGTGGGTCACAGAATGGCATGGGGGCAGCAAACGGGATGCCAGCAAGCTCTAGCTAGACACCACTTCTCCCACCCATGGTCCACTTTGCACTCTGATGAGCTGACGTTTTCAAAAAGTGTTGTGCATTTGCTATATGTCACATACTGTTATGCATCCTCACATTTGTCATCCAGTCTCCCTAACCTGTGAGACAAGGATTACTTTTCCCTTTGTATAAAGGGAAACAGAAGCTCTGAAAGATAATGTGGCTTTTCCAGGGTCATAAGGCACAGTAGCTACAAAGTAGCAATCAAGCCAGGTCTTTGGGATTTCAAATCTGGTTGTCTTTACATTAGAGTACAGTTCTAGAATCAGTTGCAACTAATGGTTTCTATTTCTTCCCCATCTACCCCCCCTCACACCTCCCCTAGACACAGTGAAAGCACCACACTTGAGTGTAGGCTGCTTGTGTGACACGAGCAAGTGTGCAGTAGTGAGTAGTGCTCCATTTTCCCCAGACCTGCTGTCAAGCCACAAGTGCACCTCTGCTTCCTTCATACCACCTCCCTTGAGCTCTTTTTCCATCTCCTGGCCATAGGTCCTTTGCTATAGTTTTGAAAGAGGCCTCCCACCCCTCAGCTGGAGAGCAGTGAAGGGCTGACGAGCAATAGTTGGATGAAGAAGATAGCCATTTACTCAAATATTTGGCATGCACCTGTTACGTGTTAGCCCCTGGGGATACAGTGATGAACAAGACAGACACTGTCCCTGCCTTCGCGGAGTTAGGCATATAGAAGTAATTACAAAATTATCATGGTGCCAGTGCTATGAAGGAGAGGTACAGGGTGTGATAAAGAGTGTACAATGGGGAAAATACCTCACCACAGTACTTCTAACTCTGGGAGAAGAGAGGGGTAGAAGGCCATGGAAAGCCCTGGTTGCACAGTGGTTAAAGCATTCGGCTGCTAACCGAAAGGTTGGCATTTGGAACCCACCAGCCCCTTCACAAGAGAAAGATGTAGCAGTCTGCTTCAGTAAAGATTACAGCTTTGGAAACCCTGTGGGGCAGTTCTACTCTGTCCTACAGGGTCACTAGGAGTCGGAATCAACTCCACGGCACACAATAACAACAACAAGGCCATGGAGAGGGGCACATGCCTTCCCAGGTCCTCTTTGTGGGTAGCCTCTTGCCTTCTTGAGTCTGTTCTTGGCTGAATAAATACTATGAGAGTGCTGGAGCCACAAAGACTTAAGTGTCACTGCCCAGCCTGTCCACCCCCAACTGGAGCTCTGTGGGCCTTGGAGACTCAAGATATTTGTGTATACTCAAAGAGACAATACATTTTGACAACCTGGAGGACCTTTGAGTTCATCTAGTCTGCTCCCTCATCTTACAGCTGGGACTGGTAACAGCTAACCTAGCATCACACAAGTGGTGGTGTGCAGGACTGGAATCCAAGTGAGGCGGAATGAGTGCCAGCACACCAGTCTGCCAAATAACAATGAGGACAAATGTGTGGGGCACATGGTGCTTGAGTGTTAAGTTCAGCCAGCTGAGGCATGAATGACTGGGGGGGGGGTATGTACAGAAGAGAGACAGGAAGCTGGGCATCAGAATGGTCTAATAGAAAGCCATGTGCTCTGGCATCGAAATGCCATTATGGATCTTTAGACACCCAGGCTTTCCCAAAGAAAAACAGGGATGCACAAATTGGTGAAGCTGACAAGTGAATGTGTATAGATGCTGAGAAATGTCCACGTTGAAAAACGACAATTTTGAATTTTCATAGTCTAATAGAACACCAATCTTCTTTGGGGCAACTGTTACTCTTATATCTGGAGTCATCTTGTTGTGCAGAAATTCATACTTATGCCTGAAAATCAAATGTTGATATAACAACACTTCAGAAATTCTGTAGACAGGTTATTTATAGAACATTTCATATTAGTTTTATTCAAATACTCCTTTATTGTGTTATTTTATTAAATGACTACCAAAATAATAGGACTTTTCTGAAACTATAATAACAGGACATTTCCAAAACTATACTCTGAACCATATCTCTTTACTGAAATTTGTCCTATGAAATGTACATTTTTAAACTCCATTTGTTCTTGAGCAACCTCTTACCCTAAGAAACTGACATACAGTATTAGAAATTCATTACATCAAAGTTTGCATAAAAATGGTCAGCAGTTCGAACCTATGAGCCACTTCGAACCCACCAGCTGCTCGAAAGAAAGATGATGGCAGCTTGCTTCGGTAAAGATTACAGCCTTTACAGGCTTACAGGACAAGATTACGCGATAATTTTTTTTTTTAAATTGTGCTTTAAGTGGAAGTTTCAGTTCGAGTCGGTTTCTCATACAAAAATTTATATACACATTGCTGTGTGACCCTAGCTGCTCTCCCTATAATGTTGACAGCACACTCCTCCTTTCCACCCTGGACTTCCCGTGTCCATTCAACCAGATCCTGTCCCTTTTTGCCTTCTCATCTCACCTCTGGACAGGAGCCGCCCGTTTAGTCTCATGTATCTACTTGAGCTAAGAAGCCCACTCTTCACGAGTATCACTGTATGTCCCGTAGTCCAGTCTAATCTTTGTGTGAAGAGTAGGCTTCAGGAATAGTTTCGGTTCTCGGCTAACAGAAAGTCCAGGGGCCATTTCTTCCGGGGTCCCTCCAGTCTTAGTCAGACCAGTAAGTCTGGTTTTTTTTTTGTTTTGTTTTGTTTTGTTTTGTTTTTTAACTAGAATTTGAGTTCTGCATTCCACTTTTCTCCTGCTCCATCAGGGATTCTGCTGTGTTCCCTGTCAGGGCAGTCATTGTGGTAGCAGGGCACCATCTAGTTCTTCTGGTCTCAGGCTGATGGAGTCTTTGCTCTAGGTGGGTTGGGACCAATTGATGCATCTTAGCTGGTCGCTCGCTAGCTTTTAAGACCCCAGAGGCTACTCAACAAAGTGGGATGCAGAACATTTTCTTAGTAAACTTTGTTATGCCAAGGAGAGGGATTGCTGGATAGTATGGTACTTCTAGCTTTTTTAGGAAGCGCCAAATCGATTTCCAAAGTGGTTATACCATTTTACATTCCCACCAGCAGTGTCTAAATGTTCCAATGTCTCCATAAGCTCTCCAACATTTATTATTTTGTGTTTTTTGGATTAATGCTCACTCCTTGTTGGGGTGAGATGGTATCTATTGTAGTTTTGATTTGCATTTTTCTAATGGCTAATGATCATGAGCATTTCCTCATGTATCTGTTAGCCACTTGAATGTCTTCTTTGGTGAAGTACCTGTTCATATCCTTTGCCCATTTTTTAATTGGGTTATTTGTCTTTTTGTTGTTGAGGTTTGTTTTTTTTTTTTTGTGAAGTCTTTTGATGAGTATAAGTGTTTGATTTTTAGGAGCTCCCAGTTATCTAGTTTCTCTTCTAGTGTTTGCACATTGTTAGTAATGTTTTGTATTCTGTTTATGCCATGTATTAGGGCTCCTAGAGTTGTCCCTATTTTTTCTTCCATGATCTTTATTGTTTTAGAACAAGATAAGTTTTAAACATTTGGATTTCAAGGTTCAGATTTGTAAGTCATTTATAGTAAAGGCATTTGAAACAGAAAAACTGAACAAA
The DNA here is from genome assembly GCF_000243295.1 of Trichechus manatus latirostris. Lineage (NCBI taxonomy): Eukaryota > Metazoa > Chordata > Mammalia > Sirenia > Trichechidae > Trichechus > Trichechus manatus. Next base: position 5,050,692 of record NW_004443945.1, read on the forward strand.
TGGGTCTTTTGGAGTCAACTGTTCTGTGTACAAGTACTCTGAGGCAACCAGTTCTTCAACTTTCAAACTGAGTGGGGGGCAGGTAGGGGTATCCAGTGGGCCTGTCACCACTCATTACTGTATAGCACCAGCACCCTTTAACCATGCACTATATCCCATGTGCTTTGAAAAATGGCTGTAGCCAAATATAGCCACAGGAATTTCCTAACCCTGCTACCTACAGACATTTGAAGAACTCTGTGTGCCATCATGCTGGTCCAGACTACTGGGATGAACATTTGGAATCTGATCTAAACAAATGTGTCAGAGCAGACCAGCCTGTCTCCATTCCAGTTCACCTGATTGTCCTCTTAGCTTCTTTTCTAAACTGAGCAGGCACTAGAAGCTAAATGGTGCCTTCCCTCCCACCACCAACAGAGATTGAAGCTATGAACCAAAAATATGAGTGAGCTAGGATACCTCACATTCACCCTCTGCTCCTAAAACATATACATTCCTATACCTTTCCAAGATAAGACCACAAGAAACTTCTGCACTAGCGCTTGGCCTGTTTCTTTGCCTTTCCTTTTCCATTCTTCTAGCTTTGTTTCCACCACTCTTCTATTGTCTTATAACCTACATCCATCCTTCCCACTAGACACAGACTCCTACTCTCCTCCTTTGTGCTGTCAGCTTTTCTGTCCCTTGGTCTTATCTTTCTAAAGGAGAGAAGACTTTTTGATTTTTAGTGTTATTTCAGGGAAGAATCCCCAAATAAAGCATATGGCTCGGTAAATAGGAATATCTTAAGTCCTCTAAACTACATCTGAGGTTTAGTAGAGTCCATTACAGTTTAAAAATATTATGGGGGGAAAATTGGTCTTCCCACTTATCTTGGACATGAGAAATAAGGGAAGATCACGGGCACAGAACATTGTAGGCGAAACATTAAAAGGATTCAGCAAGTTAGCAAGGGTCAGAGGCTCCATAATACAAGGGGGTGGGGGTAGGAGGGAGAGCTGGGAAAGTAGTGTTGTTTTTTGTTTTTCAGTCTTCAAGGCGAAGGAGGGTTGTAACCATAGCCTTCCAAATCTGAAAAAGTTGTCCATTGGCCTGGACATCATGAGATTTTCCCCAGCTTTATGGATCTACTCCAGAATGGTTTCTGGTGTGTAAAGACAGAGTGCTTAGCCACAGAAGCAAATCAAAATTAGATACAGCCATTAAGCCTCTTACCCATATTTACTTACAGAGGTGGAATTGGGCCTTCAAGTGAAATTGTATCCATTTAGCAACACTGAAGCTGAGCATAAGTGAACAATCAATCACTTAATGGTTAAGAATTTTGTCTTTGGAGCTAGACTTCCCCGGTTTGAATCCAAGCTCTGATTCTTGTGTTGAGTGGGTTACCTAACTCCTATGAGGTGTAGCTTTCTTATTTTTAAAATAGGATAATACAATTGTGAGAAGTAAATGAGATAATGCATGTAAGGGTGTAGAACAATGCTTGGCACATAATAAGCTCTCATGAATTTTAGCTTTTTAAAAAGAAGAGCAGCCCAAAGCTGCTCTTTCTCTTCTCATCTGGACTTTAAGGGAAAGTGGTTGGAAACAAGTCTTGAAATACCTTAGAATGTTTTGTAAAACATAATGTGGTCCTTAATTATTGTTAGTGAACACCTCTCGCTCTAATCTTTCAGAAATAATTTTTAAACTTGGGTATACAGATGTTACTTTACCTTGATGATGCAAATGTATGCCTCATGCACCAGGAGTGACAGTTTGCGCCCAGGTCCTCCTGTTTAGGGACATCTTCAAAGGCCACACCAACAGTGTAGTCCAAACACTCATCCACCTCGACCTCCCAGTAATGGTGCCCTCGGACTGGAATTAGATTTCCCATGACAGCAACACACCTGGTTTAGAAAGTGGAAGCATGTATGATTTGGGGTGACCCAAGCCTGGCTGTGCAGGTGAGTGACATCAGCTGCTGGAGTCAGTCAATAGGTGGTCTACAGATGTGGACATAGGTGTTTCTGAACACTGTTCACTTGTAAAGCAGCAAACTCAGCTTTCAAAGCTCACCTTACGGATAACTAAAGATTAGAAGAGAATTATTACGCTGTTTGGTAATGGGACAGGAGGAGACGTTACACCAGTAGAAAAGGCTTTGTTTGCTTTAAAAAAATGATTGGGACTTTTATAGTAACAAAAGTCAAGGTTTGGTTCACTTGTTCATAAAAAAGAAAAAGGTCGAACTCTTAGAGAATGCAACACAGTCAAGGTAATCATACGCTTAAAGTTCATGAATTGGCCAGCCCTTGCTTATGGTACAGAGCTAGCATGGAGGGTCTTTGAAGTAATATTTATATTAGGGATGACTCCAGGCAGAGGACAAGCACTCAGATTCCAGAGGCAGATCCAAGAAGAGCAAAATAGCAAATTCCTTACTCACAAATCATCAAAGCCTAACTTCAGGGTTCAACGGGGAACAAATATACTTACAAATGTCATAGTTATGTTTTATTCTGTAACAGTAAAGCCCTCTACCGAGGAAGGTTTTGGAGACCAGATCCTATCAGTATCACCGAAGTGAAAGTTCTGTCTTCTTCAGGAGACTTCCTTATTAGCCAGACTTTATGTAGCCCCCAAAATCCCTAGAAAGATTTGTTCAGCTGTCATCAAAATATTCTCTCTACTCCCCCTGAATTCTCAATACCAAAGCAAAGCTTTGGAAAGGAGGTTTCTTCCATGTCCCCCAAGAATTGTCCATGGTCATAGTCCCTGAAAGGTCTTAAGTCTCAGTAACATCCCTGATTACGGTACAAGTCTAGGAAGGGTCTTTGAGGGTCTGGGAAAATCCTGTTCTGAGCAATGCTCAGACCGTGCTCTGGCCCAACCAAGTGGGCTTCACAGTGACCCGGCTGGACCACCATGAGGGTTGATGAGATGACTCTGAGCCATAATTGTGTTTTACTTTTTAAAATAAAGGGGAGGCTTTGTGGTGCAGTGGGACAGGCAGAGCTTTGGAGTCAGGGGAACCGAGGTGAATCTGAATCCCCTGTATCAGGTGGTTGTATAACTTGTTGCACATTAGCTCCTCCATCTCAGTTTTCTCATCTATAAAATGAGGTCATCTCTATTCCAAGCACCACATTTCCACCAACTGTTTCAAATCTAGAATGTCCAACACCAAAATCATTACGTTACCACTTCTCACCTACCAAAGTTTGTGTTTGGGGTGTGTGCGTGTGGTGGTGGTGGTGGGTGGGGAGGAGTACATACTCTTGCTCGTGTTTTTCCCATTTTGACTGACTGATACCAAAGATCAGTGACCCAGTAACCCAAGGCAGAAAACTAAGGAATAATGTAGTGGTTACAGGCTCAGGTTCTAGTTTAATCCCAGCTCTAATCCTTAGTAGCAGTATGTCTTTGGGCAAGTTACCTAACCTCTCTGTGCCTCAGTTTTCTCATCTGTCAAATGGGGCTGATAATGGTATCAACTTCATGGGATTGTTGTGAGGATTAAATGAGACAATCCATGTAAAGCCTTCATCTAGCACTTGGGAAGCACTTTGCAAATATGTAATGATATGGTCCCGACTCATCCTTCTCCCTCTTGTCCCATAACCAGTTGGCTACCTCGCCTTCTTGGTTTTATGTCCTAAATATTTCTTGAATCCATTTGCTCCTCTCATCCATACCCTCCTCCCTGGTCTCCTTGCTTCGCATCTGCCTGTCTTCCTCCCTCCCCAGATCATACTTCACCATCTTTCTGAAACTTAAATCTGATTATGTCATTCCCCGGCTTTAATCCTCCAATAATTACCATCACAGTAAGGGAGCCCTGGTAGTGCAGTGATTAAGAGCTATGGCTGCTAACCAAAACGTGAGCAGTTTGAATCCACCAGCTGCTCCTTGGAAACACCATAGGGTAGTTCTACTCTGTCCTATAGGGTTGCTGTGAGTCTGAATCAATTTGACAGCAATGGGTTTGGTTCTTTGGATTTAAAGGATAAAATCCAAACCTTTTTCACTGGACTTTATCCATCTTTCCTGCCTCATCTTCCACTGCTTCCCATTATCGGCCCTATACTGCAGACTTCCCGTGGCTCTCCAAACATATGATCTTTCTGGCATCCTTCTTTGGTACATGCTGTTCTCTCTGCCTGGAATGCCTTTCTCTGCCTTGTTGCCCTAGACAATTCCAATTTATCCCTCAAGACCTAGCCCCTCCAAGAAGCCTTCCTCCTTGACAATGCCCTGTCCTTATCTTTTATGTGAGTTTCGTTTACATAGGTGTCTCCCTCCCTTGACTTCCTGAGCCTCAGTTGGGAGGGACTGTATCTTCATCTCTCTACCCCCACACACAGCACAGCGTTTCACAGGGTCACAGGGCAACAGATATACTGGTAAAGGGACATTAAAATGGGACACTTTAACTCAGCTCAGCTGAACACCAAAAAGCCAAGAACAAAACAATAGGTGGTAAGTACTCCCATAATATTCAAGGTGAGATACTAGACCACCTAAGCAGGACTTGCAAAAGAGGTGGTCAAAAACTGGTTTTGCAACTTTTAGTGCAACACCTAAAGGTTGAAGTTGAAGGCGGTTGAGGCTGAGTCTGCCCAGACAGCTTCTTATTCACACAAGGAAAGAGTGACATAGCAGAGGCCTGGTCAAAGGTGTGTCTTTTCTGGAGACCAGCTGTGAATGGAACCAACCATCAGGATGTTGTCCCAGTGTTGTTTTGAGGGAATGCTGTCCAAAAAAGTGCTTCCTGTGAGGGTCCAGGAGACCTCAGCAGAAAGAGCTCAGAGGTGCAGTGCTGGATGCAGAAGCTGATGGGTTGTGAGGGGCCACCAGAGGGAGAGGGACTGCCTATGTTAATAGTTGCAGCCAGAGGAGCCCAGCAGGGGAATTTGTGAGGAGCCCAAGAAGGGGCCCACAAGAGAAAGAGTCAGCTTTAAACACCTGCATTGGTGCCAGTCATGTAAGACCCATACTGCCATTCAGCCCTCTTTCCCCGTGCCCAACCCTGGGTTGAATGGGCAGAGGGAAGAAAGGATAAAGCTTTTTCCCACTGTACCTTGTAGAGTCCTGCTACCTCACCCTAACACTTACATATAAACCAAAAAAACAAACTTGTTGCCGTCGAGTCGATTTTGACTCATAGTGACCCTATAGGACAGAATGGAACTGCCCCATAGGGTTTCCAGGGAGCAGCTGGTGGATTTGAACTGCTGACCTTTTGGTTAGCAGCCAAACTCTTAACCACTGTGCCACCAGTGCTCCAACACTTATATATAGTAAGCATTTAACACATGTGCAGTAAAAAGGCCAGCAGGAAGCCAGGGTCAGAGGAAGAGCCAGTGGAGGAGCAGTCTATGATCCAGGCAGGGGGCCTGAACCGGTTTTCCATAAGTGGTACTTCCAGCCTCCATAGGAGAGCCCTTTTCTTAGATAATCCTCTGACTCTAACATCAACCTACCAAGAAGTCTTCTTGCCCTGGCTACCAGGAAGCTGAGAGCTGATTTTAATGTGCACCTTGGAAAATGAATTAGCGCTTGAAGTTAACATGTCTGTATTCTTCTTTTTCTTCCATTGCTTTGATTTTTCTATTTTAACATTGTATATTTACCCCTTACTCTAAGTCTCTTATAAGTTATTGGAAAGAAGGTATATGTCAATCATTTCAACCTTGATCGTCAAGTTCTAACAATAGCTACAGAGCTACAGAGACAGACCAGCATCTTTGGTGGGTCATCCCTCCCTCAGGTTCATGCACCAGAGCAGTGATGGTTTTAACTACCAGCGTTGGTATGGGCTTACTCCATTGCCAGGTTTTCATAAAGACCACTGGGATAGGCATTAGGAGCCTTGGTCCTTGTTTCTATTCTTCCACGACCTGAAAGCTTGACATCAATTTCATTGCTTCATGACCTCTCAGCCTCTCGTGGCTCTGGCAGCTGAGGACATCATCCTGTGAGGCCACAAGGTTACCCCTTTGCCTGCACCAGCCAAATGTCTTCGGCATGTCCTCTCTTGCCTCCCCTGCCTACCAAGCTCCTATCTCCTCATTCATTCTGGTATTCCTTGTTCCCTTTGGAGCCCTGGTGGCTCAGGGGCTAAGAGCTATGGCTGCTAACCAAAAGGTCAGCAGTTCAAATAGGGTTGCTATGAGTTGGAATTGACTGGACGGCACTGGTTTTTTTTTTCGTTTTTTTTTTTTTTTTTTGGTTTGTTCCCTTTATCTGTTTGCCATAACCTGATTTTACCTGAATAACAGTGTATATTCGAGAAGTCCACAGTACCTGGTAAACCGGGTGTAGCTGGGTAGCTGTTCCCTTGCTGGGGTTTTCCTTTCGCTTCGTACAATTGTAAACCCATCTTCAGAAATGGTCAGCCAGGGATGGCAGGTGTCCTTGTTTAGGTGAAAGTAGCTGCCTGTGAGGGGAGGAAATACACAGCTGATCCCCAGACAATCATTTCACTGCTTTCTCAGCATTAGCTCTCCATGTGGGCGGAGGGTTTTACTATACCTTGCTGGTTTATCTTCCTGAATGATACAGATAAACCTGGACTTTGCATAATAATAACAACCTTATTAATAATGATGACAGTTAACATAAACTGAGAACTTATTATGTGCCTAGTACTGTGCTACAGGAGCCCTGGTGGCACAGTAGTTATGTGCGTGGCCGTTAACTGAAGGGTCGAAGGTTCGAACCCACCAGCCGCTCTGTGGGGGGAAGATGTAGCAGTCGACTTCCTAAAGATTAAAGCCCTGGAACCCTATGCAGCAGTTCTACCCTGTCTACAGGTTTGCTATAAGTCGGAATCGATTGGATGGCAACGGGTTTTTTTTGGTTACAATCTCTTTCCTTCTCCCTCGTGACCCTAAGTTAAAGTTGAATTTTGCTAATCTCTGTCAAATTGATAATTGAGAATTCCGTTGATTTCCATTTCCCTTAGCAGGTAGGTTACAAATTCTTGTCCATGTGCAGGCATTTATAGCACAGCATTCAAGAGCACAGCCTCTGGAATCAGAAGGTTTGAGCTTCAAATCTGAGTTCTACCATTTACCAGCTAATTTCTTAACCATCCTGTGTCTCAGTTTCCTCGGTTACAAAATGGAAATAATAATATCTGTTTCCAAGTGTAACTGTGAAGATTGAATGAGGTAAGACTTGGACGCTGCTTACTTAGCACAGTACCCAAAGAGGGGAAAAAAACCCATTGCTGTAGAGTCAATTGCGACTCATCGCAACCCTATAGGACAGGGTAGAATGGCCCCATAGGGTTTTCAAGGCTATAATCTTTACAGAAGCAGACTGACACATCCTTCTCCCACAGAGTGGCTTGTGGGTTCAAACCGCCAACCTTTTGGTTCACAGCCTAGCACTTACTCACTGCACCACCGGGGCTCCTTATTTTGGAACATATAATTCATTATTGCCTTTTAGCCAGGCTCTTCTTTTCTCAAGTTTGTATTAGAATAGGAGACCTCCCATTTTATCACTTCTTGTTTTCTCAAATGCTAGTTCACAGCATTGCCATCAAGCTGCTCACAACTATTTTCAAGACTTGATGCTGCTGGAAATTTGATCTGCTACCAAGCTGACTTGCGAGGGGGAGATACCTTCCCACTTTGCCACTGACACAACATTTGGCCCTTACTGCCTGTTCTCTAGTCCCAAACAACCATTTCTGCATATATAATGGTTTCGCTGATTCATGTTCATTCACTTTTTTTTCATAAACACACTTTTAAAAATTATTTGAACAAAGTAATCCACAGATGTCTGAATAATCAAGAGCTGAGAGAGCCAGAATTTGACATTTCAAAACACCAAGTCAGCACAGGAAATTAGCTGTGCCAGCCGGCCAAAGAAAGGCAATATAACATCAAAGAAAAACCTCAGTCCTAATCCTAGCCCTAACCCCTACTGGTTCTGGGACCTTCTATGGCCATTAAATTGGTTCCTCCATCTGTGAAGTGGGGATAATAGATACCTCTCCTGCCAACTTCCTGGCATCAGAAAAGAGGACAAAGTGACACAATGTCCCTCAGTGAAAGATCCTGGTCAAGGCAATGTTGTCTCCTAAGCTCTGGGCCCAGGCTCACTGCTTCCGCTCCTTACCCAGTCAGCCTGAGCTGGATTTGCTCTGTGAGGTATGGAAAGCACTATGCAGCTTCAGCGTGCCCTGGCAAAACTCAGAACCTGGAGATACAGCAGTGCTGGGAGAACTGGAAACGTATGGAATGTTTCTAGCCATGTCTGTGCTAACTTAAGACTGGGACGTGAGATGTGACAGTTCTATGACATGATGATGACCAGTGAGAAGGGGAAAGGAGCTGGAATTGGGGATGTGGACATCCACTAAACCAAACCAAACCGGTTGTCATCTAGTCGATTCAGACTCGTGGCAACCCCACGTGTGCAGAGTGGAACTGTGCTTCATGGGTTTTCAAGACTGTGACCTTTCAGAGACAGATCACCAGGCCTTTCTTTTGACGTGCCTCTGTGTAGGTACAAATCACCAACCTTTTGGTTTGTAGTTGAACGCTTAACCATTTGTGCCACCCAGGGTCTCCTACTAGGGTCAGACAAGTCTAAGTTGGGCCTGTGGGTGGGGAGATGCTTGGGCTGACAGCAGGAACAGGAAGGTGAGCAAAGGCCAATGCTCTTCCTGGGAATTTCATAAAGACCCCACCACGTGTGCTGTTCAACCGGTGTGAGATATGAAGTGGCTGGGCCATCCAGGTCTAGTGTGACAAGCCTCTAGGACACCTGAGGGGTGTGGAGAAAGAAACCCAACAGCCTGGAAGCAAGGAGCCTTGAGTTCTAATACTTGCTCAGCCACTAGCTTGCTTTGTGACTTGGACCTTCAGTCTCCCCATTTGTAATATGAGACCCCAGGGCTTCGAGGGCCCCTGAGCTCCACCCAGCCCTGCCTGGCCTGTGTCCATATCTACGCACATTCATCTATTTCCAGTGGAGGACTAGCAGCACTGGCTGTGTAGCCCAGGGCACAGACCTGTAGTGTGGACTGTAGCAGGCTTACTCCTTGCGCTCAGGCCCCCCAAGTTGAGGGCTCTCACGTAGATCGTGTAGCTCTGCCTGGGCTGCAGCTGTACCAGGGATTCGCAGGTGGGGATGCCCACAACAGACCTGGGTGAGGAAGCAGAGCCGCAGTCACCATGGGGCTGGAGTGGCCCAGGCAGCCAGACCCAAGCTCCAGGCAACTCTTTGTGAAGCTGGAATTTTTAACTCATTCTTGTGCCCCCTGCAGTACAGCCAAACCAAGCACAGCCAAGAGTGTTGACTCCTGGGTGTTTCCTCCCACTTTTCTCACTTCATTGTTACTCCTTGTGTTTGTGTCTATCTCCCCTCCCAAGATCCCCATCCTGGTTTCTCCAGCACTTAGTAGGTGTTTAACGCTGTGTCAGCGGAGGCATGCACACAGTAGAATCTTGTGTGTCCCCATCTGTCTGTTAGGATCATAACCTCCCTGAGGGCAGGGGCCAAGTACTCTTACCTTAGTACAGTGCTGAGCCCACACCAGGCCCTCAGTACATGTCTATGGATAAATGACTATGGTCAGAGCTGAAAGGGCCCAACAGCCCGTTTTACAGAAGCCCACTGCTGTTAATCCCTTGGCCCCCATCCCTCTTGGGAATACTCCAATTTATTCAAATGGTCCTATACAAGAATAAAACCTGTTGCTCTAGAGTAGATTCTGTCTCATGGTAACCCCACATGTTACAGAGTAGAACTGCTCCATAGGGTTTTCTTGGCTGTAATCTTAACAAAAGTAGATCACCAGGACTTTCTTCTGTGGTACCAGTGCGTGGGTTCAAACCACTAATTTTTAAGTTCGCAGTCAAGTGCAAACTATTTGTACCACCCTCGGCCCTTATACAGGTATACACACTCAGAATTGCCATAGATGATATTCTTGTGGTTGCCAACTATTTCAGTTCTGCAGGAAAGAGGTCTTCAGCGTTTATGCCTTTGTTTTCCGTTTATTTTTCTCACTTGCCTGTCAGCTCCATAAAGGAGCCTAGTTCACCAGTAGGTGCTCAATACTTGTTAAATGAACAAATGAATGGTAAACCTTAGTCAGGTTAAAAAAATGAATCTGAGGTTTAACCTTTTATTCATTCACTCATCTTCAAGACTAGCATTCCAGCTACTTCTCACGAAAACTAAGCAAGCTAAAATTAGGTTGGCTAGGGCTGTGTCACAAATTCTGACCTTCTCTGCAGACGCCATACATTTTCTAAGTCCTGTTACTGTGTCAGATGCCAAGGCCTCTGATGTCCAGCAAATGCCCCTTGGGACTCACTCAGTGACACCTGAGGCTTCCGGCGTTTCTGCTTGGGTCAGTTCCACTGTGTATGAGTCGACAGGATTCAGGTTCCCGGATTCCCAGCATATCAGTGCAGCCTCTTCGCAGCTCCTTATCTCTTTGATTTTTAGGATTGGGGGAGAAGGCGCTAAATGCAGGAGAAAGGGAGAGATGAGGAGCCATTGGTGCATTTCCAGCCATTTGTTCAGAGCCAAGGACAAATATCACAGTAACATCCTCCTCCCCACAAAAAAGTTTCAGTGCAATCAGAAGCCAACCAGGGACCGCCTTTCAGATGTTCCTGGAGTGGAGACTGTTGTTGTGTGTCGTCGAGTGGATTCCGACTCATAACGACACTATAATATGACAGAGTAGAACTGCCCCATAGGGCTTCCTAGGAGCAACTGGTGGATTTGAACTGCTGACCTTTTGGTTAACAGCCAAATGCTTAACCACTGTGCCACCAGGGCTCCTGCCAGTCTAGGGTGGGTTCTAAACCTAATCACTTCTGAGTTATAAAAAAGAGCAGATTAGACACAGAAGCTCACGTATACAACATGGAAGGTGGATACCATTTGAGGCTCACCAAGGAACAAGGAACGCCAGGACTACTGACAAGGAAGGAATTGTTATGGCTGAGACCTGATTGGGCTTTCAGTCTCCAGAACTGTGAGAAAATAGATTTCTGTTCTTTAAAACCGCCCACTTGTGGTATTTCTGTTATAGCAGCACTAGGAAAGTAAGACACAGGCATGCAGATTTGTTTTATTAAATGAAAAAAAAGAAACACACTGCTATTCCTGCCCTTCCAGATGAATTTAAGATCCTTGCCATGGCTAGAAGCGTGCAACTCCTTTGTCCCCATGACGAAGGCCCATTACCTGTCATGTACACTGCACACTCGCTGGCAGGGCTGGTGCCGGCCCTGTTCTGAGCTGTGACCCAGAACTCATATTGAGTATTTGGCACAAGGTTTGTCACTGAGCAGTATGTTTCTTTGACAGTCATTGTAAACTCTGGAGGAAAAAAAACAAACAAGAATTCAATCCTAAAGATAGGCAAAGTGGCTCCAAATTCATTGTGCTGGATCCCCTTGCTGTAGCTTACAAAACTGGCCACACATTCCTCCCATCCCTGAGCGCACACCTCTCTGCATGAGACTTGCTGCTCTTTCCTTTAAGAGGTGCAGACTTTCTCACTGTCCCTTGAGGCTGGGCTTAGTCATGTGACTTGCTTTGGCCAATGGGATGATAGCAAGCATGATGCAAGCAGAGGCTGGGTAAGTGTAGCACATAGGGGCTTGTCCTCTTGTTGCTGGGAACACTTCCACTACCATGTGAACACTACCACCTGGGTGGTACAAACAGTTAAGCACTTGGCTACTAACTGAAAGTTTGGAGGTTTGAGCCCACTTAGAGGTTCCTTGGAAGAAAGGCCTGGCAATCTACGTCTGAAAAATCAACCACTGAAAACCTTATGGAGCACAGTTCTACTCTGACACACATGGGGTTACCATTAGTTGGACTTGATGGCTACTGTTTTTTGTTGTTTTACCATGTGAACAAGGCCAAGCCAGCCTCCTGGAGGATGAGAGTCCACATGGAGAGAAGCCTCAGTTGTCCACATCACCCCAACCATCCCAGCTGAGGCCCCAGGTAGGTTAGTAGGACCATCCTAGGCCATTCAGCCCCAGCCAAGGTGGCCCAGACCAGAAAACTATCCAGCCAATCCACAGACACATGAGAAATAAGTGTCTGCCACTTTAAGCCACTAAGTTGTGTGTTTAGTGTTGTTGCTCTGCAGACTATTGTTGTTATGCAGCAAAAGCTAACTGACACAAGCCCAAACCACTTAGACTCTTGAAAGGCAGTGATAACACATCAGTCCACCCTCTGGTATCAGTTCCTTTATAACATTTAAAAGATCATAAATTGTCATGATATAACCCCAACACAATAGCTTCTGTGTGTCTGCAGAGGTGCCAACAGGGTTGATTGGGGGCAAAAGCTGTGATTAATCAGATCTGATTCTTGGTCTCCAGCCTCACTTTTCAAAGCTCCTGCCCTCCATGCTTTCTTTACTCCTTATTCCGATCACCCCCACCCTCCCTCATCATAACTTAAACTTACTCTGACTTTTCTCAAGGATTTCCCGTCTTTCCTGGTCCCTGGGAAGAAACTCTGTCCTCACCTCCCAGCATTCAGAACTGTCTGCTTCCATGGCCTGGTCTGACGAGCAGAGCTCTGGACAGGGAGCCTGCAGGCCAGGTTCCTGTCTGGTACTGCCATAACTCAGTGTGTCCCCCTGGACAGCTCATTTTTCTCTAGGCCTCAGCTTCCTCATCCATAAAATGGAGATCTCTAAGTCCCTTTCCAGCCATCTCACCCTGACTCCGTGCACACAGCACATGTCCTGCCAGGCTAGTCCTGATCCTCTGGTCCCTTCAGATGCTCAGCTGGGGCTCTTGTGTTGTCTGGCCCTCCTTTCTCAACAGGAGAATGCTTCTTGATTATTGGAGTTGGGGAGGGTTACCCCAGCACTAGCTCCACACCAACCAGCCCCATTCCCTGGGAAGAGTATGGACCATGGGCTGCCTTGAATGGTGGCTGGAGGCCATTCCCAGGAGCTGTTGCAGTCTGGGAATGCGGATCTGGTCATCAGCACCTCTTCCAGGCAGCAGAGGCCCCTCATCCTTAATGGGGGTCTGCAGACCAGTCCTCTACTTTCTCCTGTAACACAGGGTTGTTCTGAGAAAATCATGCTGGAACTGCTGAAACTCACAGCCAGGGACTGCTCGAGCCCAGCCAGCCCAGCTGGGGCTCCTTAACAAGGGGCGTCCCTGGTCCTTCCTGTATACCATGCAGTAAGAGTCTCATCCCAAGCATAACTCTGAACCATGGGTCTATAGATACATTCCAGAGCCCTTAGCCTGGCCTCACGGTCCTCCCAGTCAAGTCCCAACTCACCTTCCAGCCCTTTCTGCCACTGCTATCTCACCTGCCTGCATCCTACCATCTGACCAAAGGGAACCCCTCATGATTCCCAGCTCACAACAGCTCCATGGAGCTGGGTTTGCAGATCCAGCCCACCTACATCTTCCCAACTGCCAGGAAGGCAGGGCCCAGGCATCCGTGAGTGGGAGTGTGTTCCTGGCAGAGCCTCACCTGCCTGGTCCTCCCGGGGCGAGCCGTCCCTCACTGGCCGGTAGGACAGCTGGTAGCTCTCCACAGTGTCATCGGAGTATAAGCTCCAGCACACTCGGACTGAGGAACCCGTGGCTGAGTTTGGGGCCTGTGGGTTTATCACTGGAGCAGAAGGAGCTAGAAAAAGAAAAGGGGCAGGGTGAAAACAGAAACAAATGAGGACCCTTAAGTAGAAGTGTGGGACAGGAGCAGGCCCTTCCACAGGACCACTTTCCCCATTGCATCTGTGGCCTTTGGGAGTGGAAGAGGTAGCCCAGACTGGACAAGGATGGGAAGGCAAAACCTCCCAACCATGAGCCTGCAGGGAATGACCAGTACTCTATTCCTACTCTGACAAATCCACGAAAGCTCAGGGGAGAGAGGGCAGCGACACTGGGTAGTCTGTCCGTTGTGCCCCAAGTTATGGCTTTTCTGGGCCTTCCATGTCATCTGAAGAGACAGTATAATGAGGACCACAGCACTGCTACCCCCAGCCCTGGAGTGGACAAAGGGCAAGAAGCCTTCAACAGGGGCACCTTGCTTCCATTGGCAAAGCTGTCCAATGACCATCTTCCACATTACAATGAGAGAAGGTTGGGATTGGCCAATTGTGCTTTTCAGAACCAACTTCTTCAGAGTCTATCAAGTTTATTCTTTTCTTCTCTGTAGATTAATATCTCTGTGTTCCCCACCCCCATGGACACATACACAACCAAGAAGAAAATCAAGTAGTGTTTTTCCTCCGTAATTCTCTTCCCATGAAAACACCTCCCTTCATCCCAGGCTTTTAAGAATGTTCTTAGTGTCAGAGCTTTAATTCAGTTAATTCAGGTAAGACCACAGCCTAAACTTAAAGGAGTTCCCTTTGCTGTATTCAGTCCTTTCCTCTCTGGCCAGGGGCTGTGTGAAAGCTGATGTCAACTTGGCTAGGCTATGATTCTCCGTGGTTTGGCAGACACTATGTAATTACTTCTCATTTGTGATCTGATGTGAGCAGCCAATCAGTTGAAAGGGGAGTTTCTTTGTGGATGTGGTCTGCCTCCAGTATATAAATGGATGTTCCAGCAAAGCTCACTCTCTTTCTCGACTCTGCACTCTTCCTGTTGCCTGAACTTTAGCTCTTGGGACATAAGCCTGCAGAAGTCTCTGGCCTTCTGCCTGACCTGCAGATTTTAGGTTCATTAACCCCAGCAACCACATGAGCCCGTGAAGGTCATCAGCCTGTCATCTGACCCATGGATTTGGAACTTGCCAGCCCCCACAATTGTGTGAGCCACTTCTTTACAATTGCGAGAGCCAGTTCCTTGAAGTAAATATTTACGTATACTTCACTGTTTTTGCTCCTCTAAGTCCCCAGACTAAGACAGGCTGGAAGGCCATAAAGTGACAAAGGAAGAAAGAGAGAGAATTGATATCCCCACATGACAAATTTAGGATGCATAGACGATGCCCTTCTATACTCCCCCTCACCAAAAGATGCAGTGTAAAGGGAGGGATGGCTCTGGGAGTTATTAGACCCCTCAGGAGGCAACTGATACAAGCAGGAGGGGGAGAGTCTACATGGGGTCTGGACTCAAGGAGGTGAAGAATAACTGTCAGTGTCTGTCAAGGACTGACATGGGTGATAGTGCTTTTCCTTCCAAATGATCGTTGTTAGCTACCGTCAAGTAGGCCCTGACTCATGGCAATCTCATGCACACCAGGATCAGACCATTGTGATCCATAGGGTTTTCATTGGCTGATTTTCAGAAGTAGATTGCTGGGCATTTCTTCCTTGTCCATCTTAGTCTGAAATCTCCTCTGAAACCTGTTCAGCATCATAGCAACATGCAAGCCTCCACTGACAGATGGCAGGTGGCTATGCATGAGGTGTATTGCCTGGAAATCGAATCCAGGTCTCCAAATGACCAGGTCTGATTATTTGAGCAGAACTATCTGTTGTCACTGTTACATGCCACCAAGTCAGTTCCGACTCATAGCAACCCTATGTATGTACAACAGAATGGAACATTGTCCAGTCCTGCACCATCCTCACAATCATTGCTATGTTTGAGCCCATTGTTGCAGCCACTGTTTCAGTTCATCTCATTGAGGGTCTTCCTCTTTTTCACTGATCCTCTACCTTACCAAGCATGATGTCCTTTTCTAAGGACTGGTCCCTCCTGATAATACGTCCAAAGTATACGAGACGAACTCTCACCATCCTCAGTTCCAAGCAGCACTCTGGGTGTACTTCTTCCAAGACAGACTTGTTCATTCTTCTGGCAGTCCATAGTATATTCAATAGTCTTTGCCAACACCATAATTCAAAGGCATCAATTCTTTTTTGGTCTTCCTTATTCATTGTCCAACTTTCATATACATATGAGGCGATTGAAAGTACAATGGCTTGGGTCAGGTGCACCTTAGTCCTCGAGTGACATCTTTGCTTTTCAACACTTTAAAGAGGTCTTTTGCAGCAGATCTGCCCAATGCAATATGTCATTTGATTTCTTGACTGCTGCTTCCACGGGTGTTGATTGTAGATCCAAGTAAAATGAAATCTTTGACAACATCAATCTTTTCTCTGTTTATCATGATGTTGCTTATTGGTCCAGTTATGAGGATTTTTCTTTATGTTGAGGTGTAATCCATACTGAAGGCTGTCATCTTTGATCTTCGTCAGTAAGTTCTTCAAGTCCTCTTCGCTATCAGCAAGCAAGGTTGTATCATCTGCATATGGCAGTTTGTTAATCAGTCTTCCTCCAATCCTGATGCTGCATTCTTCTTCATATAGTCCAGCTTCTCGGATTATTTGCTCAGCATATAGATTGAATAAATATGGTGAAAGGATACAACCTGGACACACATCTTTCCTAATTTTAAATCACACAGTATCCCCTTGTTCTGTTGCAGTGACTGCCTCTTGGTCTGTGTATAGGTTCCACATGAGCACAATTAAGTGTTCTGGAATTCGCATTCTTTGCAATGTTATCCATAATTTGTTATGGTTCACACAGCCAAAGGCTTTTGAATAGTCAATAAAACACAGATAAACATCTTTCTGGTATTCTCTGCTTTCAGCCAAGATCCATTTCACATCAGCAATGATATCCTTCATTCCATGTTCTCTTCTGAATCCCGCTTGACTTTCTGGCAGTTCCCTGTTGATGTACTGCTATACATTTTTGAATTATCTTCAGCAAAATTTTACTTGTGAATGATATTAATGATATTGATCGATAATTTCCACATTCTGTCAGATCACCTTTCTTTGGAATGGGCACAAATACAGATTATCTTCTAGTTGGTTGGGAGGTAGCTGTCTTCCAAATTTCCTGGCATAGACGAGTGAGCACCTCCAGCACTACATCTGTTTGTTGAAACACCTTAACTGGTATTCTGTCACTTCTTCGAGCCTTGTTTTTCACCAACGCCTTCAGTGCAGCTTGACTTCTTCCTTCAATACCATTCATTCTTGATTATATGCTACCTCCTGAAGTGGTTAACATCGACCAATTTCTTTTTGGTATAGTGACTCTGTGCATTCCTTCCATCCTCTTTTGATGCCTCCTGTGTCATTCAATATTTTGCCCATAGAATCCTTCAAAATTGCAACTTGAGGCTTGAATTTTTTTCTTCAGTTCTTTCAGCTTGAGAAATGCCGAGCACGCTCCTTACTTTTGGTTTTCTAACTCCAGGTCTTTGCACATTTCATTATAATACTTTACTTTGTCTTCCCTAGCCACCCTTGGAAATCTTCTGTTCAGCTCTTTTACTTCATAATTTCTTCCATTTGCTTTAGCTACTCTACATTCAAGAGCAAGTTTCAGAGTCTCTTCTGACAACCATTTTGGTCTTTTGTTTCTTTCCTGTCTTTTTAATGATCTTTTGCTTTCTTCATGTATGATGTCCTTGATATCATTCCACAACTCGTCTGCTCCTTGGTCATTAGTGTTCAATGTGTCAATTCTATATTTTGAGATGGTCTCCAAAGTCAGGTGGGATATACTCAAGGTCATATTTTAGCTCCCATGGACTTGTTTTAATTTTCTTCAACTTCAACTTAAACTTGCATATGAACAGTTGATTGTCTGTTCTGTAGTTGGTCCCTGGCCTTGTTCTGACTGAGGATATTGAGCTATTCCATGGTTTCTGTCCACAGATGTAGTTAATTTGATTCCTGTGTATTCCATCTGATCAGGTCTATGGGTAGAGTCACCATTTCTGTTGTTGAAAAAAGGTATTTGCAATGAATAAATCGTTGGTCTTGCAAAATTCTATCATGTGATTGCCAGCGTTGTTTCTATCACCAAGGCCATATTTTCCAACTACTGATCCTTCTTCTTTGTTTCCAACTTTCGCATTCCAGTCACCAGTAATTATCAATGCATCTTGATTGCATGTTTGATGAATTTCAGACTGCAGAAGTTGATAAAAACTTTCAATTTCTTCGTCTTTGGCATTAGTGGTTCGTGTATAAGTTTGAATAATAGTCATATTAACTGGTCTTCCTTGTAGGAGTATGAATATTATCCTATCACTTCAGGATAGATCTTGAAATGTTCTTTTTGACAACGAATATGGTGGCATTCCTCTTTGATTTGTTATTCCTAGCATAGTAGACCATATGATTGTCTGATTCAAAATGGCAAATACCAGTCCATTTCAGCTCACTAATGCCTAGAATATTGATCTTTATGCATTCCATTTAGTTTTTGTTGACTTTAATTTTCCTGGATTCATGCTTGGTACATTCCAATTATTAATCAATGTTTGCAGCTGTTTCTTCTCATTTTGAGTTATGGCACATCAGGAAATGAAGTTCCTGAAAGCTTGACTCCATCCACATCATTAAGGTCAGCTCTACGTTGATTAGGCAGCTCATCCCCAGTCGTATTTTGAGTGCCTTCCAACCTGAGGGGCTCATCTTCAGGCACTATATCAGACCATGTTCCACTGCTATTCATAAGGTTTTCACTGGCCAATTCTTACAGAAGTAGACTTCCAGGTCCTTCTTCCTAGTCTGTCTTAATCTGGAAGCTCCACTGAAACCTGTCCACCATGGGTGACCCTACTGGTATTTGAAACACCGGCAGCATAGCTTCCAGCATCACAGCAACACACAAGCCACCACAGAATGACAAACTGACAGACAAGTGGTAGAGAATCACCCTAGGAGGGGAAAAGGACCATTCGGTGGGATCACAGCTTAGTAAAATCTTCCTTTGACCCAATGATTCTAAGAGTGGCCCCAAAGATTTATTATTAAGGATGGGGTATAATGGTGAAAAAAATCTAGAAATAGATGTTTCAACAACAATTGAGGACTAAGTAAACAAATTAAGGTACCTCCATATAACTAAATATTTATATAGCCATTAAAATGATATTGTGGAAGAATTTATCTTTTTGAGAAAATATTCATTATTATTGTTTGCTGAAAAAAAGCGGATTTCAAAACAGCATGATTCCATTAAGCAGATTACAAACCAGCATGATCCCATTTTTATTTTAAAAATATAGGCAAAGGAAAAAACTGAAATGATACATACAACATTGTTTACAATCACATTGTTGGGTATTGGTGAGGAAGGGAAAGTGAGAAATCAAAGAAGTCTGAATTCTAGTATTATTCTAATATTAGTAATATTTTAAAGAGTTACCTACTACCATGTGATGTGTTATTACTTCATTTAATTCTCACCATATCCCCACGGGCATTATAATGTCCATTTTACAGGTGAGGAAACCAAGGCTCAGAGAAGTTAGGTAAGTTGTCCAAAATCACAGAGCTAGAAAGTGGCAGAACTGGGATTCTCACCCAGCTCTATATACTAAACAGCCTCCTAGGCAGCCAAAAAGCATGTGATCAGTGTCAATGAGTAAGAACTCATACTCTGTTAAAAGAGATTTACTGAAGGTTCAAAACAGTTGAATCAGGACACATCTGATCTCACAAAGTGAGACCAAATGCTCTGTAATGGTGGAGTCACAGAGGAATATTTATGAGGTAAAATACAACATTCTGACTGGAAGTTGCAAGATTAGGTAACCAAGAGGAGGGACAACTTGAAGTGGGGTTGTGAGGGGCTTTACAGTGATTGGTTGGAAACACCGAATGTGGGCAATTTGAATTTGTTAGTTTAAATACATGATTAAGGAGGGGTTTTACAGGGTGGCAACAAGGTAATTATCTTAAAACATTTCCTGAGGGCTGCCAAGGGGGTTCCTGATAAGGGTGTTGTGTCAAGACCCTCCCTTAGGAACATCTTCCCATATCTTTAGTTTAACCACAGAGAAAAACGTTTCCTTTGTTATATACTTAAGTCTGACTAAGGGTTTGATGGTTGCAGGGGAAATAAGCAAAAGCTAAAATGGAGTTGGGGCTCATTCCTGGGCCTATCATTCTGACACGAGCCAGGCACCTCAATTTTGGAACTCTCACACGTCAGCCTGCCTCTCTTCAGGAGGAACATAAATATTGCTTTTAAGGAAAAAAATTCGGCCACTTGCTTGTATAAATTCAGCAGGAAGACAAGCGCTTATAAAGCTGAGAGGGCTGTGAATGGAACATATTTTAAGGGTGTCTGGGGCCAGATACTGGCCCCCTGAACAGTGAAAGTGGGTACTTACCTCTGGGAGATGGCCTCTGTTCTAACCCTTACAAGCCATAAAAATAAAAACATGCAATTACAGGGGAAAAAATACTTGTTTCTAAATCTTTGTGATTTCTTTAGCCATCAAAGTGTTTTACTTAGAGCTCAGGGAAATCGGAAATTGCCATGAAGTACGTACTTCATGGTGGAGTCCCTGGGTGGTGCAAACAGTTAATGCTTAACTACTAACTGAAAGATTGGAAGTTCAAGTCTACCCATAGGCGCCGCTGAAAAAATTAGCCATTGAAAACTTCATGGAGCACAGTTCTACTCCAACACACATGGGGTTTCCATGAATTGGAGTCAGCTGGAAGGCAATTGGTTTGATCTGGATGTACGTAGGTAAGATATGCACCTGGGATGGTGTTAATGGAATCCATCAGCTGCTCCACATCTGAGAAGTCCAAGGTCTGGTCTTCAAAGTCAGGGTGGGCAGAAAGTTCCACGTCTGTTTTTGTTTTCAGAAATTTCCCAAGTCTGTTGGTATAAAAAGACACATTCACAAGAAGATGGGCATTCTCCTTAGAGTATGTCTATAGTGCTGGGTTACTAGGAATAAAGAAAGAGGGTATCTTTGCTGAACTTTCATTTCTTTATTTTAACATGTTTGCTGCCTTCTGCCATCTGCTTTGGTGACTGACCTAGAAGGTCATCAGTGGGGGTGAGTGGTGTTGGTTTGGGCCTTTGAGGGGGAAGAGCAGGGACAGGGGTGTGTTTGAGGGGTTCCTGCCCATGAAATCCAGATCCACACCCTCTGCAAGATCCTTTAGTTGCTGACCATGGAAAATCCCACCTCCGTGCCACCCTAGGCCCCAAGCTATTCAGAGGACATATGCTAGGGCTCAGACTCTCTCCAAGTGCCCTCAAATTGCTGACTGGGGAGTGGGGCTCTGGGTCTCCTTGGACCTGCTTCCCAGCAGTCAGAGGGTTTGCAAGTGGCAGAGGCAGAATTTGAAAGCAAGTCTGTCTTTTGCCAAACCCCATCACTTAACCCTTGTACCTCTGAACTTCTGTGTTCATGTTGCTTTGCAAACATTGTCTTATTTACTTATTACAAAACTATCCCTGTTTGTAGATAAGGAAGGTGCTTCTGGATTGAGTTGACTTGTCCAATGTCACAGGGGTAGCAGGATTTGAACTGCTGTCTGACCGACTCTAAAAACGGGTGCTTTCTCTAGCCCCAACAGTCTGGGCAGTCACAGCCTCTCCAGATTCGGTTCCCTCCTCGGTGAAACAAGGGACTTGTGGAGGAGATCTGACCTCAGGCTTGCTGGCTGGGCCTCACCAAATGCTCCCTTCCAGCCCTAAGGTTCTGACATTCAAGACTAGAGGATCCTCATGACCCCACGCCCTCTAAGAAGCCTCCATTCCAAAGCCAGTGCTATTTTATTCTTAGGGTCAGACACAAAAGCTGAAACTGTGATCATATAAGCCCGTTGAAACCAAATCTGTTGCCACTGAGTGGATTCTGACTCGTAGTGCCCCTACAGAACTGCCCCATAGGGTTTCCAAGCAGCAGCTGGTGGATTCAAACTGCTAACCTTTATGGCTGGAAATCAGATAGCAAAGTTGGATATTCAGAGGTGGAAAATAAAATACATATCAGAACAAAAGTATTACCTGTCAGCCATAATCACTGCATTCTAAAAAGGAAGAGAAAAGGAGAACACGTTAAATCGTCCTTGGAAATAAATTTCTTTCTCAAACCACATAGTAATATAAGCATATTTTTAAAACTTGGAAATTAGGGAAAAGAAAAAAATCAGCCAGAAATAATCAGCCATACCTCACCACCTGTGCATTTTCTTCCATATTCTGTGTGATTGTACACACTTGCAGTCACATAATTTATATCCACTGCTTTTTCCCATCAAATTCTGTAAGCACTTTCCACATTACAAATGGTCTTCTGGACCATCAACACGAAAGATTACATAACAGTTCAGCGAGTAGAAACTCCACAGTTTACTTAACTGTTCCTTTCTTGTTGGATATTTTGGTTGTTTCCCATTTCTCACCATCATAAATAATGGTGAGAAGAACACCTTTATGCATATTACTTTTTCCTTGTTCTCGATTATGTCTTTGATCTACAGTGGAACTGTGGTTCAAAAGGCATGTACGGCTCTAATGGTGACAAATTTCTTTCCCTCTTTAGTCCAAGCATGGCAGGAAGGAGAGGCTGCTGGACTTTCAGGAGTGACTTTGGGTGTGGGGAATGAGAGGCCACAATTGACAGCCACAGAAATATTGAGGTTGAGGGTCTCTCCACCATGTCCTGACACATCTGCCCCGTATTCCTGTGGGAACTTAGGAAGAAAGGAGACCCCGTTCTGACTGAGACTGAAACTCCCACAGCCAGCTGCATGAGGGTTTGGGGTCAGTTTAATCTGATTTCAAGAAAAATGATGCATTTTTTTCATTTCTGAGTTTATAAGGTAAGACTTAAAACCGGTACATTTGTAAGTCGAGGACAGTGGTTGTTCGGTGGTAGAACTCTCACCCTCCGTGCTGAGCCTGGGATTCGATTCCTGGCCAACGCACCTCAAGTGCGGCCACCACCCATCTGTCAGTGGAGGCTTGTGTGTTGCTATCATGCTAAACGGGATTAAGCGGAGCTTCAAGACTAAAACAGACTGGGAAGAAAGGTCTGGCGGTCTATGTCTGAAAATCAGCCAGTAAAAACTCTATGGATCACAATGGTCCGATCCTGTTGTGTATGGGATTGCCGTGATGGGGACCGACTTGATGGCAGCTAACAACAACATCACACTTGTATCTGGGAAATCTGATGTGTCTTTTTAGCCTGGACAACTTTCTCCCCAGAGCTATAAGGGGCCATCTGAGGTGGCCAGAAAACTCTCAGGGCACTGTCTTTGCTCAGCTCTAGGATGAGGGGACAGATCTATGGGTAACCAGGACAGAAGGGCAAAGACTCTGCTGTTACCTCAGCAATGGTGGGGGGAATGAGTCAGCAGCTTGTGACCCTTCTCTGCCATGCATGGTGGAGCTACGCAGAGAAAGAGGGTGACAACCTCACCATCATGAACATCCAAAGGAATCAAATGGGAAGAGGACAACTTAGCCTACCCCAACCCTAACTGTCATTCCAGTTCATTATTTCATTTCTTTTCTTTGCATTTCATTACTGACCTTTATGAAATCGACCTTCTCCTCATGACACATCTCCTCTATTGTTTCCATCAGTTCTTTACAGGTTTCAAGATTTTCTCCACATCTGACCAGCTGTCCATACAAGGCTTCCAGCTTCTCTTTCTTTTTCTCCCCTAGAGCTTGTATTTTTTCTTCATATTTTTGAGCAAGTATTTCCAAGATCTCATTGTAATGTGACTCAAAGTTTTGTTCTTGTCTCCCAAAATTCTCCTGCAAGACAGTTGACCTCAGTCATCACTTCTGTGCACGTGACGTGTCAGCCAGAGTAGTTAGAAAATGCTTCTATCCAGGACTATTTTAGCCCCTCAGCCTTGTCTCGTCATCTCTTTCTAGGATGCTGGGGTAGACACTGGGGGAGCTAGGACACAGGAGTCTTCAGCCTAGGACTCTGGGGATAATCTTAACAAGAAGCACTGCTTTCTCTCCTGGAAGCATTTGGCAATCCTCTCCTAGGTTAACCAACTTCCATCAACATGACAACAGACCAGGGAGATTATCAGTGAAAAGTCAGCCTGCTACTGGAAACTTGGACCTTAAACCAGAGATGTTTGTCCTACCTTTTCCTCCTGAGGTCTCAGCATCTCATGTTACTCACCTCCACTCCCTGATGCTTGGATCATACAAACACCAGGATCACACAGATCCCCATCAACTAGGGGAGAGGTGAAGGCAAAAGGGAATAAGGTGCATTACCAGGTGTGTCTACCTAATAGATGAGAAAATACAAGAAGGCAGAGGATGGATTGTGACAATACTTAATCCTGGGGCACAGTGGGTGAGAAATATAATTACAGTATCCTGACTCCTGGTCCCTATTTCTCAGCCTGGAAGCCCAGGAAAGCTCTGCAGGTTCTGATTGATATCATCCTCATCAGATGACAAGGGCATTTCCAAAGAAGGGGTTGTATCAATTATTCAGGGAGTATTTACTGGGCACTTGTTATATGCATAAGACTTGATAGAATGGTGGAAAAGAAAGAAAAGCAATAGATGAACTCCCAGTGTTGAAAATGAAAGGATGACCTTGGAGTCCTTCCTGAGGGTGAAGAGACTTTGCTCTGATCTGCGATTTGACAGAGCAGAGTGTAAGTTTTGTCTTTGGAGCGGACAGGGCCTGTGTCTTCTCTGGTCCTTCCACAGTGTAATAGCTCTCCTCCTTTTTAATATTGGGGGGTAACGAAGGTCTAGCTTCCTGGAAAAGGATCCTGGGACTTAGTTACTCTATGTGAGGTGCTTCTGTTGATACAATCTGAGGCTACATTAATAGAAGTAGAGCATCACAGGAAGGGAGTAGAAAGGGGAGTCCTGTGGCTCTCAGCCCTGCTCTATCTCATCTGGAAGGCTGGATAGAGTTCTAGCATCACAATGGTATGTGACATACATACTAAGGCACACCAGGGAACTGAGACATGTTTGGTGACAGGCACAAAGATGTATTAATTTTATGAAAAATAAGTAACATCAAAGACAGGATGGTGTCTTGCAATGCCTTATCCAAGCTGGTCCATGAAAAAGGGACTCTTCTTGTTCTGTGTAGTTCTAGGGACCCAAGTAATGACCAGTGGGCAGAAGTTACAGAGCAGCAGCTTCTATTCAGTAGTTAGGGTTTGAAATTTTGCCCTTTGACTCAAGAGCCCACATTCTTCCCCATGCTAGGGTCAAGATGGAGAGGGGCCTTCAAAGGATGGGAATTCTGACCCTAGATTCCTAAAATTCTTATTGATCTCTCAGGGAAAGTCTGGAAATTCCTAAATAGGCAAAGACAACACATAAACTTATTTTTTTTTAATCCATACTCAGCTAAAAATATGTTTGCGTTTGAGTGGCATTAACAGGTAGAAGTGCCTATTAAAACAATGGAAAAGTTTTTGACAGTCCACACATAACTTCATGTCATCAGTATTGCAGATACCTCCAACAGCTTAGAATTAACAACCCTGAGAACAGGGAAACAACATGGAACCCCAATGTCTCCAGCTACACAGCCAGTAGCATCAAATAGCACCCAAGGAGTTCTCTCAGTGAATGAGACATTAGCACAAAAATATGAGATAAAAGAAAGCTGTTAATCTCTTTACTGCCTGAGTTCAAATAAGGGGCTTGATGATGCCATCTTTAAATCATCTTTGTTAGACTAGGGGTCTAAGCCATGTACAATTGGTGATTCAGGTATAAGGGGCATGAGGGGAAAGAGAAGCTAATGAAGGAGAAGGGTTGTGACTAGAAAATTTCTGTATTATTCATTCAACAAATATATAAAATGCCTATCCTGAAACATATCTTATAGTAGGACTAGGGATATAAAGACAAAGAAGACCCAGCCTCCAACTTCTGAGAGTTTGCAGTTCAGTAGGGAATATTAACAGGTCATTTGTTCTGTGAGGTATATACCCAAGGTAGTATGGGAGGCCAGAAGAAGGGGTGTGGGTAGCGGGGCAGTCAGGAAAGGCTCCTCACCTGTGATACCTCATGTTCTAAGAAAATAGATTCTCTAACCCATAACAAAGGAGCCCTGGTGGTGCAATGGTTAAGCACTTGACTGGTGACTGAAAGGTTGGCAGTTCAAAACCACCCAGTGGCTCCAGGAAGAAAGACCTGGCGATCTGCTTCCATAAAAATTACAGCCAAGAAAGCCCTATGGGGCAGTTTTTCTCTGTCACATGGGGTCACCATGAATCAAAGATCGACTTGACGGCACCTAAGAACAAGAACAACAACAACCGATAGCAGAAATAGCTGCCGACTCAGCCATTAACGGAAGGAACACGCATATGACAGGGTAATTAAGCATACTCTTACCTCCACAGTGATGAAAACCTCCTCCAAATGACTTGCAAAATTTTCCATCTCAATAATCTGCTTTTCCAATTTGAACATGTTTTTGTGAATTTCATCCTATCAAACAGAGGATCACAAGAAGGTTTTAATCTGATGTCTTTTCTCTCTTTTTTAGAAGGTATATTAGATTTATCCCCTGACAGTATACTTGAGATACAAATGTATTATCAAGAGAAAGAACTAAGGAGGCCTATTTACCTTGGCGTTTTCCAGTGCTTTATCGAGTGGAGTCACCTCATGTTCCTTGTGTTCATCCAAAACCTTCTCACAAGCTCTTATTGGAGTTTTGCAAGTGACACAAAAGATGTCGGGAGCTTCTTCCTCATCCTCCTCCTCTGGGATGACATAGCATTCATACTCCTCGCTGGACCGGCCACGTGTGTACCTGTAGGCTTCCCGCAAGTCCTGGCACTGGCCTCTCGAGCCCCACCCTCCAAAGCTCAGGTCCTCAGCCTCGGCTGCCTCTCCACCAAATCGCCAGTCTCTCTGTTCCCTGGCTGACTCTCTGCTCTTCATCACATAAGGAGGGTAGTCTGAAACCCCTGTCCTAAGGGTGTTTTCACCAACAAACTCATCTCCTAATTCGTGATCATCTTCAAGTCTGTATAAATGGGCAAGTTCATCCACTTCCTCTTGAAGATCTCTTTGAGCCCTACCTTTTGCTGCTGCTCTTGGCTCCTTGGTCATTTCAGCTTGAACTACTTCTCTTCTCATTCTAGTGTGTTCTTCTGGGAAGAGCTGCACTCTATCTTCAGAGTCATACAGATCCATGTGATAAAATTGGAAGTCCTTGGGAGCAGCAGACCAGTCCAGCCCAGGTTTCTCCCCAGCTTCCTCCTCCATTTAGTTCCGGAAGCCCTGGGCAGCACCTTTGCACAAGAGGGATCCCCCCTAGACAGTTAATAGGGAATATCCTGGGTCCTAGAATACAAAATGAGAAACAGAAATCAGCTTCTGAGAAGGTCATTGCAGTAGGTGGTCATTACACCGAGCTCTACTCATTCACAATTTTTAAACGTCATTTGAGCAGCTCATTTGTGGCTTCACTTTGAACTATCTGCAAAGTGAGGTCTGTGTTCTACCGGAGGCTGGGCTGTCTACATTTAAAAAAGGCAAAAAACATTACAAAAGAAACATCAATAGATTTGACTAACAAAAGACTCCCGTATATAAAAATAACCCAAAAGGAAAAATAATGGGAGGAGTCCCAAGCAATTATTATTAAACGAATTATATAAATTAATTGAAAAAAATTAAGACTTCAGTAGATTAATGTGCAAGGACAATTCACAAAAGAATTGCTTTTGTGTATACTGTTAACTGTAGGGAGCCCTGATGGCGCAATGTTTAAGCACTTGGCTGCTAACTGAAAGGCTGGCGGTTTGAACCCACCCATCAGCTCCACAGGAGAAAGATTTGGTAATCTGCTCCCATACGGATTATAGCCTAGAAAATATATGGGGCCGTTCTACTCTGTCACATGGGGTCACTATGAATCAAAACCAATTAGACAGCACCTAACAACAACAACATAATATTAACTGTACATGCACATTTGGAAAACTGTTCATTCTTATGAGTAACAGAGATAAAATGTCATGCTGCCTTTCTAGTTAGCAAATATTTAAAGATATAAAAATTATACCCAAGGCTGGGTAAGTGAAGTGAACACTCTCAGATGTTGCTGGTTGGAGTGTAAACTGGCCACGCCTTTCTGGAGAGCAGAGGTGGTAACATGCATCAGGAACTTTAACAGTTTTTACACTCTTTAATTCAGTAATCGTCTTCTGGAACACTAAGGAAATAATCTCAAAAACAGGGAGAAAAACTTTTTCTACATAAAAATGTCTATCACAAGGATTTTTATGATAGCTAAAAATACAAAAAGGAAAAAAAAAACTAATGATTAGGAGAATTGCTAAGTAAACTAGGATATGAACAGTCTATAGAATATAATGCAGCCTTTGAAGTATTTATGGAGTGCACATAATAACTTGGAAAAAGACTTACAATATGATATTAAGTAAAACAAACGGAATACTTGTCACATGTAGAATGTGATGTCCACTGTTTTAATGGAGATACATAAAATCTAGAAAGAAATGATCATAACAATAATATTAACCCATAACTTGTTGCTGTCGAGTTGATTCCCGCTCATAGGACACAGTAGCACTGCCTCATAGGGTTTCCAAGGAGTGACTGGTGGATTTGAACTGCTGACCTTTTGGTTAGCAGCCAAGTTCTTAACTACTGCGCCACCAGGACTCCATACAATAGTATTAGTAGTGGTAAATACAATAATATTAGTAGTAAACCCCACTGCCATCAAGTCGATTCTGACTCATAGCAACCCTGTAGGACAGAGTAGAATCGCCCCATAGGGTTTCCAAGGCTGTAAATCTTTACAGAAGCAGACTGCCATATCTTTCTCCTGCAGAATGGCTGGTGGGTTCAAATCGCCAACCTTTCAGTTAGCAGCCAAGTGCTTTAACCACTGTGCCATCAGGGTTCATTTATATTAGTAGTAGCTACTACTTATTGGTGAGGCATTGGTGGTTCAATGGTAGAATTCTCGCCTCCCATGCCAATGCACGTCATGCACAGCCACCATTTGTCTGTCAGTGGCGGCTTGTGTGTAGCTATGATGCCAAACAAGTTTCAGCAGAGCTTCCAGACTAAGATGAACTAGGAAGAAAGGTCTGGTGATCTACTTCCAAAAATAAGCCAGTGAAAACCCTATGGGTCACAACAAAATATTGTCCAAACTGCAATGGATCATGGAGGATGGCACAGGACTGGGCAGCATTTTGTTCCGTTGTGTATATGGTCGCCATGAGTCAGGGCCAAGATGATGGCAGCTAACAGCAACTACTTACTGACCACTTAAACCCACTGCCGTCAAGTCAGTTCCGACTGGTAGTGACCCTATAGGACAGAGTAGAACTGCCTCATAGGGTTTCCAAGGCTGTAATTCTTTATAGAAGCAGATTGCCACATCTTTCTCCTGCAGAGCAGCTGGGAGGTTCGAACAGCTGACCTTTTGATTAGCAGCCCAGGGCTTTAACCACTGTGCCACCAGGGCTCCACTGAGCACTTTCTGCTTGCATTTTCTGTGCTAGGCAGTTTATATGCATTATCTTATCCTTACAGCAACCCTGTAAAGTAGGTACTACTATTATCCCCATTTTTTCAGATAAAGAAACTGAGACTCAGAGAGGTTATCTTGTGCAAGGTCACATGATTAGTAAATTGTCAAACTGGGATTTGAAACTCAGTCTGACATCCAACTACAGTGAGAGCAACAGATCAAGGGTTTCAGTCACCCTCTGTAATCCATTCCCTCATATGCACGTTCAGCATGTTCCCCATAGGCTCCTCCCATTCAATGACAAAATGCAGCGGGGATACTAGGGCAGACCCATTCCTGGTTGATGCTAAACTCCTCTGATGTCCAATTTTGGCTTGTCAAACTTTCCATAGACTCCACTGCAGTCTAGGATGGTTCCGCCCAACCTTCCCTCCCTCTCTCCTTTACTCAGGGTTAGGCTTGCATCACGGCTCTCCCAGCCTTTCTCATCTCTCTATTTTATCTCACACAGATATTTCCTTTAATAAAATACATGCACATGTAATCCATCTTGGTGTCTGCTTCTTGAAAGACATGGATTAACATAGTCTGTTGAATTCCAAAGTCCTTGCTTTCTTCCTGGCACAGAACTGCCACTGTCTTATTTTTTTTTTGTAACAGCTTTATTGAGATATAATTCACATGCCATATAATTCACTCATTTAAAGTGTGCAATTTAAAACCAAAGCTAAGAAGTTTCCTGAATACAATCAAACACTTTGAGGGACAGAGTAGCAGGGGTAGGGGTCTGGAGACCATGCTTTCAGGGGACATCTAGGTCAATTGGCATAACAAAGCTTATTAAGAAAATGTCCTCCATCTTACTTTGGTGAGTGGCATCTGGGGTCTTACAAGCTTGCAAGCGGCCATCTAAGATGCATCAATTGGTCCCAACCACTTGGAGTAAAGGAGAATGAAGAACACCAAAGACACAAGGAAAGTATTAGCCCAAGAGACGGAAAGGGCCACATAAACCACAGATTTCATCAGCCTGAGACCAGAAGAACTAGATGGTGCCTGGCTACCACCAATAACCGCCCTGACAGGGAACACAACAGAGAGTCTCTAATGGACCAGCAGAAAGGTGGGGTGCAGAACTCAAATTCTAGTAGGAAGACCAGACTTAATGGTCTGACTGAGACTGGAGGTACGCCAGAAAGCACGGCCTCTGTATTCTCTATCAGCCCAGAACTAAAATAATTTCCGAGGCCAACTCTTCAGACAGGGATTGGACTGGACTGTGGGACATAAAGTGATACTCGTGAGGAGCGTGCCTCTTAGTTCAAGTAGATACAAGAGACCAAACGGGCAGCTTCTGTCCAGAGGTGAGATGGGAAGGGAGAGAGGGTTAGGAGCTGGTTGATTGGACATGGGGAATCAGGGACGGAAAGGAGGAGTGTGCTGTTGCAGAATGGGGTGAGCAATTAGGGTCACATAACAATGTATGTAAAAAATTTTGTATGGGAGACTAACTCGAAATGTAAACTTCATTTAGACTACAACAATAAAAAAAAAAAGAAAAAAGAAACAAAAAATAATAAAGTGTGCAATTTAGCATTTTTAGTATATTAACAGATATGTGTAACCATCACTACAGCCAATTTTAGAACATTTTTATCACCTCAAAAAGAAATCCTGCACTCCTTAGCTGTTATCTCCCTACCCCCACCCACAGCTCTATAGATTTGCTTCTTTTGTACATTTCGTATAGATGGAATCATATAATATGTGATCTTTTGTGACTGGCTTCTTTCATTTAGCATAATGCTTTCAAGATACATCCATGTTGTAGCATGTATCAATACTTCATTTCTTTTTGTGGCTGAATAATAATCCATTGTATGGATAGACCACATTTTGTTTACCCATTCATCAGTTGATGGAAATTTGGGTTATTTTTACCTTTCAGTTATTGTGAATAATGCTACTATAAACATTTGTGTATAAGTTTTTGTGTGGACATATGTTTTTACTTCTCTTGGACATACACCTAACAATGGAATTGCTGGGTAGAAAGATAACGCTAGGTTTAACTTATTGAGGAACTGCCAGACATTTTCCAAAGAGGCTGCACCATTTAACATTCCCACCAGCAATGTATGAGGGTTCAAATTTCTTTTTTGTTTGTTTATTATTGTAGTTTAAGTGAAAGTTTACATTTCCAGTTAGTCTGTTATACAAAAATTTACACATACATTGTTATGTGACCCTAATTGCTCTCCCTATACTGTGACAGCACACTCCTCCTTTCCACCCCTAATTTCCAAAGTCCATTCAACCAGCTCCTAACCCTCTCTGCCTTCTCATCTCACCTCCGGACAGAAGCTGCCCATTTAGTCTCATGTATCTACTTGAGCTAAGAAGCACACTCTTCAAGAGTATCATTTTATGTCCCACAGTCCAGTCCAATCCGTCTGAAGAGTTGGCCTCGAAAATTGTTTTAGTTCTGGGCTGATGGAGAATCCAGGGGCTGTGCTTTCTGGGGTTCCTCCAGTTTCAGTCAGACCATTAAGTCTGGTCTTCTTACTAGAATTTGAGTTTTGCACCCCACCTTTCTCCTGCTCCATCCGGGACTGTTATGTTCCCTGTCAGGGTGGTCACTGGTGGTAACCGGGCACCATGTAGTTCTTCTGGTCTCAGACTGATGAAATCTCTAGTTTATGTGGCCCTTTCTGTCTCTTGGGCTAATACTTTCCTTGAGTCTTTGATGTTCTTCATTCTCCTTTACTACAGGTGGTTGGGACCAATTGATGCATCTTAGATGGCCACTTGCAAGCTTTTAAGAAGGGTTCCAATTTCTTCAGAGCCTTAGTCCACCCTTGTTACTATCTGACTTTTTGATTATAGCCATCCTAGTAGGTATGAAGTGGCATCTCATTGTGGTTTTGATTTGCATTTCCCTGATAACTAACGACGTTGAACATCTTTTCATCTATTTATTGGACATTTGTATACCTTCTTTAGAGAAATGTCTATTCAAATCCTTTGCCCATTTTTAAAATTAGGTTGTCTTTTTATTATTAGTTGTAAGAGTTCTTTATATACTCTGCATACTAGTTCCTTATCAGATATGTGATTTGAAAATATTTCCTCCCATTCTGTGGATTGTCTTATCAGTCTTTATGAGTCAGAACTGACTTGACGGCAGTGGGTTTTTCAATGTCTTTTTAAAACAAGTTCATTAAAGTATAATTTACATACCATAAAGTTTACCTGTTTTAAGCATATAATTCAATGATTTTTAGTAAATTCTCCAAGTTGTTCAACTGTCATTACAATCGATTTCCTAATGCCTTTTTATAAAATACTAAACTATTCCAAAATGGCAATATGCAGTAACGTCTTGAGGAAAACAATAGAAACAAAAAATATTTAAGACACAATTTAGTACTCTTCGTTCTTAGCCATAATGTTTATAATCCAATCAGCTTCCCTGAATTTCCATTTATGGGATCAAAGCAGCAGTCAGCTGTTTGTCTTGCCTACTTTTTCCACAGTTGTACACAGAAGTCAAGCTCAGTGGCGTCCCCAGTCAACTTTGCTTCTCTTTCTGCCGTGAGGAACACTGTCATTCCTGCTGACACACTGTACTTTTAATAACCACTCCAAAGTTATATTAAAAAAGCCATTAATTTTTCTTTCCACTATCTCCACTTTTGATTGTCTTAATATAACATTTTCTGATGGCCTAATTGTGGAAACTATGGACACTGTCCCATGGTCTCTAGGCCGTGTGAGCCTGTTGACAATCCCCTGGCTCAGCTGTGACAACTCCTAGGCCACTGACTGCTGAAATCTTTGCTGAGTCCCTAACAGGTTGGCATTTCCCAGGCTTCCATCCTAGGCCCTCTTCTTCTCACTCTACATTCCCCCCAGGCGATCTCATTCACTCTCCCAGCTTCCACGTTCCCCTCTCTGCTGCTGGCTTCCAAATCCATGTCTCTGGGCCTGACCTCTGCCTGAGCTTCAGGTTCAGAGGAGCAGCTGCCTTCCTGAACATCTCCAGTCACCTCAAACTCAACATTACCAAATGGAGCTCATGGTCTCTCACTTTTCCCAGCTGGCTATGAGGTGCAGCATCTACCTGGTCTCCCAACCACAGCCTATGGTCACTCCACGTCCAGCCAGCAAGGGTTGCTTGTTAGTGGGGTGTCCTCCCACCAGCCCTACAGAACTCTTCCTCTAAAATGGCACTTCTCAAACTTTTGCATAGGTGTCACCTTGGAAATCTGGTTAAGTACAAATTCAGGAAGTCCAGGATGGGTTCTGAAAGGCACATTTCTTTTTTTTTTTTTTTTTCTTTTTTTATTGTTGTAGTTTAAATGAAGTTTACATTTCAAGTTAGTCTCCCATACAAAAATTTATACATACATTGTTATGTGAC
>NW_004443945.1:5084615-5092730 GCF_000243295.1 Trichechus manatus latirostris
AGGCACCATCTAGTTCTTCTGGTCTCAGGCTGATGGAGTCTCTGGTTTATGTGGCCCTTTCTGTCTCTTGGGCTAATACTTTCCTTGTGTCTTTTGTGTTCTTCATTCTCCTTTACTCCAGGTGGTTGGGACCAATTGACGCATCTTAGATAGCTGCTTGCAAGCTTGTAAGACCCCAGATGCCACTCTCCAAAGTAGGATGCAGAACATTTTCTTAATAAGCTTTGTTATGCTAATTGACCTAGATGTCCCCTGAAAGCATGGTCTCCAGACCCCTACCCTGCTACTCTGTCCCTCAAAGTGTTTGATTGAATTCAGGAAACTTCTTAGCTTTGGTTTAGTCCAGTTGTGCTGACTTCCCCTGTAGTGTGTGCTGTCCTTCCCATCACCTAAGATAATTCTTAGCTACTACCTAGTTAGTAAATAACCCTCACCTTCCCTCCCCACCCTTGTAACCATAAAAGAATGTTTTCTTCTGTGTTTAAACCTTTTCTTGAGTTCTTATAATAGTGGCCTTATACAGTATTTGTACCTCTGTGAATGACTTAATTCACTCAGCATAATGAGTTCCAGCTTCCTCCATGCTATGTTTCATGGCTTCATCATTGTTCTTTATCGTTGCATAGTATTCCCTTGTGGGGATATACCATAATTTGTTTATCCATTCGTCCGTTGATGGGCATCTAGGCTGTTTTCATCCTTTTGCTATTGTGAACAGTGCTGCAATGAACATGGGTGTGCATGTATCTATTCGTGTGATGTCTCTTATTTCTCTAGAATATATTCCAAGGAGCAGGATAGCTGGGTCGTAGGGTACTTTTATTTCTAGCATTTTAAGGAAGTGTTAAATCAATTTCCAAAGTGGTTGTACCATTTTATATTCCCACCAACAGTGTGTAAGTGTGCCAGTCTCTCCACAACCTCTCCAACATTTATTATTTTGTGTTTTTTGGATTAATGCTAGCCTTGTTGGGGTGAGATGATATCTCATTATAGTTTTGATCTGCATTTCTCTAATGGCTAATGACTGTGAGCATGAAGGCACATTTCTACATGTAGCTCCCAAGTGGTGTCTATGCTGCTTGTCCACAGACCACTCTAGAAGATCCCTGGAAGTCTAGCTGGCTGGTGGTGGTAGTGGGGAGGTAAGGAAGGGGAGCAGTGCAGCCGTCAAGAGAACCCTTATGTGGTTTTCCTGCCCCTAACCTGCGGACTCTTTCTTCAGTAACCTCTGGACTTTAATGTCTGTCATGTCTTGAACTGATCATTTGGGTCACAATCCCCTCCTTGGATAGTCCTCTGATAAATCTCTGGTTTCATCCCTGCTCCTTGGCCTCTATCTGTGGAGACCAGGATCCCTCAGCTTTCCTGCCCATGCCCTCAGGGAAAAGAACTCTGCCCAGTGTCCAAGGATGGTCAGAGATGGCACTTTGACCTAGTGGCCCACACTTCCCTCCTCCCTCTGAGATAGCAGCCCAGCTCCTCTCACTGCCATGTCCCCTGCCCTCCCTTACTACCATCACCCCTCCCCACCCCCAGTTCTTCATGGAAAGGAGCAAAGGGTGGTGATGAAGAGAGGAGACGCTGACCCAGTTCCACATCCGGCCCCATTTTAGGGAGGTTTCACCCAAGAATAAGAGGTTCTGGATCCCAGCGATGGAGACCTGCCCTGCTCTTAACCAGTGGGCCCTTCTCAGAGCGAAGCCTCAGCCACATTGTTTATCTGAGGCCTTTACTAAATATCACTCCCCCGATTATGGCTACAACCTTCCTTGGAAGACCCTCACACATCCCTCAGTGGGCTCATCATGGCTCTTGCTGATGGCAAGACAAAACACAAGAACCCACTGATCTCCCCTGACCCTAGGGGGCACAGTGAGAGTTAGACTTCACACCCTTGGCCCTGGTGAGCACTGTGGGTCTGGCTTCTTTCCTCCTGCACTCTGAACTTCCCACAGGATGCTGTGTTTCCATGTCCTCTCTCAGCACCACTGCCAGACATCCCAGCTGCCCTCCTTACCTGCGGGGGCCATTCGGTTTGGATCCTAATCCAAATTTCCACCAAACCACCCCACCTACAGGCTGAGGAGCAGCCCACTAAAAATAACATTGCCGTTTCCATGTGCTACCAAAAGGGAGATAACCACAATTCTCTATGACCAGTAAACCATCATGAGAAACGCTGACAACTAGAAGCTGGAATGTGAAACAGCAAGTTGAACTGCTGAAGTGAAGACACAAACAAGAAGACTGGAAAACATTCAACACAAATGCTAATAAGAGCAAGTTCTTCTGTGCCAGCATTTGCCCTTTGAACACACAAACACAAACTGGTCTGTGAGCTAAGCATCAAAGTGGGGATTCTGCAACGGACCTCATAATTGGCACTCACTCTTTTCCTCAACACCCAGACTCTTTCAGTTTCTTGACAACAGAATGAGGACTTGGGGAGAAAAGGAACATTAACAATTAAATTGTCCTTTTATAAATGATGAAACTGAGGCTCAGAGAAGTAATAAATCACAGTCTGTGGTGAATATACTGACTGGGTAACCTCTACTCTAATGTCATAGGGCTGCAGTTTAACAGAAAAGGAACAGTTTATTTTTTTTGCTTAAGTCTTATACAAAAGGTGTGTCCCGTGCTTTACTTGGAAAAGTTCCGTTAAAAAGTGGTTTTTAATCTTTTATGGGTCCTGGGCATCTCTGACAATTTACTGAGAGCTGTGAATTCACTCCTCGGAAAGCAAGGGCACAAACCTAATTTTGCATATAATTTAAAAACTTGCAGCCTCTAGCAGTCCCTGAGCCACAGCTAAATAAAATTTGTTTTAAAATGTTAGCTGTGCACAATGCAATATGGCTCAAATTAGCTTCACAGCCACAGCCCCCAAACCTGAACACATTCTACAAGAGGAAACTATATACATAACAAGTGAAAAAATGATTACATTGCTGTTTTTCAGTATTTCAATCAAAACATGAAAATACCATCTGTCAGCATGCATGGGTAGGTTAAAATAAAAAGAGTTTATCAACCCAGTACCATAGTATAGCCAGATGATATCAACATACAGGGTTCCAAACTTTTCTAACAAATGGGCCCCTGCACTAAAAATACCCCAGACACACTGCAAGAATCACCAGCTTCTCCCTATGTGCATCAGAAACTTTTCACAGCCATTGCCACATTCAATTACCAGAAGGCACAGAAACCATTTACACTATTTATTGTCATTTAAACATTTGCAATTTACTATGGTATCTCTTCCCACCTAAAGGAAAGAGTGCAATGCTAATACATTGCAGCATTAGTTACTGAGTTTCTAATAATACAATCTGCATTACAAGGAAACCTGTTACCTTCAAGTCAATTCTGACTCGTAACAACCCCATATGACACGGTAGAACTGCCCCATAGAGTTTCCAAGGCTATAATCTTTGTGGCAGCAGACTGCCACATCTTTCTCCCGTGGAGCGGCTTGTGGGTTCAAACCGCTGACCTTTCAGTTAGCAGCCGAGGGCGTTAATAACCACTTCACCATGTAAGAGAGCAGAACTGCCTCATAGAGTTTCCAAGGCTGTTAATCTTTGCGAAAGCTGGTGGGTTAAAGACTATCCAAAAACTTGCCTGCTATTTTAAGGGTCCATAAGTTCTTCTTTTAATTCAGAAGGCCCTCAATTTCTGTTAAAGAACGGAATCCATGTCCAGCAGGCGTTCCTTCCTGGTGACCTCTGTGTGCTCCACAGGCCTGCCCCTGTCTCTTTCACACCAGCGTTCCGCAAGTGGGGCAGCAAAGACCATATAGTAACAAGAGCTGGCTCCGCCACAAATAGCAACAGGCCTGCCACGAGTTAAAAGCCCAAATATAGACCTGCCGCGGCTGCCTTTCCACTTCTCGACCGACGCTCAAGTGTCACCAGAGAAGGTCACATGCTGTGCCCTGAGTTCCTGCATTTATTGTGGGCAACTGGCTGGGGGCAGTCACAGCAAGGCCAGGAGGGCTACTGCAGGTGAAAGCCCTTCCACCCGTGCTTGTTCCCCGTGGGCATTCTGCAGGTCTTTTTCCAAAGTCTCTTAAACAAAAGCAACTTTCTTTCCCCTCCCACCATTCCTTTAAAGTTTACTCATGGTGGGCAATCCTCCCCTCTCCACATGAAAACCCAGCAGACCCCAGGACTTTCTGGTCCCTCTTAGGCAACACCCAGTCCTAGGGTCACATTAAGTCACAGTCTCCATTCAGTAATTGGATGTTCAGTCCAATATATTCATCAAAAAGCCACATTTGGTTTAGCGGGCATCAAAATCTTCTTACCTTCTCAGCTTGGGCCTCGTTAGCTGGGAGCCTGCCCTGGGAAAGGGAAGCGAGGCTGGGCTCTTTCCCTCCACCTCCTCCCTGAGCTGCTGGTGTGGATGCCAGGGCAGGAGGGCAAGGGGATGAGACGGCTCCTCATTGAGCTGATTCTGCCTTGGGCACCGGCTTCAGGCTCTGTGTGCCTGGTGAATGTGCAAAGCTGACTCTCACGTGCAACTTCTGTAGTTCTCTGGAGATTCTCCTCGTGGAGACCTCTCTCCTGAAGTTCCCATGATCAGGCCAGGAGACCCTCCATTCCAGGAAGTCCCTTGCATTCCTCCCTCAGGCTCTGGTGGGCCACCTCCAGGATCTCTTCAATGAGGTCTCCTCATCCCTGCAGATGGCCCTGCTAGGTGGGGTCTAGGTGACCCCTGGCTGGTGCTCTCTTCCTGCATGGCCTACATCTGGACAGCGGAAAACAGGCCCCATTTTTGTCCTGGCAAACCCTGGGATGCAGATGAGTCCAATGTACTCACTTCTGGCTCTGCCACTAAAGCAGCCAGTCCTCTCACCCCAGGCCACCGTTGGCACAGCTGCAGGAAATACAGCAAGCTCTCTGAAGGGTCCCCTTGAAGATCCCCTAACTGGGCTCAGAGTTAGAGGTTGGCACCTTTAACCAAGCACCCCCAGCTTGACAACAGGTCTTTCCAGAGAAATCAATCCACCAGGCTCCCTCCCAAACATCCCCTCTTTTTCTCCATTCTGACTCCTTTTTATTTTCTTCAATCAGCTCAGAGGTCCAAGAAGCATGAATCAGGTTGTGGACCGTTTTCTTTGAAAGTCTTCATACAATGATTCAGTCTTGGAATTTTGCATCTATTGCTTTCTGGGGTCTCAACCAAAATTTAATTTTAAAAATACTATTACTGCAAAGTATCCTTAACATTATATATATATATACACATATATATATAAAATTAAGATAAAATACCAAAGCAAAAAAAAAAATTTGAAAGAGTTATGCAAAGATGTATGTATAAGAATGTTCATTATAGCATTGTTATATTGGCAGAAAACTGGAATTGATCTATGTCTATCAATAGGGAGTCAGTTAAATAAACCATGATACAGCCATACAGCCTAATACCAAACCAAAAAAAAACAAAAAAACCAAATTCGTTGCCATCGACTCGATTTCAACTCATAGTGACCCTATAGGACAGAGTAGAACTGCACCACGGGGTTTGCAAGGAGCAGCTGGTGAATTCAAATGGCCAGTCTTTGGGTTAGCAGCCGAGCTCTTAACCACTGTGCCACCAGGGCTCCAGCCTAGTATTGGCAAGAATCAAAAAGAACAATGTAGATGACTATTTTTTTAATGTGGAAAATGCCTACAATATATTTTTAATGTGGAAAAAGAGTATGCAAAATATCATTACAGTATAATCGTATGGTATAATACAGTGTATATTGTGTTGGTGAAGAATATTGAATATACCACAAACTGCCAAAAGAACGAACAAATCTGTCTTAGAAGAAGTACAACCAGAATGCTGCTTAGAAGCAAGGATGGCGAGACTACGTCTCACATACTTTGGCCATGGTATCAGCAGGGACCAGTCCCTGGAAAGGGACATCATGCTTGGTAAAGTAGAGGGTCAGTGAAAAAGAGGAAGACTCTCAATAAGATGGATTGATACAGTAGCTGCAACAATGGGCTCAAGCATAACAATGATTATGAGGATGGCGCAGGACCGGGCAGTGTTTCATTCTGTTATACACAGGGTCACTATGAGTTGGAACCGACTCCACAGTACCTAACAACAACAACATTTTTATGCTGATCATATGTAACTTTTAATTATTTTAAAAAAATCTTTAATTTTTATTGTAAAAGCAATATATGCTCTTTGGCTTTTAAAAAAGAATAAATACTACCAAAGGACATAAACTATAAAATATAAATCAGTTATAAATCCTGGTAACAGCCACTATTAGTCTTGGTGTATATTTTTCCAGATGTTTTTCTAAAAGTATATAAACTTATTCCCCTCTCATACCCACAAAATAGAAATTACTTTCTATTTAATAATTAGAAAAATAAATTAGAAATTAGAAAGACCTGCTAGTTTCATTTTGAAAAAAAAAAAAAAACTAATTAGAAAAGCTACTCAAAGGATAAAATAGTATAAAACAAATACAGTAAAAAGACATATGGTGAAGAAAAAGATACTAAAAAAAGAATATTAAAGAATTATATGTAAATCATATTTAGTTAAAAGACTATATTTAAAAATGGTTTGGGGAAAAATTAATCACTTCAGCTAAAAGGATGTCTCTCCCAGAGGCGCATGGCAGCGAGAGCTGCAGTTCTGAGTTCATGGCTCACAGCTCCACCAAAACCAAAATCAAAACCAAACACGCTGCCATGGACTCGATTCCGTCTCATGGCGATCCCATGTGTTACAGAGTAGAACTAAGCTCCATAGGGTTTTCTTGGCTGTAGTCTTTATGGAAGCAGACTGCCAGGCCTTTCTTCCGTGGTGCCACTGGTGAGTTTGAACCTTCAACCTTTCGGTTAGCAACTGATCACAAACTGCTTGTGCCAACCAGGGACCTTTACAGCCCCACACACAGGATTAAAGGGGAGAGACCTTCAGAAGAGGCACTTTAGACCAGACCTTTAAGACCTCCACAGAGGTTCATCTTGTAGTCATCTTCCGGGCCTTGGGGTCGTCTTCAGGGCAGAGAGAGACACAAACCATAACTTCAGCGTAACCCTGGTTTTGATTTATTCGTTTGTGTTTTTGTCTTCCTTTTCTTCTTCTTGTTCTTTTTTTAACCTGATTCTAAGCCTTCCCAGCTCAAAGCCTGCAAAATATCTTCCACTTATTCCTGAATCGGTGTCCCCGAGTGGTGCAAACACTTAACAAACATGCTTGGCTGCTAACCAAAAGGCCGGTTGGAGGCTTGAGTCCACCCAGAGGCATCTCAGAGGGCTCGGAGATGTACTGTCTAACCAGTGCCTGGCACTTAGAGGCCTTCAATAAATAATTACTGAGTTTAACGTTTGCTCTCTCCAGCAAGCTGGTAACGTCCTCGAAGGCAGGAATCTTATATTCAGTAGGGCCCCGATGACAGAACAAGGAATCGGCTGGGTCCCTGCTCTCCAGGAGTTCACAGTTCAGTGTAGACGGGTAAGACAATAACTCGTCCATTTAACAAGTATTTTTCCAAAATCAGTACATGTGTACAAAGTGGAAAAGATGAGGCAAGAGTGGTAATTCCCTGGCTCCAGACAAAGTTGCAGGATTGATTAGGGGGCAGGGTCGAAGACATCCTTTGACCTTTTCATTGGTTGTCGCGGACCCTGCCTCCTAAGACCTCACCAATTTGCGACGCCTGCTGGGAGCCTCGCAGCCTGCAGACAGCCAATCAAAAGCGCCGATGGAGGGAGTGTCGAGACGCTGACGCGAATTACCGCCCAGCGAAAAATGTCGCAGTTCCGACTGCCCAGTGGCGGGGGTTGCAAGGCGTCCGGCGGCTGAGTGCCGGCAGCTATGGAGGACGAACAACCTGACAGCCTGGAGGGCTGGGTGCCGGTCCGCGAGGACCTCTTCGCCGATCACGGGCGGCACCAGCTGCGCTTCCTCGTGGCCTGGAACGCTGAGGAGGGCAAGTTCGCCGTGACTTGTCACGACCGGACGGCGCAGCGGCGGCGGCGGCGCGAGGGGAGCCCGCCGGGCTCCGAACCAGGACCTGAGCGGGAGGCCGCCGCGCCCCTGCCCAGCTGGGCAGGCCTGCTCTCTGCAGCCGGGCTC
>NW_004443945.1:5093009-5099706 GCF_000243295.1 Trichechus manatus latirostris
GACGCGCTCTTCCCGGCCCAGGGCGGCGCCGCAGACTGTGAGAGCCTGCGCGAGTTCCGGGAGCGGTCCCTGCGCGCGCGGTGGACCGAGGCGGGCGCGCGGCTGCGCCAGGTACTCGCCGGCGCCGGGCCGTGGACGCCCATTTGTTTTCGTTTATGTCATGGATCATTTAAGAGCGGAGGGCAAGCGTTAAGAAGTTAGGTTTCTTCCGTAGACAGGTGCTGAGACCGGTCAAGTTTAACAGTCTGAGCTGGAGAAGGAGGGGTGCAGGGAAAGCTGCAGGTTTACAGGTGACCTTCGCCTCCAGGGTAATTCTACAGGACCTCTCATGAGGCCTAGGGAGAGGACATGTTAAGTTAAATCATTGTCTGTTCGCACTTAGGAGCCAGCATAGCCCCTTAAGCCTTTTCCTGGGAGACATTGGCAGAGCAGGCTGTTATGATGGGACATGCCAGACAATATTGAAAGCAAAACTGAAAATACCCGATATATGTAGAGAATAATAACACTGAATACATGTAATCAATTCCAGGTTCTGCCTGTGAGAGAAGACCAATAATGGAAACAATGTTTTAGAGGATGAAGGGGCTTCTAGGAGACAGGTTTTTTGTTTGCTTTAAATAATACTCGATCAAATGGAAAGCCAACAGGAAGTGAAATTTGTTCATCAAATTGGAATAGAATAGGTGTGTCCTTTAAGCTTGGAACAGGTAGTTTGAGACATTGAACAATTAAGTATTTGAGTGGTAAATTTATAGAGCTTAAGGGGAGGGGGCAAAACAAGTCCACAAAAGAGTTTAGGAGAACATATGGCTTATATGTCCACAGTTTACTAAGGGGAGCCAAAATTTGGGCCTTTATTCTGCACCCTGAGCAAATCTTCTTCCCTTTCTCATTCTAGGCCATTATTAATCTGCGTAATTTTTCTAATGTTACATCTGTCTATTCTTTTGAAGAAGGGGAGGTGTAAGAGAAGAATTTAGTCACATTTAAAAGTCTTAATTATATCTTCTTAAGCTAAATATAGAATGTGCTTTTTAAATTAAAACAGTTTTATAAAAGGAGTTAAAGTAGTTTCTAAAAGGACCTTTGTTAGTGGTGCCATTTTATTGTGGGTTTTATGAGTATCTACACTCCCACTTCTCGTGTTGATTTCACTGTACCGC
This sequence comes from Trichechus manatus latirostris, assembly GCF_000243295.1. NCBI lineage: Eukaryota > Metazoa > Chordata > Mammalia > Sirenia > Trichechidae > Trichechus > Trichechus manatus. The sequence goes on from NW_004443945.1 coordinate 5,094,176, forward strand.
CTATGAGGAAACCACAGGAGAATTTCAGGCCAGCCAACTTTATTTATTTATTTTTTTAGCTGTGATTTAGGTGAAAGTTTACAGCTCAAGTTACTTTCTCATACAAAAATTTATACACATATTATTATGTGACATTAGTTCCACTCCCTGTATTGTGACAGCACACTCCCCCATTCCACCCTGGGTTTCTTGTGTCCATTCAACCATTTCGTGTCCCTTCCTGCCTTCTTATCCTGCCTCTGGACAGGAGTCACCCGTTTGGTCTCGTGTATCTGCATGAAGCAAGAGGCAGTCTCTTTATGAGTATTATTTTATGTTTTATAGTCTAGTCTAATCTTTAAAGAGTTAGTTCGGGAATGGTTTTACTTCTGAGTTAACAGAGCGTCTGGGTGCCATGCCTTCGGGGTTCTTCCAGTCTCAGTCAGACCATTAAGTCTGGTCTTCTTACTAGAATTTGAGTTCTGCTCTGCACTTTTCTCCGTCTCCATCAGGGACTCTGTTTTGTTCCCTGTCAGGGCGGTCATTGATGGTAGCCGAGCACCATCTAGTTCTTCTGGTCTCGGGCTGATGGAGTCTCTGGTTTATGTGGCCCTTTTGTCTCTTGGGCTAATATTTACCTTGTGTCTTTGGTGTTCTTCATTCTCCTTTGCTCCAGGGGGGTTGGGACCAATTGATGCATCTTAGATGGCTGCTCGCCAGCTTTCAAGACCCCAAACACCACTCACCAATGTGGGATGCAGACATTTTCTTAATAAATTTTGTTATGCCAATTGACCTAGATGTCCCCCGAATCCATGGTCCCCAGGCCCCAGCCCCAGCTACTCTGTCCCTCAAGGTGTTTGGTTGTGTTCAGGAAACTTCTTAGCTTTTGCTTTGGTCCAGTTGTGCTGACTTCCTCTGTATAGTGTGTTGTTCTTCTCTTCACCTAAGATGATTCTTGTCTACTATCTAGTTAGTGAATTTCCTTCTCCCTCCCTCCCTACTCTCATAACCATCAAAGAATGATTTCGCCTGTGTTTAAACCTTTTCTTGAGTTCTTATAATTGTGGTCTCATACAATATTTGTCCTTTACAACTGACTAATTTCACTCATCATAATACCCTCCAGATTCATCCATGTTGTGAGATGTTTCAAGGATTCATCATTGTTCTTAATCACTGTGTAGTATTCCATCATGTGTATGTACCATACTTTGTTTATCCTTTCATCTGTTGATGGGCACCTAGGTTGTTTCCATCTTTTTGGTAATGTGAACAGTTTTGTAGTGAACATGGGTGTGCATATATCTATTCATGTGATGGTTCTTATTTCTCTAGGATATATTCCAAGGAGTGGGATTGCTGGATCGTATGGTACTTCTATTTCTAGTGTTTTAAGGAAGCACCAGATCATTTTCCAAAGTGGTTATACAATTTAACATTCCCTGTAGGAGTGCCTAAGTGTTCCAGTCTCTCCACAACCTAACATTTATTATGTTGTGTTTTTTGGATTAGTGACAGGCTTGTTGGGGTGAGATAGTATCTCATTGTAGTTTTGATGTGCATTTCTCTAATGGCTAATGATCGTGAGCATTTTCTCATGTATCTGTTAGCTGCCTCAGGCCAGTCAACTTTTGATCTTCAATTTATCATTTGGTATCAAACGAACTTTTCTTTTTCAGACATTGTTTCTCACAGAGAGAAATCGTTTCTCCTTAAACTATAACATATGTACATATGATATATGTAGTTGCTATGTTAAAAGTTATACTTTTCCCCAATTAAAGTTCATTCAGGAGTATTATAGCGCTAGCATAGTTCATGCAGGGAGCCCTGGTGGTGCAGTGGTTAAGTGCTTGGCTGCTAACCAAAAGGTCAGTGGTTCAAACCCACCAGCTGCTGCATGGGAGAAAGATGTGGCAGTCTGCTTCCGTAAAGATTTACAGCCTTGGAAACCCTATGGGGCAGTTCTGCTCTGTCCTGTAGGGTCACTATGAGTCGGAGTTGACTCAACAGTAGTGGGTTTTGGGTTGGGTACAGTTCATGCTGTTGAGCTGATCACAGTAGTATAGGGTACCTGTTTAACTGGAACTTAAAAATGGGAGGAGGAGGAGGGGTAGAAGGGCTTAAATACAAAACATTCCACATCCATGGAGGTGGATATAAACCATCTTAATACTCATCTCTATTTAGAATAGAAAAGCAATAAATTCTAGAATTAGACCAATCACTAGTATATAGAAAATGAAGTTGGATGTTTTAACTCTTGATATTTTTGGAGTAGTTTAAGAAATAAGGCTGAAAAATACCAGTTGCCTTAAGTTTACTTTTTTGTTCTTTTGTATTTTAATTTTGTTCAGGAAAACTTTTATTCCTCTCTTTTTTTTTTTTCCAAACTACCATTATCACCTGGATAAAACTGAAGCTGAAAGTAGATCACTTTACCTTTAAGTACGGAAAGGAAATAGAAAAATTTAAGAATGTATTGATTGAAAAAAATTCTATTTTATTACTTGATTTTATTTTTCTTCTGGGAAGTAAGATAATTTCTTAGTAAACGAATTCAGCTAGATTTTATAAACTGATCAGTTTATTTTCTGCCCTACACCTGAAGCAGCGCTCTGCATAGAGAGCAGAGCCACAGTTAGGCTCTGTAAATGAGTCCACTTCGCTGTGGGCTTGTGGGCAGTATTCATCTGGGGAGGTAAGAGCATCAACATGCCGAAGAAGTCGTGGGAGGCATCTCTATAATGTCCTTATGAGCTTTTTAAAAAGCAGTACAGGCTGGTAAAACCTCTAAGGTCAGAAAAGTCTAATGAAAAAAATCCATTATCTACCACCCAGAGATACCCGCGGTTAATATTTGATGACTCTTTCAGGCCCTTTTCTCTCAATACTTGGTACTTAGCTGAGATTAAATTTTGTACACTACTTTTTCCCCCTATTTCAGATTAAAAATTTCCGTTGTTACTAAACAGCCGTTAAAACCACAGAGCTGAATGACTACAGTAATAATATTCTACCATGGCTATACCATGATTTGTTAACCATTGTTTTATTCGGCATTTTGGTTGGAGGACAATAGTGTTTTCGTATTTAATCAGTACTTAAAATGGATGTAAGAAGGAGACTAAATGGGTAGCTTCTGTCTGGAGGTGAGATGAGAAGGTAGAGAGGGTCAGGAGCTGGTTGAATGGGGACGGGAAATTGCGTGGAAAGGAGGAGTGTGCTGTCAGTATAGGGAGAGCAATTAGGGTCACATAACAAATGTATGTATAAATTTTTGTATGAGAGACTAACTTGAATTGTAAACTTTCACTTAAACTACAACAGTAAAAAATTTAAAAAAAAAATTGATGTAAGGAGTCCCTGAGTGGCACAAATTGTTAATCACTAGACTATTGACTGAAAGAAAGGTTGGCAGTTCAAACCCACCCAGAGGCACCTTGGAAATAAGGCCTGGGGATCTCCTTCAGAAAGGTCACAGCCTTGAAAACCCTATGGAGTGTGGTTCTACTCTGCACACTTGGGGTTGCCATGAGTCAGAATTGACTGGACAGCAACTAATGACAATAACTACGACAACGACAACAAAATTGATGCATTTAAGTTTAGAACATTAAGGTGTCTTTAGTTTTGTTTGTTTGGTATGATCTTATAAATAATGTCCATACTCGTGCTTGATTTACTTTTTCCTTTCTAGGTTCTTCAAGGTCATGAAAAAGCCAACACAATGGTAGCATTAATGACAGTTTATCAAGAGGAAGATGAAGCATACCAGGAATTAGTTATTATGGCAACCATGTTCTACCAGTATTTACTGCAGCCATTTAGGGATATGCGGGAAGTTGCAACTTCACGTAAACTTGACATTTTGGTATGTTTTCTTTGTATTTTATCAGATTTACAGTTTTTCATATGTTTCTTTAGTCACATTTAAGATTCAGTCCTACGTTTGAACTTTGTTTGAGTTTACCCTTATGTTTAGTTGGTAATGTAGATATATCAAATTTATATTTAAAAATTGAGGGAGGCGTGGTCAACATGGCAGACTAGTTAGACGCTTCCTATATCCCTCTTACAACAAAGGCCTGGAGAAACAAGTGATTTGATTCTATGTGAACATCTGGCAGCCCTGAACAAGGCAAGGTTAAGAAATCCATCTGAGTCATCCCAGAGAGGAAGACCGTTTGGAAGAGGTGAGGAGCGCTAGAGCTGCGGCAGCAATACTGCAGAGACACAGCCACGCCGGGCCGCGGTGAAGCAGGCAAACAACTGTGCTGTGCGCACGCTCAAGTGGCAGTTTCCACATTGAGAGAGACCTGGCAGCAGAGATTCTGCTTGGATACTCCGAACCAGTGAAGAGCAGCTCCCAAAAGGCTAGGATAAGTACACGCGCGCATCCTTTCGCGGCGATTTAAAAAAAAGAAAAAAAGCCCATTTGGGAAAAACCTCTCTCCCTTTTGCCTCCTACCTCTGTGCTCTGCACCGGATTTGGGAAAAACCTCTCTCCCTTTTACCTCCTACCTCCGCGCTCTGCACCGGATTTGGGAAAAACCTCTCTCCCTTTTATCTCCTCCCTCCGCGCTCTGCACCGGATTTGGAAAAAACCTCTCTTCCTTTTACCTTCTCCCTCCCCGCTCTGCACCGGGAGCCCACTGGGCCGGAAGTAGATCCCAAAAGGTGCCCTGACCCATTCTCCTGGCCTTGGAGAGGGAACAAATAAGCTGCTGGCTCCCCTAGGCCAGGAACACAGGGTTGGCACAGCTCCTTTGCTGGCCATAGAAATCGGGGGTCTGCAGACTCTGAGTGCCATACACCCTTGTATAGACTTGTGGGGACCCATCTCAACAGCGTTAGCCCTCACTGCCACAGTACAACAGGGCAAACATCTGAAGTTTAACTTCAGCTGCTTCAGCTGTGAACAGGCAGATTTGTGATTCTCGAAATAGCGCTGCCCCTCAAGTAGGCACTTTTATCGATCTGCAGCAGCATCTTGAGGACTGGTGGTAGCTCCTAAAGTGACTAGTCACCTGCTACAGGAGTTCAAGAAAAAGCCCTCGAGTCTTTGCAGCCAACATAGTGGTGTGCTCTTAGCCCGGCTGCAAAACTCACCTACCTATTCACCCTAGAGAATAGGGACACGCTTTTCTTTCAGAATCTCAGGGGCAGCTGTCAGCCCCCTGCCTGGCTCAGCACGTGATCCCCTACCACAGCCAGAGTCCAGTGTCTGCACCAGTCACCCATGCCTCTCTAGGACTGGGGGTGAGAGCCTGCATCACACAGTTGGTGACCGACTGCCTGCACACCCAAGCTGATCCCATACAGGAAATTTTAACGGACTCCAGCATGCACATACTTAGTTACAGAACTAACTACCTGGTGACAGGACATTAGAGATCAAAAGGTGTCAAAAATCAAACCAGTGCACACTAGCAGCCTATTTGGGCATATCAAAACAAAACAAAATAAGAAGCTAGGTCTCACTAAGCAAACACAAAATAAAATTATAATAAATTATTGATGGTTCAGAGATAACAGTCAATATCAAG
>NW_004443945.1:5104972-5127170 GCF_000243295.1 Trichechus manatus latirostris
CATGCTTTCAGGGGACATCTATGTCAATTGGCATAACAAACCTTATTAAGAAAATGTTCTGCATCCTCTGGTGAGTGGCATCTGGGGTCTTAAAAGCTTGCAAGCGGCCATCTGAGATGCATCAATTGCTCCCAACCACTTGGAGTAAAGGAGAATGAAGAACACCAAAGACGCAAGGAAAGTATTGGCCCAAGAGACAGAATGGGCCACATAAACCAGAGAGTTCATCAGCCTGAGAGACCAGAAGAACTAGATGGTGCCTGGCTACCACCAATGAACATCCTGACAGGGAACACAACAGAGGTTCCCTGATGGAGCAGTAGAATGATGGGATGCAGAACTCAGATTCTAGTAAGACCAGACTTAATGGTCTGACTAAGACTGGAGGCATTCCGGAAAGCATGGCCCCTGGTCTCTCCATCACCCCAGAACTAAAACAATTTCCGAGGCCAACTCTTCATACAGGGATTGGACTGGACTGTGGGGCATAAAGTGATACTTGTGAAGAATGTGCCTCTTGGACAAGTAGATACAAGAGACCAAAGGGCCGGCTCCTGTCCAGAGGTGAGAGGGGAAGGCAGAGAGAGTTAGGAGCTGGTTGAATGTTCATGGGGAATCGGGTAGAGGGGAGGAGTGTGCTGTTGCAGAATGGGGTGAGCGGTTGGGGTCTTATAACAATGTATGTTAAAAAAAAAAAATTCTGTATGGGAGACTAACTTGAAATGTAAATGTCATTTAATTACAACAATAAAAAAATTGATTAAAATGAAGACATTTACATTAGTTATCTTCTTAATACCTTAAGATTTCTGCAGATAGTAAACTCTTTCTCTGCTGGTGACTTGTATTTGATGTGATGCTCATTTACTGCAGCTTATTTTCTGCCTCTGAGGACACATGCACATTTCATAGGAGTAGGATGAAAATTTAAATAGCAGAGTCCTAGACTGTAATTCAGTACTTTAAACTTTAATAAACGCCGTCATTGCTCTCACTTCATTGAACAACCCTGTGACACTAGTTAGAACAGGCATTATTATTGCAGTGCTTCAAATGAATCTAGAGCCCAGAGGAGTTAAATTGTTTACCTAGGCTCTCAAATAGCTAGAATCAAAAGATGTCAGAGAGATCTCTTGATCTCTGCTTCCTGAACTGGACCATCCTTGTACACATACACTCATGACCCCTGCGAAGTAACGCCTGTAAAAATTGTAACACATTTGGATGAAACTCATGCCACCCCAACCTGTGGATAAAGTTGTTCTGTTCGTTATTTTGAAAGTTTGTTATCTGGATAGTCTTTACTTTCTGCATATATTTCTTTTTTCTTTTATTTAAGCTTTATTGAGATGTAATTCACATACTATAAATTTATACATTTAATGTGTACAATCAATGGCTTTTAGTATATTTACAGTTGTGTAATCTCCATTACTATATATTATCAGAACATTTTCCTCACCCCAAAAAGAAACTTCTTACCCATTAGCAGTCATTCCCCATTTCCCCACAAACCACCTAGCCCTAGTCTACTTTCTGTCTGTATGGATTTGCCTCCTCTGGACATTTCATATTAATCAAAGCATACAATATGTGGTCTTTTGTGACTGACTGCTTTTACTTAGCATAATGTTGTCAAGATTCATCAATGTTGTAGCATGTATCAGAACTTCATTTATTACTGAATAATATTCTATTGTATGGATAGATTACATTTTGTTTATCCATTTATTAGCTGATGGACATTTGGGCTGTTTCTACTTTTTGGCTATTATAAATAGTGCTGCTATGAACATTCGTGTACAAGTTTTGGTATGGACACATATTTTCATTTTCTTGGGTATATACCTAGGAGTGGGATTGCTGGCTTATATGGTAACTCTATATTTAGCCTTTTGAGGAACTGTCAGATGGTTTTCTAAGTGCTTGTACCATTTTACATTCCTACCAGCAATGTATTAGTTCCAATTTGTCCACATCCTCGCCAAGATTTGTTATTGTCTGTCTTTTTCATTATAGCCGTCCTAGTGGGTATGAAGTAGTATCTCATCGTGGTTTTGATTTGCATTTCCCTGATGGCTAATTCATATATATTGCTAATGTTGATAAATCATGCTTTGTAGAGGAAGAATTGGATTCATGTCATAATCATGAATGTACAGATTTTATGATTTTTGAGATTATTTTATTACTGTTGCCCTTCAGAAAAGAACCATGGTATTGAAAAGCTTACTGCCATGTTCCTAAAAGAAATCATATCAACAGCTAATACTTGAGTGCTGTGTACCAGGGCTTGTGCAGATCTCATTTAAACAATTGTATATTATTATGAATAGAGAAAAATAACTTGAAATTCTTCCTCTCTAGAAAAGGTTGTTCTAGTAATGCAAAGTGAAAGTAGGTTTTTTGTTTTTTTTTAATTTATGCATGCAGAATATCCCTTTGTCTTCCAGGTGGTGCCCAGTTTAGAACCTTACGCATAGTCAATAAGAGTGGGCTGGATAAATGAAAATTTAATTAACTAAGTAGTAGTAATAAAAGTAGTTAAAATAGTCCATGTGACCAATTTCTTTTTAATTTCCTAATAGCTGCATGTTACTATTCCCTTACTAATACCATTTTTCCTTCTTTCTGTAGAAATCCTTGGATGAGGATGATCTGGGTCCTAAAAGGGTAGCTGCCCTGCAGAAGGAAGCCAAAGAATGGACTAGACGGGCTGAAGAAGCTATAGTCTCTATTCAGGATATCACAGTGAATTATTTTAAGGAAACAGTAAAGGCATTAGCAGGTATTAATACAAAATGTTTTATTAAGTTACATGTAATTTTCATTTTATTCAGGAAAATCTGAGTTTCTCTTAAGCACCAGGCACTGTATTTTCCAGGATATGCACTGTAAGGATATGCACAGACACTGTACAGTCTGGTGAGGGGAGAGGAATCTTAATTATATATTAACTCAAACAAATGGGAAGTGGCAATGGCAACAAGTGACATGAAGAAGAAAAGTGTGGGGCTCAAAGAGCCTATGAGAGAGAGAATAGGCTCAATCAGGGTGGTCAGCAAAGGCCTCTGAGAAGTGGCACTTGCCGTAATATCTGAAGGGTAAATGGAAGTTAAGAGGGAAAAAGTGAGGGAAGAATGTTCCTGGCAGAAGGAATGGCATTTGCAAAGGCCCTCTGGCTTGAGGGAGCTTGGCAAGTCTGCAGAACCTAAAGACAGCCTGTAAGGTTGAAGCGCAGAGAGCACAGAGGATGTGGTGAGGGAGAATGCTGGCAAGACAGGCAGGGAACAGACCATGTAGGGTCTTGTGGGCTGGTTGAAGGACTTTTGTCTGATCTTAATCCTTGTTGGTAATAAACCAAACCAAACCCGTTGCCGTTGAGTTGATTCTGACTCATGGCAACCCTATAGTTAACATCTGTCAATCAGCTTGTTAAATTGTGGTACATTGATAAAATGGAATACCATGTAGCTATTAAGTAGGACTTTCTAAATCTATTTTTATGAATGGCAGGAGATCCATGATATGTTAAGTGAACAGACAAGCTATAAAACAGAATGATGATTCTGTTTTTTGTCAAACTATCTATATAAGTCTGTCTAGCTAGACATAGAAACAGTCTAGAAGCACATGCACCAACATGTAAGAAGCAGTTGCCTCAAGTAGGTTAGATCATGATTTATTATTTTCTTTTTTAATAGATGATCCAAAATTTTCTACCAAATTGACATTATTTTTGTGATAATAAAGTAATTAAAATAAATTTTTCTTTTTAGACAGAATGTTTTATAGGTAATATAGGCGGTAGTAAACAAAGATTTCACTCAGAGTAAAATTTTCCGTTTTTAGTGAGTTGTAATTTTTAATTTTATTAATTATCCGATAGGAATGCAGAAACAAATGGAACGGGATGAAGAGAGATTTGGCCAAGTTGCCTGGGCTGCAGTAACTCCCAGGTTAGAAAAACTCAAGCAGATGTTAGCTCGAGAGACTCTGCAACTCATGAGAGCCAAAGAGTTGTGTTTAAATCATAAAAGAGCTGAAATTCAGAGAAAGGTAAGACAAAGAAAAATGTAACTTTGTTTTAAAAATGTGTTTTTATTTTTTAGAGCACCTTTATTGCCAGTCATTGTTCAAGAGCTTCCTTTTTTCACTTATGCCAGTACCATCTTGTAGATAAGTAGACCCAAAACCCATTGCCATCAAGTCAGTTTCAACGCATAGCGACCCTATAGGACAGAGTAGATCTGCCCCCTAGGGTTCCAAGGCTATAATCTTTAGGGAAGCAGACTGCCGTATTTTCTCCCACAGAGTAGCTGGGGGTTCAAACCGCCAACCTTTTGATTAGCGGCTGAGCTTTGGAGACTATTGAAAGAGTTTCTCTTTGGTCAAGATTTTTTTGAGTATTTTATTATATTGTATAATTCACTTTATAGTGACATTAAGCTCAGTATTGTGCGTAATGCACTTTAAGATTAATCAAGCAATGTTTTCAGCACAACTCGAATAATCAAAGAGGTGCTTTGTTTTAGGATTATAGTCACTTAATTTTTTTCCTATTATCTATGACTTTAAAGCAGAAAACACTATAAATACCTCATTGTAACTTATTTTTCTCAAAGCCTAAATGTTTTCATGTTTCAAGGATGAGATAAAGTATTTGTAAAGAATATTAAATAAGGCATTTTTGTCTTACTAGATGAAATGGAAAAGTGTTTGCTTTTGTATATTTAGTACTGTGCAAGGAATAGAAAATAGCCAGAATGCTTCTGAAGTTTGCTTTTAATATACTAGGTCTTTTAACTTACTCTTATTTTTCCTATTAAAACAAGATGGAAGATCTTCCAGAACAAGAAAAAAAGATAGATGTTGTAGATGAATTAGAAATACGATATTATGAAGTTCAATTAGAACTATATGAGGTTAAGTTCGAGATATTAAAATATGAAGAAATACTGCTTATTACACAGTTGGACTCTATTAAAAGACTTATAAAAGGTAAAATTTATTTCTTTGTGTATATATTAAAATATCTAAGTTATACACTTAAGGAAATACATACCATATTAGCAATTACTTGTTGTAAATTGTCTGTAACACCTACTGAAATTTCCTAAATAAAATTTCCCTTCAGTATTTTTATTATTCAAATAATGTATTCATCATTAAACATACAGAGAAACAAATGAAAAACAATTATTATCACCTCAATCCCATCATCTAGAGATACTCAGTGATAGCAGTTTGCTGTATAGCCTTCTAGCCTTCTTTGTGTGCTGATATGTATAAATAAATATCAGTTTTTAAACCAAAACTAAACATCCTGTTTAGTAATCTCTTTTTCATTTAATATATAATAACCATTCTTTCCATTTCAGTAAGTAATAAAGACCTCAAAAATATTAATGGCTGCATAGTATTCCATTATATGAGTAGACCATGGTTTCCAGTTTTTCACTGTTGTGGACAGTCTTCTGATTTTTTTCTTGCATTGCAGAAATATTTAATTTTTATGAAGTCATATCTATCGATCTTACCCCTGTGGTTTCTGCTTTTGGTGTTATGCCTGGCAAAGTCTTCCTCATCCCTAAATTATGTGAATATTTACTTATATTTTCCTTTAATAGTTTCATGGTTTTATTTTTTAAATCATTTACTATTCCAGATTAAATTTATTTTGAGATGGGGTAGGAACCTAGCTTTTCCCCCTAAATTGTTAGCAGTCCCAATCACTAATTTTAAAAAAAGTCAAATTTTCTGTACTGTTTTGACTTGCTCCCTGTCTTATATCCAGAATTATTAGACTTTGATCTATCCGTGAATTGTTATTCTCTTCCATTGATTGGGGAATGGCTTCTGGTGCCAGTATCGTACTGTTTTTATTATTGTACTTTGGAAATACATTTTAGTATCTGGTAAGGGGAGCCCTGGTGGCGCAGTGGTTAAGAGCGAGGCTGCTAACCAAAAGGCTGGCAGTTCAAATCCACCAGCTGCTCCTTGGAAATCCTATGGGGCAGCTCCACGCTGTTCTGTAGGGTCTCTATGAGTCGGAATTGACTCTTCGGCAACAGGTTTAGTTTTGGTATCTGGTAAGGCAAGTGCCCTCCTTGTTCCTCTACTTTTTCAGCAGTTTTCTGACTATTCTCACTCCTTTATTCTTCCAGATGAACTTTAGAATCATTTTGGCAAGTTCAAAACAAATAACTCGGAATTTTGATTGGTATTATGCTGAAAATTAGAGATTAATGTGGGGAGAGTTGTCATCTTTGCAATTTTGAATTTTCCCATCCAAGAACATGGTATGTCTCTCCATATATTTTAATTTTTTTTAAGTTCCCCCAAGTTTAATAATTTTCTTTACCTAGATCCTGAATATTTAATTTAATCTTAGATATAAAATTTTTTTTGTAGTAGGTTATAAGCATCTTACATATTTTGGAAAAATTGTCTTTAAAAAAGTTAATCTGGAAGGATGCACACCAAATTGTTCACAATTTTTTTTCCCTGGGAATGGGATTCAGAAGGTTTGGGGAAGGAGGGAGAAAATTCACTTTTTATTTTATGCACTTCTCTAGGGCTTGAATTTGTTATAGTACATGTTACTTTTTTTTTTTAGTCAAAGTGTGTTTAATACCATTTAGGCACCTTCATATACTGCTGATGGAATGTAAGATGCCTTTCTAGAGGGCAGCTGGGCAGTAGGTATCAAAAGCCTTAAATATTCATTTGCTAGGGAAGTGATTAAAAATATACACAAAGATTTATATTCAGAGATGTTCATCACAGTGAAATTTATAACATGGACAATTAAAACATTCTAACAACAGAGAATACTTAAATTAGAGAATACTATGTAGCCATTAAAATTTTGTTTCTATTACATGGAAAATACTCTCAAAACTGTTTATTAACATGAGTAGCTATGTCTGTAGTATGTATGTATGTACATAATTGTTAATAGGGGTTATCCCTGGGTGGTGGGGTTACAAGTGACCTTTACATTCCTTACATTTAGAAAATTATGTGCACTATTTTCATAATAAAGCATACATTTTAAAAATCATTATTGTATTTCTAGAGAAACAGGATGAAGTTATCTATTATGATACATGTGAAAGTCTGGAGGAACTTAAAGTCATTGATGAAGTATTGGGGCCACCGAAGGAAAGGAACTCGGAGGTGAAAAAACTCTGCAGGCAGTCCCAGCAGCTGGAGTCCAAACGAGGCAGGATCTGCGCTAGAAGAGCCTATCTCAGGAACAAAAAGGTTGGTGCACTCATGGTGGCTTTCTTTTTTTTCCCCTTCCAAGATTTTCCTTTTTTATGAAAGATAAAGAGGTAATGAAAATAAAGCTTTTACCAACATAGTGATTTTTCATGTGTTTATGTAGATGTCAGTGACTACAGTTAAAATATATTTTAAATATTCTTGTTAACAGAGTCTTTGTTTTTTGGGGATTTAAGTATTTACCATAATCACCAGATTTTAATTCAGTCATTCAACAACAGGCATCTTTAAAATCACAATAGGAATATATTCTCAACAAAAATACATTATTTTTTTTAAAAAAAGACTATAAAGATAATAATTCTGAAAAAGTTATAGTGGATAGTACTGCTGTATATCAGGAATTGGTAAATTACAGTCCTCTGTTTTTCTAAATGTTCTAAATAAAGTTTTATTGGAAAACACACACTCAAACAATAAAATCACCAAACCAAAACCAAACCCACTGCCATCAAGTTGATTCCAATTCATAGCAACCCTTAGAGTAGAACTGCCCCATAGGTTTCCAAAGCTGTAAATCTTTATGGAAGCTAACGGCTACATCTTTCTCCCTTGGAGCGGCTGGTGGGTTTGAACTGCCAGTCTTCTGGTTAGCAGCCGAGTGCTTTAACCACTGTGCCACGAGGGCTCCCTCAAATCAAATCACAATAGGTAAAAAGTTTATATTTAATAATCAGCTATAGTAAATTCTAAAGTTTATTTTATTGTGCTTTAAGTGGAAGTTTACAATTCAAGTTAGTTTCTCATACAAAAATTTATACACATTGTTGTGTGACCCTAGTTGTTCTCCCTACACTGTGCCAACACACTCCTCCTTTCCACCCCAGATTTCCCGTGTCCATTCAGCCAGCTTCTGTCCCTTTTTGCCTTCTCGTCTTGCCTCCAGACAGGAGCTGCCCATTTAGTCTTGTGTATCTACTTAAGCTGAGAAGCACACTCCTCACAAGCATCATTTTCTGTCCTATAGTCCAGTCTAATCTTTGTCTGAAGAGTTGGCCTCGGGAATGGTTTTAGTTCTGGGCTGAGACACCACGGGCCATGTATTCCGGGGTCCCTCCAGTCTCAGGCAAACCATTAAGTCTGGCCTTTTTACTAGAAAATTTATTTTAAATTGTTGATTAGAAAATATCAGTCACAGATATAATATGCAGCTCATTTCAGTCTTTGTATTTGGTGAGTGATTTTTTTTATTTTTGACTTTTTTTTTTTAAATTGTACTTCAGGTGAAGGTTTACAGAACAAGTAGTTTCTTATTAAACAGTAGTACACATATTGTTTTATGACATTGGTTAACAACCCCACAACATGTCAACCCTCTAACTTCTCAACCTTTTTTTTTGGTGAAAATACACATAGCCAAAGATACACCGTTTCAAAAATTTCTGCATGCGCAGTTCAGTGACATTGACTACACTCTTCCAGTTGTGCTGCTATCCTCCCTTTAGAGGAAGGTTTACAGAACAAAATAGTTTCTCATTAAACAGTACACATGTTGCCCTATGATGATGGTTAACAGCCCCACTACACGTCAACACTGTCCTTATTCAACCCTGGGTTTCCTATGGTGAGTGATTTTTTTCTTAATGTTTAAAAATTTTGATTATATAAAAAGGTAACACAGAAAGAAATTTTTTTCAATAGAAAAGTTGCCTATATTTCATTTTTGTCCAGACTTTTATGTGTATTGTATTTGTTATACTTTTCTTATTGGAATGAAAAAAAAATGAAAATAATGGCTTACAAAAATGTACATTACTCTTCCATGTTCCACGGAAATATAAATACTTTAAAAAAAACTGTGTTGAGAGAATATATTCTTTGCAGGTCTGAGTTTAAGAATTGTAGCTTCGGGATTTAGGAGCTGTTCTTCAGATGATTTAAAGATATACAGGCCTTTGCCCTTTGTTCCCCATTTCAGAATACACAAGGGTATTGAGAGAAGTCTCCTTTCCATGGGAATGTAGAACTGTGGGGAGGTGGAGGTACCTCTACCTCCTTCGAGGTACAACTGTGGAGAACTGTCTTCTCTTATACAGACTTGGGAGTGTTAACCTTCACCCTCCAGATAGAATCCCTCCCCCTGCCCCAGTCAGGGGAGTTCCTACCACTGAGTTCTGGACATGCTGGAATTTGGAAGGCACTGGGTTAATAGAATGTGGTAACTGAGGTCAAGCTCTGGAGTCCATCTTGGCCTCAAATCACAGCTTGGCCACTTGGTAGCTGTGTAACCTTAGGCAAATTACTTAAATCTCTTTGAACCTGGTTTTCTCATCTGTTAAAAGAGGATAATAATAGTAATAATACCAATCTCATGGTTATTATGAGGATAAAATAGCATATGGAAAGTTAAGTACTTGGCATTGAGGCTGGGACCTAAAACATAATCAATGTTTGTATTATTATTACTGTATTATTTTCCCCATATATTAAGGATTACGGAGGGTAGCTAAGCATAGATGAAATACAGTTTTAATATAATTTTTTATTTATTTTAAAGCTGGATATGCTTATGTAGATATGTTTGGGAATCTAATTATTATTTATAACGTGGAGAAATGTATTTAAAACAACCACAATGAAACAGATTCTTAGGACACATTGCATTTAAGAATGGGGGACTGCCTGTATGTCCTCTTGTTTCCACCTGGTTGGAGGATTTACCTTTTCATCTCAAAGCACTAAATCACAGCTGTGGTCCTCTTGACCAGAACAAATTACATTCCTATAAGCAGCCAATCAGCCCTTATCAAATGACTGTGGAGGAGGCAGTACCATTAAGCACACCAGAAACTCATAATACTGAATGCTGTGCACTACAGCGCAAATGCAGTGCTTTGTTCTTTTAACTGTTTATACAATGGCCCGTGATAATATTAAAATCCACATAGGTGATTTGTATTATTCCACCAGGATCAGTGCAAAGAAAATCATCGGCTCAGATTGCAGCAGGCTGAAGAAAGTACAAAACATTTTCATCAGCATCATAGTACTGAGATGGTGAGTAAGCTGAAGGAAAATGTCTTCTGTTTGCATAATGTGACACGCTAGCCTGAACTTGGAGGAACTGATGCGCCCCAACCTGGGCTTGCAGCTGTCGGGGGGGTGGGGGGGTGATAATGTGAGGTTACAGCCCCTTTCTTTGTCAAGACTTTTATTTTGAGAAATTCACAAGTCTTTGTTTAAATATAGAAAAGAGTCAAGATAAAAGAAGAGGAGCAAAAGAAAAAAGAATGGATAAATCAAGAACGCCAAAAAACACTCCAGCGATTAAGAGCATTTAAAGAGGTGAGTTCTTGAGATAATCACCTCACCTACATTTTCTAGGGAAATAAATGAAGATCACCTGACCTAGGAGAAACGCATCACATATTATGAACAGATAATTTAGGACACAGAATGATTCAAGAATGCCATTATTTGTGGTATAAACCAAAAAAACAAAAACCAAACCCATCGCCGTCGAGTCGATTCTGACTCTTCGTGACCCTGTAGGACAGAGTAGGACTGTCGCATAGGGTTTCCAAGGAGCAGCTGGTGGATTTGAACTGCTGGCCTTTTGGTTAGCAGCCGAGCTCTTAACCGCTGTGCCACCAGGGCTCCATTTGTGGTATAGACATTTTAAAATATATATATATGTATGTATATTAGAATATCAAGATATCAAGATGTTTTGACATAACACACTTGGGTTCCTGCTCTTCTCTCCTCACTGGGTAGTGCCAGCTGTGGCCACCATGGTTTAGACCAGCAGGGACAAGTGAAAATAATTAAATTGCCTTCAACTCTAACTGGCTTTTTTCCTCATTTGTAAGAAAGAATTCTGTAAAATGCCATCAAGGAAACATTCTGACATAAGTAAAGTGCCCTGTTAAAAGTGAAGAGGGAGGAAGAAAGTGAATAGGTACATGATACTGGTTGAGCCCAGAGAAGCTGTTCTTAAATATCTGAAGGGCTGTCATAAGGTAAAGGACTTAATTTGTCCCCAGGGAGACAGACTGCCTGACAATATAAGGCAGAACATAGCAGTCGAGGTCACAACTACATGCTGCTGCCAGGATGCCAAGTGGGGGACTCTTGGGTGTTTGGGGGATCCCCAACATCAGAAAGTCAGACCACCGCAGGATTAAGGAGCCCTCCCTCCGGCCCAGAGATTCTGGGATTCTAATTATACTGTTCTGTTATCTACAGGAAGCTGCAAGGTGATAGCATGCGTGACTCATGTCTGCATCAGTGATGTGTGGTGCTTATTACTGTTATTTGCTGTTTGTTCTGAGAAGACTTAGAAGAATGTGGGAGAGAGAAATGTTGAGTTTATCATAAATTGCACTTCTTTTGTGTGTTTAGAAATTTGAATTAATAGTATCATATTTTATGCATCTTTTGCTGGTTTTTTTCACTCAAAATTATGTTTTTGAGATATATTCAAGTTGATATGTGCAAATCTTGTTCATTTTAATGGCTACATAGTATTACATTGATGTGGTGTTTTATTGGGTAGTCAGTGCCTTCTTTAGGGGATCCTTCCCCCAGATTAGTACTTTGTGAAGTTAGGTGTTTATTAAATTAATATCTGAGCAAGCAGAACTTTAAAAATTTACACTTTTAAATGATAAAATTTACTGTAAGTCTAAAAATTAGAGAAAAGAAACATTAATTCCCCCGTTACAGCTGTCACTTGTATGCCTGCTCTGCTGGTATTTTTCATTGACCTGTTTTTCATGTGGTTATGAGTCTAGTGTATGTTGTTTTGAGTCCTGTTATTTTAACACTGTATCGTCTGTTCAGGGTGTTTCACAGACTTTGTACTATTTATTTTTTATTTTTAATGGCTGCTTAATATTTGGGACAAATTTGCCACAATTTTTTCAACTAACTTCCTATTGTTGGTATTTAGAGTTTCTGATTTTTCACACTGAACATATTCATACTAAATATGATGAATATGATCATTCATATATATTTTATTACAGAGAAGACACTACTTGATCAAAGGATATAAATGCTTATTTTTTAGCATTTGAAAAATAGATTTAGTAGCAAGGTGCCTGTACAAAGCGAGAAAGAGCCATTTTGTGAATTAGAACAGCCTATCCATAGATGGAGCCCTGGTGGTGCAGCAGTTAAGAGCTTGGCTGCTAATCAAAAAAGGTCAGCAGTTCAAATTCACGAGCCGCTCTTTGGAAACCCTATGGGGCAGTTCTACTCTGTCCTGTAGGGTCACTATGAGTCGGAATCAACTCAACGGCAATGGGTGCTTTTATACGTAGATACTCTTTAGTGTTCTTTTATTTATAGGCTTCTTTATAGGAAGTTTCTGCATTTTGATGGTTTGCATTTGTGCCAAGGTTCTCATGACAGTTTTTCATTTTCAGAAATGTCCAGGTCGGTCTGTACTAAAAAATTCTTGCTCAGAACCTGTGACTCCAAACCTGCCAGGTGAACTTTCCCAGCAGGCATCCCCGCCGGCTTCTCAGACTGTGTCAGTAATTCATCCGTCGTCTAAGAAAACCAGAAGTACTCCCTCATCTAAAGTTAGTAATGTGAAAAGCCCCAGGTGTCAAGACTATCCTGGAAATATCCCTGTCCAGAATTTTGTTCCAGTTGGTGACCACACACACTCCAAATCCAGTGAGGAATTGTCACTGCCATCACCTCCTCCTCCACCCCCACCTCCTCCTCCACCCCCACCCCCTCTCCCATCACCTCTTCCTACTCGGCCCTTTTCTTCTCAATCTGTAACTCATCGGAACCTACACTTCAGGACTTCAGTAAAAGATGATCAGCCACTTCCTCTGGTCTGTGAATCACTTCCTGAGAGACCGCGTGATTCCTCTGAAAGTTTTAAATGCTCAGGTAATCCGCTGGAATTCTGTGTGTTCTCCCCCTGGGCTGTTACGCTGTTGAAGCTTTCTAGATTTAGAAGCCGACATCTTCAAATCAGAATTCTCTACAGTCTTAACATATGACAGTATTTGTGCCTTAGGTATTACTTGTTTATTGCAAAGTTAGTGTGGTCTAAATCTGAATTTGATAAATGCTAACTCATCTTGAAAAAACATCTCAACACACTTAATGGTCACATGACTTGGGATCTCTGAGGCTGTTAAAGAATCAACCTATTTCATGTTTCTTAAGACTTCAGTATATATTTGATTTCTGTTAGTTGAATGTTTTTCAACACTGCTTGGAATTAAGCTTACTGTTGCATCTCTGAGTCATTTACAGAATTAAATTATTGCATTTTAAGCAGAATATTGGTTGAGAATTACTGTAGAGGAATATTAACCAGAATGTAGGAGGCTGTTCTGTGACAGGTAGACTGAGAACCTTACACTGGGAATCTTTCTAAAATGTAGTGGATCCAGAAAAAAAAGTAGTGGTCTACTTTTTGCCTTGACAAGTACAATACACTGAATACAACTGAATATTCTTTTGTTTAATAAGGTTATAGTTCTGATTGTAATTACGGCTTTAGATATTGACTGCTTAGGAAATTGGCCTACATCTGCCCAGACGCCAAGCCTACTGCTTTGGGGTTTATTTCTGTGTGTGTGCGTATGTTTTAGATAAATTCTAGCAAAATGCTGTGTACAGTTATTTAATGAATACATTTGAGCACCTCCACCTAGAATATGCAAGGTTTTTGTGACAGGTGATATGAATGATAGAACTATAACAGTTTCAGACTGTTCTGGTTACTCTGAGTTCAGGGTTTCACGGGACCTAGAAGCAAGTATGAGTGAAATGTCCACACTATTGAATGGAAGACCAAATGGCCTGTCTCTGTTACCTAACAATGTTGGGTAAATGAAAAGCAAGAGCTCGTGTGCCTGTGCCTAGATCAGAGTTTGGATGTGGGCAGATCTTTGGGTACGGGCTTAATCCCACCTGGGTTTAATACACAGCAATGTTGGGAAGCTGTGTTCAAGTACTGCCTCATTTCAATGAAAAGAAGAATAAGAAAGTGTGAATTACCACCAGAAATAGCCTTGGTTGTGAAACTCTGTCGTTACATCCAGAAGGGAATTGTAACAAGTTACAGGCTTAAATCCAAAGTGAAATAGCGTTTTCTTAGCCATAGCATGGTTTTTAAATCCTGAACTAGAAATAACTATCAGCCATGAGGCCTTACTGGAAGATCTTTCAATTAGTGGCTGCAATCATGCCTCTGTCTCCAGCAGGTGATAAAGATTTTACCTGCTCAGTGATCTCAAAGTGGCAGAAAAGTGAAAAATAACTTCTCTTCACCAAAGCCTTGAAACTCTGATCTAATTTGTGTTTTGGCAGCATTTTACACCCTCCACACTAGAGCATGTAAGTTACCTTAGGGTGGCATAGGTGGAATGAAACCCACATAGTGCAGAATGTGCCATTGCCACCCCTCCCGGGTCACTGAGCTACTGATTAAAGTTTTACTGTAAGCCTTTTCATGTGTGGAAACCTACTCACTTCACTGTCATAGAATGAGTCCTCAACCACTAATATCCAAGACTGAAGTTAGATATAAAATCAAAACCAAACCCACTGCCGTTGAGTTGATTCCAACTCATAGCTACCCTTTAGGACAGAGTAGAACTGCCCCACAGGGTTTCTTTCCAAGGCTGTAAATCTTTACAGAAGCAGGCTGCCACATCTTTCTCCCACAGAGCAGCTGGTGAGATCGAACTGCCAACCTTTTGGCTGAGTGCTTAACCACTGCACCACCAGGGCTCCTTTAGAGAGATATAGTAGGGTGAAATAAAAAATTTTTAAAGGATGAAGGGAAATGACTTTTGTCTTTGAAAGACACCAAATTCATGTGCATTGGATTAGATTATTTACACCCCACCAAAAACCAAACCAAACCCATTGCCATCAAGTCGATTCTGACTCATAGAGACCCCCATAGAGTTTCCAAGGCTATAAATCTCTATGGAAGCAGACTGCCACATCATTCTCCCACGGAGCCGCTTGTGGTTTCGAACCGCTGACCTTTCGGCTAGCAGTTGATCGCTTTAACAACTGCACCATGAGGGCTCCTTATTTACACCCCAGGCATCCATATCTCTCTTCAGAATCACGTGAAAAGAATTCAGTGTATTTGTCTTGAAAAACAATTACTCTAACAAAAGGTTTGCATGACTGTGCCTCTAAGTTGCTATGGATTTTAAGAAGTTAGTGGAAAATAGGTGGTCAAGAAAAATATTAGCTATTAAACTATCCTGGATTCAAACAGGGAGCTTATCATTGATTTGTCTAACAGATAATCAGAGCATTTGTTTAATGGAATGATGATTACTTGTTTAAATCATGACATTAACTGGTGTGTGACTTAACTTCACCTAGTACAATAGTGTTCTGGCATCTAGGGGAGAGAGTCTGTTATGTTGGTAGTACTTGCTCTCTTTACTCTGTTTCAGGATCTATGGATGAAGTGTTGGCCTTATTAAGGAGTGGCAAAAGCCCTCTCCAGAAAGTGGACGTGCCCACTTTGCCCTCTCCCCGCACCTCAGTCAATGAGCACCTCCTGGCTGCCATTAGGCAAGGAGTCAAACTGAAGAAGGTTCACCCAAACTTGGGCCTGAGCCCCAGCCACAAACCACCCACCGACCTTGAGAGGAGCATCAAGGCGGCTCTCCAAAGAATTAAGAAAGTGTCTGCTGACTCCGAGGAGGAGGATGGCAGTGAGCAGAGTTCCAGTGAGTGGGACCAATAGGCTCTTCTCCAAGGACAGGGCACCCACCACAGTGTGCTTGAATGAAGAAAGAGGGGCTCAAGCCTTTTCTTGAAAAGCATATATACAGGCTGCTGTCAGACTGGCCACATAACAGCCTGAAAGATCTACAGGGTTTTGTGTGTGATGTTGCAGCTTTTATTTGATGTTGTGGCTCTTAAAATCGGGGAAGGAAGTAGAGGAGACGTGTTGACTTCCCCATGCAAAGCCAGAGTTGGAATATAAAAGCCCACAGAATGTCTTGCTGGCCTAAGAAAATAGTATTTATATTTCACCATGGATAATCTAGAATCGTTCCCTGATTCTGAAAAAAGTTTACATTATTATGGTAAACAGCACTATTAGACTACTGACGGTGCTCCGTGTGTGTGGAATAGTTGTTTCCTCAGATTTAGAAGTTACAATGTGAACATTATTTTAGCAATAATCAGAATAAATTGCTTATATTCAGAAATTATTTTAAATATTTTAAATTTATTTTCTGTATCAGGCACTCTATAAAATCATAATAAAGAACTATTTATAATGTATCAGTGTATTTCATGAGGAAATGAAAATATAATATCCTAACTGATGTAATCAATTCCCTATGGTTTGCAAAGCAAAACCGTCCCTGCCTGGGTAGGTTTAAAATTTCTAATAAGATTTCAGCTAAATAATTTGTTTAAGCAAATAGTAAGGATGGGGGAATAGCTCTTCCCCTCAGGAATTGAGGTTTCATGCTGGATATCTCTTCCCCTCCTTGCTTCAGGTTAAAGTGAGGAAGGGGAAGGGAGCCAGTACAAGGCAGTCTGCTCTTTTCTCTAATTGTCCGAAGTGTCCCCAATGACATCATAACCCTCACTCTTTATCATGTCAATCCTGGGTTTCCAAGAATAAAATGAATCTACCCTCCTTTATTTCCAAAGAAAAGTCTAAAGTATAGACCAAAAGACTTCCTACTTCCAATTTCTTCTCAACTAACTCTGCCCTGTCTAGCCTGCTAGCCCTCACCTAGCCTAGCTAGGAGGGGTCTGGGCCCTTCAGCAGCTGCAGCCTGGACCTCCTCCATGTCGTGGGTGGGGATCCCTCAGCGTTGCCACTAACATGTTGCCCACAGGTCTATTGTGTGGCCTACCTTCCCTGACTTCAAAGGATGCAGGCATAGATCCCAACTCTGTACGTGAACGTGCCTCACTCTGCCAGCCTGGACCTGATGCCGCTGTGGTGTCTGACAGACCAAAAAAGGTCGGCAGTTCGAATCCACCAGCCGCTCCTTGGAAACCCTACGAAGCAGTTCTACTCTGTCCTATCAGGTCGCTATGAGTCAGAATCGACAGCAGCGGGGTTTTTTTTTTTTTTTTTGGCTTATTCATTGTGCCATAACTTTTTATTGGGTTTGAACTTGGAGAGAACTGTAATTAAAATGCTGCATACATGCATTTTTTACTTTGGCCCCTATCCCTTTACTAAAACAGTGATCTCAAAGGACAAAATGTTTTCCTTATTGTCCATCATATGGCCTTCACTCAGTCCTCAGAGTATGTAACTTCTCTGCAGCACTTCATACCAGACACCGGTGCTTCCTCAGTTCCAGCCACCACGGTCTCCAATGTGGATTACCATGAGCTCTGGCTCATTAACTGGGCTCCTGACCTTGTATTCCAATCCACAGTCACAGTCCATCTTGTAATGTGGAGAATGACTGTATTTTCTTGAACTCTGTCGTTCCCAGGGTAGGTGCCTCAGACACCATTGCTCCCATGGCCGGTCAATTCTGTAGTGTTCTGGAAGTCACTCCTAAACACTGACTCTACTTCCCAGACCTTTCGATGATGACATAAATGCCTTGTATTAAATATTTGGAGAAGTTTTTGTTTCCTGCATGAAATCTGATGATGTCATAGGTACTCCATAAGTATTTCTTGAACAATTGATTTGGAAATTCCTGACTTGCATATCAAAAAGTGACTTATCACTTTGATTGCATATAATAAGAGCTGCTGTTAGCTGCCATTGCAGATTCCAGTTTTCACCAACTCTTCACCTCTTTCTTAGCATCCTCTGCACTCCCACCCCTTTCATCTGAAACGTGGAGTACCTTAGCCTCCGTCTATGCCATTCCTTATGGACCCCACACTGTCATCTTTAGGTACCCAGCAATGTCATGCACTTCATTATCCTTAATAAAGGGATCTTATATCACTTATTTCTAACCCGAAAGTGAGTTGAAGGAAATATAGGTTCTCTCTCCTTGAGGTATGTTTCCCATGAGCTCTGTATCATTCTGGTAGAATGGGAGACTTTGCATGTTGTAGAAAGGTCATGGGATCTGGAATCAAATAGACCTGGCTTCAAACCTGTTCACTCCAGTTCAAACTCCTGCTGAGAATCTGTACCTCTAACAATTTCCCTGCTGAGAATCTGCATATCCACCTCAGATATTCTAATCAGAATCAACATTTTAACAAGATCCCCAGGTGATTCTTATGTATAAGTTTCTGGGAACTTGTTAGAAATGCAAAGTCTCAGCAGGAAACCTGTCAGAAATGCAGATTCTCAGCAGGGGATCAAACCTGACCAAAGGGGCTAGAAGCCCAGCTTCAAAATCTTTTTAACCTTACTGTGTTTTAACTGAAAGTTTACAGAGCAAATTAGTTTTTCATTCAAAAATTCATACCCAGAGATGTCCAGGCAACATGGCACTACAGACAGAAGCACCACGCTGTCCCTCCACAGCAAAGATCTGAAAAACTAAGTCAAACAGAGACAAATGTCAATCCTGAAACCCTAAGCATCAAATGAAGAGATAAAGAACTCAGGCAAGCACCGAACAGAACAAGAAACTGACAAGAAAACAGAGAGTGAGGAGAGATAAATGCAGAGGTCTCTTATCAGCTAATACAGCATGGATCTGCCATCTTGGACTCCTGTCAGAGATCAGAGAGTACAGGAAAGCAGCTTCACGGAGCTCCCAGCAGGAGACAGAACAACCAGTAACCAGCGATATATGCTTTCCCACCCCCCACCAGTCTTCACCCCTACTTGGCCTCCTCTGCTTTCTGTGGCCACAGTCTCTTGGCCTGGAAGCACTGGCTTTACCCCTGTGCCACTTGGATTCCACCCACCTGTGCTCTCTGGCTCCCTGAGTGCCATTTGTTGGTTGCTAGTGTTGCTTTTTCCTGCTTCTTATGGTTTCTTCCATACCTCTCACCACCTCCCCCTCCTTTCTCTCAAATACCTGGCTCTGTGTGCCATCTTTGCTTCTTCCTGAAAGGCTGTGAAATGCCACTCAACTGTGGAACTGCTTCCCAGCCCGTGCCACCACACTGGTAGGATCCCCAGGGCTTTTGTTTTGATTTGTTCTGTTTCAATTTTTCTTTTTCTTTTCTTGGCTTGGGAGCCCCTTCTAGCCAGGCAGTACTGTGTGGCTGGGGAGCTACTCCCTCAATCTGTGCAGTCACACAGTGGGATCCCTGGGGGCATTTCTTTTTTCTTATTTGTTTTTACATTTCTTTTTCCGTTTTTGTCTTTCTTCATTTCTGAGTTTCTCATCTCTCTATACTTACCTTCTCTTCCTGTCTCCTGAATACCTGGTACTGTGTGATACCTCTACCCCTTCTATCCAGGCTGTACTTCACAGCCTGGGAGCAACTTCCCCAGTCCTCGCAGCCACACCGGTGGGATCCCTGGGGGCTTTTTTTTTTTTTCCTCTAATTTTTATTCTTTTTTCTTTTTGTTTTTCTCCATTTCTCAGTCTCTCATCTCTCCACTCCAATGGTAAGCTCCCTTAGCACTCTTTTTTGTTTGTATGTTTTTGGCTCCTGTTCTTCTCTCCTCTTTCCCATACCCATCTTAGCTCCACACATCACAGCTTCCCCCCTCCTTCCTGCCTACCTGCACCGTGCACTGAACATCATACCCCCAAGCAGCACAGGCACGGCCTACCTGTCCTGCACTGATTTCCAGCCCACCCTGTTGGCCCTAGTACATGCCACAAACAACTCATCCCAGCAACTCCCCTTCAACTGGATCTGGCCTGCTGTACCATACCTGAGCAACTGACCCTGCCCATTGGAGGAGGTAAAAAGTATCGTGCCCACAGATGAGCAAACAACAAAGAATGCAGTCCACCTGCTCACTTAACCAAATAAAACAAAAAAGATGGACGAAAAAAATCCACAATCAATAAATGAGGAAAGTAACTACTGAATGTCCTGAAGACAGCAGACAATATCAAAACATATTAAAAAAAGGACAAAATGGTTCCAGGAGGCATCCAAAAGAAAACACCAGATAACTTTCCAGTAGAAGAAAAGGCACTAGAACTACCTGATAGGGAATTCAAATCTCTAATATTCAGAGCTATCCAAGAGTTGAAGCAAAAAGCAGACAAAAATGAGGAAAAAATAGACAAATTCATGGAAAAGAGAAAAATTCATGGAAAATACAGACCAAAAAGGCAAGAATTCAGGAAAATAGTACAGGAACAAAATGCCAAAATAAATTCACAACTAGAAATCATACAAAAACAACAATTAGAAATCCAAAAGATAAACAACAAGATTTCAGAAATCTATAGTATCGTAGAAGGGCTGAGGAGCAGGTTTGAAACGATGGAAGAAAGGATCAGCGAAATTGAAGACAAATGCTTAGATACAACTCTGAGGAAAAATCAGAAAAAAAGAATGAAGAAAAATGAAGAAACCCTGAGAATTATGTGGGATACAATCAAAGGCAAAAATTTGCGGGTGATCGGAGTTCCAGAATGGGGAGAAAACAGAGAGGATCACTGAAGAACTGCTGACAGAAAACTTCCCCAATACCATGAAAGATGAAAAGCTGCCCATCCAAGAAGCTCAACGAACCCCTTATAGGATAGACCCAAAGGAAAATCACCAATGCATATCATAATCACACTCGCTAAAACCAAAGTCAAAGAATTCTGAGAGCAGCCTGAGAAAAAAAGTCACATTCAGAGGAGAAACAGTAAGACCAAGCTCGGAGTATTTGGCAGAAACCATGCAGGTAAGAAGGCAATGGGATGACATATATAAAACCTTCAACGAAAAAAAAACACCAGCTAAGAATAATATATCCTGCAAAACTCTTGTTCAGATATGATGGTGAAATTAGGACATTTCCAGATAAACAGAAATTAAGGGACTATGTAAAAACCAAACCAAACTTACAGGAATTATTAAAAGGAGTCCCTCAATCTCAGAACAAACAACATCAGACCACAAGCTGAATCTAGGATGCACGATCGTACCAGCCAGATACCAACCTAGGAAATGAACTCTCAACGACGATCCAAAACCAAAAGAATTACAATAGGGAACCAGAGAGGTTAATCTGTAAATGACAACAACATCAGAACAATAAAAGAGGGAATAAATGGTGTAGGTATAGAACCTTCCAATGGAGAGGAAGGCAAGGCGATACCAAGTAATAATAGGCTGCTTCAAACCTAGGAAGATATGGGTAAATTTCAAGGTAATCACAAAGAAAGTTAACAAACCTACTCATCAAAATCAAGAAGAAAAACATAAAGTTTCCGTAAAAACAAAACCTACAAAAAAAAAGAAATGAAAAAAAAATCCACAAACAAAAGGAATTCAGCACAGGAGAGTAAGAGAAACAAAAAAACATCAGCACCACAAAAAAAAGTACTACAAAATGACAGCAATAAACTCACACCTATCAATAATTACACTGAATGTAAATGGCCTAAATGCACCCATAAAGAGATGGAGAGTGACAGAATGGATACAAAAACAGGATCCATCAATATGCTGTCTACAAGAGACACAACTTGGAAACAAAGATGTAAATGTATTAAAAATCAAAGGATGGAAAAAATATATCAAAACAGCTACCAAAAAAGAGCAGGAGTGGCAATACTAATCTCAGATAAAATAGACTTTAAAACAAAATCCACCATAAAACACAAAGAAGGATTACATAATGATTAAGGGGATGATCCATGATGAAGACATAACCACTATAAACATCTATGCACTCAGTGACAGGGCTCCAAAATACATAAACTCTAATAGCACTGAAAAGAGAAACTGACAGTTCCACAATAATAGTAGGAGACTTCAACACATCACTCTCGATAAAGGACAGAACATCTAAAAAGAAACTCAACAAAGATACAGAAGACCTAAAGGGCACAATCAGCCAACCTGACCTCATAGACATATAGAACAC
>NW_004443945.1:5128437-5129770 GCF_000243295.1 Trichechus manatus latirostris
GCCAACATCATTCTTAATGGAGAGAGGCTGAAAACATTCCCCTTGAGAACAGGAACAAGACAAGGGTGCCCTTTATCACCACTCCTATTTACCATTGTGCTGGAAGTCCTAGCCAGAGCAATAGGGCAAGAAAAAGAAATAAAGGGCATCCAAATTGGTAATGAAGAAGTTAAACTGTCCCTGTTTGTGGATAATATGACACTATACACAGAAAACCCGAAAGACTCCATGAGAAAATGAGTGGAAATAATAGAAAGATTGAGAAGAGTGGCAGGATACAAGATAAACATACAAAAATCAGTTGGATTTCCTATACACCAATAAAGAGAATGATGAAAAGCACATCAGGAAAACAATATCATTTATAATAGCCCCTAAAAAAATAAAATACTTAGGAATAAATCTAAACAGGGATGTAAGAGACCTATGCAAAGAAAACTACAAAACACTCCTGCAAGAAACCCAAAGGCACCTTCATAAATGGAAAAACATACTATGCTCAAGAATAGGTAGACTTAACATTGTGAAAATGACAATTCTACCCAACGCAATTTACAAACACAATGCAATCCTGGTCCAAATACCAACATTCTTTAAAGAGATGGAAAAACTAATCATTAACTTTATATGATAAGGGAAGAGGCCCTGAATAAGTAAAGCACTATTGAAGAAGAAGAATAAAGTAGGAGGACTTGCACTACCTGACCTCAGAAACTCCTATACAGCTACGGTAGTCAAAACAGCCTGGTACTGGTACAATGAAAGATACATTGACCAATGGAACAGAATTGAGAACCCAGATGTAAATCCAACCACCTACGGCTACCTGATCTTTGACAAGGGCCCAAAGTCCATCAAATGGGGAACAGATGTCTTTTTAACACATGGTGCTGGCAAAACTGGATGTCCACCTGCAAAAAGATGAAACAGTGCCCATACCTCACATCATAAACAAAAACTAATTCAAAATGGATCAACGACCTAAATATAAAGCCAAAAACTATAAAGTTCATAGAATTAAAAATAGGATCAACACTAGAGGCCCTAATACACGGTATTAACAGGATACAAACCATAACCAACAACACGCAAACTCCAGAAAATAAGCTAGATAACTGGGATCTTCTAAAAATTAAACAGCTTAGGCTCATCAAAAGACTTCACCAAAAGAGTAAAAAGAGAACCTACAGACTGGGAAAAAAATTTTGAACATTACAAGTCAGACAAAGGTCTATTCTCTAAAACCTACAAGAAAATCCAACACCTCTGTAACAAAAAGACAAATAATCCAATTAAAAAATGGGCAAAGGAAATGAACAGACACTTCACCAAA
>NW_004443945.1:5132991-5179247 GCF_000243295.1 Trichechus manatus latirostris
CAGTACAGGGACAAGGACTAGAAGGCAGGAGGGGACAGGAAAGCTGGTAATAGGGAACCCAAGGTTGAGAAGGGACAGTGTTGATATGTCGTGGGATTGTTAACCAATGTCATAAAACAATATGTGTACTGTTTGATGAGAAACTATTTGTTCTGTAAACCTTCATCTAAAGTACAATAAAAAAAAAATTTATACACAAATTGTTTTGTGACATTGGTTGCCAAGTCCCACAATATGTCAGCACTCTCCCCCTTTCCCTTTCAATCCAGGGTTCTCCATGTCCATTCGTCCAGTTTTCCTGTCCCTTCCTGCCTTCTCGTCTTTGCTTTTGGACAGGTGTTGCCCATTTGGTCTCATATACTTGACTGAACTAAGAAGCACGATCTTCATGTGTGTTATCGTTTGTTTTATAGGACTGTCTAACCTGTGGCTGAAAGGTGGTCTTTGGGAGCGGCTTGTTCTGAGATAGCAGGGTGTTCAGCGGCCATAGACTCAGGGGTTCCTCCAGTCTCTGTCAGGCCAGTTAGTCGTTTTTTGTGAATTAAAATATTGTTCCACATTTTTCTCTCACTCTGTCCAGGACCCTCTATTGTGATCCCTGGTATAAAGCTGCTATGAGTCAGAATCAACTCAACGGCAACAGGTTTGGTTTTTGGTTTTGGTCAGAGCAGTCGGTGGTGGTAGCCAGGCACCATCTAGTTCTTCCACCAGCTCAGGCTGGTGGAAGCTGTGGTTCATGTGGTCCATTAGTCCTTTGGACTAATATTTTCCTTGTGTCTTTGTTTTTCTTCATTCTCCTTTGCTCCAGACGGGATGGACCAATAGATGATCTTAGATGGCTGCTCTCAATCTTTTAAGACCCCAGATGCTACTCACCAAGGTAGGATGTAGAACATTTCCTTTATAAACTGTTATGCCAATTGACCTATATGTCCCCTGAGACCATGGTCCCCAGGCCTCAGCCCCAGTAACTCAGTCCCTCAAGGTGTTTGGATGTATCTAGGAAGTTTCTATGACTTTGCCTTAGTCAAGTTGTGCTGACTTCCCTGTACTGTGTTGTCTTTCCCTTCACCAAACTTAACATTTGTCTACTGTCTAGTGATTTTCCCTCCCCACCCCTCCCCTCCCTTATAACCATCAAAGATCATATTTTTCTGTGTGTAAACCTTTTCTTGGGTTTTTATAATAGGGGTCTCATAAAATACTTGTTCTTTTATAACATTTCACGTAGCACAATGCCCTCCAGATTCATCCATGTTGTGAGATGTTTCACAGATTCACCACTGATCTTTATCACCGTGTAGTATTCCATTGTGTGTATTTACCATAGTTTGTTTATCCATTCATCTGTTGATGGGCACTTAGGCTATTTCCATCTTTTTGCTATTGTGAATAATGATGCAATGAACATGGGTTGCATACGTCTGTTTGTGTGACAGCTCTTATTTCTCTAGGATATATTTCTAGGAGTAGGATTGCTGGATTGTATGGTATTTCTATTTCCAGTTTTTTAAGGAGTGCCATATCTTTTTCCATAGTGGTTGTACCATTTTACATTCCCACCAGCAGTGCATTAGAATTCCAATCTCTCCACAACCTCTTCGTTGTTTTTTTTTTTTTATTAGTGCCAGTAACGTTGGGGTGAGATGGTAGCTCATTATAGTTTTGGTTTGCATTTCTCTAATGGCTGATGATCGCAAGCATTTCCTCATGTGTCTGTTAGCTGCCTCAATGTCTTCTTTTATGAAGTGTCTGTTCGTATCTGTCATGGATTGAATTGTGTCCCCCAAAAGTATCCGTCGACTTGGCTAGGTCATGATTCCCAGTATTGTATGACTGTCTACCATTTTGTCATCTGATGTGATTTTCCTATGTGTTGTAAATCCTATCACTATGATGTAATGGGATGAATTAGTAGCAGTTATATTGATGAGATCTACAAGATTAGATAGTGTCTTAAGCAAATCTCTTTTGAGGTATAAAAGAGAGAAGCAAGCAGAGAGACAGAGACTTATACCACAAAGAAAGCTGTGCCAAGAGACAGTGCGTCCTTTGCAACTGAGGTTCCTGCACTGAGATGTTCCCAGACCAAGAGAAGACTGATGACAAGGACCTTCCTCCAGAGCCGACAGAGAGAAAGCCTTCCCCTGGAGTTGGCACCCTGAATTTGGGCTTCTAGCCTACTGCACTGTGAGAGAATAAACTTCTGTTTGTTAAAGCCATCCACTTGTGGTATTTCTGTTATAGCGGCACTAGATGACCAAGACAATATCCTTTACCCAATTTTTTATTGGATTATTTGCCTTTTTGTTATTGAGGTGTTGAAATATTCTACAGATTTTAGAGATTAGACCCTTATCGGATATGTCGTAGCCAAAATTTTTTCCCAGTCTGTAAGTGCTCTTTTTACTGCTTTGAAGAAGTCTTTTATGAGCATAAGTGTTTAATTTTTAGGCACTCTCAGTTGTCTAGTTTATCTTCTGGTGTTTTGTGCATTGTTATGGTTTGTATTGTATTTATGTCATGTATGCCACTAGGGCCCCTAGTGTTATTCCGATTTTTTCTTCCATGATCTTTATCATTTTAGGTTTTATATTTAGGTCTTTGATCCATTTTGAGTTAGTTTTTGTGTATGTTGTGAGTTATTGGTCCTGTTTCATTTTTTTTACAGATGGACATCCAGTTTTGCCAGCATCATTTATTAGAAAGACTGTCTTTCCCCATTTAATGGACTTTGGTCCTTTGTCAAAGATCAGCTGACCATAGGTGAATGGATTTACAAGTTCTCACTTCTGTTCCATTGGTCTATGTATCTGTTGTTGTACCAGTACCAGGCTGTTTTGACTACCGTAGCTGTATAGTAGGTTCTGAGTTCAGGTAGTGTGAGGCCTTCTACTTTGTTCTTTTTCTTCAATAATGCTTTGCTTTCCTTTTCATACAAAGTTGATGATCAGTTTTTCCATCTTGTTAAAGAATGCTGTTGGTATTTGGATTGGGATTGCATCATATCTGTAGATCGCTTTGGGTAGAACTGACATTTTCAGAATGTTGAGCTTTCCTATCCATGAGCATGGTATCTTTTTCCATTTATGTAGATCTCTTTTGGTTTCTTGCAGTAGTGTTTTTTAGTTTTCTTTGTATAGGTCTTATACGTACCTGGTTAGTTTATTCCTAAGTATTTTATCTTTCTAGGGACTATTACAAATGGTATTGCTTTCCTAATTTCCTTTTTGAAGTTCTCTTTGTTGCTGTATAGTAATCCAACTTATTTTTGTATGCTGACCTTGTATCCTGTTACTCTGCTGAATCTTTCTATTAGTTCCACTCGTTTTCTTATGGAGTCCTTTGGGTTCTCGATGTATAGTATTATATTATCTGGGAATAGGAAGTTTTACTTATTCCTTTCCAATTTGGATGCCGGTTACTTCTTTTTCTTGCCTTATTGTTCTAGGACTACCAGCACAATGTTAAGTAGGAGTGGTGTCAAATGCATGCTTGTCTTGTTCCCATTCTCAGGGTGAATGTTTTCAGCCTCTCTTGGTTGAGAATGATGTTGGCTGTTGGTTTTCCATAGATGCCTTTTATTATGTTGAGGAATTTCCCTTCTATTCCTATTTTATTGAGAATTTTTATCAGGAATTGGTGTTGGACTTTATCAAATGCCTCTTCAGTGTCAACTGAGATGATCATGTGATTCTTTTATTGATGTGGTAGATTACATTGATTGATTTTCTAATGTTGAACCATCCTTGCATACCTGGTATGAATCCCACTTGGTCATGGTGTATTATTTTTTTGATATGATGCTGAATTCTACTGGCTAGAATTTTGTTGAGAATTTTTGCATCTATATTCATGATGTTGGTCTGTTATTTTCTTTTTTGTGGTATCTTTGTCTGGCATTGGTATCAGGGTTATGATGGCTTCATAGAATGAACTCAGAATTATTCTTTCCTTTTCTATGCTCCGAAATAATTTAAGTATACTGGTGAGCTCTTCTCTGAGTGTTTGATAGAATTCTTCAGAAAAGTTATCCAGACCTAGGCTTTTTTCTGTTGGTAGTTTTTGTTTTTATTATTTCTTCTCTTGTTATGGGTCTGTTCAGATTTTCTATCTCAGTTTGTGTTAGTTTAGGTAGATAGTGTGTTTCTAGAAATTTGTCCATTTCCTCTAGGTTCTCAAATTTGTTAGAGTACAATTTTTCATAGTATTGTTATGATCCTTTTTATTTCAATTAGGTATGCTGTAATGTCCCCCACATCATTTCTTATTTGGGTTATTTGCTTCCACTCGTTTTTCTTTTGTCAGTTTGGCCAGTGGTTTGTCGATTTTGTTGATCTTTTCAAAATTTTTAGGCTTACTGATTCTATTGGGTTTCTGTTCTCTAATATTTCATTTATTTCTGCTCTAATCTTTATTATTTCCTTTCTTCTTGTGGCTGTGGGCTTCTTTTGCTGTTCTCTTTCCATTTGTTCAAGTTTTGGGTGAACGTTTTGGTTTTGTCCTGTTCTTTCTTTGATGTGTGCATTTATTGCTATAAATTGACCTCTGAGCACAGCCTTTGCTGTGTCCCAAAGGTTTTGCTATGATGTACTTTCATTCTCATTTGATTGTAGTTTTTGTTTCCCTCTTTGATTTATTCTGTTGCCCAGTGGTTTTTAAGCAAGGTGTTATTCATTCCATGTATTTGATTGTTTTTCCTTGCTCTGTTATTGATTTCTACTTTTATGGTGTTGTCATCAGAAAGAATGCTTTGTATTATTTTGAAATTTTTTATTTTATTGAGGGTTACTTTGTGGCCTAAGATGTGGTCTATCCTGGAGAACATTATACGTGTGTTGGAAAACAATGTATACTTTGTGGCTGTTGGGTGGAGTGTTTTATTCATGCCTATGAGATCAAGTTGGTTGATTTTGGCCTTTAGATCTTCTTTATCTTTGTTGAGTTTCTTTCTAGATGTTCTGTCCTTTACTGAGAGTGGTGTATTGTAGCCTACTACTATTATTGTGGAACTATTTCTTTTCAGTGTTGTTAGAGTTTATATATTTTGGAGCCCTGTCATTGAGTGTGTATTTATTATGGGTATGTCCTCATGGTGGACTGTCCCTTTAATCATTATATAATGTCCTTCCTTGTCTTTTCTGGTTGATTTTTGCCTTAAAGTCTATTTTATCTGAAATTAGTACTGCCACTCCTGTCCCCTTTTGGTTACTGTTTACTTGCTAGATTTTTTCATTCTTTGATTTTTAATATATATGCCTTTGTGTCTGCAGTGTGTCTCTTGTAGACAGAATATTGATGGGTCATGTTTTTCAATCCATTCTGCGACTCTCTGGCTCTTTACAGGTACATTTAACTTTTTACATTCAGCGTGATTATGGGTATGAGTTTATTGCTGTCATATTGTTTTGCTTTTTTTTTGTGGTGCTGATGTTTTCTTTGCTCCTCTTACTTTCCTGTCCTGAGTTCTTTTTGTTTGTGGATTTTCTTTTATTATTATCGATTTTGTGTTTACTGAGACTGTGTTTTTCTTTTTTATTCTAATGAGTAGGTTTGTTAACTTTCTCTGTGGTTACCTTGAAATTTACCCTTATTTTCCTAAGTTTGAACCACTCTTTTATTACTTGATATCGCCTTGTCTTCCTCTCCATTTGAAAGTTCTATGCCTACATTTATTCCCCCTTTTGTTTTGACATTGTTGTCATTTACAGATTGACGTCTCTGTTTCTGTTTTAAGTCTTTTAGCTTTATTATTCAGAGTTCTTTACCTAGGCTGGTTTCCGGCTGATGCTCTCCTGCGTCCTAGACTATGGTTGTTGTCTAATGTTGTTGATTATCTAACCAAAGGACTCCCTTTAATATTTCCTGTAAGTTTGGTTTAATTTTTACAATTTATGTTTATCTGGAAATATCCTAATTTTGCCATTGTATTTGAGAGAGAATTCTGCAGAATGTATTATTCTTGGTTGGCAGTTTTTTTCTTTCAAGGTTTATATATGCCATCCCATTGCCTTCTTGCCTGCATAGTTTCTGCTGAGTAATTAGAGCTTAGTCTTATTGTTTCCCCTTTGTAAGTGACTTTGTTTTTCTTGAGCTGCTCTCAGGATTCTTTGTCTTTGATTTTGGTAAGTTGAATGAGATATGTCTTGGTGACTTTCTTTTGGGGTCTATTAGAATTTGTTGAGCCTCCTGGATGGTGAGCTTTTCTTCTTTCATATTTGGGAAGTTTTCTGTCAGCAAATCTTCTCTGTGTTTTCCATTTTCTCCCTGTTCTGGAATTCAGAACACTAGCAAATTTTTGCTCTTGATTGTGTCCCACATAATTCTTAGGTTTTCTTCATCCTTGTCTCTGATTTTTTCTTAAACAAAGTGTCATCCATGGATTTGTTTTCAATCTTGCTGATTCTGTCTTCCATTGTTTCAAATTTGTTCCTAAATCCTTCAATTAAGTTGTCCATTGCTGAAATTTTGTTGTTTATCTTTTGGATTTCTAGTTGCTGTTTTTGTATGATTTCTAATCGTTTATTTTGATGTTTTGTTCTTGTATTATCTTCCTGAATTTTTCTATTGCTTTGTCTCTGTTTTCCTTGATTTTGGCTGTTTTTGTTGGTTTTGTCTGTTTTCCATGATTTTGTCTATTTTTGCCTTGATTTTGTCTGTGTTTTCCTTGATGTTTTTCCTAATCTCTTGGAGACCCCTAAATATTAGTCTTTTGAGTTCCATATCAAGTAGTTACACTGCTTTTTCTTCTATCAGAAGGTCATCTGAATCTTTATTTTGGTCACTTGCTAGAGCCATCTTATCCTACTTTTTTGTTTTGATATTGTCTGCTGTCTCTGAGACATTAAGGTATTATTTTCTTTATTCATTGCATTTTTTTGTTTCATATCCTTCTTTGTTTTGTTTTGATATGTCAGGGTGGGTGGGCCAGGCGTGCTTTGCTTTCATCTGTGGCAATGATAGCTCTCACCACATTGTCGGGCTGGGCAGGGTAGCAGCAGGCAGGGTGAGCCCTCTTTGCTGTATATTGGTTTGTTGAGGTGGTTGAGGGCAGACTGGGTGGGTGCTGTCCACCTACTGATGTTGGTCCAGTGGTATGGGAGTGTTCACAGCCTCTCACCAGATAGGTGCAGGTGTCAGAGAGTGGTATGGGCTCGCTTCTCACAGTTCAGCAGCTGGTTGGGTGGTGGGAGGAAAGGGGCAGTGTGGGCCCAGTCTGGCAGTGGACCTGAGCACCTGGGCACTCTAGATGTGACGGCATGGGGAAGGCCAGCAGGAAGGGGGTGGCATATGGAGCTGTGTGGGGCAGGGAAGAAGGAAGAGAAAACAAAAGAATAGCTAGCAGGTGGGTGTGGGGCAGACCTGCGGGCCAGTGGCAAGGGAGGGAGGTGGCATACAGGGCTAGGTGGGAGGTAGAAAGAAAAAAGGAAAAAAATAAATGGCGGCACAGTGGGGGCCAGCAGGTGGGGACAGGGTAGACCTGTGGCAGCAGCGAGCTGGTGTGCTAGTGACACTATCTATGGCTGCATGGTGGGGGCTGGCAGGAAGGGGTGGAGGTGGTGTATGAGGCTCGGTGTGAGGGAAGAACAAAAGGAAGAAAGGGAAAAAATAAAACAGAAAAAATTGGCGTAGTGGGAGCCAGAGGGTGGGGGTGGGGGTGAGGCAGATCTGGGGAGGCAGCAGGCTAGTGGCTCCCTAGCCATGGTGGCATGGAGGGGCCTGCCAGCAGGGGCGTGAGGTAGCGTATGGGGCAGGTGCTCTGTTTCCTGTTGGAAGCTCTATGAAGTTGCCTTCCCGTACTCCCAATCTGGGGTTGTTGCTGGCTGTGTTCAGGATGGTGATGCTGTGCCGTGTTAGTTGTTAGTTGGCAGGAGACCTCCACTCTGTATCTCTCTTCGTTCTGTTTTCCTTCAGTTTCTACTTCCATTTGGTATTTGATCTAGTTCTTTATTCATTCATTTGATGCTTAGGGTTCCAGGATTGACACTTAGAGTATCTGTTTTACTTACTTGTTCAGTCTTTGCTGCAGAGGGACAACATGAGGCGTCTGTCTAGGGCGCCATGTTGGCTCGGCCTCAGAATTTGCTTTCTTGGGGCTACCAAAAACAAGAAGCCTTCAAAAACAAAAACTCCTTTCCAAAAGACAGCTCAATTGAGTCTTAGTTCTGTGCATCAGAATTTCTTTTCTGGAGCCTTCTCTCCCTCATTTCTCTCTATTCCCACTTCTTCCTGCCAAGCCCTGAAGTATATCCAGACTCTTCCCTTAGGGAATTCAGGGCTGAGGGTGAGAGGCAGCATTGTTTATCTTCAGACTTCTCTAATCTACCTTCCAAAGTGCTGCCAAACAATCTTTGCCTCCTCAAATCAAACTTCTTCCCTGACTTTCCAAATCACAGAAGTTAGGGACAGCATCTCAACATGAATACAAAACCCTCAGAGACCTGCCTTCTGTCCTCGTGGGCAGACCCTTCCTCTAACACACATTTTACTCCAGCAACACCATTCTGCTTATTGCCCCCAAATGTCCCTGCTCTTTTATACGTAAGTGCCTGGAATATCCCTCCCCTCCCAACTACCTCTATATCCTGGCAAACCCACACCTAGCTAGCTGTGGTCTCTACTCCATAGCTATCTCCTCTCTGAAGTCTTCCCTGACTCTTCTTTCTCCTATACAACCACTGGACTTTGCACGAGACACCAGTCACACTGCCTCCTCCATCTCTGCCTACAGAAGCAGCCCAGGGAGCCATGCTTATATTCCAAGACTGGCCCTCTGGCCAAAGCTGATTAGATCAGGGATTGGTATCTGAACCCAGGACAGCCAATACATAACTTGCAGCAACCTACAGATTATCCTAGAGTGAAAAACAATGGTCTGGGCCAATCAGATTTATTTATTCATTTGCTCACCCTCCAGAATCTGAATCAGGGAATGAAGCAGGCATTAGAAGGATCCAGAATAAAGAGGTTTTTGATTCATGGCCACCCACCCATCATGTGAAACCATGTGGTTGAGTACCTTTACACAGCAGAGGTTCTCAAACCTCAGGTATATAATTCATGTGGGGAGTGCATTAGTTTTCTATTTCTGCTGTAACAAATTACTATAAATTTAGTGACTTAGGACAACAGAATTTTATTCTCTTATAGTTCTGTAGAACTGTAAGTTTGACATGGGACTCACTGAGCTAAAATCAAGGTGTTGGCAGGGCTGGTTTCCTTTCTGGAAGTTCTAGGGGGAGAGCTTCCTTGCCCTTCCAGCTTCTAGAGGCTGCCAGAGTTCCTTGGCTGTGGCCTCCATCTTCAAAGCCAGCAATGTTCTCTCTCTGACCCTTTGGCCCTTCTTCCATTGTCACATCTCTCTGACTACGGTCAGAAGGAAGGTCCTTGAGTGGCACAAATGGTTTGTACTTATCTACCAACCTAAAGGTCGATAGTTTGAACACACTCAGCACCACCATGAAGAAAGGCCTGGTGATCTGCTTCTGAAAAAATTACAGCCAAGAAAACCCTATAAAGCAGTTCTCCTCTGTAACACACGGGGTTGCCATGTCAGAGTCTCTGCTTTTAAGGACTCATATGATTAGACTGAGCCCATGCAGACAATCCAGGATAATCTCCAGTCTCATGGTCCTTAACCTTTATCGTACCTGCAAAATCCCTTTTACCCTGTAAAGTAACATATTCACAGGTTCTGGGAATTAGGACATGGACATCTTTGGGAGGCTATTATTCTGTCTACCACAAGGAGATTATTAGAATGCAGACCGCCAGACCTTGACTGTGATGGTCTGAATCCAATAGGTTTTTCTGGGATGGGCTGGGAACCTCAGGTAGCTCTGATGTAGCTGGTCTGCAGAACATCCTTAGAATAACACTAATAGACCCAAGTCAGAGAGGACATGAGTGGGTTGGTGTGAGGGAAGGGTG
Source organism: Trichechus manatus latirostris (assembly GCF_000243295.1). Lineage (NCBI taxonomy): Eukaryota > Metazoa > Chordata > Mammalia > Sirenia > Trichechidae > Trichechus > Trichechus manatus. Next base: position 5,142,922 of record NW_004443945.1, read on the forward strand.
AAGCAGGGTACAAGGTTACTGTGTACCTTCCTCCCCAGGGTCAGGAGCCCTGAAGCCTGATGCCCCCATGAGGTCTTCAGCTTGGCCTGGGATCCCACCCCACCAACCCTCCAGCTCCGGAGAAGCTGGTGTGCTCTGCTCCCACTCCTGGCCCCCTTGAGAGCCCTGCCTTGTGGGGAGCCTCACAAACCCCCAGAACAGTTGTTTGGTTACCACCACTATCTTGCCTTGTTTAATTGTATCTCACCTCTCCACAGAATGTAGTAGATTGCGGGAAGTAATTGTGTCTTTCACCTCTGTGCTCCCAGGGTCTGGGACACAGAAAGTGCTCCATAAATATTTGTTAAATGAATGAAAAACTAAGAGCCGTAAGTGTGAAAAGAGCTGTAACAGAGGCATGAGAGAAGCCCCTGGGAGTGGTTGATTTTAATGCAGAGACCTTTTTCCGGGGCCTAAGAAGAAGGAAACCCTGGTGGCATGCAGTTAAGAGCTATGGCTGCTAACCAAAAGGTGGGCAGTTCAAATCCACCAGGCGCTCCTTGGAAACCCTATGAAACAGTTCTACTCTGTCCTATAAGGTCACTATGAGTCAGAATCGACTTGATGGCAACGGGTTACGTTACAGATTGAGAAGAAGAATAGGGTTGGAAAAGCAAAAGGATTCCAGGCAGAGAATCAGCATGAGCAAGAAGAACACAGAGTAAGATACAAGGAGCAATAGAGAAAGAAGGAAACCAAAGACTCAAAGAAGAAACTAGTCTACAGGACAAATGGTCTACATGAACCATGGCCTCAGCTACCACGAGACTAGGAGAACTAGATGGTGCCCAGCTACCACTACCTACTGTTCTAATCAGAGCCATAGCAGATGGACTCTGATAGAATGGGAGAAAAATGTGGAACAGAACCTCAAATTCCTGCAGACACAAACAAAAAACCAGACCCACTGTACTGGTTGAGACTGGAGAACTCCCCGAGACTACTGTTCTGAGATACTCTTCAAACCTTGAACCGAAACTAACCCCTGAGGTCACCTTATAGCTAAATAAAAAAAAATGGCTCACAAAATAATCAATACCACTTGTAAAAAAATCACTTATATGACACCCAGTGGTTAACAATTACTTTAAAACAAAGACGAGAATGTAAGAGTGCAGGAAACTAGATTAATGGAAACAGAACAACCAGAACGGAATAATGAGAATGTTCACGCATTGTGAATAATGTAACCAATGTTACTGAACAACTTGTGTAGAAATTGTTGAATGGGAGGCTAAACTGCTGTGTAAACCTTCACTGAAAACATAATTATATATATATATATATATATATATTTTAAACAAAGAAGGGCAGAGACAGAATGCAATAGCAAGGTAGGGGCACAAGCAGGGAACAGACATGGGAGTGGGTGGGGCTAGAACCTGATTCTCTCCAAGCTTTAGAAAAGCATCTGGCAGCTCTGTGTAAGAGGAACCATAAAACAGAGGAGACCCTTGAGGGAGGAGACCAGGAGTAGGGTAGGGATGATCTGGTGAGCGTAGGGGGTGTGAAAGAGACAGAGACAAGATTCTGTAACTCATTGTGCAAGAGCAAGGGCAAAGGCCCCCAGACTGGGCCTATCCTTGGATTTGGGTGACTGGAGGTGTGATGGTGTCATTGTCAGGGACTGGGAGGTGGGCAGGGGACCCAAACTGGAGGAAGGGGCATTGGTTTGTCCAAGTGGGCGTGAGGTGCTGGCCCTGGGTACCCAGGTAGTCCTTCAGCAACAGGTTGGGCAAGACCTGTGCCGCTATTACAGAGGTGATCGTGGAAGCCTTGAGCTTACAGGGGAAGAGAAAGATCAAAGGGAAATGGCCCAGGACAGATCCTGGGAGACCCAACATTCACAGAGTGGGGTGGCGGGGTGGGGGGAGGGAAGGAGAAGGAACAGTTAGAGAGGTGAGACAAGAATTGGGAAGGGGAAACAATCAGAGTCATTGAAGGATTACTTCCAAAAAGAAGTGAGATCAACTTTGTCAACCATCCTGGAAAAGTCAAAGATAGGGTCTGACTTGGTCAGAAGGTCTCTCTGGACAGTGTGACTCATGCAGCGGTCAGGGCCAAAGTCCACCCAAAAGTGAGCAGTGAGGGCCTGCAGACTGTGACCACAGAAACATTTCAACTCAGTGGCCTGGTGTCCTGTGCAAACACACATCCTGCTTGTCTAGCAGTTCCTTCCGAGTTGGAACCCCCCCACCCCAGACAGGCAATGGTGCATAGAGGGTTCATCTGAGTAATTCCCATATTCCCAAGCACCACATGGAGGGGGTGGAGACAGAGAGGTATGGCAGGACAGGGAGACAGGAACAGGGGGATAGTGGCAGATCCACGTGGCTCAGTGGACTGAAGGGATGTAGGACATCTCAGCAGACATGGGCCCCTCTCCTTAAAACTTTGGGACTACTAAGTCCCAGCACCACCTTACCTCTGGAGAAAAGGGGGTGCTAGAATTGACTGAGATCAAACTGTATGAGCCCAGTGGAACTGGGCCTCAACCTAGAAATTAACTTGAATGATGGAAAAATAGAGAAGGCCATATTTCGTTCACTCCTGAACCCTGGGCTGAGATTCACACCACCTACATGTGTTTGGGGAGAGTTGGTTCTGAGCCTGGCACAAACTTTGCCATGTGAAGAGTCTGTTAAAACAGCTCTGGAAAAATCTTTTCTGGTAGAGTAAGTCTCTGAAATTAGCTTTTTTCTCCAATAGCTAGGGACACATGCATACTCTACTGCCTTCTACTCAGAAGGTTAGCCCCTGCAGAAGAGAAGTGCCTCTTGGGCTGAGAAAAGCTTTAGGATCAGCCCCATTAAGGCAGAATATGACTAGCTGAAGGGCAGATATCCCCTAAGCATCCCCACAAGTGGGGCAGCCCCAAAACAGGACCAGGAAATGGTGGTACATTAAAAATCCTCCATTGTGTTCTAAAGGAAATTATGCCTCAACCCACTCTGCTACTCTTGCTTTGACTCAGGAAGTGGCCCGGAGGAAATCAGCCTACTCTTGGGGAGATCAAGTACTTCCAAAATGTCTTGTTTAGACACAGGGGACTTCTGAAAGATGTCTGTTGACTTAAAAAAACACGAACTTTTTACTGAACTATGTATTTCTACATAAACAACTCTTACAACAAAATTGGATAAAATTCACAAAGGTATACAAGTCTTTAAAGGAAAATATTTTTCCCTTAAATATAAAAAGATCATTTGCCGAATAGCATCATACTGAGACATATAAAGCAAAAAGTATTAGAAACACAAGAGAAATTGACAAATACAAAAACAGTGGACTAACATAGCTTTCTTAGTTTTTAATGGATTAAGTAAAAATTAAAGGTCTATAATAATTTGTAAGGTAAAATTAATACATACGGATTGAATTTTGTTCTCTTCATAGAATACACTTTCTTTTCTAGTTCCCTGGGAACAGTTATTAAAATTAACAATGTATTAGGTCCCAGGAAAACATCAATAAACTCCTAAATGCAGAAATTGTACAGGCCACACTCTCTCTGACAACACGGCAATAAAACTAGAAATTTGTTACAAATGTTAAAAATAATAATAATATCAAACTATCTGGAAATTAAAATGTGTAATTTCAAATACCTCTTCAGTAAAAAGTGAAGTCTGAAACTATAAATTATTTATAACTTAGGTCACCACACATAAAAATTTAAGAGAAATGGATAAAGATGTATTCAGAGGAAAAGTCATAGTCTTACAATGCTAGTAACTACATATATTATTAAACAAGAAAAAAATTAAAATGGCATTCAACTTGAGAAAATAAAAATAAGAATAAAATAAAGGAAGATTAATAAGGATAAAAACAAACAAATGAACAAATCATAAAATGGTAAAACAGCAGGTTAAGATATAAACCCCAGAGTTGGTTGTTAGAGTAGACCAATAAAATAGACTAAATCTGGAAAGACTAATCAGAATAAAACGGGAAAGCACAGACACACAACATTATGAATGAGAAAGGAGAATGATACAATTACATGCTAACAAATTTGAAAATTTTAAAAGAATCATCATTTAGGAAAATTTAAATTGTTAAAAACTTACAGATAGGAAGAAACTCTGAAGAGACCAATAAGCACAAAGAAAACTAAAACACTGTCAAAGAATTATTTCCTAAAAAGGCACTAGACTTGGACAGTTTCACACGTTATAAAACTTCAAGGAGCAGAAAATTCTAAATATTAAATTGTTCCAGGGCATAGAAAAAGATAGCTTCCCAAGTTCTTTTTTTTAAAAGGTGTTAACATAAACCTGACAAAAATACACGACAAAGACAGCAGAAAAAAATAATTATACAGCCATCCACCTTATTGATATGAAAAATTCCAAAATAAAATGAACAAAATCCAGAACTTTCCTCACTTTAAAGCTACTATTTTTATTATGCAAGTAGTACACAGTCCTTGTTGAAAAATCAGAAAATACAGACAAGAAACACAAAGTAAGAATCTGCTATAAACCAACTAATCATAAATAACCACTGTTAACACTGAATGGAGATGTATATTAAGAGAATAATACACCATGACTAAACCAGGTTTCTTCTAGGCATGCAGGGAGGGCTTACCATTAGCAGATGTATTAAAATTATCTTATTAGATCATTATAGAGAAAAGCTACTTGATCATCTTGGCAGATGTGAAAAAAGCATTTAATAAAATTCTAACATTCAACACCAATTAAAAAAACAACTTTCAGCCAACTAGAAATAGGATGGCATGATTTTAATATATAAATTAAAAATTAAATATATGTGTCATTTAACATTGTTCTAAAAGTGGTGGTCAATACGATCCGGTAAGAAAGTGAAGTAAGATACTAAAAATATGGAGGTAAAATTATCATTACTCAGAACTATTATCTACCCGAAAAAGTCAAAAGAACTGACAATAACAACAACAAAAACGATCAGAATGAAGAGAATTAAGTAATTGGCTAGTTACAAAATAAATAACTAACAGCTAAAGAATAAATAACTAGTATGTATTCACACTCTACTCTCTTATGCAAAGTTAAGAAGAATGAGGTAGATTGATGTGTACTGACAAAGGAAAGTGTTCAAGGTCTATTGCCAAGTGAAAAAAGCAAACAATAGAAGGGTTTTCTCACATGGTCAAAGACATAAAACATATATTAGGAAAAAGAAATGGAGGAATATGCACCAATTATTACTGGCTATGTTTATCTTGGGGCAGGAGGAGTTTGATTACAGGGACTTAGAATTTTCTTCATTGTTTTTCATACTGTTTGAATTTTACATAACTTTTATTTAATGGTTTAAATCAGAAAACCAGTGGATTTAATTTTCCTTTACAAAAATAGTGGTGTACCTATACTAACAATAAACAGTTGGGAAATATAATGGACACAAGATCTCATTTACAGTAGGAACCACAACTACAAAAATTACTTATACTAGAAACAAATATACTGATGAACATAAAAGAAACCTTACAAATTTACTGAAATCACAGGTTAAACATTATAAAGATGTTAATTCTCTCTATAGTAATGTATAAATTTTATACAATCCAACTTCCAATTCTTCTGAAACATTACAAAATCATTCTGAATTTCTTTTGGAAACATTAATATGTAAAAAGTACTTAGCAAATTTTGAAAAAGGTTAACTGATGAGGACTAAAGCTACGATAATAAAACCAGTGTGGTACCAGTGCCAGAATGTACAAGCAGATCAATGGACCAGAATAGGAAGTTCAGAAGCATGCTTAAGGATACATTAGAATTAAGTATACAGGGAAAATGGCATTTTGTATCAGTAGAGAAAGCATAGATTTTTTACTAAATAATGGAGAGACAATTTAGAAAATAAATTCCAGATGGATTAGAGATTTAACTGTTTAAAAAGAAACAGTAAAAGTATAAGAATAAAACACTGGTGAATATTTATGCAATCTTGGGACTGGAATTGGAAAATCTTTTGTAAGCATGGCACCAAAGGCAGCAACCATAAAGCAAAAGGTAAATCTGACTAAAAAAAAAAAAATTAAATCTCTGAATATTAAAAAAAAAGCCACACATACAACTTAAAATTTTTTTAAAACAGTATCTATGAAAATAACTCTTAGAAATCAATGAGACAGCTAAACACCTTACAAGAAAACTGGCTAGGGGAAATGAATATGCAAATTAGAGGGTAGCAATTTAATAAAAAATGCATATAAAAACTAGGCCACTTTCATGGTAATACCAGTGTTAAAGAGGGAGTAGGACATTCTTACACATTGCTGGTGGGAGTATAATTTGGTACCACCTTCCTGGAAGGCAATTTGAGGCAAAATACATTAGAAGTCCTAAAAATGTGCATACCTTTTTTTATCGTTAGTCAGGATAGGATATGTTATGTTGCAGTAACAAATTCCCAGCGGCATAACACTTAAGGTTTATTTGTATTTTATTTATGCGACATGTCCATGCAGGTTGGGGGGTGGGGTGAGGTGGGGGGAAAAGTAGGCTGCTCCACACAGTCACTCAAGGACCCAGGTAGACAGAGGCTCTTAGTCCTGAGACATCACCATTTGCTGAGGCAATGGAAGAGAGAGGCTGGAGAACTGCACAAGGCATCTCAGTCGCAGCCTGGAGTTTTTTATGTCTCTTCTACTCACATTTCATTGGTCAGAATTAGTCATAGGACCCTGACAGACTACAACCAGTCGCCATCAAGTTGATTCTGACTTATAGTGCCCTTACGTGTGTCAGACTAGAACTGCTACGTAGGGTTTTCGATGGTTGATTTTTCAGAAGTAGATCACCAGGTCTTTCTTCCTGGTGACTCTAGGTGAACTGGAACCTCCAAACTTTCGGTTAGTAGTCAAGTGTGTTAACCATCTGCACCACCCAGGGACTCTGGCTGACTACAAGGGGCCTGGAAACCGGAGTCCCCTGCCTGCCCAGGAAGGAAAGTAGAAGCAGAAATGGGAGAGAATTTGCAATGCCCACCACACTTTTGAGCCAACAAGTGCAATTTTAGAAAATCACCCAAATACTCTGAAAAGTTCACAAAGATTTTAGAAGAAAGGATTTCACCATATTCTTGTCTATGGCAGTAAAAAATTGGAAACAATCTAAGTATCCAAGGTACAACCTATATAGGTATAATTACATATTTACTGATAAAAGAAATATATTCAGAATATTGTGTTAAGAGGGAAAAGGACTTAAGTTATAAAACAGTATGTATAATATGATTCTATTTCATGGAAAAAAATATAATGTAACATAAATAGAAAAAAATCAGGAAAGATAATATACCAAACAAAATGTTAACAGTGGTTATTATTGATAGTGTAAAAACAGGTGATTTTGTTTTTCTTTTCACTCATCTGTAGTTTCTTTAAAAAAAAATTATATATTATTTATGTAGCAAAAAAATTAAAAAAGAAAAAAGAAAGGATTCTTGGCAGAGTTCACTTGTCTACCCATTCTTATCATTAAACTCTCAAATCTGGTGCAAGAAACATCTTCCTGCCTGTCATATCATAAGACACTATTACAGCAATTTATCTAATGTCAGGACTTTATACTAAAAATGGTACAACAGGTAAAAACAATAACACCTTCCCCACAGCTGCATACAATCAGTCCTGTCAACCGTCTGCCAAAATGTATTTATAACAAGTTTAACCTCCACCATGGTTTCTTGCCGCTACTGCTGGGTGGACTGGGGATCTGTGTGACTGGGGGACCACTCTCCAGCAGGGCTCCCCACTCATCAGAGAGAGCAGGCACTGTACAATTCCACTAAAAACAAAAGATCCAGAAACTCTTCTTTCCATAAATGGATTCCAGAACGTATAACATCACCATCAGAAATATTAAAATAAAGACTCCTCTTAGGTATACATAGTTTTTTTAATTGAAAATTGTCCCTTGTTTCTCCTGCTTCCTCTTGCTGCTTCCTCCTCCTTCTCCAACACACACACACACACACACACACACACACACACACACACACACAACCCTAAATTCATCAGAACATTTCATCCAGCTCAAAATTCTTACCAAACGTCCCCTTCTTGGCTGGCTAGTGTTGAAAGAGGAACTAGAAAGCCTACATTCTTGAGATGGGTGTATGGAAAAGACATGTAAATAACACACACTTCTATTACAGGATTTCCCCCTCCATGCCCTCACCCCCACCACCCCCAGAATATACCATATTTCTTTGGGAAAACCAGGTACTCAGAAACCCCTTTAAACCATGCATATCATTTAAAAATATTTATGGACATGGATTTGCAAGCTTCTAGTTTAAATTGTCAGTGCTTCAAAATCCAGTGAAATGTCAAGTGAATAAAAGAATTGTAACTTCTAGAGGGATGAACAGCACAAACAACCCTCTTTTAACTGTTAACAAAGAGCGATGGCTGGCTCCCTCTTAAAGGGTATTCTCTTTAGAGTGCCTACACTTCATCACCTCAGGGCACCTTCCTTCCTTCCTCCCTCCCTCCTTCCCTGCCTTCCTTCCTTCCTGGGTGCACCTGGCCACAGGTGAGGTCCTTGGCACACCTTATGATTGGCTGTTATCCAAAGTCACCCCTGGTTTCATACAGAAGTCTCCAGAAAAGGAGTCCTTTAAAAATGGGCAGATTAACGGCGGTTCTGGACAGCACATTAACTATACATGCTCTAGCTTTTCATTTACACAACAAGATGAAACCGACAGGCCTTTTGGTCTCCCAATAATAATGTGGACATTTTCATTTACACTTGGCTCTAGTGAAACTCTGAACACAGAGTAACCAGAATGCTCAACTAACCAGAACCACAGTCTGGAACTATTCCATCACTCACATCACTTACTACAGTAACTGTGCATCTTCTAAGTGGAGGTGCTCAAACATATTTATTAAATAAATGGACACAATAGATTTACCACACACGTACACACATACCCCAAAGCAGTAGGCCTGGAGTCTGGGCTGGCCTTAGACTACAGAAAAATCCAAAAGGTTGGAGACCCAGTCCTCCTGGGTGTTGGTCAAATTCCATTCAATCTGCTCTGACCACTGGGATAGCCTGCTCCCCTCAGTACTGGCTCACCTCTGGGAGGGGTTATAGGTGGGAAGTGGACAGGCAATCCTCAGCCAGAACCATGTTCATCTCTGCCATCTCAGGACGTCCCATTTGTTTCGAAACAACTGCTCTGCCTCCACTAAAGCCATCGACAAAGGACTCAACAAGAGCATGGTTTCCATAGAACTCGCCTTCCAGAGCTCAGACATTTTAACCACCACTCTCCTGGAAAGAGCTCTGAAATGCAGAATCTTTCACAAGTGGAACTTACTCTTTGTAATGAATGTAGGTATAATTCTGATTTGCTCATCTATAAACTGTCGTTTGCTGTGGACATATGCTAAAATAATGTAATTGCAATATGCTCTTATCAGGTTTTTTTTTCTTGCCATCCAAGGGTCACCAAGGGGAGGACAGCAACATAGCTCATAGAAAGACAATGGACCAAGGTTCGGGAGACCTGGACCAGGGCTCATGTCGCTGCTGACTAACTGGGGGACCCTGGGCATGCCACTTACCCTTCTTCTGTCTCCACTTCCTGTCTGAGAAATGAAGTTATGGTATCTGCCCAATTCTCCCATCAAATGAAGGTCGAAAGTGATGGCCTGTAGGAGAGTGTGAAAATGATATACCACACAAGGTCTGTAGGGTCGCTGGTGCTCTTCTCCATCTAGGCCTGACCACACTGTCCTCACTTGTCACTCTGGCGATTCTACATGCCCTGGGCACTAGGACGACTTCATCTCTATTCACCACTCTCAACTTTTAAGTGTACCCAGTGGGTCTTTACTGGAATGAAAACAGTTATTTTTAAAGATCATCCTGGTTAAAGGGTTCTAAGTTTTGCTTTGCTTCTTTCAGGCCCCAGGTTTCACAGATGCAGAAAGCAAGATGATCAAGGAACAAGCAGCTAGTCTTGAAGGGGATCAAAATCAGGAGACACTATTCAGAAACCAAAAATGCAACGTCCTAAGCTCTAAGTCTCCCGGGCAGCTCAACGTGGCTTGATGTTCACAAGTGGAAAGGTTTTGCCCTGCCTGCATTTGGCCTAAGACAATGACAACCAGAGGACATCACTGTTGAGACTGTGGCTGGACTTCACAATAAGGGGGGCATGCTAAACCAGCTCAAATGAACACCAGGATGAATTCAGGGGTCATTTTCTTTTTATCAAATTCACCCTTCACAGCACCAGAGGCTACCAGACACAGCTGGTCTCCTGACTGACCGTAAACCTCCACTAGGTTGTTCCCAGGCCACTATTTTTTATTTTTTTAAGTAGATGAAGAAACAGTAAAGTCTTTACAGAAAAGCAGAAACAATGGAAAGTCCAGTGTTTTCTGAAAGTTGTTGTGCTGTCACTGATGAACCTAAATTAAAAACCAGCTGCCATCAAGGTGATTCTGACTCATGGTGACCCCATGTGTGTCAGAGTAGAACTGTGCTCCACAGAGTTTTCAATGGCTGATTTTTCAGAAGTAGATCACCAGGTCTTTCTTCCAAGGCACCTCTGGGTGAAGTCGAACCTCCAACCTTTCACTTAGCAGCTGGCATGTAAACCGTCTGCACCTCCCAGGGACTCCAAAGCCAACTTACCTTCCCCTTTAAAGGAGTCCCTACTGCTTTTCGCTCCTAGACTGCAACAGATTTAGAGATAGATGAGCCCATATAGTAAGGGGAATCTGTCTACATTCCTCGCCTACTACTTACAAGGTGCTTGCCAAACTCTTCAATATTGGTAAGGCCGGACCATGAGTCTCAACTGCAGAGGGACACAGTAGCCAGGGACACATGGCAATGGCTCCACCACTTATCATGTGTTCTTCCCTAAGTTGCTGCTACTGGAATGCACAAAAGGCGTTAGCAAAGGACCCTATTCTATGAATGTGCCACCTGAACATGCACCAGTCAGTCACCTACTAGACAGTGGTGGTGGCCAACCCACTGCCAGCCCAGCTCTCCAGGGTCCTGATACAGACAGGAGGGAGCTGCTACCAATTGCCAATTGTCATGAGAGCTATCTGAAACTCTGGGGAAAGGGCAGGGCCAACTCCATCCTACCCCAATCACCAAGAGGGCTGACCACACTTTCCATTTCCTGTCTGCTCCTCTCCCTCCTCTCTCCCTTTTCTGGACTCCCCAAGAGCCCAGTGAACTCAACTAAAGCCCCCATGGGGCCCCACACCTCCTGTGGGGTCTCCCCTAAAGTGCCTTAGTGCTCCAGATCAAAAGCCTTCCCTCCTTTCCCATCCCAAACAAGACCTCCCTGCTCAGAGAGAGGGTCTCAGCCAGGTGAAGTAGAGCCATGGGACCAAAGACTCACCTTGGGGCCCAGGTCACATCCAGGTGTATCCCTAGCCCTCTTCTCAGGCTCTGTGCCTACTAATCCAAAGCCAGCAAAAGAAATTCTAACCACTGGAGAACATTATCTAGAGGAGAAAGTTCTTTTAGATGGTTCTCAAAGCCCCCAGAAGGTATTTAGAATTGTGTGGGGCCAGGGCTGTGAAAATTCTCGCCATGCATGGGCCAGCTGCTCCCAACAGAGGATGCCAACAGTGCCCTCAGACACTCTGTAAGGGAGGCGGAGAGGGTTATGGCTCCGGTCCCTTCTTCAGCAGGCACTGGGAAGGGCAGAGGCAGACCTGGGCAGAACTCCTCTGTTCTAAGGCCAAGTCTCAGCCAGTTGACCTGACTCTCTCTTCCTCATGGGCCTGTGTGATTTCATAGGCTTCAACTATTCAAACCAACGTAGGATCCCACGCCCTGGGCAGCCCCTATACCATGGATAGCCAGGGGTCCTGGAATCCCCAGGCCATAGAAGGGCGGTCCCAATATCAGACACACCCAGAGGCACTGCCCCATGGGCTGGACTCTGGGGGCTGAGACCAGCTCCTGTTTCTTCCACTGCCACCCTTCCTGCCCCATGGCCGCTGAGGCAATCCTTGGGTTTGGCCACACAGTTAGTCGCATTTATGCTGGTAACTACCCAGCACAGTAAAGATGGTGTACCATTCACAGGGATGAACTCTGCTGTGGGGTTTGATTAACACACTAAATTCTGTTTGTATGTTTTATTGAACAAGTATTTATTAAGCACCTACTTGTGTCAGACACTGTGCTAGGCACCCTCCTTGCATGCTGTTCCCACAGCACAGCCATCTGCTCAGAAACAAAAACCAAGAAAAGGAACGTTGTCGCAACCGTACAAACTGGGTGGGAGGGGTATTGGTGAGTGCAGGTGATTCCCGTGCCAGAAAACGCACCCACCAGAAACTTGCTTTCTTTTTCTGGACAAGTCTCTACACTAAGTGGTTCTTTTAAAGCATATCAATATTTACTGAGAAGGAACTGTTACCTTCATGCCCCATGGATCGGGGCCTAGTGGACATTCAAAACTCTGAATGCCAGTCAATAAAAGGAGCAAAACAGCCTGGTGTAAAGGATATTCGTATTTGGATTAGAAAATACTTTTTTTTTTTTTCAGTTCATATGGTTGCAACAGCCCTTAAAAAAGATATAAATGTCCCTGCCCTAACTACATAGGCGTTTAAGGTAGACCTAGTTCTGGATTCCTGAGTCAGAATCTTCCAGTTGTCCACAACCTCACAAGGCCAGAGAAGCGAGAGGAGATTTCTAATCTGAGGAGTTGAGTGGACGGCACAACTGGTTTGGAAACACGACAAACTGCGCCTGCATTTACAGAAGCAATGCAAACAGGAGAACGTCCTAATGCTATTTTGTCTCACACACACGGGGCTAACGCTTGGCCGTGCCCCAGTCCTAGTTGTCCGAGCTCAGCTTGGAGAGGCCTCGGCGGAAGTCGTGGAGGTCGTCGATCTTCCCGTCCAGCACCTCTAGGAAGTTCTTCAACTCCACCTTCAGGTGGCGCTGTCGGTATTTACTCTCCTCAATGTCCGTCTTTAGACACCGCACTTTGTCTTCCAGGTTTTGATTGTCCCTCTCTGCCGCCTGAAGTAAAATAAAAGGAGAAGGATCCAGAAAACAGAGTGACTGGGGCCATGTGTCCACTGAGACCTGCTCTAGCCAAACCGTCCATTCTCCACAAGACCTGTGTGCCTCCGAGGGGGTCTGAAACCCCTAGCAATGCTGTGAATCCCCCAACACACAGGGTTGTGACCACTAAGCTCAGAAAGGAAGCAGCGATGGGGATACTGCAAAATGGGTCCAGAGTTTCTGTCTGGGGTGATGAAAACGTTTGGGGAACAAATAGTGGTGACGGTTGCACAACACTGGGAATATAATTATTACCACTGAATTGTACACTTAAAAATAGTTAAAATGGTAAATTTTATGTCTCATATATTTTACTGTTGTTGTTAGGTGCCGTTGAGTCAATTTTGACTCATAGCAACCCTACAGGACAGAGTAGAACTGCCCCATAGGGTTTTCTAGGCTATAATCTTTACAGGCGTAGACTGCCACATCTTTCTCCCATGGAGTGGCTGGTGGGTTCGAACCACCAAACTTTCGATTAGCAGCTGAGTGCTTAACCATTGCTCTTTCTAAATTTTACTACAATTTAAAAAAAAGGAAGCATCAGACATTTCTGTGTGCCCCTTCCTTCCCATTTGTTTTCTGACAGAAGTGCTAACCAACACCTGGCCTGAAAAACCAAGTCCCGACACAGAATGGTGAACTCGAGACCCTTCCTGAGGGAGCCTGGTTCTAATTCACACTGAAATCCCAGTGAGAGGGGTTTCAGCCCTAGGTCCAAGGTGGTCAGCAGAGGCCCCCTTTCATTTTGAGAGAGAGAAACTGAGAATAGATGGGAAGCCTCCTCAGCCCCTCGCCAGCCTCTGGGCCTCAGTGAGGGAGGGCTGGCTGACAGTGACCTGGGGACAGCCGCCTGTGCACCCAGATGCTGTTACCATGGAGATGCTCTACAGAGCTGGGCCCCTGCTCAGCCAATGCAGGCCCCTCTGGGTGAATCTGACGACTGTGGAAGATGAGACAGCTGTGCGTCCTTAAAGGAGACTTAAGCCTTGTACTCTTCCTCTCAAGTATGAGCTTCCAAAATGCTTTCTTCTGCGGGTATAAAAGGAGATTCTTTCTGAACATGTGCTCATAAACCAGCAGCTAACACTGGGGTTGTGTACCTGAGTAAACTGCTTCTTGTGTACATCAAAAGACCTGAAGTTAGGAGACACTCCTTATATGGATCAGACATTGAGGCCAGCAAGGAGGGCCTGCCCAAGGTCATTGCCCAAGGTCATCAGCTGAGGAGTGGCAGAGGTGGATCTTATGTTCCCTGTCCATCCCTGCAGCCCCGGCTCCTCCTGCTTCTGTGGTCCTGTGGGGCTTCTGTGGGTGGGAAATAGTCACCTACAATGTTGCTACACACAGGATGTCTTTATAGATGGAAAAACCAAAAGACAAATGCTGCTGAATCTGCACCTGGGGACCCAGATGGCATCTGGCATGCAATTACCGCTGGCTTTTATGAATACAAAAGCATTCTTCTTTAACATGCAAGGTGTGCCGGTGAGAGGCAGCAGAGAGAATGAGTAACACCACAAACGCCTTCCCGCCTGAGCTGAGATGGACGGCTCCCACCTTACCTCTAATTTCTCAGAGACATATTCACACTCTGACATGAGCTGAGGTATGATTTCACTTTGTTTTCGGAGATCTTTCAACTCCTACATGAGACAGAAATTTGAAAAGGCACATGAAGGCAAATCAGACACAATGTATTCTTGAAAACCACCAATGGTTTTTGGAACCTGCACTGTATGCATAAGTAATACATGATGATGTTAATACTTAAACATCAGTTCATTCTAAGAGCTCATGACGTCCATAAAAAACCAGTGGCTGTCAAGTTGATTCCGACTTATGGCGACCTCATGTGCATCAGGGTAGAACTGCGCTCCATAGAGTTTCCAATGGCTGATTTTTTAGAAGTAGATCACCAGTACTTTCTTCTGAGGTGCCTCTGGGTGGACTTGAACCTCCAACCTTTTGGTAAGCAGCTAAGCATGTTAACTGTTTGCACCACCCACGGACTCCATAAAAACAAACAAATAAAAAACCCAAACCCATTGCTGTCAAATCGATGATTCTGACTCACAGTAACCCTACAAGATAGAGTAGAACCACCCCAAAGGGTTTCTGCTTCTTTATGGAAGCAGATTGCCATATTCTTCTCCCGCAGAGTGACTGGTGGGTTTGAACCGCCAACCTTTTGGTTAGCAGCCGAGTGCTTAACCACTGCGCCACCAGAGACTCCATACACCACCAGAAAACGGCAGGTATCCTTAGGGTTCCGATTTTGTTTATGAAGATACTGAGGCTTTGAGAGGTTTGGCAGCTTGCCCATGGGGTCCTGTGTTTGTATACTTGGCTGTCCTGCCCCCAGAAAATAAATGGCTGCATGAATAGTGGCTCTAACTGTATTAATTTGACAGGAGGACTCAACTTCTGATGAGAGATTATCTATAAAAATTTCCTAAGTGTTTTGTAGAATGTCCAGCTTGCTCCTGGGTCTGAGTGACTGGATGTATGATAACTACGGTGAGCTGCAGCAGGGTGTAACAGGCCTGTGCTCTGGAGCATCTGTGCATTGGATCGGAGTGACTGGCTGTATTAACTACGGTGAGCTGCGGCAGGGTGTAATGGTTAGGTTAGGCCTGTGCTCTGGAGCGTCTGTGCCTTGGATCTGAGTGACTGTATGATAACTGCGGTGAGCTGCGGCAGGGTGTAACGGTTAGGCCTGTGCTCTGGAGCGTCTGTGCCTTGGTGTGACTCCTGGCTCTACCTCAGTGCTGATACCAGGCAGCTGCCAGAGCTGGGTCACATGCTTCACGGCCACCTGCTGTGTCCTTGGGTGAGATCACCCCATGAGGCCCAGGGGACGAGAGGATACAGTGCTTAGCACATCACTACTCACCGTCTCCTTCTCTCGTAGTTCTGATTCCAGCTCCTCAATCCTATGCTTCAATTGGGTATTTTTCTCCTTCTCTTTGTTTATCTCACTGCACTGCTCTTCGAGCTCGTCAATCTTTAATAAATATCACACATTACAGCAGGCATGCTCATTAACTTTGGACATTAAACAAAAATAAACCATAAGCTAACCCGTCTATAAGTTTTCCTTTGTGGCTATGAACAAACTCCATGCGACTGTGGAGCTGTGTTTAATCCTACTCACACGAGATGCCTCAGTCTCTACCAGCAAAGCCAAACAAATAACAGCGCCTGGCTTCAGGATGCTCTGGGCTTCTGGTTCTCTCACAGTCGTGGGATGTAACTTTTGGTTTGCTTTAAGGGGCCGTCACAAGCAGGGGCCAGATGCCCCCTGAATCTCTCTGCTTCTTCCCAGCATGATTTTCACATCATTTTAATCATGTCCTGAGTTACGCTGTGGCATCTCAAAGGTTGAAGCCAGCAGAGTAGGGAACCGAGTAACTCCGTGGAGCAGCGGCCACCAAATGGGAATGACAACCTTTATTTCTAGATGACCTTTCCCTACTGATGCATGCAAAGGGGCCTGGCCTGTGGGCCTCTTCCTTAGAGAGGACGAATGATGAATGCAGGATGAATGGTGAATCCAAGCTGCGTCTCTCTCCTTCCCCAAACCCAAAAACTGAAACCTACTGCCATTGAGTCAATTCCGACTCATAACGAAAGGCTTCCCCACATGGGATGAGCATGCAAAGACCCACACCTCTGGAATTGCCAAGTGGCACTGAGCATTTCCAGGGGCTGAAGTGTGTGCGCAGAGTGGGCTGGATGGTAGGGGTTACACGAAAGCACCATACTGATGGAGGAGGCCTGTGGCGTCCTTGGCAACAGCAGTTATCACTATTAAGGGCACTGAGTGGTCACTGTCAGGACACCTCTCAGGGGTCTACCACCCTCAGGGTCTGAACCCCTAGTCACAGGGGCAGCTGGAGAGCCACCATCTTCAGCCCCTAGTCCTGGAAATCCAGGTCGTGTTCCTTCCCTTTAGGGAAGCTGACACTCCTCCACAGGAGCAAGTTCTATGACGCACAATCTCTACCCACCCTCCCCCCGCCCTTCGGAACTTATACTCAGACACAAAGCAAGACATTAAGCTCTCTGCTTGAAAAAGTAAAATAAAGGGCAATCAATCCTGCCAGCAGGCAGATCTGCTAGGCCTTGGGAAGTAACCTGCCAAGTCAGCGACTGGCCCGCTGCCCCTCACTGTCAGCACTTTGGACATTTACATGGAGAGTCAAGTTGGTCTGCAAAAATGACAGGAGGCAGTGTTACATGCCATCAGCATCAAAGTAAGACGGTGAAATGGAGCGCGGGGACCCAGTGGCTCCACTCCACGCCAGGCAGGGCAGGTTAGCAACGAGGGCCAAGCGAGAGTGTCCTCCCCCAAATCCTGCACTTACAAAGCCAGCTCCAAAGCCCTGAGTGTAAACTGCCTGTGAAATTAAGTCTGACCACCAAAAGGTGGTAAGCACAGAAACCTCAGTCCTCAATGGGGGAATCTCTGGCCACCCAGAACTACCGCAGCAACTCAGCCCAACTATGAAGAGTGTGGACGATTAATTATAGGCAAAAACCAAACCCATTGCTGCTGAGTCAATTTTGACTCATAGTGACCCTATAGGCAAGGATGGATGAATTCTTAAGAAACCAAAATGCTAGGAGGCTAAGGCAGGAGAGCAGAGGGCATCTGATCTGCCAACCATGGCTGTCAGCACCTGACCCCCTCATACTCCAAGGGCCGTGTTCCTTTTTGCTTTCCAGTTTGCAATTTTACAAATAGTGATTTTCACGAAAGCAGGGCTTCTAAGAAAACTCTCCTCCTTTCCCTGACTCTATTTTCTCACTCACCCATGGACCCTCCACTGAAGACCATGAACCACAGAAATGCCAACAGAGGGCCCCACAGAATAAAAGACCAATCTTCAACGAGTCTCAGAGAACACTTTCTGTGAGGTACTAAAAATGAAATCCCCAATTTATTCATCTTCTCCTTAGCAGTAGGAATTAGAAAACTTGGTTCCACAACAATAATAAGCCAGGTATTCACAGGGTGAAATTCCTTCTGAGAAAGACAGGGACATCAGCATAGCAGCACCATATAAAAGACGATGGAGGGAAAGATGAGATCACCTGGGGAGTGGGGGCAAGTAAAGAGGGGGAGGACTGGGTACAGTGACATTAGGGATCATGAAGAATCCTGCAAAAGAGAAACAGAAGCACGAGGATTTCTCAAAAACTAATGGACAAAGTGTTTCAGTTTTAAGGAGGATGACATAAATTGTGTTAAAGGCTGCTGCATAGTTGTAACATAGGACTGAAGTTTGCTCCTTGGATTTATCAGAATTGTTTAAAAGTCCAGATATCTGCCCCCAAACTCCCCTCTTGTTCTAACATTTAAACTAACTCAGAGGTCTCAAATTCAAGTGTACATAAGCATTAAAGATATGGAGCACATGCATTCAAATTAAAAAAAGAAAAAGAAAGAAAGGGAGGGAGGCGGCAGGAAGTTCAAAGAGGAGAGGTAGTAAGTCTTCTCCTGCCCATGAGGAAGAGGAGTGAGTGGGAGGGAGGAGAGAGCAAAGGGAGGGTGGGTGGTCCCACCTCCCATTCGAGCCAGCCTCAGTGGCCTGTCCCTCTTGCTCCCACATGGCCCAGCACTCCCAGCATGGCCCTCAGGCCATGCCACTGCCCGCTCAAGCCAGCCTCAGTGGCCTGTCCCTCCTGCTCCCATGTGGTCCCGCACACCCAGCATGGCCCTCGGGCTGGCGGCCCACCTTGTTGCGGAGCCGGTCGTTCTCATCACGGCAGATGGAGAACTGCTTCTTCCACTGCTCCACGCTGGCCGCTGACTCCTGCAGTGCTGTGGTCAGCCGGGCGTTGCTCTCCCGCAAGGTCTGCAGCTCAATCTCCCATTTCTTCACATTGGCTGCGCTGTGGGAGGGGGACAAGGCGGTGACCAAGATGGTGGGTGTTGTTCTACTCCACCTCCACCTGCCTGGGAGGGCCTTGCTGCCCCCACAGCCCACCTCTGGAGCCTACATCAGGCCTGGCTATGTGAACAAGAGCCAAGGAGCACTGGTACCTCTTTGTAGCATCAATGTGTCACCTCGTGGGGCTATTTTCCTCAGAGAATCGCTTTAGAAAAGAATATAATTCTTAAAGAATAAAGATGCAAAACTAAGAATGAAGGCTACACAGAAGGATGAGGACCCACCTTCCTACTTTCCTACTGACCCCAGCCCGCAGAGCCCTCCTCTCACACCAAGATTCCTTCCCTGAGGGACCAGGAAACCAGATGCTGCTGAGTTGACTCAAGGCTACCTTAAGTGTGTCAGAGTACAACTGTGCTCCATAGGGTTTATAATGGCTGACTTTTTAGAAGTAGATTACCAGGCCTTTCTTCTGAGGTGCCTCTGGGTGGATTTCAACCTCCAATCTTTCATTTAGCAGCCAAGCGTGATAACTGTTTGCACCCAGGGACTCCCCTTCAAGGACAGTGGTTCTGAATTGCTGGCAGGTGTGGGGTGGGCGTGGAGCCCTTTGAGAATCTCATGAAAGCTATGGGCCCTTTCAACAAGTTCCCAACACTTCTCTTTGGAGCCCAAGGACTCCAGGTTGAAACAAACAAAAAGCCTTGCTCCAGGGTGATGATGGTCCCATTGTAACTTGTGCCTCCTCAGAGCCTTTCATTGAATCCAGATTTGAGAGCCGAGGTCCTGAGGACAGAGGACAAAGTGACTGGGGATCTGGTATGGGCAGAACTGGGGTTCTAACTAGACAATATGTGAGGGCTTCCCTGGCTGGCCCCATGTCACCTCAGGGGTGTGAGAAGCCCCACGGTCTGAGGGATACCTCTTCTGTTACCACAAAAACTGTATGTTTTATCTTTGATTTTATGTGCTTAGTGAGAAAGAAGTTTAAAAAAACACACTGGAATCACATTCCCCTCAGTCACTGCTCCCTTTTGGCCCTCATTTTTTCCTGCTTGGGAGCCTACACATCTGTGGTGCTGAATGTGACCTGAGGTGACAGGGAAGACAAGTCTATCAGAAAGCTTCCTGGTCCTTATCAATACTGCCTGGTTGAGGAGAGTCAATTACTAAAGGTTTTTTTTTTTTTTTTTTTAAAATAAATACAACGGCCTCTGAATAATCTGCATTATTTTTCATCCAACAGCCTCAAGGACCTTATGTGACTGGAAAATAAATACTTTCAATTTCAAACCTCACAGACTGAAAAAATAGCAAAATGTTATTATCTGATTAATTTTAGAGTTGATGACAGAAAATTTAAGCTGATTTAGGGAAATGGCTTCATGCCCATTCCTGTAATTCACTCATTCATTAAACTGGGATTTAAAAACACTTATTTTTAGGGATGAAACATTGTCTTCCAGGCAGCCCATTGTGACTTCAACAACCAAAAATAGTCCTCACAATCTCCTAATGAGTAAGAAAAGAGACTGGTCATGGTTCTGTTCTTTGAAGTATCTGACAAAGACCCACAGTCCAAAGACAAGTAGCCTGGTCTAAGCATCCCATGTGCTTTCTGGAATTCCTAGGTCAGACCACAGCCATTATGCTCCAAGCACAGCCAGGCCAGCTGAGATGGAGAGGTGGGTACAACCTTTTGGTGGCTCCAGCTGCGGAATGTGCGACCAGCTGCCTCTGAGAAGGTTCCTGAAGAGGTCGTAACTGCACCCTTGGGTGAAAGGGAGGCATTATGGGGTAGTGGAAAGATTTACTAGTCATGTGACCTTGGGCAAGGAGTCACTTTACCACCTGGGACTCAGTTTCCACATCTGTAAAATGGAGGAATTTAGACATGATGGCCTCTAAGACGATATAGCTCTTAAATGGGGCAACTCTGAGGAGAGCAGCTTCTGGGCCACATAGAGGCTGGCAGAAGCCGGCTGAGCCCCAGGCCAGGCGAGCAGAATGAATCTGAAAACAGCAGCTCTGAGCATGATCGTCACAGGGCCAGCCCACACCACAAAGTCCAACACAGCCTATGGGAAATGGGCCACATTCTTGAGATACAAAAGCAGTATGGTGATGCCACACACACATATAGACATTTACATATACATCCTCACCGTTACATGCATGCACAGCACACACACTCATTCTCAGTCACACTCAAAAATTCACTCACACACACACACACTCATACATACACACTCATGCTCTCACACCTCACATACACTCTCACTCACACACACATACAAGAATTGACGCCGGTGTCGTCAGTCAGACAAAGAGCAGCCATGAAGGCCTGCTGGTCTTCCTTTGACCAAACCACAAGATTAGATGCTCCAGGCAAGGCCAAGTCTCCCCTCCCAACTTCCTGAAACGCTGCCCAGCAGGAAAGGCTTAGGGAAGTGCTGGACTTGGAGAAAATAAACAACCCTTACCTCTGTGTCAAAGCGATCTTCAGCTTATCATTCTCAGATTTCAGGTGTGTGTCAGCAGGACCCGTATGGGAGGCCTTTTCATCATCTGTCCCATTGACGCTGGATGCCTGAGTAGAAGATGGGGTTTCACACCCAGATTCCTGGTCAAAGTGAATTATCTTCACACGTTATTGCTTATCCTCACATCGGCAGCAAATTAGGCATAATGAGAAACTGTGTGTTTATCAGTGTGGATGGACCAACTCATCTGTCCAGAACACAGCGGAGGCTAACAAGTAAAAAAGACTAACAGAGACCATCAAGAACAAAGAGAAGGGCCCTGAAGAGTCCCTGTGAAGTTCATTTTCCTGACAAGAGAGCCCCTCAAGAGGTCACTCAGAGCCTTTTTACTCAAACTTCACCAACAAACCTAACAAGCCTAGGTGATAGGTCTCCCGAAATACCAGAGAATAAAGCCGGAGATTAAAAGGGGAGGAGGGACTGTCATAAATAACAAGTAACAAGAAACAATGAATAAGGATAAAGAAAAAGTATTAGAAGCTGAGACAAGAACTTAAAAATCCTGGAGCTACACAGAATTAGATCAACACACTCATTAAAAAGCAAAAATCAAATACGGATGTTTGCTGTCTCTGTTCCTATCTAACATTGTTAGGACTATTCTGAAATGTTCTCTGTAATAAGTAGCACCACGTGGAGGTGAAATCTCATCTGATCTTGGCTAACATCTTATTTAGCCTCCAATAAGCATAAAGGCAAAGGAAGGAACCATGAAGGGGAACAATGCACTAATCTGACTAATTTTAAATTTCTGCATTGCAAAATATGCCATAAAGAAATTTAAAATGCTAACCAAAACCCAGGGAAAATATATGCAGCAGAGATTACACATAAAATGTTAATGCCTTTCCTACATTAAAGGCTCTTAGAATCCTTACCTTCTAGAGCTACACTCCAAAATCTTTATGGATGAAATGATAGGATGCTTGGGATTTGCTTTAGAGTATAGGGGGCAAGGGGGGAGGGAGATGGAAAGGAACAGAGATGAAACAATTGGCTGTGAGTTTCTGACTGTTAAAGCAGATCTCTGGGTACATGGGGGTTTTAATACTATTTTGCCTTGCTTTGCATATGTTCAAAAATAAAGCTCTTGGAAAACAGTAAAAAAAAAGATGAACACCTGAATTTTTAACAAAGGGAAAGGATTCACAATTATAAAAGAAGAAATGCATAGAATCAATAAATACATAAAAATATTTAATCTCACTACTAAAGAAATAGAAAATGAAATAAACCCAATAAGATACATTTTTCACCTGTCACATAAGCAAAAATTTGTTGGTGAGGGTATGGGAGGAAAAACCACTCTCCTTCCTTGCTGGTGGGAGTAATAGCTGTCGTACACTTCTGCAGGTTAAGTTTGCATTATACATCAAAACCTTTAAAAATGTCCCTGCCTTTAACTCAGTACTTCCACCTCTAGGAATTTAGCCTGTGGAAATCATAAAATGCACAAAGATATGAAAGAAAGTTCATCTCCGTGTTGTCTATATTAATGGTAAATTAAAAAGAATATAGATGTCTCAAACTACAGGAAATTAGTGGAATAAATGATGATCAAACAAACCCTGGAATACTATTGAGCCACTAAAACATTCTTGAAAGGGACTATCTGAAAACATGAGGAAATGATCATAACATACTAAAAAACAAAAAGGTTAAAAAGAGGAGTATAAAAATACATTGGAAAAAATATACTGGAAAATCCCATTAGAAGATACACACCAAAATATTAATATCTCCAAGTGGTGACACAGCAGGTGATTCTTATTTCCTGCTTTATGTGTGACATATTTTTTTATTTCTACAATAAACATGTATTACTTTTATAGTAGGAAAAAATCCCACATAAAATGTTTTTGTTGTTACGTTGTTTAAATATTCAACTATTTTGAAAATTTGGCCATAGTGTTCATTCCCTAAGAGATTCAGGAAACCAAGAAATCATGTGATTCCTAATAAAAATAAAAATATACAATGCTTTTTATATCTGGGTAAACCAGACAAGGTAAATAAAAACAAAAGCTTAGAGGCAAGCATTTATACATAATTAATAATATGTACATAAAATAATATCTTATACGTATACTTGATTTTTTAAGGTTTAAAATACTTCTGGGGGAAAACATATCGAAACAAACCTTATATAAAGAAATTCAGGTATTAAAGTTTAAAGACATCACCATTATATGTGGTATTCAGAAAAAAAAGTACATTAGAAACTCGTCAGAATCTGGACCATTCCACATGTCCAATTTATAGGTTCTCGGCGGTAATTCAGTAGGGTAATTCCAAACCAAAAAACCAAACCCACTGCCAAGGAGGCGATTCTGACTCATAGCAACCCTATAGGGCAGAGGAGAACTGCCCCATAGGGTTTCAAAGGAGTGGCTGGTGGACTCTCACTGCCAACCTTTTGGTTAGCAGCTGTGAACTCTTAACCACTGCGCCACCAGGGCTCCCCAATAGGGTAATTTGCATACTAATCTAATAGTATCATTTAGATTATATTAAAGATTATTTAGGAAAGGTTCAAGAAAGTTCCTGTCCACCTGAAATCTAACATACATTAATTTCAGTAAATCCACATGGGGCACCTTTTATATGATGAGCCCGGCACAAGGTGCTGGGGTTTTAACTCAAGACAGACATAAATTCTGAGCCACCAAAACTCCTGCCCTAAGGGTTAGCCACAGTGGTTGACAAACCCAGGGCCCTCTCAGCATTCTCTCCCCTCTTCTCTGCAGCACTGTCCACCTAAGTATGTTTCTTCCTCGGGAATTTCTCCTTCTCTGCCTTTTCGCTGGTTCCCTTCCCTTAACTGTGTCCATTTCCTAAGGCTCAAGCTTTCCCCCTCTATCCCCAATGTTTCTTGCTGCACCCAAGACTTCAGCTATGTTTCTGTAAGGCTGATGGTCAAGTCTAGAATGTCAATCTTGACTGCTCAAGATGCCCGGGCCTCCTGGTTATCTTTCTCTGCGCTGTCCCTGACACTCATCCCTTCCTTGTTGCCCCTGTGGCTGTCCTGGCCCTGCCATTCTCCACCTCACAGCCTCCTCGCCAGTCTTCCTGCCTTTAGCCACTTCCTGATTTCTGCACCACCCACATGGCAACCCTTACATTGCTTCCAGATCAATAGTCATAAAACATCTCCAATGTCCCCTAACTACTCAATAATAAATAATTAAATGCATAATTAATAAACTACCAAGTGATAAAGAATTCCAGATCATTGACAATATCTCTAAGCACATCTCCATGATTCCTACAGCCCCAGCCAGGCAGGTGCCTTGCTCTCTTGCTAATTCATCATGCTTATTCCTGAAACCAAATCTTTGCTCCTACTGTTCTCTCTTCCCGTCTCTTTACAAATAACCCTGTCACTAGGTCAAGGCTTCCCTTCATGCAACATAACCAATCTAGACATCGAAAATGCAGCTGTTTTTATTTTAGGTTTAAATAGGTCTTTTTCAGTCAATCATCACACTTGTAAGTAGACAGACTACTCAATTCCTGGCAAAGCCTGTCCTTAAGACAGAGCTATTGGGATACCATCTCTCACCTGACTTTTGTTAAAATAGGAAGAGAGACATGAGGGCTCTCTGGGACCCAACAGTTATCTCTCTCATGGGCACAAGGTATCTGAGTCTCCAGATGGGGCATCTTTCACATAGACCCCACCTCCCAGCCCAGCAAGGACATAATGCCTTCCTGCAGGTATTTAAACATAGCGACCAGAGAATGTCTCTCAGGCGCCAGGGACATACGTTAACTTTAATCCCATGAACTGGTTTCTGTCAAAAATACAGCAGCACATCCTGAAAAACCCAAAAGTCATATAAAAACATGTCATATCCACCTCACTGTTAGCAGGCTAATAGTTGAAAAAGCCTTCAAATGCCCTACTGCTAGAATTCCCTCCTTCCTGACAAAAGCAGGACAAATTACTTACTTGGGAATGATTACTTGAGGTCTCGATTTTCTCCTGAGATCTGTCTCTGGCTAGTCTTGCGGCTTCTTTCACTTCTTGGAACTTCTCTGCAAACTGAACATGAAAAACAGTTATTAAGGTTTTCATTAACAGGATACATGACTAATATTCAGAACCTACCTTTGTCACCAATTAAAAAAATTCTGTACGAACTCAAAAGGAGAAATTTATTTTAGAATGAAAAGAAATGAATATAACTAAACACTACTGGTAAAGATCAGATGTGAATCAATTTATAAGCTACCAGAGTAAGTTTGATGATGAAATATAAAAAACAAACAAACAAAAACAAAATCCTCAGGTTAACAGTAACTAATACAAAAGTATACAAAAAATTTAGCTATACCAAAGAAGGAATTCATGAAAAACATCATAATTTCCATTGAAAAGATCCAAGAGCTCTTTTCACAAGTCAATGTCATGCAAAACAAAACAAAAAGTTACGGGGAATGAACTGTTCTAGATTTTCAAAGTTAGTTGTTGTTAGGTGTCCTCGCGTTGGTGCTGACTCATAGCAACCCTATGTACAAGAAAATGAAACAATGCCTGGTCCTGCGCCATCCTCACAATCCTTGTTATGCTTGAGCCCCTTGTTGCAGCCACTGTGACAATCCATCTCATTGAGGGTCTTCCTCTTTTTGGCTGACCTTCTACTTTATCAAGCATGATATCCTTCTCCAGGGACTGATCCCTCCCGATAACATGTCCAAAGTATGTGAGACATAGTCTCGCCATCCTTGCTTCAAAGTAGCGTTCTGGCTGTACCTCTTCCAAGACAGACAACTTCAAAAAGGAAATCAGGAAAACAATACCATTTACAATAGCCTCGAAAAAAGATAAAACATTTAGGAATAAATCCAACCATGGATGTAAAAGACCTATACAAAGAAAACTACAAAATATTACCGAAAGAAACCAGAATAGATCTACATAAATGGAAAAACATACCATGCTCATGGATAGGGAGGCTCAACACTGTGAAAATATCAATATTACTGAAAGGGATCTATAGATACAATGCAATCCCAATCCAAATTTCAACAGCATTCTTTAAAGAGATGGAAAAACTAATCATCAACTTTATATGGAAAGGAAAGAGGCCCCGGATAATTAAAGAATTACTGAAGAAGAAGAAGGACAAAGTAGGAGGCCTCACACTACCTGATCTGAGAACCTACTATATAGCTGTGGTAGTCAAAACAGTCTGGTACTGTCTACGACAGACACACAGACCAATGGAACAGAACTGAGAACCCAAAGTAAATCCATCCACCTATGGACAGCTGATCTTTGACAAACAGCCGAAGTCCATTAAATGGGGGAAAAGACAGTCTCTTTAACAAATGGTGCTGGCAAAACTGGATGTCCACTTGTGAAAAAATGAAAAAGGACCCATACTTCACATCATACACAAAAACTAACTCTGAATGGATTAAAGACCTAAATAAAAAACTGAAAATGATAAAGATCACGGAAGAAAAATAGGGGCAATGCTAATGGCCCTAATATATAGCATAAATAGAATACCAAACAGAACATGACTTAGAAACAGAACAGAAGATGAATTAGATAAACGGGACCTCCTAAAAATTAAACATTTAGGCTTATCAAAGGACTTCTCCAAAGACACATGTTAATATTGGTGAAGGCAAAGGCAATACACTATATGGGGAAGTCAGCAAAACAGGACTAAGGCATGGGAGGACACTGAGAGGAATGCAAGAACAAAGGGCAACAACCGTTAATTATTACAGCACAGACAATCCTGCAACAATAGTACTAACAAACACTAATTTACAAATGGATACAGACAGATAGTTATACCAAGAGGTGTGGGAGGGTGTAAGGGAACACACTCACCTGCAGATATAGGTTTGGTGGTGGATATTTCTACATACATTACTGTAGATGCGGCTTATATATTAATATAGACAATGGAGCACATGAGGGCTACAGTCAGAGCAACTTTTTAGACATAACCAAACACCCCGTGGGATGAAGTTCCTAGGCTTGAAGGTGAAGAACCATTGACTTGGGAGTCATCTACGTCAACTGCCACAACATAGTTCATAAAGTTCTGCTTCCTACTTTGATGAGTAGCATCTGGGGTCTTAAAAGCTTGTGAGCGACTATCTAAGATAAGATACATCTATTGGTCTCTTACTGTCTGGAGCAAAGGAGAGTGAAGAAAATCAAAAACTCAAGGAAGCAATTAGTCCAAATCAGGCCTTATGAACCACAGTCCACATTACCCCAAGACTAGAAGAACTAAATGGTGCCCGGCTACCACTACTGACTGGTCTACTGGGATCACAACAGAGGGTCCTTGGACAGAGCAAGAGAAAAAAATTATATAAGAAAAAATCAAATTCACAAAAAACCCCAGACTTACTGGTCTGACAGAGACTGGAGGAACCCCCAACACTATGGCCGAAAGATACCCTTGTGAACTGGAACTGAAGCCATTCCCAGATACCACCTTTCAACCAAACCATAGACAGTCCCATAAAATAAACAATAACACCCGAAAGGAACATGCTCCTTAGAAGAACCAATTATGCAACATCAAAAGGGTGACATTTGCCCAAAAGCAAAGATGAGAGGGCAGGAAGTGACAGACAATCAGGATGAAAGGAAATGGGGAACCTAGGATGGAAATGGGGAGAGTGCTGACACATTGCGGAGAGTGAAACCAATGCTATGGAACACTTTATGTTCAAAGTATCAAATGGGAAACTAATTAGCTCTATAAAATTTCACCTAATGCACAATAAAAAATTAAAAAAAAAAAAGAGAGACTCAGAAAGTTAAGTTCTAGGGCCCTGAACAATGGCATCTTGATGGCTTAACTGCAAGGCAAAATGAAAAAAAGAAAAAAAAAAAAAAAAAGTTCACATAAAATTGTATGAATAAAAATGTGTTCCACAAAACAACAAAAAACTCTCAACAACAAGAAAGTAGATGAAGAAATGTGGCCAAATGTAAATAACTGTGTGTACATTCAGATGGTTCATTATACTATCTCTCTACTTTTTTTGTTTTGTTTAAACCTTTTCATAATAAAACGTGTTTTAAAAATTCTAGGGCAACGGTCTCAAGCCCTGGGTTCTAATTACTAACAAGGCAACTGATTTGAATTAGTAAATACATTACTTGAACAGAGAACATTCTGTGGTATAGAATGCTGACATTGCAAAGCAAGAGAGAGCTAAACATGGTTGCTGAAGAGCAAAAAAGGCTACCAACAATCCTATGGGTCTTGCTGAGAAATTATTTATTTCTAATTATAGGCTATCCTCTGAGTAGCTTCACAACTCTGACACATTGGTCTGCTTTGGGAAGCCTGGTCAGATACAGACGTTGGTGTATCAAGCACTCTGGTCTAAGCAGAAAAAAGTGAGCGTTTCTGTTCTGGTTCATATTGCTCATCCAAGTCCTGTAAGTAAAGCCACAGCCACTGGGCTTAATATTTAACCATCTTAGAACTGTCAAAGGAGAATCACATTACCTGTTGCTTCAGATATGTGAGGTTCAGCAGGGATAGGAAAAGTCCCTTCCCTCCTTTGGGGGCCCCTTAAGTAAAAACAGCATGTCATGAACTGGATGGCTTGGCAGAAAGCAGGCAGAAAGAAGTGTGCTCAGTGAATGAATGCACTTTGGGTTCCAGGCTCACATATCCAGACTCACTTGAAAAATGAATCATGTCAAAGGCTCAGGCCTGACCTAAGAATGCCAAAGCTCTTCTTCTGCCAGCCAACAGCAGAACACAGCTCAGGAAGATACTATGGTAAGTGTCTGGAAGTATTTTGCCCCATCTTTCTGCTTCCTAAGCTCCACTTCCAGACTAAGATGGACTAGGTAGGAAGAAAGGCCTGGTGCTCTAGTTCTAAAAATCAGCCAATGAAAACCCTATGGATCACAATGGTCTGATCCACAACCAATCACGGGGATGGTTCAGGACTGAGCAGCGTTTCGTTCTGTTGCCCATGGGATCATCATGAGCTAGGGGCCGACTTGATGGCAGCTAACAATGACAGCAGCAACAACAACAAGCTCATCTAATCAACCTGAGAACCACAGCCTCACTCAGGATATAAACATTACCCAGAAGAGAGTATGTGTGAGCACCATAAAAGCCTTTCAATCTTAAAACATTAACAGATGAAATTTTTAAAAGGTATCATTTTAAACGTTTTTGTGCCCAGTATCCAATTAAAAGTTAAATATGACTTGGACAAAACTGCAATTCACGTGGTTTTCAATAGAAACCCTTGCCAATTGGGTCTCGCCCGTGCTGTGCTCAGTAAGGCGGGAGCAGACATCTCAGTCCTTTCCCAGACTCCCAAACCAAAAGCGCTCCCTGTTTTTTTTACAGATCCTTCTTGCGCCTGTCAGGGTTCCTTTCTCAGTTTGTTGCTGACTTATTCTAAGTTTCTTATTCAACTAGATTGGGAATGTCATCACACAGTGTCACACGTGTTCAGTCAGCAAACATGGACCAAACAACACTGGATTTGATTTGTTTCTTCAAGTAAAACTACAGCCAAAGCATTAAAACCATGCGCTTTAGTAAAAGTGCTCCAAAATGAATTCATTCATTCAAAAATATTTATTGATTATCTCTATGTGCTAGGGACGGTGTTGGAGACACTGAACTACATCAAAAAAACTTTGTTCCTCCCCTCAAAGAGATTCTGAATCCACAGAGGGCTTCATTTCTATTCAAACGGGTGAGAATCTAAGAGAAAAATTTAGAAAATAAGCTTAAAATGTAGTGAAGTAGGATAAGCTCTATCCGATAAATTTTAAATAATCATTTTAAATGATGTGGCATTAGTACAAATACGGATAGATACATGATAAGATAGAACAAATGAGTGAGAAACGGGTCCACCATTTATATAAAAATTAGTATATGATAAAGAAGGAAGCATAAATTAATGGGGAAGATTATTTAATATATGATGACTGAGATAACTTTAGTAAACTGGAAGAAATGAATTTTAATCTTTACCACAAGCCAGTGGAAAGATAAATTAGTGATGAGTTAAGGGGTAAGTATATAAAAAAAAATTCAACTTTGGAAAAGCTGGATGCAAACAGAATTGTATGTTTATCAAACTTCTGCTTGAGGGGTAGAAGGGTAACTTTCTAAACTTGGGAGAAATAAAAGAAAACCACAAAATGACAGATATAACAACATAATGTAAAGCTTTTGAATTTAAAAGAAAAAAACCAACTCAGAAGGGAAATGACAGCCTGGGGGAAATATCTATAGCTAGGCTAGTACAACTGAAAAAGAGCTATTAGCTTCAGTTTAGAAAGAGCTTGCACAGATAGAAAAGGAAAACATTAAAACGCCAACAGATAAATGGCAAAATTCATGAATAAAAAAATACAATAAGTAAACAACTTATAGAAAAGATTATTCAGCCTCGCTAGAAATGAAAATCTAAATAATGAGGTACTATTCTTTGCCTGCTATGTTATCAAACACTGAATACAATCATAATACCCAATGCTGGCAAGATCTTTCTGGTAGCACTGTGTATTGGTTGGTACAGCCCCACTGAGAAGCAATTTGGAAATATGTACCATGAGTGAAAAAATGTTCATGTCCTCTGACCCAGTGATATCACTTCTGGGAAACTATCCTATAAAAATAATTGAGAGTATGAAAAAAAAAGGCCTTCAATATAAAAATGTTAATCTTAGCATTATCAACAATAATGAAAAACTGAAAGCAATCCAGGGAGCCCTGGGAGAATGATGGAGAACATTTCTCCTTGCAGCTTCCAACTGTTAGAAGAAAAGCACCAGTTACTGAGAGAGGCCCCAAATGAGTGTCTTTTGGGGAAAAATTCCCTCTCTCCAAGCCATCAGTTTTTTAATATCTTCCTCCTTATTATAAAATGCATATAAGCTTATAAATTTAGAAAACATAGTTTATAAAAAAAAAATTTTTTTCAGTCTGTAGTTCCATCACCCAGAGATAAGTACTAACAATATAAACTTCTGGTATTTTTCTATATGTATGCGTGCATTCATTACACATATTTCTTTTAAAAAATGGAATGCTATTATTATACATACTGTTTTATAGCCTGCTTTGAAATTAACAATAGGACATTAATATTTCCATGACATCATGATATTCTACCATGTTATTTTAATTGCTGCACTATATTACCCTGAAGGATACACTAGATTTTATTTTCCTACTCTGGATGTTTAGATTGTTTCTTTCTTTTTTTTTGCTATTATAAATGATGCCATAAGGAAAATCCCTGTAGCTAGATCTTTGTATTCAGTTACAATTATTTCCTTTGATTCCTATAAGTGAACTCACGGATCAAAGAATATTCAAACCACAAAGGTCTCTGAAATATACTGCCAAATTTTTATGTTTTTATTTATTAGGGTCATTTTCTACAGTTTTTAAAGTTGTGGTAATAATCTTAATCAAAATCATTATCATCATAGAAAACAAGAGACTACTGTTTGGTTTTATGTGTAGATTTCTTTGGTCTCAGGCATTTATTCCCCAACAATGTTGGCTGTGGTTGTAGACTTCTGGCAGACACTATTCATTGCTTATTCAAAATCTATTTCCTCTTTTCCCTTATTTCAAATTTGCTTGAGGCAGGAGAGAACCCATTCCTAGGTGGTAGAGCATGGCTGGTCTAAGCTAATCATGGCAACCCATTTCCCTGCTTTATTTTATTTTTTGGTGGGGAGGGGGGGAAGCTGGCCTAAGGGCCCGGGGCTGACAATGGCACCGAAGCAGAAGTCAGCCAGGCGAGCTTCTGGGGAAGCTGTTGTGGTATCACTCTTCTGCCTCCTCGCTCTTGCCATGAATGGAGATAGTATGGACAGAACTGGTGAAGACATCTTATCACCATGAACAAAAGGACAATAAAAGAAAAAAGAAAGAAATAAAAAACCCTGAAGAACCCTCAGACCCAACATTATGAAGCCACTGTATGAATGCCAGCAACCATCCTCCTCTGGATTTCTCTTTTGCATAAGAATAACCCTATTTGTTTAAACATCATGGTTAAGTTCTCTGTTACTCATAGCCAAAAGTATTCTAACTGAAACACATTTAAGACTAATTAATATCCTCTGCTTAAAAAAAAATTGACCCTTAAAGCAGGAGACAGACCAATGTTCTTATAACTACACTAACTTAATGAAGTAACCAGAAGCATACAAATCTGAATTACTGCTGAAATAACTGAAATGGGTCAAAAGCATTTGGGCCAGGTTTTGGGCAGATCACTGCCAAGGAATTACAGTGCACTAGCAGCTCCATCATGGATCACTTTCTCTCCCTTAATGGTGGAATATGTTTCCTTCTGTTTGTGATGAATTAGATGCAGCCAGACTTAAAATAGTGACATCTCCAGGGCACTTTCAGTTCCCTAATGCCAGAAAGAATCTAAACGTTAACAACTGGCTCATTCTTATATTTGGTTTTCCCTCTTTTCCTAAGCTCTTCTTTGTACCAGAACATGCAAGCTTCTCCTCAACGTTCTTCAGTAGGCTGAGGTATATGTCCTACCAAGTGGGTAGACAGATAAGTCCTCATTTACTTCTAGGGATACTATTATTTTTGCAAAGCCTAACTAAGGAATAAGAAGCCCTGGTGGCGCAGTGGTTAAAGAGTTTGACTACTAACTGAAAGATTGGCGGTTTGAACCCACCATCTGCTCCATGGGAGAAAGATGTGGCGGTCTGTTTCAGTAAAGATTTACAGCCTTGAAAACACTGTGGGGCAGTTCTACTCTGTCCTATAGGGTTGCTATGAGTTGGAATCAACTTGACAGTGATGGTTTTTTTTAATGTCAGGAGCAGACAGTTTCTCTGTAATACTTTTTGGATTATGGTGTGAAGTGGTCCTTCTAATGGGAGCAGTTAGCCCAAGGTATCTATTTTCTTCCTGGGGGGTAGAGAGAGAAGTGTATATAAAGTGTTCTTAAATGAAAATGTCCACACTAGTGTTCCTTTTTCTAGCCTGGTTATACTGTTTGATTACCAATTCACCTCACAAGTCTGTGGGTGGCTGCTCTGTGCATTCAGGAATATTTAGCCACAGCTGTTGCCTCAGCACACTCCTTGGGAACCCTTGAGGCCTAAGTTCCTCTTTGCCACCTAACTGCCACTTGTCGAGACTGCCAGCCTCACTTCATGGTAATTTATCAGCGTGTGGTTAATTGCTCCCTTCAAAAGGAAGGGTAAGAGTTGATTGGAAACATTCTGAACAAAGGAGACACGTGAGAACCTATCTGGTAAGTCTTTGTGACAATGACAGGGTACAGCAACAGAGCAGAGACTTCAGCACTGCCGGAGACTGAGTGACTCAGAAAGACGGGGCACTCTTCCTTAATAAGAGGACGTTTTCTTCCGTCTGGAAAAACCAGAAGTGGCCATGCTCGAAAGTAGGCACATCAGTTCTCAGAGGCACGAAGAATTGAACATTAACTTGTTCTTGTTTTTGTTTTCAGACTTCCTTCTTTTGATTCTTTTCATATAAAGTTTTCCCCTTCATCCTCCCTAGCTACTTTGATTCCTCCAAAGATTGAAGAAATTGTTCTAGGCAGCTATGAGTGATTCTCTCAAACCATCCCAGGCCTTAGTGGGATCAGGAGCTCATGACCTGAAGGGGCCGGTCAGGACCCTCCCTCTCATGGAAGCTTCTCCATCTCATCCTTCCCAGAGGTCTGAAGGTCCCAACCCTATGAGTCTGGAGATGAGGAGGGTGTGGGAACGACCACTTGGCAGAGGAGGGGTTCCTCCCAACCATCCCCCTTCCCCACATGAAACTTCTTCAGGAGGGAAAAGGCTTGAGGTTCTACTTAATCATTCTTTCAATAAATCACCATCATACTTGCTTCTACTACATTCTCTCTGATCTCACGGCACCTGTTCCTCTTCCCCATTTCGGAAAATGGCATCAACCATTCATCATCATCTTAGAGTTTTTGGTCCCCACACCCACTCACTAAGTCCTGCCAATACTTTTTAAAAAATCTCTCTAACTCTTACTCAAGCCCTCATTGTCTCTAGTCTGGACTAAAATAATATAATCTATCTTGCTGCCAGAAAAATCTAGCTAAAATGCAAATCTGATAATTTTCCTTCCTGGCTTAAAATCCTTCACAGGCCACAGGATAAAGTCTAGAAACTCTGGCATGACATACAGTGCCCTCCACTGGCTGGCCTCTATCAGCTTACCCACTCCCCAAAAACCTGGACACTGTTAAAGTGAACCATTTGCAGCTTCCTCCACACACCACAGTTTCACAATTTTGTTCATGCTACTCTTGTTGTCTAGAGGACAACGGAAAAGGAGAATCCCTTCTGTGGGTTGAAAATCTCATTGTCCAATGTGCACAGGAGAGGTGGTTTAAAAGTCAGGATCTATGATGATCCCTGGGCAATGGTTAAGGCCGAGTAGGATGGTTAGCCATTGGGAAGGAACAAAGTTGGAGGGCTGGTGACAAGGGAATTTGAGAAATGACTACATCAATAGGCCCAAAAAGAGGCAGAGCAGGAGCATTCCACATGAATGCTGCTCAGAAGTCCTCATTCTTTGCAGCAAGAGTATCCTTAAAACCAGGTGGACAGGAGGGGCTGCTCTATGGTGACTAGTCATTCTCTTCCTCCAGGTAGTCTGGTGTTTCCTCAAAAGACTCATGAACAAAATGGCCACAGTGTCAGGGAAAGTGGCAGCACATAGGCTTGAAAACACATGCTCCTCTTCCATGGCCGCCCTAACTCCAGCCCCTCCCGACTACCCAACTTCAATAATAGTGACCCACCCTGAGCACTCAATTCTGCATCACACCTCCAAGCGACCTGCTAGTGCCCTGGTGGAAAGCTGATGACACTGAGCCCCTTCTTTCAGAAAAAAAAACAGTGATTTTTCCTCACTAGAACAGACACTGACTACGGGTCTGTCTAGCTTCCTTGATTGTCGTACCTCGACCATCCCCACCCTCCACAAATTTTACTTAATGCCTTATATACCACACAACACTGCCTCAATCCAATAAACTCACTTCTCTGCAAATGACAATGAAGCAAGGGTCTAATCCCCATAGGATTCTCAAGTCCCATCATGTAGCCTATCATCAAAAGCAGCAGGCCTTACAGAACTCTGCCTGCTGCCTGCTGGAATATCATGTCTTCCAAACTTGTGGTACATGACTCCTCATCTCATAGTCAGTATCTAAGTCTGGGAACTGGGGGATCAGAGATAGAGATAACATCTCCCATAATGATATATAATGACCTACCCTCAAGAGTTTTGCTTCCCACACTACAGAGGAAGTCAGCACAGCTGGACTAAACCAAAGCTAAGTTTCCTGAATAGAACCAAGCACTTTGAAGGACAGAGTAGCAGGGGTGGGAGTCTGGGGACCATGCTTTCAGGGGACATCTAGGTCAACTGGCATAACAAAGTTCATTAAGAAAATGTTCTGCATCCCACTTTGGTGAATGGCGTCTAGGGTCTTAAAAGCTAGCGAGCTGCCATCTAAGATGCATCAACTGGTCCCAACCACCTGGAGTAAAGGAGAATGAAGAACACCAGGGACACAAGGAAAGCAGTAGCCCAAGAGACAAAAAGGGCCACATAAACCAGAGATTCCATCAGCCTGAGACCAGAACTACTAGGTGGTGCCCAGCTACCACCAATGACCGCCCTGACAGGGAACACAACAGAGAGTCCCTGATGGAGCAGGAGAAAAGTGGGGTGCAGAACTCAAAT